>NC_092828.1:17481057-18681057 GCF_039878825.1 Excalfactoria chinensis | reverse complement strand
TATGGTAGTTTAGAAGAGGTTTATCAAACAGAAGACCTGAGACTATCCATAGATTTTGTGAAATCACCACACGTCTGTGGACAGAGAATACTTAAAGGGGATTTTGTTTTTAATGAAAATAGATTGAGATTTTATATGTAACCAAGACTCAGGTATTTATTTGATTTTATCCCAGAAATAATTCGAGATCATCCAGGTTACCATATGGACTGTATTTCATTCCTCCTATTAAAGGTAGATCACAGAGAGACTAAAGCAACTTATGATATTTTGAGCTTACCAGCATTACTTTGAATAAGATATAATAGATGAGAGAAGCATGATTGGCAGCCATCCCAGATATACAAATTACAACATATTCCACAGATTTTCAATGGATTCTAAAATTGAGTATTAAAAGATCTAGTGATAAACTGATCTTCTCTTTTTTAGCATAGTAATAGTTCTATGAGTGTCATTATTCACTACAGTTTCCTTCAGGAAAAAAAAAAAAAAAAAAAAAAAAAAAAAAAAAAAAAAAAGTTGCAGTATTTCTATTATATCCTGAAGTAAAAACTTGGAAGCATACATTGAGGTGTTCAATATGTGCACAAAAAAAAAAGACCTGTGGATGTGAAGAAAACATGAAGCACTTACAGTGAGACAAGAATTCAGTATCAGGTGCCAGATATCAATGCTGCCTGGGGACAAGCATTCCAAATGCTTTTTCTTTTCTAGTTATGGATTCTTGGGAAGCAGCTGTACAGGCCCTGAGAGACAGATGCACAAGCCTGAGAGACTGCACACATTTCCAGAACTTTCCCACCTGCTGCCTTGATGAATTAACACTGGTTATTGCAAGATTTGGATAAACCACCTGTACATTAGGGGAGCAAAATCTCTCCCACTTTAAGAAAAGAGCAAGTCAGAGACAGTTGCATGAAACAGAATGTTTACCAAGTCTACAGGACCAGATGACATGTACCCCAGAGTCCTTAAGAAAGTGGCTAAGGTGAGGTCCCCAGTGACTGAAAATAAGGGAAATATCACTCATATTTTTAAGAAAGGGAAAAAGGAATACTTTGGAAACTACAGGCTGGTAAGCCCTTCATCTGTGCCTGAGAAGATTGTGGAACAGCTCCTCTATGAAGTTATGTCAAGACACATGCAATACAAGGAGGAGATCTGTGAAAGGACGCATGGCATCACCAGGGACAGATTGTTTCTGATCAATCTGTAACAACGGGAAAAAATTAACATTCTGAAAATGACAGAGCTGAAATAATTATATCAGAATTTGAGATTTTAATTCTTTAATATTAACACATAAATGTGCAGTGCAGTTGTAGATGAAAAACATCTCTAAACTTAAACATCAGTACATCAACCAGCAAATTTCCACTGCTGGTCACAAATCATGATAAGCATTCATTTAAGCAACCTTGACTGTACCTGAAAGATGTTTTTATACCCATTTAATATATCAGATAATCCAGGCACAGAAAGCTAGGATAACTTCTTCCACCCCACAAAAACAGGTCAGTGTCACCAGAAGGAATATGAGGCAAGATCTCTGATTTCCACTTCCCAATCCTAGATAGTAAACAATATTTGATAGGTGATCCATTTGAATTCAGGGTAGCTCATGCCATAAATTTAATTTTTACTGATAATAGCAACAGAACAGAAATAAGTCCTATTGTATACAAATATTATATATATGCAGAAATCTTAAAAAGAAAATATCAAGAGAATTCTAGGTAATTAATAGACTAAATGGCATTTCAAAAATCTTCCATCTCCTTTTATGCCTTTCTAATGTATTATCTTCTCGCATCACTTACAGTAATGAATTCTACAAAGCAGAGGTCCTGACATTACTGTCTGACCTCCTATAGTTGCAAACTCTATTTTTGGAAAGCTGTTTTTTCCCTGAACAGATGGCAATAAACCACCAATTCAGACATAGGTATGAAAATTTTAATAAAGAAATCACACTAACAACAAGTATAAAAACAGTACGCATTTGTCAGGAGTCATTCTACTAGAAATAACTTTTGAGTGAAATAAAAATCTATTCAGTGCTGCTCACCGACAGTTCTAATTTCATTGAGAATGATTCAAAGCAAGATGCAGAAGGCTGCATGGAAGAGCTCCCTAGCACAACACAAAATGAAATTGTCTTATATTTAAAATCAAATGCTATATTTAGAAATAAAATCTACTTTTAGATGGGAGATTAAAATTTTAAATGCAGCTTTTTAGTATTGATCCATTTTTAATTTTTGTATTAAGGCCAGAAATTGACACCTTCAATATTAGGAAAAAAAAAAGGAAAACTAGAGCCTGATCTAAGAGAACGTTTGTAGCTTCCTGCACACACACCTAGTTCTTTGGGAATGCTCTTATGTCTACACATAATCCAGACACAAGTTTTGTCTAAGAGCCATGCCCAGATTCATAAAGGTAACCAAACAAGTCAGCTTTGAAAGACAATAAAGTGAATTCCACAGGTAACCAGTAATTATCAATTCCTTATGACTGCAAGTTGCCCAAACCAACTTCTCATACTTTTAAGCATCTCAAACAGTTCAAGAAGTTAGATGGGTGGGGGCTGCCATCACTCTAGGACTAGCTGGGCAATGATTGGTGGGTGACACTCAATTGTGCATCATATATTTTTGTTTGTGACTTGTTGTGGCTGTTGTTTTAACTTTTCTTTTTAAACTGTCCTTATCTTGACCCACAAATTGACACACTTTTATCTTTTTCTGAATTTCTTCTCCAACCCACTGGGGGAGAATGTGTGAACAGTTGTGTGGTGGTGATTAACTGCCAGCTGAGTTAAACCACAACTGGTCTTCTGGTGCCCAGCATGGGGCAAAAAGAGTTGATATTTCTGTGCTATATGTCTGTGTCATTGCCTGCACTGAGTGGTTGCAGTGGTTACACAATACTATTGTACTGATTATGTTCATATTATGCTTTTTTTTTTCTAATTTGTACCAAGTCTTTACCCAATATCAACAATCTCAATAGATTTACAGTTCACAGCCTTGAAAATCCTGAAATAAAAACCCATTCTCTGTATCTATGTATCTATACTTGCAACTAAAACGAAACAACAAGTTGCTTCCTGATATTTTAGAAAATAAGCAATCTATACAATATTCTTTCTTATAGACAGCAAGGTTAAATCTAAACCATTCTTTAATGAAAGTATATTAAGATGTGTGTATAAAGAACTGTCCTATATGCATAATGATGAAAATTAATAAACATTTCAAACAAGTTCTCCAGGAGGCAGATTATAGTTACTAAACAAAAACGGTTCTGCTCTGAAAGCCACTTCTCCTAGTTGCAATGAAATAGAGGATGCTAAAGTATTTCTACAGTGTCACACTGCTTTTTATAGACAGATTTTTTTCTACTGATCTCATCATTGTCTCTTATGAACAGTTCTCAAAGCAAAAAAGGAACAAGCTATTACTCACCTTTAGTGGCATAATGAGTAATGAAAAACAAATCTCCTGGTTTCTAGCCCTGCAACAGTTAATAGAAGTCTAGTTTCTTCCACCTCCATAAAAAAGGCACCATGAGGTTAGTAAGGTCTAATGTACTATCTTCCATCATTAGATATATGCTAAAGCAAAGAAAGTGAGATGAGAAATTTCTACTTAAATGTGTTTAATATTAACTGACGTTGCAGTTAAATGCAGAAATGGTTTTGAATTTGAATGCATTTAAAAATCCTTTTAGATCAAAGGTCTTTGTGCGGTCACAGGCAGGGAGACTCCAGAAAGGATATCACCTTAAATATTACAAAACCAGATCAGGCTGACATTGAACAGGCTTCCAGAGGGGCCTATTTCTCACCACTAAATCTTCCACTTATGAACCTATACAGCTAGCTTAGATGAGAAACCATGTCTTATAATAATCATACTCACTCATTAGAACTCAAACATGTATAAGCCTGGTTATTTGCTAATTTATTTAGATGTGGAAGGTGAGATCAGGGCAAGTCAAGTGTGAATTATCTTTACTCATATAGGGAGTACCTCTGCAATTCTCACAATACAGAGGTGAATGAGAGAATCAAATTGTCATTATTTTGGCAGATGAACATTTATGATACAGAACTACACCAAAAACTCTTCTGAAGTCCATATAACACTATTTTGCTTGTATTTACTAAAATAAAATTACCCTGAACAATAATCAAGACATGCTTATTTTTTCCAGAAATAACTGTCTGTGTGCAACTTCAGTGTTAAAAGAAAGGTTATTCTGCATCAAATGCTAATTTAAAGTTCTTTTACTTTCTGAATAGCAATACTGCAAAATGCAACCTAAACAGATAATTAAGCCAAGTAAAGCCTGATATTAAGCCTGATGCAGCCCAATAGAATACAGAGCATAATTAGATTTCCCAATATCCTCCAGAACAATAGTGTTCTCCATCACACTTCCAATACTAGCTTTCTTAAAGATAATAATTAAATACAAGATAACTGTGCCTAAACTATAAATAATACAAATATTATCTAAACAGGTTAGGCCAGCAGTTGCTATTCAAACAGTTTTACTGGGATAAACTAAAGCTCTTTAAATGTGAAAAGTAATCTGATTTGGAAGAAAATAATTTTGAACTAGATTTAAAAACATCACTGCCTTCCTTGAATTCTACCCCTGAAGACTGCCAAAGGTTCTGCTGTAAGTAGCAGGGGACATAAACTTAGAATCGTAACTCCCTCAGAAAGGGTGACAAACTGTTTTCCTGTGATAGATAGCTCTGATGTCACTTTGAGGAACTATGGATCAAATGAAAATTCCCTGCTGAAATAGGCTGTAGGGGTATGAGACAGATTCTAACTAAAATAAATGGATTAATTTTAGAAATGAAATTGTGTAGGCAGGCTCAGTGTTAGAAAGGGCTATTTATGGCATTCATCACATTTTACACTCTTAATGTAGATTTCTGTAAAATATTGAGAATTGTATAGAATCTGGAATTGTTCTTCACATCATTACAGTGTGACCTAAATATAACATCAGAAGTCAAATATTTCTACAAGTACAATAGTTTTGTTTTGGTCCCAATGATAGGGAGATAAATTTAAAAGTATGCATAACAAATATACATTGGAAACATGAATCTGCCTACTGCATTTGTGAATAAAAATCTGTCTCTTTCACTAGTAAATCAAGATTCAGTCAACCTAATGATCCTCAAACATCAAAATGAATAACGGGCTAAGCACACCAGATTTTTATTTTTTGTAAATACTGATTGGTTAAATCCATGACTCTGCCTAAATGAAGCTTGCAGGAAGAGAAGGGATAGAGGTTTTTAATAAGCCTGAGAAACCTCAAGAGAAAAATTTAAGTTGTTTAATGAACTTTCACTACAACATTTTATTTGAATCCAATTATATTGCCCTATCTTAGAATAAATAGTAGTCTAGGCAGTGAAAGTTTATTTAGTTTGATCCATTAGTTTAGGTTTGACAGATAGGTTAGAAAGTCATTGACAGTTGATGAAACCATACCTAATTCTTCAGCTACATTTAGATTAGCCATTGGCATGAGGCGCTACAGTTTGTGACAATACATAGCCCCAAAAAGTACAGACAATAGGAATAGAAAAGCTGTATCACATACCTCAATTTCCTACTGTTTGCCCTGGCTATATAATTCCTGCTAACAATTTAGCTAATTTGCATTTTAAATAACTAAAAAAATTGTATATCACAGCTTTCCTTACGTCTTGCTACAGATATTTCTTGTTCTTTAGTTTTCTTCTATAAAAGATGAGAAGATAAACTGATGCTAACTAAAGAGTTATACATACTAAATACAGGGCATCTCAATGAGTTTCACTGATCTGTTCATATGAATAAGGTAAGTCACTTTTGGCTTTAAAGGCTGTACTTAAGCTCCTACAAGGTAGGAAAATTAGACACATAAGGATGTCATTTTCTTCCTCATCCATGTATGACAATGGCAAAAAGGAAAGCAGAATGCCCCTTCTCACAAATGATCTTTCTCTCCTTCATTCTGACAGAAGAAAAGACATTGCCCAACAATAAAGCAGCCATGGGAGGGAAAGATGAAAGAAACAGATGAAAGAATCTATACCACCACTTGTAATTTTGAAACTCCCAGTGTCCTGCAAGTTGATGTCACAGAAGAAAAAAAAAATCCTTCATTTGGTCTCCCACTGTTATGCTAACCTTTCCCTGCTGGTGGTGAAGCAGGAGGCAATATAGAAGTGCTTTTATTCCATACAAATTAGCTTGGCTTCTAAACTACGTGCAGTCTGAAAAACTAAAGTATTTCTCAAGAATCCTCTACTGGTAATTGCTTTTGACCAGAAAAATTAAATACAGAAGAACGAAATTGGAATGAACGCAAAAGACACTCTTTTGATTTCATACCTGGTTGCAAAATAATTTGGTAGAAATATCAAGTTGCTGTATCTGAGACGAGAATCTGACCAAACATTCTTAACATTTTTCTTTGTTTTCCAGCTTAAGCTTTTTTTTCTTACAGTAATATAATATGTATACCTAGAAAAAAGTTAACATTTCACAAAAGTATTTTCAGACTTTACACACTTATTTTTTGTGAAATGTTACATTTATATACTTCTTATTACTTTTCTCATCTTTACATGTACAACAGCTCTGAAATAAGATCTAAGAACCACAGGTATTTCATATCTCATTTCTAGTGCTATACTGAGATAAAGGGAAGGGCTAAAATGCAAAGGAAACAATCTGATTATCACTTTGACAAAGTGTTTGGTGTTTTTATAGATTTTCTATTATTCTTAAATAATGCATCCCAGTTGAGAATGATGCTTATCTTGATTTTATTTTACATTTTTTTCTTTCTTATTCCTGTATGTTTCATTTTTTACTTCTTTTCTCTTTGTATTTTATTGCCTATGGGTCTTCTTTATGTAAAATTACTAAAGATCTAATGTGTTTTTATATCAGTGAGTTCCAAACTAGGAGTTAAGTTTAAGTAAACAAATTCCATGAAAATCTGAATGTTTTAAAATAAAATAAAATAAAAAACAATTAAAAAAAGATTGATTTCTTATTTTAATTTTACTCAATGATTTTGCTTACAGAAAACAAAATCAGCACAGTAGCTGTATACAGACTTTAAAGTTTGGAAAACATATCTCAATATAGTAAAGAGATCAAAGGCTCTATTGTGTCATAAATACTTCCACGTGGAACTAATTATCACAAGTAGAAAAAAAAAAAAAGTGGCAGACTACTAGTTTTGAAGACAAACACAAAGGGCAATGTAGGGAATGACAATCAGGAAAGAAAAAGTGGTTTTCAGCACTGTTGTTCAAATAGTTGAAAAGCCAAATTAGGAAGGAAGGACAGCATTAATATGTGCTTTTGTTTCAAATATATACGTATAAGTTTCCTCACACAGCTTTGTATATCCTAGAAATTTGAATACATCAAAGTTATGCTATACTCATTAGAAAAGTTAAAAAAAAAAAAAAAAAAAAGTTCAAAAATTTTTTGTAGTTAAAATACACTTTTATTGTTACTTATGATGAATAGGAATCATATGAATGAACTAATTACTTAGCAAAAAATATTCATCTTCTCCTTTCTCTAAATTATTAGCTGATATAATATATAGTGTAATACAGTGTAATATCCATCCATATGTATATATAAATGTAAAAGTTATAAATGTATAAAATTGGAGTTGAGGCATAGATTTTTCTGAATATGGTATAAACATCTTAACAATGACTGCAGAATTTAAGAGGTTTTCCCTACATGTGGTTTTTATATTGGCAACTGTACAATATTTTTCTTTAACAACCAAATTGAATGTGCCTGTATATACATACATGAAGACTAAGTATTAACTTCCTTATTCACTGGTATAGTCATTTAGCTCATTTTTGTTTCTTCTCTACATATACCCCTATTTCCTTGTTAAGCTATATTTGCATCAAAATCTGAAGGATCTAAGAACACTTCCTCTAATTTCTTATCTCCATTCTGTCCCCAAGTAGGACAAAGTTTTTTAAATGATTAAACTATGATTTTCCAAAAATCCATTTCTGAAGTAAGATATATTTTCTTAGTTTATCTAGTATATTATCAAGATTGTTTTTTGTTTTGTTTTCCAGCAACCCACAAATACTTTCTTGATTTAAATACTGAAAATTCAATCTTGTTCACACTCATCTACAAGTTACTACCTGAAGCAACCATCAAATCAAATTTAAGTCCTTTCGAAGATGGAACAAAGAAGAAAATTGTGAGTTTTTTCATTGTACTAGTACTCCTAAAGATGTTATTTGATCTTGTTCCTTCACTTACGATCATTTCTGCTTACCAAGTCTTTCTGATATACACTGTTTTTGTCTCTTGCTTTCACTTTTGGTGTTCCACTGTTTTTATTGTTTTATTTTTTAATAATTTATTTTATGTTTGTTTGTTTATTAAATAGCTTTGTTTATGAGGTCCAGTTTGTTTTGCAGTAACCCTGCCCTCTGGGAATCGATTTCTTAATATAAGAATAAAGAGAGTTCTTCTACTTTGTGATCCAACATTCCTTAGAGTTGGAGTTTCATTTCATAAATAATTCACTTACGAGCACATACATTCATTTTACATGATTCCTCAATGCAGTCAGGGTGCTGCGTAGTCTCTACTGTATCCACCTACAAAAAATACAAAAATATATGTCTGCTTACCAGGATGCGAGTGGGGTTTGGCTAACGTAGTCCTTTATTATAGATTTTGTGAGCAAAAATATTCCTCTTCTGTCTTTAATGTCCAATACATATTTATGTACATTCCATAAAATAGTGTTTGGCAGTAAAGACACTTAGAATAGAATAACATATTGATTAACAAACATTAAAGGAAGTAACTGAACTATGTCCAAGAACAGAATGGTTTTAGATCATGGTATAAAGAAACTGAGCAAGAAACTGAACTTTCCTTTTCTCAGTTCGGTGATGAACATAACTTCTTCTCCATTAAGTGATGGGATAAATAGTGCAATAAGTCTCTAAAAATATTAGGTAATTGAAAGAAACAAAGAAAATTAATTTTGTAAGAAAATAAAAAATAGGCAATGTATCTTTTCCCATACTTTACCCTGTCCTCTCAACATCCACCTCTCTGAAAAGAAAAAAAAAGTAAAAAAAAAGTAAAAAAAAAAAAAAAAAAAAGTGGGAGAGATCACGATTTAGAGGGTAGTACATACAAAATGTCAATTTTGTGAAAATGTAAATTAGCCAAAATGCCAGATATCAACTATTATTGTATAAGGCGGACAAAAAAAAGAAACTGGAGAACAAGGGATGCTGAGCTTTCTTTCTGCTACTGTTATCAGTATGTTTATCAAAGAAATGAGATAAAATGCACATCTAATGATAAACAGTGAGCTTTCTGTCCAATATATTCTTCTAAAATGTCTCTTAATATAATACTCAGAAACAAATCATCTTCACAAAAAGCACTAACCTTATGTTTGGTAGTTACATAATACATTTCTTTGGCATTCACCAGACAGTCATTTCTGCTTTTATATTATTTTTATATTATCAATATATAATTCGTTCACATCACTTACTGTGAATTTCTTATTTTCAAACATTTTAATGAATCACTTATTCTAATCTATTACACACACAAAGTTAAAACCAATTTACACAAGCATAGAAAAGCAATGTCAAGGATCTCTACAAAGCAGCTTTTACTCTATGAACATAATCCACAAAAGACTCCCAAATGTCCTCAAATAAGTAACGTCTGTTCACCAATCTAAATATGATCTTCTTACAGGAAGCCATCTGGGACAACTAAGCAGAACATTCTGCTTTGGTTGCAGAAGAAATATATTTATGCCTCAGTAAAATTCTTCATCATCATCAATCCAATTACACACAAATCTTTTTATCTCTCTAAGATATACTCGCTTGCCTAAACAGCAAAAATGATAGAAAGGCCAAAAAAAGTACAGAAATATACCTATCTAACTGTTTCTCTCTGTCTGTCAGTCTATTTATCTATCCATTTATCAGTCCTAACCCTTCACTTCAAGAGAGCCAACTTGTCTTCTTCAAGCACCTACCTGGAGGTATTTCATGGGTTAGAGCATTGGAAGGGGGCCCAAGAGAGTTGGTTGATATTCAAGCACCACTTCTTCAAGCTCAAGATTGATGCATCGCCAAGAGTACAAAATTAAGCAGAGGCCCACAAGGATAAGCAAGGAATTGATGGAAATTTCCAATGGGATAACAAAGTATACAGAAGCTTGAAAAGGGGTCTGGCCACCTTCAAGAAATGCAAAAACATTGTCAGGCCATGCAGGGATGCAAAAAGGAAGACTAAGGCCCATTTAGAATTAAATCTGGCTAGGTAGGTCAAAGGCTACAAGACAGACTTGTTTAAGTAAGCAAAAGGAAGACTAGGACCTGGTGCTGATTAGGGAGTGTCCTAGTGACAGAGGACACTGAGAAGGCAGAGTTACAGAATATGTTCTTTGCTTCAGTCTTTACTGATACAACTGCCTCTCAGAAATCCCAGACCCTGAGGATAAGAGAGAGAGTCTGAGGAATGGAAAACTTTACCCTGGAGGAGGAAGATCTGGTCAGGGATCATCTAAGAAAAGTCAACACACACAAGTCCATGGGCACCGATTGGAAGCACCCAAGAGTGTCTATGGAGCTGACAGAATGACTGCTAAGTCACTCTCTATCAACTTTGAGAGGTAATGGAGAATGGAAGAGCTGCCTGAGGACTGAAGGAAAAAACAGTGTCCCTCCAGTCTTCATAAAGAGCAAGGAGGAGGAATCAAGAAACTACAGGCCAATCAGCTTTACCTCCAACCCTGGAAGGAGGTAAAACATTATCTGAAGTATTGTATCCAGTTCTGGACTCTTCAGTTCAGGAAAAACTGAGAATTACTGGTAAGGCTTCAGATACAAAGATGGTAAGGGACCTGGAGCAACTCCCTTGTGAGGATTAAAGACCTGGGATCTTAAATGATTATAAATATCTAAAGGGCAGGAATCAAGTGGATGGGCCACATTCTTTTCAGTGAGAGGCACTGAACAGAAATTGAACACAAGAAGTTCCATAAGAACATGAGGAAAACCTTCCTGAGTTTGAAAGTGACATAGCACTGCTACAAGATGCCCAGAGAGGTTGTGGAGTCTTCTCTGGAAATATTCAAAACCTGCCTGGAAACTTTCCTGTGTAATCTACTGTAATGAGCCTGCCTTAGCAAAGGGTTGAATTATATGATCTCCAGTGGTCCCTTCCGATGTGTAAAATGCTGTAATACTTTCATTCTGTAATTCTGTGATACAACAACAATCATTCAAATCCATATGAAAAATCCTTAAATTCTGCATCTAGTTTCTGATTTTCATAGGCATAATCTCATGTATTTCCTTGATAGCTTACAATTTTCTTGTTGCAGTAATATTTGAAATTTAATATCCTATCCAAATTTCTTCATAAGTATTTGCATCTTTCTTCTTTTTCCTTGACTTGCATATGTTTCCATTCAAAAGTGAACTTTTAGCATAGTAATTTATTTATTTATTTATTTATTTTTAATTTAGCAAATAGTAGGACACACTTTAACACAGTATGGAATACAACATAGTGCTAGAACCTAAGAGTTATTAATTTCTGCAAGCAAATTTTATTGTTAATTTTTTGACACATTCATTTTGCATTGAAAATGCAAATTGTGTGGTGTAGGGAGCCTGCTTTGGCAAGGGGGTTGGACTCAATGATCTCTAGAGGTCCCTTCCAACCCCTACAATTCTGTGATTCTGTGAATCAGTCTACAAACATTTCATGACTGTAGTACAATCAATGTGTATGTATTACTAAAAACATAAGAAACTACAAGTTTCTGCAAAATTCAGTGTGTTTTAAATGAAAAATAAAACATGCTCGGTGTTGTCCACTGGGAAATGGCAGATAAAAATACATCTTGATTTATTTCCTGCTGTATTTCACAGTATGCTTCTGACCTATTTTTAAACTTCTTTACACACACATCTTCATTTTCAGTTTGTGACATAAAGTAAGGTAGAATATAAGCAACTACCAGAAACATACTTAATACATTTTCTTAGAATATACATGTTGACAGGGAAGACAAATCTAGGCTGGAACTTTAATTCTCTTACATTTAAATAAAAGAAAATTAATCACTAAAAAATAACATTTAACCTATTTGTTTGCTTTACTATTTGTACAACATCTGCTGAATCATTAAAGGCCATATACCGGGCAAAAAAGATACTCCGCAAAAGATACAAACAAACTGATAAAAAGACTTTCTAGATAAGAAATGAATGAGATTGCTACCTAAGATCACAAATTGTTGCATAGGTTTTAGTCATCAGTGTTTCTAACAGATATAATCTAATGAGATGTGAGAAAATCCACCTCATGATGAAAGCTAAAAGAAAAAAAAAGTTAAAGAAAATGACTTAAAAGTCTAAAGACACCTGGCTATAACTTTACACTACAGTGTTATTATTAAACTCAACTTTAACACAACTATGTTCTTAACTACTTAGTCATCACCAGCTCTAGTTTTGCAACATTATTGCTGGCTTCTTCCATGTCACTGTAAATAACAATACTGCATGTTTAATGCTATTTACTACAACACCATGTGATTTCTGGAATTATAACTTACTAGCATTTTTTGAAGGTAACCACAAAGTCTCAATAACATAAACTGCTATATGGTTTGTACATGCCCAGAGAGGTTGTGGATACTCTGTCCCTGGGGGTGTTCAAGACCAGGTTGGATGGGGCCCTGGGCACCCCAGTTTACTTCCAAATTGGTGGCCCTGCCTATGTCAGGGCATTTGGAACTTGATGACTCTTTGGGTCCCTCCCAACCCACACTATTCTGTGATTCTGATATTACTTCCATAAAACATTGATTAAAATTCTGACACCTTAACCTACTGAACAAACACATTAATACAATCTTATAAAAAGACTGTATAATTCTAAGTAAATAATAAAAATGTTACATATTTAAGTTACTTTTTAGAAACATAATACAGCAGCATTCTGAACTTTTTTGAAAGCTCAGTAATTCTGTCATGTCAAGAAACAAAATTGGCTTACAGAAAAATAGAACACCAAGTACTGATATCTTTTGATGCCTCTGATACTTCAAATTGCACACTGCGAGGTTTGGGCTGCTCTTTAAAACAGCTTACAGAACATAACTTGATCTTGGCATAGATAATGCTTCTAATAGTTTTATCTAGTGGTAAAAAATAGAAGCATGAATAGCCTGAAACAGTTTTTTGTTGCTTTCTTTTCTCCTATTCTTAGGAGTACAGGAACATACTAGAAGGAAAATATTATATTTTTACATCACTTCATGCTTCCAGGGGGTTGAATTATTTTTTTTTCCTCACTTTTCTAGCCTGAACATATATGTGATATATTGATTGCTATTATATCAGCATGATGTTTCAATATTTTTTGCCAGCATTTATTCCCAACAAATTCATGAAGAGCAATGAAATCTCTTTTCAGTAGTTATTTTCTGAAGGCTCTGAGGTTTGTATAGCAGTGGCTTAGACCCAGATGACAGGAACAGGTACCATCTTCAATTGTCTGCTCCGCCCCTCTGACAGGATTTAGAGCCTTCAGGGCAGGACTATTTTATATGCTTATGAATGAACCCATGTTCTGTTACAGTCTTCTTCACCTGGGTGAAGAAATAATATAATGATTAACCAAAACAATTCCAGCTTTGATTTACCCTAATATACCAGGCAGTGGTTAGCATAGTGATTCGAAGGAGTTTCAGGTATTTATGCCTTGAGGACAGTAACAACTTTCGTCATCCAATTTTAGCCTGCCACAACATGTCTCTCAGAGTTTAACTCTGAATGATCAAAACCCTTTCAGACATTTCTTGCACATCTATCTATACATCCTATACTCAGTAAGAAGCTCTTTCTGAATCTCGAGTGCTACATTATTTCTTACTGAATATGTCCGACTAAAATAATATAACAGTCTTTCAGATGAAGTCTCATGAATTCCTCCCCAAATTATATGACTATTGTTTTACTGCATTAAGTAACTCAGTGCTGCCTTGATGTTGTAGAAGCAAATTTTCCTGTGTCACACTGGTATTCATAATACCTGCGTCTAACTTGCTGCTGCTCCAACTCATGAGTTTCCAAACGAATTTATGAGTTATAGTATTGTTTTTGCTATCATGCTTTGACTTACTTTCATTGCTAAAGTTTGTAACGTTTTCCAGTTATTAATCTACTCTTGTCTAATTTTCCCCCAAACTTATGATAGTTATACCTTTTTCATAATAATTTTTCATTATTACATTTGCATTCTGTGCACCAAGGTGAAAATATAAAGCAAAATTATTCTTAAAACTGACATTTGACTTGAACGAGTAACTTTCCTTCTTTTTATAATGTCTACCATTGCAACAACACCTACTGTCAATCTTATTTTAGTGAATTTCTTACACATTTACTGATTTGTTTAGTAATCCCCATCTTCCTTAGATGAACAAATAATTTCCCATGTGGCAAAGTATCAACACTTGCTGAAGTTTAAAGAGAAGAGATGACTAAATCTTCTTTATGTAGCAAACTAGTTATTCTTTCAGAGGATGGTATCAGATTGGTTTGCACAAACTCTTTTCAGTAAAGTCATTTTCTATTTCCATTTTAGCCAATCTTTTTTCCCCTTTCTGTCAGTGTCTTGATTCTTTTTTCATATAAATTCTGCTCAACTGTTAAATAAAACCTTCATTCCTTCTTCATCTTCCACACTACTTAAATATAAATAGAGTATTTGCGATTCTGCAACAAAACAGCTCCATGTTTGCCCTAAGAGGTTTATCTACAAGATGACCTAGAATGCCTTTTTCTGTATCACTCAGACGTTTATCTGTTCCTCCTGGACTTACATATATCAGATTCCAAGTTTCATACAAGTCTCAGTCTTACTTCCAGCTTTTGGCTCTAAAATATAACATTATCACCTTTGTTTAAAACCAAGGTTAAGAATTAATTTCATTTTATTATAACATCTACATTATCTTTCACCTCTAAATGAAATAATTGCCCAACTTCTTTCATGCTTTGGTTAACACAGCTAAATAAAATTTTATTTTTACCATCCCTCTAATACCTATTTTAGTTGATATTTAGCAGTCCTTCTTCCTTATACTGACCCTATCTCCATGTTGAATTTTTTATGTGACTCTTGCTTTCTCCCCTTTTCTCATTCTTTGTAATATTCTTGATTACATATTTTATTCTATGAGAAAACAAATAACAGAATTTTCCCATGTCTTGTCTGTACACAGAATTAATGCTGCTGAATCTGAGCTTCTACCAATAAATAAATAATTAAATAAATAAATTTTTTAAATTGAGATATTGTATCTCAAAAAATTTGTGTATGAGAAGCGTCTCCATTTCAAATTCCCAACCTTTCACCTATCTATCAGTAACACTAAAATGACTGTCTATCCTTGCTACCAGTGAAGAGAATAAACCACATAAAGTGAACATGGAATATAATTATCCAAAACCCGGTGATAATCAGCTTAAAGGTAAAATGTCTGTGTTCTTTGCTAGTAATTCTTTGTCATTTCAGGCACTATTTTTTTTTTTACGTGGCACTCCAGAACCGAATGAAAATAAATATAAGAAAAAAGAATTGTATTTCTAATGTATACTAAAACTGATGTGAATGACAAGTGCATGTATTTTAAAATTCAATTTTATTTTTTCAAAGTGTAAAAAAATTCTCTTTAGAATTAAACGAAAGTTGTTAATTTTTGGCTTAATTTATAATCTGCGTGGATTGGTGTCTGTCAGATAAATTGTTGCTTGTTAAGGTCTTCAATTGAACACAGAAGGTCAAAGAAGACTTCTAGAGAAATGACTTGAGAGAGAGAAGCATTTTTCAAATAATTAAATGCTTTAGCATATATATTTAAAATAGCTTGATCAGGTGTGGCAGAAATAGTAAGATGATACATTTATTATTTATTCTGCAATGTCTAATACTATGTTTCATCTCACAGGCACAACAGACTTTACAGACTACTTCACAGTTCAGCCATTTGGAGACACTGGGCCAGTAATCCCTGTTCAATATAGACCCTTACGGGGTAGAGAGGGTTTCAGAAGCTTTTCTTGCCCCTGCTTCAGAAGGAAAGCAAGAGATTGACTGAAGAGGAGAATAAATGTAATAATGTTGCAGGAGCAGGAATTCTGTTGGAGCAGCAGGAGACCTGCTGCTCCTTCCTGGTAGATAAAACTGCAGCCGGCAGGCAGCAAAGAGGATTATGCCAAAGGCACAGTAGGGTAGAGCCATACAGAGAGGCCAAAACTAAACAAAAATGTTATAAAAGGGAGAGAAAAAATATATAAGGCAAAGAAAAAAAGAAAAAGAATGTTAGAATGTTGTAGTTTAAAAAGAGGAAAGGAAAGAAAGAAGATCAAGAACAAATTATGCCAACAGGCAACGATAAGCACTGCTACCAATCTATCACTGATTTGATAAGAAATGCCAGTGTTTCAAAGAAGGGACAGGCTGTACTTCTTATATATGCGTAGGCTGAAGCCACTATTTGAACAGATCACAAAAAACATGGATATAAAATACAGACTCATAAAATGACAGTATTTAAAGCTAGTTTTTCAGAAGACAAAAACTGGCATTAGGATTTCTGAATTCCCCTCCCACGTGCCTCCAAGCTGTAGTCAAAAGATTAGTGAGGTTTCTTAGTTCAAAGTTATACCATACATTAATCTGAATATTCAATTAAGTTATGAAAGCATCCTAAAGACAAGCTAAGTTTATAAGCAGTATGGTGGTCCTCTTTATTATATTATACATTTGCAAAATACTATTATTATACTACTGAGAGAACAAGCATGTTTGAATTGTCAATTGTTCAGTTTCGTAACTTAAGTTAAAAAATGAGATTTTCTGAATGTATCGCTTCTCTTTCAATGAATTATAAATTCCATATTTCTAAACAAGTTACAAATTTTGTCCTTTGTAAGTGAGCAGTACAGTGTTTTCAAAAAAAAAAAAAAAAAAGCTTATTTCATAGTGTCTTATGTACACAGTGTATTTGGTTGGTTTAATTAAAATCTGCCAAGCAATCATAAGGATTTTGCAATGCAAACAATTGCTTTTTCTTCTCTATTCACTTTTTATTACATGCCCAAATCCGACTGTGATACTAACACTACACAAATCTTAAAGAAGCTGATCAGAGGAATACACCTTCAAATGTGAGGGCTGCTCTGAAAGTAATGCTTATTATTTTACTATGCTGGCCAGCAACCCAGAGGTGGATGTTGGTATGGCAGTAGGGGTTGAATCTTCCCACCAATATCCCATTACATTTTGTCACCACGAAACAGATGGCAGCAGAGGAGCAGTCTGACAAAACTGTATCTGACATGGAAGCACACATGAAGAAAAGATATGGAATTCAACTCCTTCATGAGGAAAAAACTGCACCTAATTACATTTATTGATGCTTGCTGAACATTTATGGATGATATGCTATGGATGTGAGCACAGTGAGGTAGTGGGTGGTCCATTTCAGTAGTGCTGACAGTGACTTGGAAAACAAGCCCCATTCCAGACAGCCATGCAGATTTTCACATATGCTGCATGCAGGCTCTTCTTCAAAACTGGTAAAAATGTATAGCTAATGGTAGTAATAATGTTGGGAAATATTGCTCTGCAGCTGAGAAATTGCTTTATGAAATACTGTGTTATTGTGCTTATTGTATCTGCTTCACTTTCCATGGAAATAAATATAAGGCATTAATTTTGGAGAAACATACATATTTCTGAATCATCTAAAGTATCCCAGACTGGACTGTAATTTAGTGATCCAAACACAACATATTTTGCATGCTTACAGGTATTAAGTATTAATCCTATAAATTCCTCAGCACAGATTAATTTATACACAGATTTTGAACACAAGCATAGACAGTGAACACTACGCTTTTTTGAACACTTTTAGTAAAAAAAGATTTTTAGTGAAATAGAAAAATGCTTATTTTAGGATCAAAAAGTCAGTTTTATGTTTGTCTCCATTTCTTTCTTACTAGATAATAATTAACATGCAGTGTGTGCATATCATGAAGATAATTTATTAAGTTACAGAAACACCGTGTAGTCTACCTTTACACAACTGCTCATACCAAGAATAATACCAGTTGTAATATCTGTCAGCTTGGGCAAGGGGAAGGAGAGCACAGACAGACAAGACATGGATGATAATAACAAAAAAAAAAAAAAAAAATTAAAAAAATCTAATTTAATAATAAGTTTCTAGGGACTCATACACACGATTAGCATTAATGGCAAGTAAAGTATACTGGATCAGGTTGACAGTTGACAGTTCTAGATTTGTGGGTTTTTCTATTTCAAACAGAAGAATGCCTCAGAAATTAATAACAGCTGCATACTTCATGTACATTATAATTGGTTTTCTGCACTGCAGTATAGCATTTTTACAAATGATAGTCTTCTCTTTCTTGAAATATCAAGTGCTAAGCTGATTTCATCTCAAAATTTGCATAACCATTTTTCTGATACCTTTTCAGTAGTTATCCATTCTAATCTGAAGATGTTCTTCTGTAATCAGAACATCCACAAGAAAAAAAAAAAAAAAACAAAACAAAAAAAAGACTTTGAAGAGAAATTTTAAATAATTTAGAAATACATTTTTCTGTAGCTAGCAGTCAAATGCTGATGTAATTAAATACTGAAACACAGCCAGTAAGCATTGTTTGCAAGAAAAAAAAGTCCAAACACTATTTCATCCCATTCTTCTACATGCAAGCAACATAGAAATATCAGTGCCATAAACTAGGCAGAAACATACTAGAAATACATGGAAACTGCTTAGTCATAGCATATCCACTTCAGAACTATCAAGGTTCATTTAGAAGGTGACAATTTGCTCTTCTGTGCAAGAAGAACTATAGCAAAACTCTTATTTGCAAAATATTCGGAAAACATGTGTAACTACTCAGTACAGTTGTAAACTACCTACCTGTTTTTGTTAGTTTCTTCTTTATGGTTTAGTTTCTCCAAGAAAATGAGACATTTGTAATACTTACTTTCCTTAAAGTTTTCATGTTGTTCATCAGAAAGGTAGTTACTACTAAAATTTTGACTCACTTAGAAGCAGAGTAAAAAGGGGACTAAAAGGAAGGCAAATACTTGTAACAGATTTTAGTACAACTGAGTAGTTAAGATTCTTTTGGAGTCGATTACCAGATAAGACTGATACATTTCAGAGCATGAGACAAAAAGCCAAAGCAAGGAACATCAGCCTCACTTTGCCTGTATCTGCACACTGAGGTAGCTTTTACTTGGTGAATCATAGAATATCCAGCTAAGAGACCCTCAAGGAGTGCAATTCCTGGATCCACACAGGACAACCCAGAAAACAGATTATGTATTTGAGATCTTACCCTGAGATTTTTCCAAACTCTGGCAGCTCAGTGCCACAACCACTTCCCTGGAGAGCCTATTCTAGTGCCCTAACACCATCTCAATGCAGTCCTCCTCAACAGAATTTCACTGTCAGTTATTTCTCTGTTAGAAACATGATTATACTGCACTTAAATAAATTCACAGTTATTAAGAAGAATTTTTATCATCAGAGATTATGCCTACTAAGGAAGGAAGAGTCACATTCAGTAAGTTCAGTCCCCACTCTCAAGGGTGGTCTTTTCAGAAAAAATACCTTTGAGGACGTATATTAAAATTCAGGATTTAAACAAGCAAGGTAGGTTACCTGGCTCTTGACCCACAGAATAAGAAACCCATGAAAATGAGAGAGGGTAAAGTAAAAGTCATTAAAACGCAACATATAAAAAGCAGTGAGAAAAACTGCAGTATCTTCTGATTTCAAACAGAATAGTACTGCCTTCCCTGAAACAGAGAAGGCTGAGTCTTGGAATAAAGATGCATGGTCACTAAATATATATTTTTAAATCTGTGGCTTACATTATAAGGTTTTGAGCATCTAAAAAGAAGGCAAGGAACTATTACCACCCTGTTAAATAGATTAATACTGTTATTCCTTTAGAAAGAAACAGACAAATGAAATATTAACAAATGTTTAGAAACCCAGATCTGACCAAAATATTCTCCCAATTTTATTCCTAAATTATCATTTCTGCATTACTGAAATTAATTTGAATGAAAGACATAATAGCCTAACTTCTAAGCACCAACACAAATGTGAGAAAATATAAGTTTCATCTAATTATATCAGATTTAGGTTTTCATGTAACTGTTTCATGAAATTCTGTTATAATACAAAATTGTTTAGAGATAATTAAATCACAATTAAGCTCCTAACAGTGTTTTACATTTACTAAGTCAGCATTCTTCCTTATGGTTTTATAGAAAATAAATTTAAAAAAAAAAAAAGCAAAAAAAAAAACTAAGAAGAGGTGCATCTTCAATGAGTACATACATTTTAGATATATTTGATTTAGTCAATTTGTTTTAAGTTGAAGACTGAAAAGGAATCTTTGACAAAACTGTCATCTTTAAAATATAGCGATATTTCAATTTCTCCTTTCTACACTATTTAGAATGTCTGGAACTAAAATACTTCCACCAGCCACTGTATCCAATTTCTCAGAGCTGTCACTTCCTAGCAAATCTATTTAAGCAAAACAAAGTGTTAGAAAACAGAAAACATAATATAAAATTACTTCTATACTTCTTTGCAGGATTACTTGCATTCAAGCACACAATACAGCAAGAACATATTAAAATCTGAAAGTAGAATTCAGCAAACTCTTATGAATCCATAAATCCAGCACTCTCACAACTATTCCAAATTGCTAGAATTTGCACACAGTTTCTTTGACTGACCTGATTTTTTCTGTCCAGAAATCATAATTGACACAATCAATCAAACAATAATCAAAATGTTGTTTTAATATAAACTATTCCAGGTCATTAAATCATTAAACCTAGCACTTCACTTGAAAAACATTAAAATGTATAATAATCTTTTCTAACTCTTTCTTCTACAAGTCTGGTTAGTATACTTCCCCTCCACATCATCATCTGATGACCTGCAAGGTGAAACCAAATTACTGCAGTTTTACACTTATGGATATACGTTTCAGCATGCAAGCTGAAAAAAGGAGAATAGACATTACATGAAATATAAGTAAAATCCGTATGCTTAAGTGAACAATAAAAATTAAGGTATTCACCTAGGACTCAGGTTACGCTTTACAGAAATAGAAACAAAATAATCATTAAAAAATATTCATTTTTATGGACATCACTCTGAAAGTAATGCCTCCTATTTATTTCCATGGGAAGTGTTACAGATACAAAGAGCATAATAACACGATTAAATAGAGCAAAGTCTGAGCTACAAAACCCTGCTTTTCAAAACAATCACCATTATTAGCAATGTGTTTTCACCAGCAATGAACAGCCCACATACCACACTTGCAACAATCTGCACCAGTAGAGGTGACCCATCATCCCCTCTGACAGTGACTGATGCCACTGTCGAAATGCACCTCCTCACAGTCCTTCAGGCTACTGCTTTGTCCCATAAAAGTTCAACAAGCAACAAAATGAATATCAGTGGGTACAATTTGTTTCCACATAAAGGAATCCAATTCTACATTTTTACTTTATTTACACTTCCATGTCAGATGCCACTTTGTCAGACTGCATCTCTGCTGCCATCGATCACATGGCAACAAAATGTAATGAAATACTGGTGGGAAAGTTCAGCTTCTACAGCCATGCCACCAACATCTGCCTCTGACATCATGAGCCAACATCATAAAACAGCAGGCAATACTTACAAAGCAGTCCTCATTGAATTAATTTTAAGTTCTGGATGATAAGAGCTTTTAGAGACAAAAGTCTGCAGGACGTTTTCGGTTGTAAGAAGTCAGTAAGTATTCTTTTTCACTTGATTATTTTTATTTTTAATATAAGATTTTAATTTCTTCATCTTGTAAATTTACATGTGTGGAATTATGTAAGACTGCAGCTACTACCACTGCTTTAGAAAGCCTGTCATGTTACAGGAAAGCCAGTACTTCTTTCTGTGTACAATTCAACTCTCAATTCCCTGACGGCCCATTAACACCAAATATGTCACCTTTTAACACTGCAGAATCAATACACTGGATTGTCATGGTACCCTGATGGGCCACAAAGCTTCTGTATACATTTATTAGACAAAGATTTTATATTACTTCAGAGAAGAAATGTGTCAAGTTAGAATCAATTTCCAGCTTCTTCCTAAGCACAAA
Organism: Excalfactoria chinensis; assembly: GCF_039878825.1. Classification (NCBI taxonomy): domain Eukaryota; kingdom Metazoa; phylum Chordata; class Aves; order Galliformes; family Phasianidae; genus Excalfactoria; species Excalfactoria chinensis. Next base: position 18,658,673 of record NC_092828.1, on the reverse strand, counting down.
ATAGTCTTAGATACATAAAAGATTTTTTTTCAAGTTACTTTCAGTCAAGCACAGGAACTGCACAATGAAGGTCAAAGTAATTTAGACATCTTCTTCTGAAGCAGGACACTTGTATGCACATAACGTTATAAATTCTATCCCTCATTTTCAAGGTATCTTTTTTTGTTTTGGCAGCTCTTTCTCATTGAGATCATCACCCACCACGGCGCTGTTGAGACCTCATTTCACAAAAGTATCAGAAGAATACAAGTATGAAATAACATAAATGTTCTAGTATAATGAAACTGCAACATCCAAAAACTTAGGTGTACAAAGCTCTTTTTTTTTTTTTCTTTTTTCCCCTTTTTTTTTTTTAATTTCAACTAAAATATATAGCATCTCATGGTATTTACAATTATTAACCTACATTAAATATAATGATAGAATGATTTTTCAACTCCTTTCTAACATAAACTAAATTGAGGGAATTATCAGTAGGCCATCTCATTAATACATTAGCAAATTCATCAGTGAAAAAAGGTGTCTCAAAAGAGACTGCCATTTTACCTTGTGAAATCAATGCATTCCACCTCAGAAGTTGCTATCATCCATTTCCTACTCTCATTTCAATCAAAGACAACCAGAAAGAAAAACAGGAAAGAAGAACGGAAAGAAGAAAGGAAGGGAGGGAGGAAAACAATGAATTTTTTACATGCTTTTACATGCTGTATTAAAAAAATGAGCATTTCAAATAGTCTTGCCAATCTCCTTCTGAATAGCAAGCTTTAGCTTTAACTAGTCAGGAAAATAGCATGACTGGGGACTGGAAATAGAAAGGAAAACAACACAGGAAGACTCCTGAGAATATAAATACCCATGTTTTGCCCCTTCTGAAGCCTTCAGTAAAGTAGATTTTCATTATTGCCACTTCCTCTGGTTGCTTTAATATTTTCTGTGACGTCTCTTACCAACTCACCAGTGTCTCTCAGTAGATGTTACTGTGCTCAGTTCTAAGTCTCAGGAGAGCTAGGATACTTTTGTCAAGCAAGTTGCTTAATTAACACACCCTTTTCATTAATGGTTTAACCCTGTGCTGACAAAGAATCTGTGCTGCAAACCACAAACAAAGAAAGGAGTACTAATTAACATCCCGATATTTCTAAAGGGATAGTTTCTTTCAGCACTCAAGGGATTCTTTGAACTCTTTAGAGAATCCCCAGTACTTTTCAAGACCCTGTCAAATTGTATAGCTGTCCCACTCAGAAAAAAATAAAAGAAAGAAAAAGACAAAACAACAACAACAGCAACAACAAAACACACCAATAAAAGCCACGAAGTCTAAAGATTTTGGACACTTTTCTGATCTATATTTAAGCTTGCGTAAAATCAGAAGTCCAAAAAATCTTCAGAACAGACTACAATACAACAGATTTTTTTAATATATATAACTTTTGACAACATATTCAAACATATGTTCAAAATCAAGGTTGGAGAACTGTTTCCAGTTCCAGCTTGAGTTCATCAGATCGGGATGCTTATGGGATCTAACTAAATGCTTACAGTCTAATTCAAAGTGATAAATGCAAGCCACTGTGATCTACACACTAGTTATTACATCAGAGCTAAATTAACACAGCTGGCAAGATAAAAGGTAATTCCTTGCAGTAGGCAATGATTGCCTATCAGCAAGGCACACAGTGTTTTACTGCCACAAACATTTCACCTTTTTGTTCATTCAGAAGTACTGTGTGCATTGTATTGTGTGAACATTTTTTTAAAATCAACTGGTCAAACTAAAAAGTAACAAGCAAGGGAATCTAACTGGCGTGAGTTTGAACTGAGGGTTTCTGATGCAAGACAAAGAATTGCTTTCCCTGAGACAGCTAGAAGCAGTCTTTGCTTCAGCTGTCCAACTTACTGTCCCCTCAAATTACTTCCACACTTGGAAGAGCAACACTTTTTAGGAGGCAGCTGAAAACTGTTGAAGTTTACAGCCTGGTATAGTAAGGCAAAAGAGCACTGATTCTTCAGTGCTTGGGCTGCAACTTGCACTGATTCAGTAACTGCTGCATGAGCAATCATAAAGCACAGAAATGGTAAAGGGACAGATAGCCATGGGTAGTGTCATAAAGTCTGACATTCATCAGATCTCTAACACTGAGCAGGTGTAAAGTAGCTGTCAATTTATTGTGTCTGGAGAAAGTAGAAGCAGTATTACCCTACTTTAATATCCCTTATACTCAGCTGTATTTAGCTACTTCTAAATTTGATACAGAATCCAACAGAATGACAACAGAAGAAAAGTTTGGGAACTTGTTAGAGCTAAGGCTGAAAATACCAGCCATTCAGATTTCCTTCATCTTACTTCCATCCCATCTTGATAGTGTTATATTTCCTTAATCTGCTCCATTTACTTACACATTTACTAGCCAGAACACTGAGAAACACCTTTTTTTCCCCCTATATTTTCTGATAGTAAATCTATGTACTTCCTTGTTCATAACATGCATTCAGTTTCAGATGCTAATTTCAAGTTTTTTGTCATAATGTTAAGGATTTATTACTTATGATTTAGTCAGATCTAAAGTTCTACATCTCCATCTATCATCCATAACTAAAAACAGACAGAATTAGGTAGGCTAGTGTCACAAAGAAATGAGAACCAAATAACTCTACACCACAAAAATTGATATATACTCAATAACGGACCAGAACTTATTTTACAGAAGAGAATAAATAGATTTTATATATATATTTATTTCAATGAAAAAATTTGTATATATATTTATGTACTGATTCTCTTCTAGGACTAGCATTTTGGTGAAACTGATGATAATTTCAATGAAAGTGTTTCAATTCATTGTTTCTAGAAACAAAATTCAAACATTTTCCACTGTGTGCTTCAGAGTAAACTCTAAGGAAATATTGTATTAACAATACTGTCAGTTATATTCAAATATGGAATATCCAGAGATCCAAAAGTATACTGAAATCCACTGATCCAAAGATTTCACAGTTTCTTGTTTCATGATTCATTGAAAAGCATATGAATAAGCAAGCAAGAGAGGAACAAATAGAAGTGAATTGGGACAAGCTCTGGAACTCTAACAGGCAGCTGGGCTTCAGCCAGGAGACTGCACTTGCCTCTTTATCCTCCCAGAGAAACAGCTCTAGCATACTGAACTGCTTCTTCATCTAACAAAAAGAAGCATTTTTTACATCCCCAAACTGAAAATTTGAATTACTCCCAAGCCCAATATGACAAATTCCTTAAAATCTAATCCTTATTTAAGGTAGGGACCCAGGTATTATTATTATTATTAATGTAGTAAAATACATTCTATTAAGCAGAAAATATTGACTGTGAGATTTCCTGGAAGAAAACTGTCTCCCCGTGGGATACACCGAGGCTGAGTGGTATGGATTTCTGGAGTAAATATTTCTTCTTCCAAGTACTTTTTTCTTTCCAGTGCTCTCATTCAAACAATTAACACGATCTGGTCTAGCCTGTAGGAGTTATCTTTAGAGGCACTAATCACTCACTGCTTCTCACTAACTGTAGTGTCTTTAATCATCTGTCTAAAAATCTTAACACTTTGGCAGAACACAATGTTTCATACACTTTTTTTGTGATATGCAATTTAAATTCCTGTTCTCTTTCCCAGCTATCTGACTTTTACCCTGAACTTCCCTTACACTAAAAAAAAAAAAAAAAAAAAAAGGACAAAAGTAAATAGTAAATATACCAATGGGGGAAAGAACAAAAGGACCACTTTTTTCTCTCTCAAAATAGTATTTATTTTGGGCTTTGAGCCACCCAAGTGGCTGACCATTTTAATTTAACTCCACTCGCTGATTTGCAAATATTCCATTATAATAAAACCAAACAGGTTGTGCAATCAAAATGGAATACACGTAATCCATAAACACTGTTAGAAGCATAAGGAAAAAAAAAAAAAAAAAAAAAAAAAAAGAAAGAAAAAGAAAAAGGTAAATAACTTTGAAAATGCTCATTTCAAAAAACATGAGAAAATCTTTGGTTATTTTATCCTAAAGAAATAGAGATTTTTCTTGTTTCTTTGAACAAATCATATATGCATTACTTCAATAAGGAATGAAATACAAACTCCAAAGTTCATCTCTGTTAAAAAAAATACAGAGCAAACTAATACAATAGTTTTCATGTTTGTATACCAAACTGAAGCTATTTTTCAAGAGACATTTCATAAGTGGAACTTAAAAAATTAAGTATATTCAATGAGAATTGTTCTATTCTTGGTCAAAAAAATTAAAGCCAGACTTTTTCCGCAGTTGGTTTGTTGCTACTTTTCCCATTTCTTTCCATTTTCATGTTTAATTTTCATGCACACATGAATTAAGCCTCATTTTGCCAAAATGTTCAACCCAAAAGCAAGCTCATAACAACTAAACCAATATGATGGTTACACAAGTAAATGTCTACAAGACTGAAGTCTCAGTACAGCACTGCTCTTTATCTCGTAATAGATTTTCCTTTGTTTCTATGAACTGCTTCTTTAAAGTTACTTCAGCCACATTTTTTCTTCTACTGCCATTTTCTGCTTCAAAGAGTTTTAAAGGATAACAAAGGCAGATGATGGACTGAACAACAAAACAAGAATGGTGGGGAATAAAATGGTATAACTCTCTTGTTCCTCTTTTCTCTATCAATAAAAGACTGAAGAAATTGCAATTTAATTAAGACACCTCACAAAAGCCAATCAAAAGGTTGTAAAGGGTAGAGGTGGGAAAATGATATAAAAATATTCCTTCTTCTCCAGAAATGACAACAGTGTGAGAAAGTTCATGAGTATAAGAAGTGGAGAAAAATAATAATAATAATAATAAATTAAATCATTAATCGTTCCACTATACAATGTCAAACAAAAAGGAAAGACTTGTGCTAACTGTGACAGTAGCAATGATGTGTCTATCTTCATAGCGAGAAATTAGAATTGCTACAGCTAACTTACTTCACTCCTGCTTTCCTAATGTCAGGATGAACAGAACAGTACAGATGTATTTAATTAGCAAGTTCAGACAACTAAATTAACAGCTGATACACAAACTGCACTATCAGCTATCCTCTACAGTAATACTGCTACTGTCTTAGTATTTCAAGAGACAAAAGCCCTGAAGGCAATTCATATTAAAAAAAAAAAAAAAAAGAAAAAAAGGTTGCATGGCAGGAAAAAGTAAGTATGAACTAATAAAGTAATAAAGTAATAGAAATAGATTGTATAGCACTAGTAAGCATTCTGGACTGCACAATCAAGCCAATCTCTATGATTGCCAAACCTGGCAAAAGATCAATGCTTCTCTGTATCTGATTTACAGTTAGGCCTATGATGTAGTGCCTTGTGTGACTTGCTTGTGCAGATAATGGAACAAGTTTATTTCAAGCAATAACAAACTGGTTATCTAAGCTTGGTTGTATGCCTTTGCAATAACCGAGGACTCAAATACTTATATGATTTTTTTTAATTCCATATTATTCTTAATAACTAAAACAACTTGATATTTTGATATATTCCTGTTTATGGTATAACTACAACATTACCAATGCCTTCAGCATCTGGTAATGGTCTCTACATCTGGTAAGTATTTCTCAGAATCACAAAATCACCACGCAACTCTACAACCTGTCCAGGTATCACTGAATGGCAGCATGGCCTTCTGGTGTGTCAGCTACTCCTCCCAGCTTCATATCATCAGCAAACTCGCTGAGGGTGTTTTCTAATTTAGTGGCCTTCCTTCTATAGTGGTGCTCAAAACTGCAGACAGTGCTCAAGGTTAGACCACAGCAGAACAGAGCAGAGTGGGACAATCACTCTCCTTACGCAGCTGGCTGTGCTGGGCCTGATGCAACCCAGTTGGCCCAGTTAGTTGCCAGTGCATGCCACTCATATTAAACTTGCCATCAACCCAAACCTCAAGATCTCTTTTTCCTAACCAGTACATACTCAAGCAAAATAATTTGAGATACACTGATAAGTCAGAAAGAATCCAGAGGACAGCCACCATAAGAAGTCCATGAAACATTAACCAGCTTTCCTACTGTTAGCTTATATCAAAAGGACTAATAACATTTCCCAAAATGTTATAAAAGGATAAAGACCTTTTTTTTTCCATTTGCATTAGGTTAAGTCAAGATGGCCTTGCTTCGACATTACCATTTTAACAGATCTGATTTTGGTGGTCACCACCTTCCTTAAACGATGCTCACTGACTTCCTAATTTCTCTCCTGCCTGCTGAAAGCTCTGTAACTTTCAAATTAGTTTATCTCAGTCAAATGTTTCCATGAAAAGTTTCTTCTGTTTTTTTAAGTACTTCAATCACATAAAAATAAGCAGAGATGTCCTCCAGATGTAGAGAAGGCTTGAGCAGTTAGGGACAAAGGTGAAGGACTCTTAAACAGCGCAAAGAATCACAGCAGTACCAGAGCTTTTAGGAAAAACAAACAACAATAACAAAAACCACTTTCATAGTAACTGTAAATTATTTCTACCTGGGCAAGCAGTGAATGCTCCTTTTTTGAAACATTTAAAAAAAGTTTACATGCAAGATAAGCATGAAATGCCTTCTAACACTATCTTTTATCCCTACTACAAGGTCTACAACTGTTGCTTAGACAAAAATATCCAGCAAGTAATGTGCTCTGCCTGTCAGACTCACTCTAATTCCGTGGTTAAAACAATGCAGGAAAAGTTTTGCAAAAAATATTCATTACCTTCAATTAAATTAATGAAAAAGTGAAGCTAAAACATTTCATGTAGATGAGAATTTTATTAAGGAAATCAAACATAAAAAGCCAACATTCAGTATTTTCTTAATATTATTTGTTTCATTGGCTGCTTCTTCTTCTTTATTTTAGGTAGTGTCAACATAAACAGAATGGATATTTGTTTCTCCTCACCTGTGACTCCCTTTGAGTTATTGGTTTAATAGGCAAAATTCTCATAGGTAATAATTATAGCCTGAAGGAAAATAGTCCAACTATGCATTTTTTTCTTTATTACCTCTTCAATATAGATGTCCAGTTACTCTACCAGCCCTATGATTTGCTGCAGTGACCAATGCGGTTTTCAGCCAGACATTTTGCTTGGAAATCTATTCCACAAATATATTAAATATTAATAACATGCCATTTAAGAACACTCCCCCTCAAAAAAACAGTTCTTTCCATAGCCCTCCTGTGTGAAGCATAACTAGACTATTACTTTTACACTTAGTTTATTACAATGACTTATAATTAATATTGATTAGACTCCAAAGGCAGGCATTGCAATCGTCAGAGCAATGCTTCAACACACAATTTCTCACAACAGTTAAAACAGTGACCATGTAGCACAGTACTCAGCTAAATTTATATAACTGATTTCATCTTCTTCAGAAGACCAATTACTACATCAAAGTTCACTTCAAAATTTCTACCCAGCACAAGAAGTATGCTGTTCTAGGCTAAAAGGCTATTGTCCCCTATTCTTACCAACTGATTCCCACTACTCTTTCCCATTGGAGGTACACAATTTCTCGCATCTGTCAGAACCACGTATGCAACTAACTCTTAACCAAGTCCTGTCAAAATGGTTTTGTTTTCAAATATATATATATAAATATATATATATATATATATATTTGAAGTGTTTCAGCTAAACTAAAATTGCTTGTCAGAATGCATCTTAAATATCACTTATCTTTAAATTTGGGAATTAGAAGCTTCTGTTTACAATGACAAGCAATGATAATCAATTTATGCTTCCCAAATGATTCCCCAGGCTCTCTTAATGTTCAAGAACTGAAAAAGAGAACATTTGAAGGTAAACAAACCTTTTCTTCTCTACCAGATCAAATATTCATATTACAAAATACCATGCTGCCTTCTAAAGTTAGCTTCATCAAAGGTTGTGGAGAGCATCCTGACATATTAAGAAATCATCATGCTGACTGTCTAGAAAAGAGTATGCTCAAGCATTTCTTTATCATAATTCTGTATGATTGTAACATTTTTCTCTAATTTTATGTTATCCAGATTGTATCACAAAGTTTGATATGATTTGACATTTGATGTAACTTTAGAAATAGCTATTTACAAATGTTTTTCAATATAATATAGCAACTGCTAGCTCTCAGCAGATTACAAAAAAATACACTATATAATTCAAATGGAAAAAAAAAAAAAGATTGAAAAGAAAGATTTTGCTAAGTTTCTTTTGCTTAATTTTCTCTGTATTCATGTAATATTTAAATAGGTTTAGCAAGCTGGCTTCTGGTCAACATTAAGATTTCCACCATCTTCATAAGTCAACCAACATTAGGATCTGAGATAGATTCATTATTCTGTATCTTGTGTTCTGCACTGCCTCACAACAAAAGGTAAACAGTGCGAGCAGTTTTGGGGTGAGTGAGAAACTGGAATGTGACAAAGAAGGGATAGTTGACCCAAACTAACAATTTGGATATTATTTTCCATACTGCTTGACAGTGTACTGGACACTAAAAGTTTAAAGAAAATTAAGTAGGAAGGGAAGTTTCTGGCTATGTCTTTGTCTTCCTAAGTGAACTTTATGAATGATGAGCTCCTTTTTTTCAGGAAGTAGCTGAGCAGTTACCTACCAATTGGAAGTAGTGAAGGAGCTCCTTATTTTGCTTTGCTTGCGTGAGCAACTTTTCCTTCAACTTTAAACTTTTTTTATCTTGACATCACATGTCTTTACACTCCATTTTCTCCCTGTACTGTGTGAAGAGGGAGGGAGGGAGCATACGTAATTTGCAAGACAGTATTGTCAGGTCAATTTCATCTTTCATTTCCAAAAAAATACCCTTGTTTCCCAAGGTTTATTCTTTAAGACTAGTAGCTCCTACATTGCATTAGAGTTCCATTCTTGTTAAGAAATTGTAGTTTAGTACCTTCAGTTCATAATTCTAGAAATTAGAAAAGCTCTCCAATTCCCAACAATCTGAAATACATTACTAAATAATTTCTAATAGAAAATGAAAGAAGTCGAAAGAGGTTTATCGTGTGCACCCTCAGAAAGTTTGCAGATGATACCAAGCTGAATGATGATGCTGATACATTGGAAGGAAGGGAAGCCATCTAGAGGGACCTAGACAGGCTGGAGAAGTGGGCCCGTGTTAACCTAATGAGGTTCAATAAGGCCAGGTTCAATAGGTTCAAGGTTCAATAAGGTGCTGCACTTGGGTCAGGGCAACCCCAGGTATTTATACAAACTGGGGGAAGATCTCCTTGAGAGCAGCCCTACAGAGAGGGACCTGGGGGTCCTGGTGGACGAGAAGTTGGATATAAGCTGGCAGTGTGTGCTTGCAGCACAAAAGGTCAACTGTGTTTGCACATGGGCTGCATTAAAAAAGGGGTGGCCAGCAGGGAGAGGGAAGTGATTGTCCCTCTCTGTTCGGCACTTGGGAGGCCCCATCTGGAGTGCTGCATCCAGGCCTGGGGCCCCCAATACACTAAGGACATGGAGCTCTTGGAGCAGGTCCAGAGGAGGGCCACTAAGATGATCAGAGGGCTGGAGTACCTCTCCTATAAGGAAAGGCTGAGGGAACTGGGCTTGTTTAGCTTAGAGAAGAGAAGGCTCCAGGGAGACCTCATTGCAGTCTTCCAGTACTTGAAAGGAGTGTTTAAACAGGATGGAGGGAGTGCCTGTTTATGAGGGTGGGTAGTGATAGGACAAGGGGGAATGGTTTTAAACTAAGACAGTGGAGGATTAGGTTAGAGATTAGGAGAAAGCTTTTCACACAGTGGGTGGTGGCACACTGGAACCGGTTGCCCAGGAAGTTGTGGATGTCCCATCCCTGGAGGTATTCAGGGCCTGGCTGGATGTGGCTCTGGGCAGCCTGGTCTAGTGGCTGGCAGCCCTGCATATGGCAGGGGGGTTGAAACAAGATGATCATTGTGGTCCTTTTCAACCCAGGCTATCCTATGATTCTATAATTCTATGAAGAAATAAACTTGTACTCATATCGCTACTGTGACTGCTATATAGCAGCCATCATCCCAGACTTTTGAGGCATGATTTATAAATACACAAAAGTTTGTTCTGTATCACAGAATCACAGAATGATAGGGGTTGGAAGGGACCACCCAGAGATCATTGAGTCCAACCCCCCTGCCAGAGCAGGTTCCCTACACCAGGTCTCACAGGTAGGCATCCAGGCAGGTCTTGAATATCTCCAGAGAAGACGACTCCACAACCCCCCTGGGCAGTATGAAGCAAAAGTGATTTCAGGACATATTCTAATGAACCATATGAAAAGCTAGTAGCTCACACACACCTGATGCACATTCTTAAAGGCACTGCGAACTGCTTTGATCAGTTCCAAACATTTAAAGAGCTAATAAAACTGATACCAAAAGTATTTGAACATAAGCAATATGGGCCTTGGAATGGAATGCAATAGTAGTCTTGCTGGCCAGCTTTATGTAGCTAAAATAATCCATACTTCTTTTTTGAGTTACATGTCATAGAATCATAGAATCACCAAGGTTGGAAAAGATCTCCAAGATCATCCAGATGTCTACCTACGACCAATATAACCCCACTAAACTATGTCCCATAGTGACACATCTAAACATTTCCTGAACACCTCCAGGGACAGTGACTCAATCACCTTTGTGTACAGCCCATTGCAGCACATGACTCCTCTTTCAGAGAAGTTTTTCCTAATATCCACTCTGAACCTCCCCTGGCACTACTTGAGGCCATCCCTTGTAGCCCTATCACTACTTACAAGGCAGAAGAAGCCAACCCCCACCTTGCCACAGTCTCCTTTCAGGTCACTGTAGAGAGCAATAAGGTCTCCCCTGAACTTCCTCCTCTCCAAAATAAACAATCCCAGTTCCCTCAGCCACTCCTTGTAAGATTCATAACATGTTAAGTGATATTTAAATAACACTTTGATTCTAGGCAGCTATTTGTCACATAATTTTCAATTTATTTTGGATACTGAAAATTCTCAAACTTGGCCACATATATGTATTATTTTTTCTCCTAATATGAATACTATCCCTCCAGCCATCTGGTAATTATCTGAGTGTGAAAGAATGATATTTAGTGCATTCATTTACACTTAAAAAATTATTTAATTATTCTTTCCTTAGCAATTTATGTGTGCATCAAACTGTGATATTAACAGTTGTACTACTTTGTTCACTGATATTAGTCAATTCAGAGCTTTCACATCTAAATCAGCCCATTTTGAGAACCTTCAGAATGAAGAAGTTAACAAAACTTCTCTAGAGCTTCTACTGTTACCTCCAATGCATTTTTATTAGTTTACTGCAAAGGAAAATTCTAGTCTTCAAGAAATGAACAAGAACTTTACAGAATTTTACAATGTCAAAACTTTCTGAGATTCACCCAGTACTAGTTCTTGCTGTAAAAATTGGTTATACTCTATTCAGGAAAAGCACTTGGCAATTTGTGGAACCCATGACCATCTTAAGCTAACATATTTCCTGGAAGGAACTTGAGTTCCTATCTAGCTGCATGGGTTTCAGTTTTAGTGTTAGATGAGGGAATATTTCAATTAGCACTTTTCAGGGATATGTGGTAAAAATATTACAGGATATATTCTACATTCACTTATGTAGGTGTAAATTTAGGATATATGTATTTATTTATTTATTTATTTCCAGTGTACTTTTACACCTAAGCTGAGATGAGAGTTTGAGTTCTCCATTTCATTGGTAATATTCCTACAAAAAGCACATCCAAGAGTTTAGTGGGAAATGCTATGAGCATTATGCTTCCCATGAGATCCTGTAAAGCACTTTAATCACAATAACAATTATGATGTTAGAAAGCATTTATGTATAAGAATTTTTTTTTTTTCAATTTTTAAAGTGTAAGGGAAAAAAGAAAAAAAAGAAAAAAAAAAGAAAAAAAAATTAAAAAATGGTTGCAAATATATATTCCTACCACATAACACTGGTGGTTATTACTTTGCTTTACTTTTTTGCTTTTAAGTGTTGTTGGTTTATTTTTTAAGCTGATATCCAAAATTAAAAACAGTGAGTATACAAGCAGAAACCTGCATAGAATCACAATCACAAACCTAATGTTTATGAATCAGTTCTCATGAGGAGTGGCTGAGGAAGCTGGGATTGATTAGTCTGGAAAAGAGGAGGCTCAGGGGAGACCTCATTGTACTCTACAACTTTCTGAAGGGAGGCTGTGATGAGGGGTTTGGCTGCTTCTCCCAGGCAACAAACAGGACCCAAGGAAACGGCCTCAAGTTGTGCCAGAGGAGATTTAGATTAGACATCAGGAAAAATGTTTTGTCTCAGAGAGTGGTCAGGCACTGGAATGGCCAGCCCAGGGAGGTGGTAGTGTTGCCATCCTGGTCAGTGTTCAAGAGGTGTCTGGATGAGGAGCTATGAGATATGGTTTAATAGCTTCTGGTAGCAGTGTTAATGGGAGGACAGTTGGACTAGATGTTCTTGTAGGTTCTTTCCAACTTTGTTATTCTGTGATTCTATGATAATTTTGAAGGCAAACCACCATGCCAAAGTCTAGCAGATCTCTTAAGAATATCTAAATTCAGCTCTAATATTTTACTTTCCATATGCAAATTTCTACATATAGGAACATCCTGCCAAAGAGTTGTAACATGCAAAATTGCATAAAAACACCCACAATTTAAAAAACAGAAACAGAAACAAAAACAAAAACAAAAAAAACCCACAATCAATTCCTGGAATACACTAAAAGTCTTCTGAATCAATAGTAAAGCACTATCTATTCACAGACTTCGTTTCGGACAAGTGAACATCCACGGCACTAAATGATTAGTAAAATCTTCATCACACCCTTGGTTGATGCCAAACAAGACTCTCCCCAGTAGTGCCCACCCACAGTCAGGAGCCATCATAGGAGATCTTCCCATTCAGCATTCTGAACCTACCTATCCTTTTCTGGAGAGCAAGAGATGTTTTAACTGGTTTCTCAAAGAACAGGGATGATCCTGTGAACTGAGTTAGGCTAATTAAATCCATTTTTGCATGCTGGATACCAGGAAAAATTTCTTCTTAGAAAGAGTGGTAAAGCATTAGAACAGGCTGGCCATGGAAGTGGTGGAGTCATGTAGACGTGGCATTTAGGGAGACAGAATCATAGAATCATAAATGTTGGAAAGGACCATCTACTCATCAACCCATGCCTGTGACTGCTCTAGACCATGTCACTCAGTCCTACATCTATCACTTTCTTGAAGAACTCCAGAGACTCCATCACTTCCCTCAGTAGCTTGTTCCAATGCCTGAGAAGAAACTTTTCCTATTATCAAACCTGAACCTCTCATGGCGCAACTTGAAGCCACTTGCACTATCACTGTTACCTGAGAGAAGAGTTCAATCTCCACCTCCTTACAACCCCCTCTCAGGCAGTTGTAGAGAGAGAGAGAGATGGTCTCCACTGATCCTCCTCTTCTCCAAAATAAGCAATCCCAGCTCCCTCCGCCATTACTCATAAAACTTGTGTTTAGTGGGCACATAGGTGATAGATTGACAGATAGTATCAAAATAAAATTCTAATCTGGTACTGTAGGACAGGATACCACACAGGAAAAATAACAAAGATTATCCTCAAGTAGACATCATCAGAGGATAAATGCTGAAATTGCAATGAGTAATATACTGACTTTTCTGTCATTCTCTGGGAACATGATAACTTAACGAGACTCTGCTGACATTTATGACTCCTTATCACAGATACTGAATTAGCTATTCTCCTCTACTGAACTTTGCCTGTTGGGATTATGGGAGAATGGAATACTCCTGAGTATATCACATTGAATTTCGATCACTTCCGAAAGCCAGCAGACAGATGCTTGCATAAGGTACTTAAGTCTCGGATCACTTTCACAGTAGGTGAATGAAATGGTTATACAGTTACAGGATTTGCCAGAATCATTCCATCTATAGGGCACTGAGATTGTGCTACCAGCAACAAATGAAAAGCAGTGATCAGTTAGTGCATAAAATCCACAACAGAACTTGTAGTTCTGTATTCTGTACTCTGGAAGATTCCCTTTCCTCAAAATAAAACAAAATTATTATTATTATTTTTTAAAGGGAGAGTGAGTGGCATAAACATGTTGTTTCTGCAGACCATTGTATACCTGTAAAAATCAATTCTATAAAATACTGTTGTATCAATAATGTTAACTGGAGCCATAAATACATTAATGCTACAAACCCCTTCTAGTTCCCATTCTCTCCTCTGAAACATTTCTCCTGTCTCTTTTTAACCTACAATAATTTAAATTTTGTTTTCATATCATTTCAATACTTTTATTTACAATAAGTTTTAAATTATTTTAATATTTTAAATAAATCATTTTAAAAGTTAAAAAGATGTAGAATACAATATATATATGTATCAGTTGATTTATAAAATGACACAATAATAAACTGATACTGAGCTTGAACATATACAGATTTTTTCCTAAAACAACAACTGTTTCAGTTGAAAGATTACAGTCAAACAAATGTAGTTCATATAAATATGTAAGTGATTAATTCCAAAAGTTACTATGTTAGCTACTGAAAAAATATCCAGAGCTGCATATTTTTTAATTTTTATTCATTTTTTCTTTAAAATAATTAAATTATTGTAATGATTCATTTAATGTTTAGCATAATTAAGTATACTTACTTATAATCGTATTTAATATCAATAGTTATTAATAATGCAAACAGCATTAAAATATAACATGATAGCATCGTAATTTTTTAAGTAAACAGAAAATAATAACTAATGTTCAGGTAAACCTGAGCACAACTGGTATATTAAAAATAATAAATGTAGGCACTGTAAACATCATGTTTACTAGGATATGCAGGATTGTGCCTCTTATTTGTTTTTATATCAAATCTTTCATGTTAACTCTGTTTCCATTTGGTTTTAAAAATGGGAAATAGAAATACTAAAGAACAGATACACAGATATTTTATTTCAAACTACATCCTGTTCCAGATCAGACAAAGGTATGGAAAATCTTTTTCTAACCACTTTGACAAATGTCTTTTTTTTTTTTCTTTTTTTTCTTTTTTTTAAATCTCTTTACAGATCAACCCACTAACCTGATCAACAGAATCAGCTATATTTCAGCAACTCATTTCTCCCCAAATAGTCTTTTGCTAGAAAAGAAATCAAGCCTGCATTAGAGCAATAACTTGAAGACAGGTACTACTAAATCTTATGAATCTTCCCCAAAATCTCCTAAATCAAGGACTAATAATGTAACAGTAATAAAACTTCTAACTATGTGTTCAGTGTGGCTCCTTGCCTGTTTTACTGTTTTACAGATGAAAAACCAAATGGTGGCTTACTGTTTTTTTGTTTGCTTGTTTGTTTGTTTATGAGATTGTGATGTTAGAGGAATCAATTGCAAGAACTAGCTGCACATTTTATAAAATGATTTGTATCACTATAAGATTTATAGACCTCTAGAAATACATAATCTATCTCCAAAAAGTTTGTAAAAGCTGACCAGTAAGAGATTTACTTGCATAATATGCCCATTTATGTGTGAGAAATATCTAAATGTACCTGAATTAGAAAAAATAATGACTAATAACATTAAATCTGTTTACTTAAAGTCCATGTAATCCAAAAGTTATGCTGCGTTGGCATGGAGAGTAAATCTACAGTAGACATTTCATGTATAAGCAATCATAGTAACTAAATACTGATCTCCTATACAATCAGTGCATGAAATAAGACAGTTACAGCATCTGCTGAAAAAACTCAGGTACTGACTTGCATCTCATTGTAGCCAATACATGACTCTGTAAAGACCTCTCTGTCACAGCATTCTATTCTTCACAAAAATATATTCAATCACCTCCCACATAGCTCTCATCTGCAGCTAGGCAGACGTTTATCAAGGACATAAGAATTTGTATTAGTTGGATGGACTCCCACTGAGCCATTTCTGTTACAATTCCCAGTACACCTCTATCTCCCTTTTCAGACAGCCACTGTATTCCTGTGTGCAAATATTTCCAAGGTTTTTTTTCCCCCTTGGGAAACAGAAATGTATTCTTGTCATTTTCTCAGTTGAATCTCCTTCATCTAGTCTATGATTTTTTCTACCTCAAAACTGTCAGTTGTTGTTCAACTAAGAGGGAATAGGACATGACTTTGAATTCACAGGCATAGGCTTTGGAAAAATAATTTCAGAACACTATCATTTTTCTGTTTTCAAAGTGAAACCTTCATGCACTAGAATAATTGTGTTCCTGTTTTTACCTTATTTCCTATTTCTACAAATTATGCATTTTAAGGATAAAGAAAGATCAATGAGATATGCAGTTTTTATAAAGTCACAACATAAAAAACACTGCAGAAATTCTAACAAAACACTGTATTATCACAAAGCCAAGATAGTTTATCAGATAATTTTTATCACAAATTACATTGCAAACCATCAGTGTTTACCTTACACATAGTTTCCTTGAACTTCTCTAAATTGTCTCAAAAACTTCACTTTTCATTTTTAACTTTTGGTGTATAAGCACTGCTGACTATTTCTTTCCCATTCTTGTTCACTTTTTTTCTTAATGAAGAGGTTCAACTTTAGAATATCTTAAAACTTCCTTTATAATCTTCAGCATTGACATTATGATTAAAGAAGAAACACTGCATTACCAAGTTAGATGTTGCTACAATTACAACAAGAAAACAAACAAACAAACAAACAAAAAAACAGCAACATGTTGTTGGCACATTTGTATACAACTTCAAAGCAAACTTAATGACATAAAATTAAGCTACCCAGCATTGACTGTAAGACTTCAAACTATATTTGTTGAACAGAGGACAAAACATAAAACACTTGTGAATCATACATGTTTAGTTTTTCCTAACTTCCTAGCATCTCTGTTTGCACCTCGCTTGCTAGACTTGAAAACAGAAACAGCCAAAGCCATGAACATTATTTATGAAATCTAAGAAATACACAAGACTTCTTTTTTTCCTTAATTAGCTCTGATGTTTATTCACTGTAAAGAGTGTTTAGCATAAGGAGGACAAATCTGTGCATCAGAATCCTCTGCAAATGCTTTGCAGGTAACAGTAGCGTGATGATGAACTCATGGCCTCTTGTATCAGGATAGCACTGCATCACTGCTATCACTTCCATCACTATCACTATTTATTCAAAACAAATAAGGTAAATTATCATACCACCATATATACCACTTAGCCATGCTGCAACAGTCAAAAGGTACAGAAATAACTAAAAATATTTGTTTGTAGGTCTGCACAGTCATATGTACAGATGAAATATAACATATTTAGACAAATTGTAACTGACATCTGAAAATCTCAGTACATATGGAATCTCATCCAAATTTAGTAATGAGAAGACATTTAAACTAGTCACCTTATTTGATCACAGGGGACATTACCTACCTAACAAGGACTGAGTAGTTTGATTTTGGAAAGTATGTATCTCTCATTTTTTGAAGTGATCCTATGTAAGTAAATTGCATTAGATGACAACCAAGCTGAGGTGGCCTGAAGGCAAATTTGAAACTTTTTTTTTTTTTTTAATTTTTTAATCTTTTAAAATTGTGATTCTTCATTAGATTTGTATCTCTACCCCATTCTTACCTTAATAACTAATGTAGAAATAGGGATTTAACAGCAACTATATTATGTCAGCCGAAATACGCTCATCCAGAGAGTTAACATAATTCTTGTCCAGCTAATTGATTTTTTTTTTTCAGGGAATACACAGCCAAACTAGTACACAAAACTTCTGAAAACTTTACCCATGTATCATCCATGTGCAGGAAATATTATATTAGTGCAAAACCAGACTGTTATGCCATTCCAAGGCTGGAATATTTACTACGCTTTAATAAATGTAGGTTGCTCCAAAAGCAATGCCTCCTATTTATTTTCATGGAAACTACATCAGATACAAAGAGCGTAATAACACTGTTTGATTGAGAAAATTCTCAGCTACAAAACACTGTTTTTTAACAGTCACTGCCATTAACTATGCATTTTTGACAGCAATGAACAAGAGCCTGCATGCTATGCTCATAAAAATCTGTACCAGCAGAGGTGACACACTGTTTCACAGCTGCCATGATGCTGTAATTGCTAGAAAAATATTGCCCAAGTAGTTCATCTCTCACCAGCCTGAACAGATTGAAGTCAGAGCATGCCAAATCTGGACAATAAAAGTAGGAGTAGCAAAACAGTCCAGCCAGGACTGGCAATATATTCCACATTCTTCAAACTCACGTGGGGTCAGGAGTTGTTGTGTTACAAGAGAAAGTTCTTCTCTGACCTGACTCTGAGCCTTCAGTTTATTCAGCCTTGTGATATAGCAAACAGAGTTGATCGTTTGTCCAGGTTCTAGAAAATCCAGAAGGATCACTCCTTCCTCCAATAGACAGTGCAGATCTCTTCACCTGCTACAGGCTGTCTCTCAAAATTTTCTTCATTGCGGAATTCACATGTTGCCACTCTACAGACTGCTGTTTTGACTACATCTCATAGCACTGACACCACATCTCATCACTGGTAATGGTGTGATCAAGGAAACTATCACCTTCAGCCTTGTATTGGTTCAGTATGTCTGATAAACTTGCAAGTGGTGTTCTTTCTGTTCTTGTGTGTTTGTGGGATCTATCTAGCACAAACTGTGATAATCCAATATTTCCACCACTGTTTCTAAAGCATTGAAACTGATCTTAATTTTGCACAGATGAACTGACAAGACACTCTTCATTTCGTGGTGTGACCCGGAACATTGCTTGTCTTTCATATTGCTGTCACCACTGCTGAAACACATTATCCACTGCCTCACTGTAGTCACATCCTATGTTTCATGTCCAGAAACATACAGCAAGCACTGATTAATGTCAATAGGTACAATTTTTTTTCCACATTGAGAAATTCAGTGACACACTTTTGCATCATACACACTTCTGTGTCAGATGCTATTTTGTCAGACTGCCCCTCTGCTGCCATCTGTCACACAGCAAAAAAATGTAATAGAATATTGGCAGGAAGGTTGAACCCATACTGCCATACCACCAACATCGCCTCTGACATTGTGAGTCAATATAATAAAATAGGAGACATTACATTTGGAGCAGTCCTTGGAGATTGAGAATGAGCATTATTTATATGAATTTAGACAATATTATCAACCTAAAACATTAGATACAAATTTAACTCTGACATAGAAGATGGAAGAATAATATGTATGAAACATTGTAATGCACTAATATGATGCTTGAAAAAAACCAAATTTAATCTCTCTTAAAACACTGAAAACCACAGCATGTCATGCAACTCTGTAACATAAACTTCTATAAATATATACATGATATCAGCATCTTATCAGTGTTATTTCAAAGTGTTCTACAAAAACTATCCTAATAATTCAAAATGCTCAATATAACAACCTTGTTTGCTTACACTTGTCAGAAGAGCCAAATGATGGAACCTGATACTTAGGACTCTGGGATTCTGATAATCCATCTAAAATCCAGAGTTTGTGCAAAATTCTGCACTCTGTAAGAACACACTTCCCATCATTGAATTCTGTCTGAATTCATAGCATCCCTCAATTGCAAAAAATGCCATTATCCACTTCTTACATACCAGAAATACTGAGGATAGATCTTGAATGAGAATGCACAACAAATGCCCATTAAAAAGATCCCACACTCATACTTTTTCTCCCTCTCCACTAAATACAAAGAAGAATATTTAAAAAAAAAAAAAAAAAAAAAAAAAAAAAGGACCAACTCTGTAAAATAATGAAATTGCATCAATTGTATGAGTGGATTCATTTACAGGTCATCTTGGAGCCCTTATTGTTAAGAACTAGTCCAAGAATTTGTACTTGTAGAAGCCCACAAAACAGAGAGAGACTATAATAATACTGCATCCTACAGTAATGTAACGAACTAAATTGTATTACTGGATGCTATGCACGACGGATAGCAGTTTGCAATGATTTTTATTACCTCTGCTCTGCAGTTTAGATGCTAATCATTTATTTTGCTTAAACTCTAGCAATAGGTCATCAGTATTTCTTTGTCTGCACCTTCCTTTTCTCTCTATGCCTGCAAAATGTCAACTGATAATTTAATAATGAACTGCCAAGAAGATAGGTAAATGTTTACCCAGAATTTTCCAGTCTGAACATCTTTTTCTTTAAAATTCTCTTTAAGTTTTGCATGATAAATCCTTAAATTCTCTTAGTCCCCTCAAAGACTGTGCAAGAAAACATAAATCTATTCATGGCTTGGGTCATTAATGAGTAAATATATTCCTTCCTTTATAAAGAGCTAGCAAATCATAACACTGCCTCATTTTCCCCCTTCACTGTCAATTACACACAGTCACAGAACAAGCTTTTCAAAAATCGGGCTTCCTAACTGTTGAATTTTGCAGAAGTAGAGAGGATGGGCACTACTTCATTTGTGCTTTTTTGGAAAGAAGTAAAAAAAAGAGGATCAGTTACAAAACTAATATTCCCTATGTTTACAGTATAGATAAGTGATAGGTTTTTGCCAGACTGCTTCTCAGTTTATCTTGATTTTGATTCACGACCACAGAAATCAGATTGATTTGGAAATATTGCATTTTTTTAGTCACTATTTTAACAAATAAAAGATCTCTCTTTAGGAAAACAGAATACAAAATGGCATATGGACATGTACAGCCATTCTAAGGCACAGAGAAATGCTGTAAATGAAGTTCTTCCCTGTCTTCACTGTCTTACCTGTCACCCTATGCACACAGACATTCAAATACTTAGGATTTTACAGAAGAAGTTAAGAAAAAATAAAACTAAACTAGAAGTAACAAATGCCTAAACGCCCAACAGTTTCCACAGTCCATCAGAAATACTGAAGTTTAAAGAATGCTTAGACTTCACATCTTGCTAACATTTGACCCCTAGAACTCATCAGTTTGTGACACTTTCATGAAAAAACTGAACTGTTTCGGTGGAAATAAGGAAAACTAAAGTTAAAACCTATAAATCCTTACATTGTCACATGAAAGGTAAAACTAAAAAATCAGGGCACAATAGCAAAAATTACAATATTACAGAAGAGGAGAAGGGTAGAGGGAGATGCCAGTCTCTTCTTCCTAGAAACCAATTACAAGATGCAAACAAACAGCATAATGTTGTGCCAGGGGAGGTCCAGATTTAACGTTATGAAAAATTTCTTTAGCATGAGGGTGGTAAACCACTGGAACAGGCTTCCTAAAGAGGTGTTTGACATCCCATGTCTGTTAGCATTCAAAATACCCTCAAATGCTTTAACTTTTGGTTAGCTTTAACTGTTAGTTAGATGATCTTTGTAGGCCCCTTTCAAGTGATCTATTCTACGTAAGAATAAAATTCTCATGTATGGTGGTACTGTCCTTTTAATCTCTGTTCTATTTCCTATTCCAGACAGTTTCATCCTCCTAAAACAGTATAGAAGATTCACTTTATTTGGCTCTCAGAATAGCTCTTAATGAAGCAAGTGATTTTTTTACAGATGAATTTTATTCATAGGAATATTTCTGTTTAAATTAAAAACAAAAAAAAAAAGCAAAACAAACAAACAAAAAACAAAAACAATAAAAAAAAAGAATAGAAAGAAAAACACAGGAGACATACTTTTGGTTTTAACTGTTTCCATCTCAGGTTTTCCTTTTTTCATTCTCTTACTTTTTAATATGAACTAGCTAACCCATGACTCATGTAACAGTCCATACAAAATCAACCTAAATACAAAACTGAGAAAGAAAGAAAAAAAAAAAAAAAAAAAAAAAGTAGACAATCAAAAAAGCATAGAAAGATGGAGCTTTTCTATCCATATCCCCCAGTGTTTTAAACGTGCATTGCTTTTGATGAAGAGGAAAGCGGAGGTAGAGAGCATCATTTTTACTTGACAAAGTTCTCTCAAAACATGTTTTCAATTATTAAATAAAAGACTCAGCCAGAAACTACAATACTAGCATGATTTAAAAAATAGTTCTTCTTTCTAAGTTCCAGGCAAAATTCTAGGGGGAAAAAGACAGACAGACAGAAAGAAAAAAGAACTCTAACTGCACTCTTTTTCTATGAGAAAAGTCTTGCTTAAATGTTAGATCTTTCCATCGGGAGACAAAATAAATATCTAGTTTTCCACTACAGAAAATGGGGGGAAAAAAAGGACAAAAAGAAAAGTGCTACGCATTAAAATGTCTTTATTATAACCTGAATTTCCTTTTCTCAAGAAATATTCCTTCTTCATCCTCCAGATTACATGCTTGCACCTTCTACAAAAAAACAGTAAATTCTACAAAAAAAACTGAAAATTCTTCTACAAAACTAAACAGAAATGCACTGCAGTCAGTAGTCAAATTGCCTACTTATTGAACTAGGCATCACACTGGCAGCACATGCCCCTTGGATTTGCAATTTCTTCTTATTAATACTGCAATGAAACAGAACACGTTGATTGCAAACTTTAAAAGCTCTGCTGCATAAATAAACTAAACTGTTATCTCTGCAAGAAAACTGAAAATGAACCTCTATGATTATATCAAAAATAAGAAAAGAGAGCAAAATGTTTTCTTCAGAGGATCCATGACTCTGAGACACATCCTTACTCCAAATCAGGATGTCTCTGATGATATTCATAAGATTTGGGGGAAAAAAAATACCAAAATCTACCAGCTCAGTGAGAATTTTAGAAAAGATGGATTGCCTAGAACAGTAAAGATTTAAAAATAAATAAATAAATAGATACATGGTGATGATAACATTTCCAGACATGCGTTTATTCAGTCACTACCTTTATTTGGGATATTTTTCCATAGGATATGGAAAAATATAGGATGTTTTCTTCTGTGGTATGGCCACGAAACATGAATAGATTCAGTGCTCAGCTTCTTTGCTGTCTTACAATACACAGCTACAGAATGATGCCTAATTATTAACTGAAATCCCTGTTTAAGTCCACAAACTAAAAATGTGTTTGCTGATCTGAAACACTTCTACCACACTGAATACCACACTATCAAAATGGATGCTATATCTACATTTGCATTTACAAAGTGGTAGCCGGTGAGTATGTTTTTAGACAAATCCTCTAATCTGGAGTTTAAATGCTGAGGTGACTTAAATAGTTTTTAAATGTTCTTTGAATACTGAGAATCCTTCTATTTTTTTAATCATATATGTGCCACAGTATTAGCTGATCTTTTTGTATAAGACATATCTTTATATGAATGTATACTGTACAGAGCGATGTTCTGCACAGATTCCTAGCATCCTTCAATGTACAAATTAAAAAAATCACTTATAACGATAAGAGCTGGAGATTTCATAATGCACAGAAAAAGATAAAAATAAAAAACAATGTTCTCCAATAGGTGTTAGTATTAAATTTGTTTTCAGGATCCTTGGAACTGAAGGAAAGAAAAGAAAAGAAAAGAAAAGAAAAGAAAAGAAAAGAAAAGAAAAGAAAAGAAAAGAAAAGAAAAGAAAAGAAAAGAAAAGAAAAGAAAAGAAAAGAAAAGAAAAGAAAAGAAAAGAAAAGAAAAGAAAAGAAAAGAAAAGAAAAAGAAAAAGAAAAAGAAAAAGAAAGGAAAAACATATCAGTGAAGGCAAGATGTGCTTTATGAATTTAGGGGAATTTCCTGACCATCTCTTACACTGAATTTATCAGGTTCGTTATGATAAATGGATGTTGTCATAATCCTTCATTGTCAGACTGCACTGCTGCCCTAACAGCATATATTCTTGTAAAACAGAAATGAAATCTAAAAGTTCAAAATTAATAGCTGTGAAATCTCAAGCACTCGCAACCATGTGTTTTTATCACTTCCATGCTGTGCAGATCGGGTACTCTTGTTATTTATTATTTGTGACAGTGAACAATTCCCACTTGCTTTAGTGAAAAAGTGAAGAGCTGTTTGCATAACTAGCAAGGTGAAAAATAGATTTCAAACTGTTGGAATCGCTTCACACGAACAACATACACACATGAGCAGACAGCTTACTTTCAGACCACTACAATGTGCTGACAACACAATATATTATTCTATGGCTTCCTTTTGTAAAAGCATTTCTCACAGAATGCTCTGGATTGGTGTGGAACCTGAAATGATGGAGCCTTGATACGGTACAGGGGATCCTATCTACTTCAGTAGTTAACTTCATCTTCAGATTAGAAAAATATACATTTTTACGATGTCTTAAAGCAGTAATTTGTGTGTGGTACCTGGTTACTATGTGGTCTGATCCACGGAGTACTCTCTGACAAGCATTACAAACAACAAACCACCAAGCTATAGCATAGAAGAGCACAGCTTCCTGCTACAAGACTTGGGTTGTCAGACACATTCTTCTCCCCTCTGAGTCAAACAGAAAAGTATGAGATTTTACAGGTAAAGATTTAAGTATCAGGAGTACTTCTATCCCATATAGAAGTAACTTTTTTTATGAGGAGAAAATAAAAATATATGTTTACTGTATTTTCCTTAAGATATTTTGTCAATTTATTATTAGAAATGAAATGCAGAGATAGCATCTCCAAACACTATATATTTCAAATTAGAAAGGAGAGGTTAAAGATAGTAACTGTAACGGTATTACAAAATGTCTCCATGTGATTTAATATTAATGTACAGGAAAATCTATCATGTATCAGGACAGCAAGTAAGATTTGCCTGTGGGCAGTGCTATTATCAGCACACAATTAGTTGCAGATTGGAGACACTAGCCTTAGATCTGTTCTCATGCCAGTAATCTGTTTCCTAGTTGATTGAAATTCAACAGCTTTTGATGAAATGCTATTTATTTAGCTACAGACAATTTGATTAAGTGTAAGGGTAATAATAACAAAACCAGTAATGCCCAACATGACATGAAATGGTGTAAGTCATATTTTAATTGAGACATTTCAGTGAAGAATGCATAATTATTAAATGAAGCAGGATATGTTACAAGAGAAGTTTTTTATTGCAAAGTCATTTTTTTCAATAAAAAAAAAAAAAGAGGAAAACACTGAGAAGGCTAAAAAGACTTTTCTACTGTCAATTACTATAAACCCATCACAAAGTATGAACTCTTAGTTCTTAATGCTAAGTCTTTCAAATCCTTGGACTTATTTCATTTATTTTTTCTCTTTGATAACAGATGGATTTTCCTTTATCCTTCGTAATTTGCATCAATAGTAGATCATGAAGCTCTATAAATACATAAAGCCTTTTAGAAACATTTGATAGAGAGACAATTTAGCCATTCCTTTCATATGCCTATAACATTAATTCTCCAGGAAGGTTACTGTACAACTTGAAGAGTTCAGTATATTGTACTTAATAAAGAACTAGTAAAGAAAAATGTACATAAATTTAGCTTTCAAGCTTCCTAGAAAGGTGCACTAATATTCAGTATTAAAAAGTCCAAAATTCAGTTCATTCAGCAGTGTCTGAAAGGCCAATTGAGTACATCTTCCAATTGCCTTGAATATCATAAGTGATGCAGTATTTCACAATAAAGTAGTTCACAGTAAAACAGAGACATCACCTTCTTAATTTATTCTGCACAGAAGAATTTCATTGTTGTTTAACTTTTCCTCTACGTTTAATACATAAATAAATAAGCAAAAATATCCAGAACAGTAGCAACAATTCATATATAAATACTTAAAGGGCTGGTGTTGCACAAAAAATAATAATAATTAAAAAAAAATATAGAACAAATTATGTAAGTGTTCAGTGGTCTCTGAAGACTACGGATAGCAAAGTCTGGGCAGTTCTGTAGACAGTTAATCAAGTTTCTTTCACTTTTAAACTAAACCTCCCCCATGTATTTTTCCATTTACATGGGAAAAAGGAAAAATAAAATAAAATAAAATAAAATAAAATAAAATAAAATAAAATAAAATAAAATAAAATAAAATAAAATAAAATAAAATAAAATAAACACATGTAAACAACACAAACACTATTCTCCAAAGTAAAATACAATCAAGAACATACTCCTACCGAATCTAAACAGGATGAGCTTTTATACTACTTCAGCAGGGAAATCAGATCAAGGGAGCTGCTAGTGTGAAGTCTGAGACTACAGAATGAAATACCTGTATCCTGATACTACTGTATCTCAACAGTAGTTGTCTGTCATTCTTATGAAGTTGTTAGAAATTTCATATACAGTATTCTAGACTAACTTATATGCTTAAGTAAAGTATGTGACCCAAACTACCTGCTGAAATCTCCAAAAGAAATGGTCATAATTGAAGGCCACCAGGAAAATAGGTTATTTCTCTATTTCATAACCATTAGTACACTTTTACAGAAATGAATTAATATTTGCTCTGGAAACTGTTGAACTTCATTTATATTCAGAATTTTCTATTAAAATACAGTAATAGTTTAAGGTCCTTGGTTTGCACGACCCAGAATAAAACTGTCAATATGCAGTCAGAAAAGCCTTCTGAATGAGTTCGCTAAGTCTACACAACAGTTCTAATCCAAGATCTAGGCTGAGGCTTAGGGGAGAAGCATTTAGTAACCTGTATTAAAAGAAGATATCAAGCTTTCAGAGCAATTATTCCTTTTGTAGAAGAATAAATACTTTTCTTTCAAATAAATCAAATATGTACTTCTGTAAACTTGTGCTACAACTGTAACTTAATTATATGCTCATTGAAAATAGTATTTTTTTGATTCAACAGAATGATGATATCCACTCCTGTTATAACACAAGGCACATATATGTCATTAAAACCAGTTCAGAATATGTGAATGGAGATAAGGAATTGGATTCCCCATTTAATTACTCTAATTTTAAGACAGTGTAACTTAACTCAGAAGAAAAGTAACACGATGGAGAATGAGACCAAATACATGTTGAAATCAGCAGAGAAATGTGAACAAAACATATGGCAACACAGAGGCTTAAAGTATCACTGTGAAAATTTTTGGAGCAGGTGAACTACCTAATACTTTAATTTGCTGTTTTTCTGTCATTTATATTTCCATTTCTGTCTTTCATCTTTAGAAAGATTGCAAACTACTAAAGTATTTGCTCCTGATAAATAGTGTTTAAGAAAAGGACACACAAACATATTAAACTCATTTGCATAAGGAAACAGACAGATTTCATGTGAAACACAAAATCTGCTGTATGAAGTAGGTATGAATTTTCATGCCAAGCCTTTCTCATGTGTTGCTTCTCTAGTAGGGGGTAGCACACAGCTCCATGAATCGATACCATGACCAGCCAGGTAACGAAAGTTATCTCACCAGATAAGCTCCTACTGTACCATCAATTAGAGCAAGATCATGTTTAATGCTAGCATTATACTTTTTGAAATTTCACTAAGGTTACAGCATTCCCAGATGCTGTGAGAAAGATAATACCACATTTGGATGTAATGTATCATAAAAGCATGCTGTCCACTATTTTGCTGCTTCATATACACACACTCACTAGTAAGTTAAATGAGTTAGATTTGATGCATAAAGTAAAAATTGATGTAGTGGTTTTCTGTACTTTCTTTTAAAGTAAATCAGTCTCAGAATGTTACATTATATATTTAGTTTGCAATGGCTGATATTTTGCTGGCTCTAGAGGGAAACTATTAGCAACTTATTTTGACCTAACACGAGACCAACATCAGCCTAAATGCTCTGAAGGTGAGTTAATTACTAACTGCTGTCAGTATTTGGTTTCTGTGAAACACAAAGTTTGTGCCAATTCAAAATAATTTGTAAACCTAACAGCAGTATATATATGAACATGTATACATGCATGCATGTTCTACTAATAGGCACGTGTACAGTACACACAAAAACTGTGCTTAAGTCCTTGGTATATAAATACTTTCAGCCTTGCTCAAATGCACTGTACTCACAAAGAGACCAAATAATGCTTAAATTATTTGTTTCTTTAAATATTTAAAAAAAAAAAAAAAAGTAATAAATTGTTGATTGGCCTCAGTCTGTACCTTCAGAAAGTGTCCTAGAAGGCATCTAGGTTTTGAATCACATAGCAGCTGTGCACTTGTGTGCAGTTCTCAAGCTTGAAGTATCTCCAGTTACACTGAGACACATATGTTTCAATACCTGAATCACACCCAGAATACTACAAATTCTCCATTCATTCCTAAATTTCATTTTATAACATAGCACTGAACTCAGAAAAACAGCTGTACATTAAGTTATATCTCTGTGAAAGTATTGTCCTGGTAAAGGACATTTTTCCAAAGGATAAGCCTCTGAAAATAAATAATTCTGCTTCACATGGATTTGGTGTCCAAAGGAAGTAGGGGCCGCTTCTCCCATTTCACACTGCTCCAAGGCTGCACAGTCTTCACAGCTATACATGGAGAGACAGAATAAATTATGGTGGTCCCTCCATGCTCTTTTCAGTGCTACCACACAGAAAACATTTGGCACACTGTACAAAAGAAACATTCCCTTAGCATCCTAACCACAACCACAAGTCAAGAAACTACTTTTTAAGGAGCTTACATAGGGTTCTCCGTAATAATTCAAGTAACACATGAATTTTTACCCTGTCAAATAAGAAATGTATTGCTACTTACAATCTGGTACCATAAAGGAACTGGATCAACTAAGACAGCAAGATAAAATTCTCTCACAGAATGAAATCAGTACTTCTGCATACTTGTTCTGTGAAAGATTTTCAGCATGTCAGCTAGTACTAACCTTCTGTACCTCACCTCTTAAAACTGCAATGTTTTATTTCGAATTCTATATCAAGTAATTTGATAAACATCATTTTTCCTACAACTCCAGGAATGCAACATACAAAAATATATTTCTATCATTCAGTGACTATTTAGAACACAATATCTGTAACAAAAACTCAGCTGACAGAATGGATGTTTGTCTTTTAAAAATAAATCTCCTCTCATCAGTAGCTAATAATGTAAACTAAGTTTTGAAAGACAAATATAATTTTCTTGGTGCCATTTGTGAGTAAAACTTTAGTTTCACTAAAGTATTTAGAGTACTTCTGTATTCTTTTGGGGTTATGCTGCAACACTTTATGAGCTAATATAACAAAACAGCTGTGCTGGGTTGCCAGAATGAAAGGATTCTTGTATAGGTGTAAACAATAAATATACATATATATCTCCCTTAATATATCAGTCAGTTACAGACATGATGAGCATACTGGTTTAGTTCAAACTTCTAGAACTCAGAACATTTTCTCTCTAATCGTGCACAAAAAGAAAGTAGTAAAAGTAGAGTGGATTCTCCAGGTTGTTAATATATTTTAAATATTAAACTTATTGCTATTTTTTGGAAACAATCAAAGTTTGCTTTTAACTGTGATTTTACAACTCTTGCTTCTTGCTGAAGCAAGAGACAAATGAGCAAAGAATTCATGTGAAGCAGAGTTTATTGGACACTCACACATCACTTAGGAACTTATCCAATTGATGCTTTAGTGTAACTGCATTTTGAAATTTTGTCATCTGTTCATGACCTGCAATTTTCTCTCTACTTTCTTTAATGTTGGTGTTAAGTGTTTAAATCCTCCTTTGTCACTTATGTTGCTGCAAATCACATTTTAGATGCCCCAGCTAACCTTAGATACTTAGTTTCTCCGCTATTAACACAGCATTTTGTAATCCACAACAGAAAAGTAAGTGACCTCAGGAAGTCTTTGTTGCTTGGAGCATGTGGAAGACAGTAAGTCAACTGTGGCATACTGTGTGCATATTCTCCTCCTTCTCCTCTGAGATTTGTTTAAACAGAAGACAAAACTCAGACAGATTTGACATATAACTTTCTCTGTTATTCCGTTTTATTCACACCTTATATTCACAAATTACTTTTACTTACATTTAACTAATCTTTAAAACTTTCCAACTGTGCAGTAGTATAAATAATGTAAAATGTGAAAGAATACAGGGCACAGGTGATTATTTGTTTTTATTATTTACTAGAGATTTTGTAGGATAGATAGATAAGGCAAACTAGAACTGAATTCTGTGAGACCAACTGAAAAACAATAACTAAGATTATGTTTAGTACCACTATTTAAATGTTCTTCTTAGAGTGTTACGGGGCTTTGCAGAAGGCACTGCTTAAAACAATTTGAATTGCACAGTCCCTATTACCTTATCATCAAACTGCAGAGACAATAAACTTGACACACACCCATCTCAATGACAAAGTTTTCTTTTAGAACCTTGATTAAAAAAAAAAAATAATAATAAATGAAATAATGCAAACTTATACACAAGAATAATAAGAAAAGGCTTTCTTTTGATTCTGGATAGTAACTGTTGTTTTCTATTTTTTTGTTGTTTTAATTACTGATGAAAATGAATGTACAGTACAATCTAGCAAAGTCCAAAATCGGATAAAGAAAAGATAACAAATCTCCTTTTCTAGGAAAGAGAAAATACAGAAATAGCATCTCCTGAGCACATGGGATATAAACACCTAAAAATTCCACTAAAAATTGGATAAGAGTAAAAAATAAACTGCATTGAATACATTATATGCAGTCTAAGACTGAAAAGAAATCAAATTATTTTGTAGCTTTAAGAATTTATAAATAATTTTTGGAAACAGAATTGTTAAACCGACCAGAAAACCAATCTAAGAACTGTACTGAATTACTCATATGTCTATATCAGTGCTTCTGTAGTCAAAATCAACACATCTATAGAAAAAATAATAATAATAATAATAACAATTAAAAAAAAATCATTTGTTCCGTAATGAACAGGTGTTATTAAGATTATGTTTTCTGTTAAGTAATTAAACAC
Source organism: Excalfactoria chinensis (assembly GCF_039878825.1). Taxonomy (NCBI): domain Eukaryota; kingdom Metazoa; phylum Chordata; class Aves; order Galliformes; family Phasianidae; genus Excalfactoria; species Excalfactoria chinensis. The sequence continues at coordinate 18,627,867 of NC_092828.1, read as the reverse complement.
TAACACAGAAAAGTTCTGCAAATATTCCACAAAGACTTCCACAAAGAGCTCACAGTGATTGTGAAAGATTTAGTTAATTAACTCAAAAGCATAATGCCAACTATTCTGGAAATGCGTTAATTCCCTACTATCATTTAAAGACAAAACCCATTAGGTAAGTTTTATACTTCAAAGTAGCCCAACAGATATCTATGTAAAAATCCAAATCTTTGACAGAAATATCCTTAAATGAAATTGTGCCTGAAGATTCAGGGCAGGTATTCCTCTGAAATACCCCAACTAATCAGAATCAAGGCAACTCAGTGTACATATAAAAGTAAATATATACACATACAGTGCTACAGTACAAAGACTGACACAGTGCAGGTCCAACCCTGGGTCCATGGGTTTGACACAGGTTCACATCTGCATGTACGATACCAGAGAAATGTTGGAGTTGAGAAATCAGATTCTATCTTTTTAAAAATATTTCTTTCTTCCCCATCTATAATAGTGCAGTTCGTTACTTATTCAAAGCATGATTCCTTCTTTACTCAGATCCTGTCCCTTTTGGCTCTGTACATCTCCTGGGAGTGCAGAATGATTCAGTGGTAACTTAGTCATTTGCACACTCTACAAGATTATTTTACTGAAGAGGGAAAAAAAAAAAAAAAAAAAAAAGGCTGCACTTATCAGTGGAACACTTTGTGTTAAATACAGATAATGAAAGCATCAACAATCCATCTATTTCATGTTTAATTAGCCCCTCTTTCAACATAATTTGTTACTGAAGGTCAAATATGGGTCACTCATAAAAACTGATTGTAAAATATTTAATATAATGCAAACTGAGAATAGAAGACTTAAATACATTTCTGGACACCTTGCTCTGAACAGTTTTAAAGTTAAACACCTTCTAAAAAAGCTACCAATGCAACTGTTTGTATTTGAAGAACAAGTTCTTAATTTATTTCTGCGGATTACCTAGTGTTTATTAAGGTAAAAGTAATTGAAAAGTTTTACTACTGAAAGCCGCTATGTGATTTTACATGGCAATCTTTTATCTAAGACTACGCATGCATGTGCCCGTCTGTACATTAAAAAACACACTTTCCTACCGTGTTAAGCAGATTGATCTCTTAATATATGAATTTTGGTTCCCAAAAAGGCTCTTGCTACATGTGCATGCTTATAAGGAAACTGACCGTTTTTTTTTAATAGATATAATTCAACTGCCTAATAACCAAATAGCCAAAATGCACCTGCAGTGCAACAGACTGGATAACATTTGGAAGATTATTAAACAGATTATCTAACTACATTACCAAAAAAAAATAAAATAAATAAATAAATATATATGTATATATATATTATTTTTTTTAATATGCTTTGCTTTCTTGTAAATTAAATTTTGGTGAAATGCTTGTAAATTTTCTCCCTAGTAATGGAACATCAAGTCACTTTTCTAACAACAGGACACGTGTTCAGCCTTGATTACTGTGTCAGCAAACTCTAATGTCCTAAACGTTTTTCCTCAGTAGTAGACTTCAAAAGAGAAAAGGCACAGGAACAATTCATTAAAAAATGTTAAAAAGAAAGGAATATACTCCAAGAAAAGTAATAATGCTGCTCAGAAATCCCTGTACTGTTTCTTCTAGTTCTACTGATAGCGAATTGCATCTCTTAAACAAAAATGTGTAAATAAAGTAAAAAGCACAGTCTTTCAAGTAATCAAAAAGCATTCTTCATTGAGTGGAACAAATAAAAGAAATTAAGAGTAAATGATGGAAAAAACAAAACAAAACAAAACAAAAAACACACATATAAACAGGCTGTAAAAGGCCTATTCTTCAAAAAGGGATCATTAGCATGCTAATCTCATAGTCATGAGAAATTTCAGTGAAATAAACCTGCTCACGTGCTATTAGTTTGATGTCAGTGAAACTGCAGAAAACAATATGCACTAAAATACACGTTTGTAAATAATTTGAGGAAATATACAGTTGTTTACAATTGTGAAGGAAGACTATAGAAAGATATTTAAGGATGCAATCCTCCAAATAACTGAGTGATTGCTGCTATGCACTGAGCTTTCTTTGCTGTCTTTGTTAGTACTTGACAGTACCCTGAGTGCTGACTGGCAATGTTCAGCACCAGGAGGGTCCAAATTTTACATCTACAATTCATAAAAAACATTTCCAATAGATGCATCCTGATACAGCAGAACACTCCTGTACAGGTTTAACTTTGGACAAATGATTAAGATCGATGGAACATTAAGGGATTTAAACACTAGCTTGCCAGATGTGTAAGAGCTTTGCAGAATAGGACAGAATTGCAAAGTGGGAGGCTAAAAGAATATCTCAGAGAATAACACTATGCAGAAAAGAACAAGGGCACATTTCAAAAAAACTTGCATTTGGACACCTTCTAGAAAACATCTAGAACATCTTCCAGAAAAGTGACAGTAAAAAGTCTATCAGATGCAAAATTTAACTTTAATCTTCATATAAAATACTTAAAGGAGGGGAGTTATAAATTGTTCTTAGCTTCCTTCTATTAAGTTGTTCTATAATGCATTTTATCAAACAAGATGTACTTGGGAACACATGCAAGATATGTAACACACTGCCTTATAAAGGAAGTGTCAAACGATAAGAATGAAAACAGCTTATATTCACTGGGGAACACCAATCAGTCACCTAAATTGAGACTTACTTTCCTCACAGTGATACTGTGAATATGTGGAAGTATCAATTACCTGTTCTAACTACATTAATGGAAAATGAGAATTGCTCTTATCTCTAGTTACTCTGAACAAATACATCTAGCCACATCGATTTATTTATTTTAAAACTCTATACATCCTCTAAAATCTCCCAAGAACAAAGGGAACTGCCAATAATTAAATAAAGGCAATCAGAGGCGTTTCACCTAATCTCCCTATTGTTGTCACATTACTATGCCATTGGCTCTATTTCATATGGACCACTGAACCATAAAACACTCCAATATACACCACATCATACCCATTTATCTGCAATTACTTCACATCAGTCTCTCAAGAACATGCCAAACAAGTATTTCACCTGGTTTGAGTGTTAAAACTGCCAGTGTGCTTTTTCCTGATAAACAGAGAAATACTCAATTATCAATGTTTGAGAAGTGAAAGATCTACATCTTATTAATGCAAATACCTCTTAATGTGCGCAAAAGCAAGAACAAAACTATATAAATGTCACTCAGTATCAAGCTGGTAAGTACACATATGAAACCATTAGCAGAAGTTTTATGCCTGAGGTTCTCTGCTTTAAATTCTTATTTGGAAACTTTCCTTAACTTTGAAGCACGCTTTGCAAACATACAAGTACTTTCCACATATTTAAAAATTGAAAAACAAGGCATTAGACCATCTGCTATAAACTATTCAGGTAAACTCACATTTACAGGCTACACATTTAGCACAGGAAACCTCACAAACACTGGGAAGCTAGCTCTATATCAAGCGTGGTAAGTAACGGAGCAACTCAGAATACATTCTTGCAGTTTGACTGCTGCAAATGGAAGTGTAATAAAGCCATTTTCTTCTACAAAGAAGAAATGTTATGAATCAGAAATATGTGCTTGCAAAGCAACAATAAACCAAATAATATTGTTGTTCAGATAAGGCTGTTAATCAAGCAAAATAGTAAGCTGCAATCCTTTACCACTGGTGAATTTAACATGCAAGTCATGCTTTCACACTGAAAATAAATTACACTTTTGACAGTTTTTAATTCATGTTTAGATGAATTGCAGCAGCAAGAGAGAAGTAGTATCTGATTAGCATTTGTTTCACTTCCACTTCACTGGTCCAGTGCTCACTAAAAAGGCATAACCTTCTTTGTGCTTAATAAGCCTTACTAGATGGAAGCTTAGGAACTTTTTCAGTACTTTGCATTTTATAAAGACTGTATTTTAAAACTGAAACTATAACATTTCCTTCATAGGTAATGAAATATATCACCCAGAAACTACCACATTAAATGTTCTTTAAAACATCTGTGTAACATACACAGAAATATTAGCAGAAAATACATCAGTCACACACTGTTGTTGATGTGAAAGATGGTGTGACTTCATTTCCTTTTACAATATTATAAATGTTTTTTTGCTGTTTTTTTGTTTGTTTGTTTGTTTTCCTGCACAGAATACAAGTACTGGTTACAGTGTAAAACTTCAATTGTAATAGTCTAACAGACGTTTCAAAGTATAAAAAATGTCATACTGTGCCATATTTGCATGTTAATAAGGTGGAAATAAAGCATTTTTGTCAAACTAATCAGACTGTTCCTGTTTCAGGCTTGGCTCTCTATTCACATGAATCAGCATTCATTTATCTCTAGATTCTTGTGTAGCATACGCTGGAGCTGAGAGGAAACACTTTGAATATTATCTTACATGGAAGGAGGCAAAGGGAATCACCCAGAGTTAAATATCTCATTTCACAATCCGTAAAAGTATGCCCAAAAAGAAAAATCATTTCTGTTCAGGCTACATATGTGTCTTATCAAATTAACAAAGCTTTAATTTAGGATCTCCTTTCCCCTATGCTAACTCTCTACTGCTGTGTAAAGCAGTTCCTGACATTACCAGTTTTACTCTGCTGGGGCCTCACTGCACCGACCTGCATGGCACAGTCGAGATCAGAGCTGGGCACTGAGGGCGCTGCTGAAGGAAGGCTCAGTGCGCTCAGATTGCTCTCGGGAAAGGCAGCCTCTCTGCTAGTCTGAGACGTGCAGAAGCTGGACTGGCAAATAAGGGCCCCTCGCTTTGAGTTAATGATTTTCATGTGATGTGCATTAAGGAAAAAAAAAAAAAAAAAAAAAAAAAAAAAAGCCAACAGCGAAGAAACTAAGAGGAACAGAAGCAGAAGCATGCTAAGGTCCGATTCTAAGCTCATTAACTTCTATGTGTATTCAGAGCAACTGCTGAACATCAGTAAAATCTCAGTGATTTCAGACCATTTATACGCTTTCTAGATTGTGAAAGAGCCGCGATCCTAATGAACGAGCTGATAATTACAGTCATTTGCGTTTCAGCGTGGCACATCACTCTCACTGACCCCCTAAAATGCGAAACTTTCCGTTTCCAGACGGAGCTCGCTGCCTCTCTGCGGCTGAAACCCTCCCCACCCCCAAGTGAGACCGCTGGGCTCCTCAGGACAACCCAGGTGATGCTCCTGCCCAGCTTCCCAGCAACGGGCCCTAGCGGGCTGCGGAAGCCGACAAAGGGTCATCCCAGGCTGCGCGCAGCTGGCCGTCCGAGTTAAGGGCCCACCCCACCCCCAGTCGAGCTGCGCTGCTCGGAGGCAGGGGGGGGGCTCCGCGCCCGGCACCTCCCAGGGGCGGTACCACAGAGCAAGTGTGGGCTCTGCAAAGTGGGATTTACAATGGAAATAGTACAAACAGCTGTCCCTGACCGTCCTTCCTGCCTGATGTATGCCCAGGTATGCTCCTGGCACCTGACTGAAGGGGTGATGCACCTGATGGTGGCAGGCATCACCACCCCTTACGCAATGTGTGTGCATGTCCATGTGCTTGCATGTGTGAGTGCCCGAGCATGAGGCATTGCCCTTACCTGCTTGCTGTACTTGCTGCCGGCCTGGCAGCTGTACTCGGAGCAGTGGTCCGAGCCGATGGAGATGTTGTCGCCAGCGCCCACGAAGGTGTTGGCCGGGGGCAGGTCCTGCACCGCCTGGTGCTTTTTGCCGGCAGTGGGGGACTGCGGGTGCAGCTGCACGGTGGGCAGTGGTGAGCTCGACTTATAATGCCGGGCTAGATCAGGGCTGCCCGGGCCACCATTGACTGAGCGGTAGCGGCCCATGCCTGGGCTGTCTGAGAGCTTCTCATTCACACTGTCATAGCGCTGCCCATTGGGCTTGGAGGCCTCAACAGTGACAATGCTGCTGTAGAGGGGCTGCTTGCCCTTTTTGCCTTTCTTGTCCTTCTTGGGTTTCTTGGCCTTGTCATGCTGCTGTGGGGTGAAAAAGTCCTCGTGGTCCTTCTTGCCAGCCTCATAGCCATGCTTGCCCTTGGAGCGGCAGTAGCGGGCCATGACCACCACCAGAATGAGAAGGATGACAGTCATGATGCCAGCCACCACACCAATGACAATGCTGAGGCGCTGCTTGCTCAGTTCATAGCTGGGATCGCCAGCGATGTCCTGGGCCAGGGGTGTGTGGAGGCTGCGTGCCACCTGGTTTTCCACCACAGTGGCATTGGACAAGCTCTCATTGACGAAGACGTGGAGCAGGGCAGTTGTTGACTGGGGTGGCTGGCCACTGTCATTCACTTGTACAACGAGGCGGTGCAGGCCGTAGTGCTTGGGGGCCAGCTTGCCCACCAGTGACACCACACCACTGGCTGGATCAATCTCAAAGAGCTTGAAGGGGTTTCCTCCAACAATGCTGTAGTTGAGGTCAGCATTGAGGCCAGTATCAGCATCAGTGGCCACCACTGTGGCCACTACAGTGCGCATGTTGCTGGAGGGTGGCAACACAGTGTAGGAGCTGTTGCTGGGGAAGGTGACTGTGGGCGCGTTATCATTCTCATCCATTACAAAGAGGGACACAGTAGCGGTGGCTGAGCGTGACGGCTCACCGCCATCCACCGCCTTCACTTTGAAGGTGTAGCTGGTCTGCTGCTCCCGGTCAAATGAGACTGTGGAGTAGATGGTTCCCGTGTCATTTTCAATGGAGAAGATGCCAGTCTCCTGGTCATGTTCACTGGGCTGTATAGAGAGGCTGAGCTCAGCATTGCGCCCCTTGTCAAAGTCCATCACAGTCACCATGCCCACAGGGCTGTTGGGCTGCAAGTTCTCCTTCACGTAGAAAGTAAACACATCCTGCATGAAGCGTGGCTCGTTATCATTCCGATCGGCCACCCGCACCACCACCATGGTGGAGCCCTGCAGTGATGGTACCCCCTTGTCTCGGGCCGTCACTTGGAACTCATAGGTGTCACGCTGCTCACGGTCCAGCACCACCTGCACAGATACATCCCCAGAGTCGGGATCAATGCTGAAGATGCCGCTCGGTGACTCTGAGGAGAGGGGCGAGGGCTCCAGGGAGTAGGTGAGCTCAGCATTCTTGCCGCTGTCCGCATCTGTGGCCACCACCGTGGCTACCCTCTCACCGGGCAGATTGTTCTCTGGAAAAGAGACCTCCAGCACGGCCTGGCCGAACACAGGAGGGTTGTCATTAGTGTCTGCGACCCGCACCAACAAGGAGTTGTTGCTGGACAAGCTGGGGCTGCCTGAGTCCACAGCTACAATCACTACATTGTAGTCGCGCACTGCCTCATAGTCCAGAGGGGCTGAGGTGTGGAGGAAGTACTTGCGCTTGTTCTGTGGCTCCCCTTCACCTTCACTGGCTGGCTTGAGCTGGAAGGGCACATCCCCCACCACGGTGCAGGTCACCACACCATTTTCACCTTGGTCTCGGTCTGACACCTGCACCAGAGCAATGGGGGTATCCACCAGCACATCCTCAGCCACGCTGGCTACTCCGTCTCGCAGTGGGATACGCCCAATCTTTCGAATGTCGATGGTGGGCACATTGTCATTCTCATCACGGATGTTCAGCACCACTGTGGCCTTATCTGTCTTAGGAGGCTGCCCACGGTCCCGAGCCATCACAGTGAAGCGCAGCTGGTTAACTTCCTCTCGATCAATGCGGTGCAGGACACTGAGCCAGCCTGAGGTCTCATCTAGCCGCAGCAGCCGCCTGACTGATTCAGTGGCTGCCCCAAAGACATACTCAATCTGCCCATTCACCCCCACGTCCAGGTCGGCAGCTCGCAGCTGCAGGATAGGGGTCCCGGGGCTGCTGTTCTCCGCCAGGTCGGCCTCGTAGACGCTCTTCTCGAAGCGGGGGCTGTTGTCGTTCACGTCGGTGATCAGCACCCTCAGGATGGCCTGCGAGGAACGCGCGGGCTCGCCGCCGTCGCGCACGCGCAGGCTCAGTTCGTAGGAGTCCCGCTGCTCCCGGTCTAGCGCCCCCTTGACGATCAGCTGCGGCTGCTTCTCCCCGTCCAGGGTGTCGGCTACCTGCAGCTCAAACACGCTGCTGCGGGCCTCCGCCTCCTGCCTCCGCTTGCTGCCGCCGGGATAGAGGGCGCTCTCCGGGCCGGCCGCCGCAGCACCGCCCCCGCCCCCGCCGCCGCCGCTGCCGCCGCCGCCCCCGCCGCGCCGTCCCCCGTCCCCGCTGGGTTCCTGCAGCAGCTCGTAGCGCTCGATGCCGTTGCGGCCGAAGTCCCTATCGGTGGCGGTGGGGAGCAAGTAGAGGGTCCCCACGGGCCGGTTCTCCTCCACGGTGAGCGTGAGGACGGGGGAAGGGAAAGTGGGGGTGTTGTCATTGATGTCCAGGATGATGACCCTGCCCTCGAAGAGGTCCACCCAGCTCTGCGAGGGGCCGATGACCGACACCTCGAAGTCCAGGAAGCACTCGTTCTCGTCGAAGATCATCTGGCACTGCGGCAGCTTCTCGCGGTCGATGCGCCGCTCCGTGGTGCTCAGCTCCCCGGTCATGTTATCGATCTTGAGGTAGTCAGAGCCTGATTCCAGGCTGAATGTCACCTCTCCGGAGCCCGTCACGATGCCCAGGTCGGCGGCCACGTTGCCGATGCGGATGTCGGCAGGTCCCTCCTCGGCCAGCCGGTACCTCAGCAGCTGCTTGGCCGCTGCCAGGCTGACCCGGAGCGGCGGAGGCAGGAGGAGCAAGAAGCAGCAGCAGCAGCAATGCACAAAGCCGAGAAGAGCCCGCATTTTCCTCATCTTCTCCCCGACCCACCCTCCCCCCTCCTCTCACTCCCCGATAAACTCCCTTGATGAGCCAACAGAGCGGCCGGGCGAGCAATTAAAGAATCCTTCTGCTCCCGGAAACTTAGCGCCTCATGGCTGGTGCAATCGGTGGGCAAAACCCCGCTGCTGCCTCCTCCGCTGCTCGCCCTGCCTCCCAGCTGCGATATACTTACAGTTCACGGGACAGTGTATTTTGCTTTTTAAAGATTCATCTCGGCAGATAGGATGGGATTTTCCTCCTCCTCCCCCTTCTCCTCCTCCTCCTGATTTTACTGTAATCACTTTGCAAGGTTTGCAATAAAAGCCGGAGCAGCACCGTGCGATCTGAAGCCCCCCAGGTCGTCTTCTTCGACACCGGAGTTAACTACAATTCACACTCTCTCTTCTCTCTCTCTCTCTCTCGCCCTCTCAGTCGTTCACGACAAACGCATTAGATTTATTCTCTCCCCTATCTGCACACACGGGAAAAAAAAATGTGATTTGCTTTATTCAACGGGCTCGTGTCCGGGAGAACTCCAAATCCTCTTAGCATGGGCAGTTCTTTAAAAATATTAATAATAATTTAAAAAGATAAAGAAAAAAAAAATAAAAATCCCAATAATGTCGGTAGCTGCACAATGGGTAGCAGAAGCACCCCGTGTATTACAGAGCAGTCCATGGAATATCCCCTTTGGTTGGCAGAAAAGCACCTAAATCCATCTTCAGAGATCGCCTACAATGTTCAGCTCTTTCTCCGGAGAGGATTTTTTTTTACCAACTCTGCGCAAGGTCATTAGTCACAAAGCAACGAGACAGAAACTGCAGAAGCCGTTTGCCCGGAATTTGCAAGGCTGTAGATCTGAGCACACACACACCACAGTCCCAAGTTTGTTTTCGGCATCCGCAGTTTGTGTGTGTGCCTTACCTGCATTTGCACTGCATGTGTTATAGCAATCTGGAGCTGCAGCACTGAGCGCGATTCACAAATGAGATTGCAGTCTCTCTCTCCCTCTCTCGCCTCTCTCTCTCTCGCCTCTTCCTTCCCGTCCCAATGCAGGTAACCAGAGCTGAACTCGATCCTTTCAGTTCAAAGGTTAGCGACAAAACTATGTGTCCAAAGGCGATTATTGGTCTCTCGTTAACATACCCGGAGCGGAACGAGATGTAACTGGATCCCCCACGTGAATTAACACAGATTCTGAATTACATCCATATAAGCTGAATAGCAAGGGGAGGGGAAGAGAGCCGCTACGCGAGTAAAAAACCACACGGAGTTCTATTTGCGAATAAAATGCAATCAGTCAGTTGTTTCCTGGGGTCTGCACCGCTACGGCGGGTGATATCTGCGATTGTGTATTCCCTCCTGTGCCTTTCAGAGGAGTGTGGCTCGGGCGCTTTCACGGCAGAGCAGCTTGTGCTTTAAAATGCTGAATGGCAACTGAGGAGCTTCCCACTCGGAAGGCAGGAAGGAAAAAAAAAAAAAAAAAAAAAAAAAAAAAAAAAAAAAAAAAGCTGTTAAACCGGCAACTTTGCCCAAAGTGGTGGGAGCTGCTGGAGTCTCTCTCGGCAGCTCTTCCCTGACGCTGCAGCACAGCCGCCTGCTCTACATGCACAGAGAGAGGGAGAGAGAGAGCGAGAGAGGAGGGAGGAGGAGGAGGGAGGAGGAGGACGAGCCAAGCGCTGCGCTCCACAAGCCCAGCCTTACCCTCTGCCTGCCGCGGTTGTGCTGTTCTGTGCTGCTTTGCGAGCGGGATAGCTCAGCCCTCAGAGTCAGTCTCGCTGCTGCTGCCGCCGGCTCCAACCCGGCATCTGGAGCGGTTCTATCCTACTCACTCCCTCCCCACCTCCGCCGTAGACTGTGAACCGAGCAACGATTTTTTAAGCAAATGTTTATTCGCCTTTCTTTCAGGCAGAGCTGCTGCACATTCGGGGCTCTGCGTTTTGCGGAATCGTGCTGGTAAGGAAACTCGTTTCGCACAGATTCCCACCTCCCCCTGTCGTGTCGGTGCTGTTGTGACATAGCTGCAGTCCCTGGAACTGCACAGAACCCCAGGGAGGAGGGAGCTGCCCCTGACCTCAGACTTTCGTCTTGTTTTCCATTGCTGTTCAAGCCCTTTCGGATTTTGTGCTCATGCACTTCCTACTGCCATGATCTGATTGTATCCTTTCCGCGTGTTTGTGGGTTTCCTAGGATCACAAAAAAAAAAAAAAAAAAAAAAAAAAAAAAAGTCGGGATGGGGTTGAGAGGGGGGGTCAGGAGAACAAGCACATAGAATCTGTCCGAAATTCATTTCCGAACAGAGGAATTTCTGCTTCGATTATTGCTAAAATGTAGCGTCACCTACCTGGGTGAGAGGGAAATAAACTTTATCGTGGAAGCTCTCCATTCAACTTTGTTTATTCCTGCGTCCCCTGTTCGCTTCTCCTTTTGACTTTGTGCCATTTAATCGCCGATGGCATCTGCGTGGCCCTGCCCCCACGCCACGGGTGAATCCCGCGGCAGTACTGTCCCCTAGGAGCTCGGGGGGCAGAGGGGTACCAGGGCGATACGAGGCCTCCAGTGGGAAGCAGCCCGGAGTGTGAACAGTAAGGGCACGACTCCAGCTGTTCCCCCCTCCCCCGCGAGCTCATGTGGGAAAACAAGTTGCTGCGGGTTCTACATGTGAGGACTTCTGGCATTACATGGTTATTCTGAATTTATAAATAGATAAATACAATTAAAAAAAAAAAAAAAAAAAAAAAAAAAAGAAAGAAGATTTAAAAAAGCATGAGGGCGAGTATAGCGAACTGTCTTTCATTCACCGCGGTGACATTTGAGAGAAAGTGGCCGGATGTTGAGGTGATTCAAAGCTCTGCTCGCAGTGTGCCTTTGTCATTCGGGGCGGTGAGTAAACGTGGGAGGGAGGGAAGGTTGCCACCTCTTTCCACGGGGAGCCCCGAGGGGCAGAGTCGCGCTGCGTGGAGCCAGGGAGGGAGGGACCGCTCCCCGCTCCGGAGGTCTGCGGGGTTTCTCCCCGGCCGGGCCGCTCTCTCTAGAACGCACAAACCCACCCCCACAGATGCCGGAGATTCTCGGCTTTATATCTGCAGCATCAGCGAGAAAGCGCGGCTCGGCGCAGGCTCAGTGCTCACAGCCGCAGTCCCGGCCGGAGGAGGGGGACTCGGCAGCTCAGCATCTTCGCAGCGGGTTAAGTAGGATTAATACCAAATCCCTATTATATTTGCCAAGCAACTTGAATTTATCAAAATTCCCCCTCGCTGTTCTGAAGCTCCGAGAGGAGGAAATGTTGCTTACAGTGTAAGATCCGGACATAGCAGCACGCAGGGAATGCCAGCACGCTGCATCACACTGCTCCCCGCATCAGCCACACAACCCGAAGATCCCACTGTTCCTGTCCCTTTGTGCTGTAAATGCGATCGGAACGTTGAATGGGTTCTCCAGAGAAAGGGCGGGGTGGGTGAGCTTGTAACCTCCCCGCCATAAACTTTAATCGGATTCGGAGCTGTTGCACAGCACGGACTTCTCCTGACCGCGGCTGCTTCCCCGCTGTCCCCCATGTCTACTATCGCGGTTTGCTTTGCGAGAGCGTTTTCCAAGCGAATGAGTGATCTCTTTCTCTTGCCATGTGTAGAGTCCCCCTTCCAACCCCCCCCCCCCCCCCCCCGCCCGCCCCTTGCCCCCCGCCCCGCTCCCGGCCTCCGTACACACACTGCGCCTTTCACACTCGGGCTGCCCCCGGCCCCCCTCCCCTTCTCTCTCCTTTGCAGTGTCTTCACATGCAATCTCTCTCTGAATGTGCAATGTCTTTCCTGCTCGGGAGTGCCTCGTCCTTCACAGTGGATTGGTTCCTCTTTCGGAGCAGAGGTAACGGCCCCCCTCCCTTCTCCATCATTCCCCCTTCCTCCCCCTCCTCCCTTTCTTCTCCCAGGGCAGGCAAACGGCGTGGGAAATGGGCCCGACGTGCTCTGCATGGTGGATGGCAGCGCTGCTCCAGCTCCACGTGTCCCGGCTGCCGGGAGGGGGGCAGGGCTGCCCCCCCCTCCACATCCTGCTGCTTCGTTTCGTGCTGGGGAGGGGGGGGAAGGGGAGCCCAGCCACCCCCCGTCCTCGCAGAGCGCCGGTCCCAGCGGTTGCGGGTGGAGGTCGCCTCCCCCCCGCCCCCAGCCCGCCGGGCAAAGCTGTTGCGCAGCGCAGCCCCCCCCTGCCCACCCGATACACACAGACGCCCACACGCGCTCAGACGTTTGTCCTCCTGATCTGGTGCGATCAAGTGGGAAGCGCGATCGCCAGCATTATCGGCTGTAATAAATAAAATAGCCCGAGATGCCGGAGATACACGGAGGAGAAATAAGAGCTTGTGTCCTTAAAGGGAACATCTGATAAGGCCACTGAGGTGGCATCGTGCGTGTGGGAAGGAATCCGTCTTGCTGACATTCGCAGCCTGCTGTACGTGGGGGAATCCTAAAGCAGGCTGGGAGCTTCCCCAGCTCCTCTGCACCCCCCCCTCCCCCTCTTTCCCCCCCAACGCTGCTTTCCGAAGCTCTGCAACGGGGCTTTCCTATTGTGGCAATGATTGGAAAGACGGGGTCACGGCTGAGATATGCAGATGCCATTAGTGTTTGCTCGGCTGTGTCCCGGCGAACCCTACGCCCTCCGCCTTCATCCCGGGACGGTTCGGTTCTGCAGTTCGGGAATGTCGGTGCCTCTGACCAGAGCATTACCTTTCTGCTCTGCAGTGGGAGCTAACCTCAAGGGACGGGTTATTTAATCATTTATATAGCTTTGTACGTTAATCAATGCATATTACTATTAGTTTGTGTGCACACAAGCAAGAGCACCAAAGAACGCAGAAAAAAAAAATCAGGTGAGCTAGGAAATAACATATTCATAATAATACCAGGAAAAGGTTAAATACAGTAAACATGACAGCAAACTCGAACGCGGGGGGAAAAACAACGACAAAAACCCCACAGAAATCAGTTAAAAACGTTTGGCTGAAGGGAGAAACTGACTCAAGAACTCCACCAAGGGACAAACAGAGGAAATGACACCACAACAACTCTAAGCCCGAGTTGACCTTTCATCTCTCTAAAGTGTCCCGCTGCTCTGGTGCAGTTCTGTTGTGATCCCTTCACCTCCCTCCCCTCCCTCCGAGCTCCCGAGTTGGCCACAGTGTTTGCGCACAGAGGTCGCAGAATTACAAGGAGGGCTGACACGTGCCCGGTGCCTTTCACAGCTTTGCAGAAACTCTCACTGTGTAGCAGTGTGAAGTGGACAGAAATGATTAAATTATTCATTGCAGCCTTCCTGATGGACATTAAAACTTAAGTGTTTAAATAAGGAAACCGAAGATTTTCTTTTAAGCTGATAATAACTGCATCTGTGCTGGCTGAACTCAACTCTGGCTAAATGTGAAACTGGTTACGTTGTTTAAATCCTCTCTCTTTTACTCACATTGAGCAGTTTGAACTGGATTACACTATAAGTTACTGTCAGAGCAAACAGTGTTTAAATCTTACATAATTATAACTTCTTGTTCTCAAAGCAGTATTTGAGGTATATTCAAAATAAAAGGTTAATATTTTTCATCAGCATCATTCCGCCAGCCTGAGTTCTTACATTTACAAAGAATGATTCCAAGTAACATTAAGTAGAAGTGGTAGCAGCTCGATTTTTTATATTTATTTACTTCTTTCTGTGTAGATTGCCTCTACAATTTGCAATGATTAAGCGTGAGGCCTTGACACTTTTTCCTTTTTGTTTGTTTAAAAAAGTCATAATTCCATAGGATCAGTTCTGAAAGATCTTTTCCAGGCAGCATTGCTGGCAGTGATTTGTTTTCATTTGTTTGTTTGTTTTGTTTTGTTTTTTTCAGGTGTCAAAATATCCAAGCATTCACAAACATGCAGCAGTGTTCCCAGCTGTCTTATTTTCAGCTGGGACAGAATATTATACTTGACATCAGAAGGAAAATGTATTGAAAAGTTTTTAAAGGACATACAAATTTTCATGAGGGAAGGCAGATATGGGTATCTTTATGCTTTACTCAGAACTACTGGATTTTCTGGATTTGTAGGAATACAAACAAGTGCTGTACACTGTTCCATTCATTTATAGATTTTTACTTTTATTTTTAATTTAAACTACTGTTCCATTTCTTTAAATGCAAAGAAAGCTGTAGGAAAAAATAAAAGTAGTTATGATGAGTGTGCATGAATTCATAGCAAAACCAGGGAAAATATGAATTATTAAGTACGCATTCTACTTAAGGAGAAACAATGAGACATTCAGGGGAGATAATTAAGGTTGGATCTTATGTAAATGAAATGTATGAAAGCCAGGTAGCACTGACAAATAAAGAAAAATACGATAACTGTCTCTGTGAATACTAAATGTGTACAGTTGTTACATATATGGACTCACCAGCAAAGAACACCACTGTTAATTTTAGAAATAATGTAGGATTTTTTAAAATTTAATTTATTTTATTATTATTATTATTTGCTACAGTGTTTTATATTTTTAAATGTATATTTTTAAATATAAATTTGATATCAACAGTGAGCACATTTAAGGTCTCAAAGCACTGTGTAAATTATCTCTGAGATGGAGGGAACTGCAGTGACCTGTTCAGTCACCCAGTAAGCCACTAACAAATGACTCTTTCCAGGTTCCTCAGACCACAGCTTTGCACTTCTACAGTTTTTGAATGTATCCTGGATTTGGCTTGGTATTCATCTTTTCATACATGTGTCTCGCCCCAGTTTATAGGAGGGAGGCAAGGTTCTTTGATATATGTATACCCGGCGTTGAGATTAAGAAACAACGGTTCAAATGTTGGTCCGACCAGTTTATTATAAATCTTAATTAGGGAGATGGGGAAGGAGAGGACGGACACTATTATGATATAGGGTGATGGGGAAGGGAAGACAGGCGATAGTAAAGATAGGAAATAGAAGCAAGGAGTCTTTTCAGGAAGCAAGAGGGAGATAGTCACCACCATGGATCCAGCGAGGTTTATAGTTCAGTCATTGATCTTCATTAGTGGAGGGTCGTCAGGCGTTGTTGTTCCACTGATGATGATGGTGACCACGACGACGACGAATAATTTCCAATGGTGGCACTAACTTATTTATAAGTCCAAAGTGGTCGAGTCAGCTTTCTCTTTGGAGTGACAGCTCAAATTCAAAGTAGTTGAGTCAGTTCTCCTTGGGGTAGAAAATTCTGGCTTTGGGATCTCAGCAAAAACTCTCCTTTGTTCCCATCTTCCGGGCCTTGCCAGCAGATAAGAGGGAGCAGGGATGCCCATCTGCATCCTGTTTTTCACAGGACACGATGGCATCATTCCCCAATTTTCCCATACCAAGCTGGAGCTATTTAGTCCCAGGCCAGATCTTCCGCCCGTAAACACTCCTGTGCATTCCCTTCCGGAAGCAAACAGCTATGAAGGAAGGTGCTGTCAGATGCCTACAGGGTGATGTTGATTGTCACACGGTAGCACCCATCACTTGCCTCCTCCATAAATCATTAAGAGTCTTATCACTAGAAAACACCTCAGGAAGCAAGCTTTGAGCCAGAAAACAAAGAAGGGTTCTCACAACATGGCAGTTATTTCCTCTTATTTTAATGGACTGCTGGAAAGTCAAAGCAGCTCATTCTAAAGAGAGTTTAGAACCGATGTGTGTAGCAGAGAACTACACATTCAAAAGAAAGTCTTGTATCATACAATGTACTGGGTACCATTAAGACATACCAGACTGTTATATTGGAATAAAATTATTCTCAAGTTCCTACTCTGTCTAACTTTTTTCAACAAACACTTATACATAGAACTACACACACAGTGTTTCTAAAATGGTTTTGCTTCTACATACCGATGAAATTTTCTCAACTTTTTTTTTTTTTTTTTTTTTTTTTTTTTTACTTCTGTGCTCTAAGTATATTTATTTATTGTCTGGTGTCAGCTTTCTGTTGGGTAGAAACAGAAATATCTGGGCAAGATGGCAGCTCTGCAGAGCTCAAATAAAGAAATTCATATATTAAAATTCAAGTGCTGTGATGAATAGCTGAATTCTGTTCAGATCTAGCTCTTCTCTAAGTTAACCACAATATTTGTTGTTGGCTATGCCCAAAATGTTATTTTTAAGTTTAGACGTATATTCACATACTTATTTCTGTTTATTTTATCAAAAGTAATCATTGCTCTTCAGCTGAAGTAAGGTCTATGTAGACACACAGCTATTATAAATTAAGGAAATAAGTGTAGTGACAAGAGAAGTAATTTAGTGTAGGACCAAACTGCTGCTTGCTTATTGGACAACCTATTTGGCCTTGTTTTTAAATGATTAAAATAGCTTTACTATAAAATATTAGACTCTCCATTTATTTTCAGATAAAAAGTGCAACATTAGAACACTGTTATATTGTTACAACTCTTACTTAGTTGGGAAGTACAGCAGCATGTAATTCTTCCCCTGTTACCTTTGACCCTGTGGCTATTCAACAAAATCTGTATGGGCTGCTCACTTGCTCCCATCTGCTTTTAATGCTGAGCAGGATGAAGCAACAGTGTGAAGAGTCAGAGTCCCCTGCAGCTTTTCACGAACATTCTTCTGTATTGCACAGTCCCATTGAAGACCTCTTATGCTTTCTCGGAATAGGAATTTGAGTTTAAAGAAAGGTGCTGCATAAACATAGCCCTAAAACATAGCCTGTCTTTGTCCTCCTGTTGCCACTTCTGCACTTTTTGTCATGTACAGGAAACTATATTTTTATGCCTGCTTCAACTATTTTGAAAAGTTTTTGTTGGTTTTTTTTTTTTTTCTTTTTTTTTTTTTTTTTTTTTTTTTTTTTTTTTTGAGATCATCATTCACATAATTACAATTCTAGCTTCCTTTATAAGAGTAATAAGTGCTGTACAGAGTGGGGTTTTACGACCTGCAATATATCTAGAGGAAGAGAGGTACTGATAAGTTTCCACATTTTTCATGTTCTGATAGAAGCCTGACATATCTTCCAGTTCATTCATTCTGTGAGATGATTAAAAAGTTGCTCAACAAACTAAGCCTCATCCAGGGCTCAGCAGGAAATAACTGCAATCTAAGCACATTAAAGAACAGACAGGGCAACCAAAGTGCACCTCTTTCTTTGCCTTTCAAGATCACTGGCAAAAGAGAAAAGCAGTGTAATATTCTGATAAAACTGGAAGCCAGCAGAAGCTGGTTGATAGGTAAAGTTATAGAACCTAATCCAAAGCACACAGAAGTGAATGGAAATGCTCTGACTAAATAAGCTTTGCATTAGGCACCTAGTGAGTGAATGATGTTTAAAGCATTCATGCAGATCTTAGACAGATGAATGAAGAAGAAAGTGATGCACATTCTAATCAAAATAAATGCTATTAAACCTGTTGGTATAAATGTTATTTTGGCTGAGCTTAGAGTTCACCTTTATGACTCAGAATAAACTGGAAGTGGATCCCTCGGTGCTAAGTCCTATATGTCCTATAATTTGGTAGAGCAAACACTTTGATCACATAGAAATGTGAATATACATGTATGTTTAGACAATATATATTCAGGTGACTTTTAAAATCAGTTAGTGTATAGCATAGTGTATAGTACAATCTGCAGAGAAAGTCCTTCTGGAAATACACTTCTCATGTGGCTGAAATGCTTTCCTTTTTGATACTAAATTTATTTTAACTGTTATGTACCTATTCTTACATTGATATTGATCTAAAAGATCAATAACATCTGCATGCTCTGTTTATTCATTCATGTGCTTAAAGAGGGCATTTCCCTCAAGTTAGTTTTCTATGCAAGATTTTTCAGTTTTTTCTCGTAAAATAAGTAAGTTCTGCACTGACATCAAGCTGACAGTCTTCCCCTTAACTCCACTCTATCTTTAGTGAATCTTTGTTTAATATGGAGAACAGGGCCTGTTCAAGGTTTTCACAAAGAAGATACATGAAATAACATTACACACTACTTTCTTTTCCACTCCTTTTCTAATTTTTCATTTTTAATAGCTACATAATACTTTGGTAGCTGATAGTCCTTCTCTAGCTGCTTGTCTAGATCATCCTCTTTCTCTGTCATTTCAACCTGATGAGACTGCAGGTCACAGCAAAAATATATATATATATTGTTACAGTGCTTTTTGTAACATTTTAAGTTTAATTCTATTTCTATTATAAAAGTCATAAAGTCATCAAGGTCATCTGATACTTCCTGTATTTTTTATGACTTTTTGTGACTCCCAAAATGGAGTTATTGGCAGTGTACTCAAAATGGAGTTATTGGCAGTGTACTCCAAGTTTTGTTTATGTCTTATTTGTTTGTTTTTGTGTTTATTTGATTTATATATTAAAAAAAATCCTCTTGAAGTACTCTCTCTGAAGAACCCCACTGGTAGCTCCCATCTGATCATACAAACACAAAACAAAATCTATTGTCCTTTCCAGGTTAACCAATTCCTTATCTTCTCAGTCTTAACTAACAGTCTTCCTACTGAGACAGCGATTAGCTGTTTTGAAACCTGGACTGGTGAGATCTCCACTTGTTTTGTTTAGAAGATAAATCATTAAATAAAGATACCAGCTACATGGTATTATCTACTTGTTGAAAAGATTTGATAGATTTTATTTTATTTTATTTTATTTTATTTTATTTTATTTTATTTTATTTTATTTTATTTTATTTTATTTTATTTTATTTTATTTTATTTTATTTTATTTTTTGACTTCTGTGCCACTACTTACTCCTTGCCTGAACATTTACTCTAAAGCTTTATGTTTTAAAACCATCTGAGAATCATATTGAAAGATCTGATTGCTTCATATCTTCAAAACCTGTTCTGAGATACCATTCGCTGTTTTCTTTGAATACTCATCCTGAAACACTTACTAAGAATCCATGTTCAGTTTCATGTATTCCTTCAGGATTCTGCTGTAAGGTTATCCAGGTTCCTTGATTTGAGTATTTTGTAGTCTTAGTGTTATTTTCAGGAGTGATAATTCCTTTTGACAGTTGGCCTAGATGATCTTGTAGATCCTTTCCAACTTCGTGATTCTGTGATTCCATGATTCTATGATTCCACAATTCTCTTCTACATCCTTAATTACATTAACTATTTTCTTCATATCAACATCATGATCCTTTTTGAAAACTGAAACAATATATTCATTTAATTGGGCATCTCTTTATGAATGACTATAAATGCATTAATTTTTGCTGATTTGTTCTGTGTTCTGATTTTGTGCAAACATGAAGCCATTGTCTTCCTAGCAATTTTTTAGATAAGATCTGAAGGTTTATGTTTTATACTTTAAATCTACAAGAAGATACACTACATATATATTATATTCTTCTGTCACAGCATGTGTTTGTGCCTGTCTTGTCTACGTACTGTATACATATCATCTGTCCTTCACTTTGCACATCTGAATGCATCATCGTAACAGAAAGGGAATGAGAGGGAAAACGTAATTGACGAACACTAGATTGCTCCAGGAAACAAAGAGAATACATCTGACAAAAAGGAATTTAGCACTGTCAAAGAGATGAATAATGTATATCTGTAAGAACAAGGTGAAAAGAAACTGCAAACATGCATGGGTTTGGCATTTTATGAGGAAAGAGCTGTCCTGAATGTCAGATGTCAGTCCAAATGGAGAGAAATGTTGTCAGTTGCTCGATGTTACCAGGCTGAATATACAAAAAGTGTTGAGATTTTTAGCTTTAAAATAAGCCCTGATGAACAAGCAAAATTCAGACACTGCAACAAATTGTTCCAAGAAGATTCTTCCATTAAGCACCTTAGACAATGTTGTAGAGAAAGATTAGAAAGAAAAGAGGAAGAAAGGGATTTTTTTTTTTTTTTAATTTTATGAACAAACATAAATTAAAATTTTATGAGGGAGGAATGAGAAAATGCAGATTTCAGAAAGCAGAGGGAGTTACAATATTCATTTTAAAATTATGCATCAACACAGCTGGGAGAATCTACTTTTAAGCTAAGTTATTTATCTTTAATTTATTAACTTTTATTTTACTTTAAAATCCATTTTGACATTTTCGTACTAAACTATTTTATTTTTTTTTTCTCAAAGGATGCTCCATAACACTTATTGTGGATATACTTAATTTACTACAGTTTAAAAAAATGAAGGCAAAGTAATGAGAAGTTTTCCAGTTTTCATGGAAGAAATAAATGACTTTATATGGTATTAAAACTGATCTGAAAATTAAAAGTAAACATGATAACTTCTATTATTATGACTTTGAGACAGCTCCTACAGCATATCCCTTTTTCTGTTTTAAAGTTTATTATTGCTTTATTGAGCTTTAGAATATATCTTCTACCCCCCAGGTCAGAAGCTCTAGTTAAGTTTTTGGGAAAAAAAAAGATCTTATGGATTCAGCGCTGTCTGATAATTAATCTACATTACTTTGTCCATGATCAAATTTATGAAAAATGTTATTTAAACATTTTCAGCACTTTCATGCATTTCATTTTGAACTTGATCTTTTTCAAGAGATGACCTTTTGTGAGTATTTTGTCTACACATTAAAATGCACGCAGGTTTGTTCAAGTGCTCATCCAGTGAAAAACTGAATTTTACATAAAATCAATGGGGGATTCCTACATTTTTAGAAAATAAATTTGTCAAAGATTTTGTTCACATTGGTTATGGTCCAACATGTGGTTAACTAACACCTTCTTGACAGTTTTAGCTTTTTGCCCAGAAAGTACACTCTTCAAATATTATGTGACCTGTCTTCTGGGACATAACAATGTGGAAAGGGGAACTGACAGGCTAAAACAGAGGACTGAAAGAGCTGAATAGAGATGAAAAGATGAAGAAGGATGATTGGCTGTCCTGTGTTTCAGTAATGTCAAAACCTAACTATGAAATTTATTATAAAATTATCCTATTCAATCTCTTCACAGAGGATGGTAGTATTTACTTGTTCATATAGCAAACACTTATTCAGCAGAAGAAAATCACATGGCTTTGGTGATGAACCATGCAAGCTTCACTAGGAGATCATATATATATATAATTTAGTTTAGTTTTTGACTGAGAAATGTTATAATCGAAATTAATACTAAACTAAACTAAAGACTATTGTCAGGATCATCAAGTCATCTAAACATCATCCTGGTTAATTGGCTATTGCCTCATTAATCCCCTGTATCCTCTATCTGAGCGCTGGTGTCAGACCTGATGACTCCCGAAGTCCATTCTAGCAATGATCATTCTATGATTCTGATTCTCTAACATTATTACTATTGCCAGATTAAACATTCAAAAGCTACAAAATACCAAAATAAAGCTGACCCTCGATTCAGATGCTATCACATCATACATTACAGTGTTTGCTAGTAAACTTATTACGCATTCACATGCTCTTCCCACATTTCATTTCAGTTTGGAATAGTAAATACACAAATAACATTATGTACAAACACAGATAATGAAACAAATAGTTTTTAGTAAGTTGAAATACTTAAGTATGCTTTTCTTTATCATAGAATCATGCAATCATAGAATCATAGAATCACCAAGGTTGGAAAAGACCTAAAAGGTCATCCAGTCCAACCGTTCACCTATCACCAATAGCTCCCACTAAACCATGTCTCTCAACACAACATCCAGTCATTCCTTGAACACCCCCAGGGTGGGTTACTCCACCACTTCCCTGGGCAGTCCATTTCAGTGCCTGACCACCCCTTCTGAGAAGCAATATTTCCTAATGTCCAGCCTGAATCTCCCCTGCCACAGCTTGAAACCATTCCCTCTAGTCCTATCACTAATGACACAAGAGGAGAGGCAGACCCTCAGCTCACAACAACCTTTAATTACACAGGCCAATTTGTTATTTAATAAACTTGATTTTTTACACATTTGGTGTTACTCTCAAGGTCTTATTTCCTGTGCATTGTTGAAATGACATCATGGACTCAGAATTATAAAACTGATTTTTTTATGATGTACATCACTGCATTGTCTAAACTACAAAAATAGTAACTTATTTGTGAAGAACTGTATTATCTTCATTGTAATTACGATTACAGCATTAAAAATGGGAAGCCAGTATGGAAATGAAGATCAAAAATATTCACAAGTTTAGAATAGTTAATCTGAATTGTACTCATATTCTGGGAAGTGCTAAGATTTTTGTAGTTTTCACATGAGCAAAACAAAACTTTCACAGACATAAGGTATATTTAGAGATGATCACTGTTCCAGTCTTCTGATTTCTTGTAAGAACTCAGATGAAGTCACATTCAAAATGTTTTGTCTGCAACTTTCTTAATACCATGGGGAAATTCAACGGTGGAAGTGAGTACCACAATCTGGATTTAAAGTACAGACTTCTAACACTATGAAATGATGTTTTCCTCCTTGATTTCACTTCTGAGAAGGTCATTTCTGTACAACAAAGAAAATAGGGTCCTTGGGGAAAAATATAGCTCTAATGAAAGACTATGTCAGACTATACAAGTGTGTGGAACTATGATTCCACTCACCACTTAATTTCCATAATTTTCTAACTATGAAATGAACATTTTGTATTATGACCCTAATAATGTCCTCCCAACATAATTGTATGACATACAGTAATCTTTATTGCAGACAGGATAGTGAATTTGCTTTTTGGTATAGAACTCATAGGAGAAGAAAGAACTGGTGTGGAGGGAAGGATACTTAAGCATGAAGAGTGGGTTGCAGAGATGGGAGGACTTCTCAAATGCTGTAGTCTTCCCTCTGGGCATCTTTTGTTATTAAAATGTGGTAGCATTTACTTGAAGAGATTATTAAGGCTGTATGAGTTTAAAAATTAGTGGAAAGACTTGAAAGATTTGGGCATGAAATTTATTGCACGAAAGTAGTTAGAAAGGGCCAGGTTCGGAGGGGCAATATAGATGTAATGACAACTAAGTATAGATCTGTAAACAAAAGTTTGGATGACCATTTATTTTCTGAGCTTCATTTAGGATATGTTAAATTAGGTAAGAATACCTATATGTGAAAGAGGATACCTTGATCCTTTCCCATAATCCCGGAATATCTCTGTTTTGAAAAACATAAAAGCAATTCAGAAAAGTTAGTCATTTGAGATATTATTCAAAGTGGAATTTGAGAACCTGATAAAAATATGTCTACTCTATATTCAGTTAACTATTGTAACTATTTGGCTACAGGTTTATTCAACCTTACTTTCTCCCCTTTTCTTATAGAAAAAAATCTCATATACTCTCCTACCCCACCCCCAACTTATGGCAAGCTTTTTTGTTCACTCTGCTATATCTCAGACAAGAAGAAAACACTCTGAGGAAGTAAGTTAGTGAAATCAAGAATGTTTTCCTGTTGAAGGAAATGGAAGAAAGTCATAACAGACAAACTGGTTTACCTAGGTCCAATTTCAGAGATTCCTACCCTTGAAATATTTGCACATACATAAAAGTAAGTATATTTGGTTAACTGACAATAGCAAGAAATTATTTGAGGAAAAACTGTTGACAGATGTAAAATTCTATAAACTTCCAGATTTGTCAGTAGGATGTGAGAATTGTTTCTCAGTGATGTGCCGAATATAGTCTTTTTTTTTTTTTTTTTTTTTTTTTAGCAGCTATATTAATCTGCAGAAAGGCTTGGAACTAATAACTCAGACTGCTTTTGTTTCTGTTATATATACTTTAAAAGAAGAAATAGTAGCTTTTTGGAAAAAAATCTTGTTTTTAGTTAATTAGAAGGATTTAATGTCAGCTAACTACTGCAGAAGAATGAGAACTTCTTCAGTGTTCCTCAGTCTTGCTGGAAATTCAAGATCTGAGTCTGAGAACAGCTCAAATGACAGTGCTTTCTCAACACACAAACACAGTCATCAATACCACCACTCAAATCCTCTGTCATATCTGAATTGCTGATCCAAAAAAACTGCGCCTGGGCCAGGCTTTAAAATAATCAGTCATTAAATAGTGTTTTAAAAATACTATTTTGCTCATTATAAAGGGAAAGAAAGATTTTTGTTTACTGAAGTCAGATTTCTGTTAGTGATTCTTCATTAAATCTCATTGCAAACTGAAGAGACAAAAAATGCTTCATCTTCTGTTTGTCCAGTGTGACGTGAGGCATATTTATGAAGAAAAAAAGTATATATTTCTAAAAAAGGACACATTTATATTTTAGAGAACAGATCCAAACTCTCATATTTGATGCACAATGCACAAGTATAATGCAGTCATGTCTCATGTTTGCATCTTGTTCTTGAGGGACTTTCCTTCACTTTAATGTGGTTAATGAATATGTTCCCATGACTTTTAAATGGTCTGGTGCCTCAGCACATTTTCAAAAGTACTCTATCTGAAGACATTTCCATTTATAATGGGGATTAAATCTCATTTCCCTCAATATCTGCTCTCACTTAGTCCTTTTTAAGGCTTCTCCGGAAAAGAATTATATCTCAGCTGCTGCTCCTGTTTTTAATGCTGCCCTAGTATGAGTAAAAGCAGAAACCAACCACTGCTACTCTTCTAGAGACAATATGCAGACACTGCACTACCCTCCATTTCTGGCAGAAGAGCTCTGTGCTACCATTTCACATTACCTATGTGCACTTCTGCTTCATGCTTCTGCTGAAGTGTCATACCTTGCTTTAGTCTTTGTGGCTTTAAATTTTCTCTGTAGGAACTTCCTTAGAGTAAGATCCCCTTAATTTCAAGCTACTGTGGATCCTAACTTAAAAAATGAAAGTCATCTGAAATGGTAGTACAGATAGTCCTCAATGAAGGTAAGGACACAAAATAGAATGTTATAAAAAGAAGATGAGAAAAGAGGTGAAAGTTATACTATTTGATTGTGTCCTTCACTTGCTGAGTCAGCAGGAGCCAAGAGCTCTGCAGGGGCACACTTAGCCTTCACATTTCTCCACAGAAACCCCATCTGGCCAAGTAAATTGCCAGCAATTGAGAAGCCATGCAGGAAGCAGTATCCAGCTATTCTCAGTTAGTGTGAAGGTTACTGTGTTGTAGGATGTAGTGGGAGAGGAAATAAGGGAAATGTTACAAGGCTATACCTCTCACATACAGTAAAGGGAAGCATGAAATACACGACCAAATTTAGGCTGTTTGCTGTAGTTTTTAGTCACATAAAAAATTAAACTTTATGGAAACATTTAACTGCTGTTTTGGAAAGATTCAGTATCAGTGTGATGAAAAATCTTCATGAAGAAAAAAGCTGGAGCAAAATGAACAGTAAATTGTACTACAGAATTTGTGTTTGAATTTAAAATTCAAAAACTTTTTCTTGTGATCTTTCTGCCAGGATATCTGAACTCTATCTTGGAGATTCACTTGGCTTTGGCAAAGACCTGTTACTTTAATCTTCCTTTAAAATGCATAGAAAAATGGAATGCCTTCACTCACATGCAGGTACTGAACTGAGATATAAAATAAATATCTCAGAATCCCATAAAAGAACACAACAGTATAGGTGGGGAAATCTCTGGAATAATACCAGCCTCTAGTTTACATGACTAATTTAAATACCAGTTGTACTTGAGTTCTTTGGTTCAGTGTTTCTCAGTGAGGGAGAGTGCCATCTCTAAGTGAAAAGTACCAGTACTAAAGGTGAGACATAGAACAGAGAATAATCCCATGAATCATAAAATCATACAATCATTTGAGTTGGAAGGGACTCATAAACATCATCTAGTCCCAGTCCCCTGCAATGAGCAGGGACACCTGCAGTTAGATCAGATTGCTTAGAGCAGTTATTTATTTGCAGTACAGAATGAGTGATCATTCAGATTTAAGATTTTCAGTCATTTTCATTCGATCTGAATTATTTGGGTTTCAACAGGAGAACCTGAATTTTAATTTGAGAATTTTCATTTTAGCTGAATAAAACTTGATTTCCTTAAGTCTCCAGAAGCTATGACTAAATTGAATATGAAGTCTGAGGCCCACATCTAATGGAGTTCCTCAAGGATCAGTACTGGGACCAGTAATATTCAATATATTCATCAGTGATTAGGGTGAGGGAGTAGAGTGCACTGTCAGCAAGTTTGCTGATGACACAAAACAGGGAAAAGTGGCTGACTTGTCAGAAAGCTGTGCAGCTATCCAACGAGACCTGGACAGGCTGGAGAGTTGGGTGGAGGGAAATTTAATGAAATACAACAAGGGCAAGTGTAGAGTCTTGCATCTGGGCAAGAACAACCCCAGGTACCAGTGTAGATTGGAGACTGACCTGTTGGAGAGCAGTGCAGGGGAAAGTAGCCTGGAGATCCTGGTGGACAGTAGGATGACCATGAGGCAGCACTGTGCTCTTGTGGCCAAGGAGGCCAATGGCATCCTGGGATGTATTAGAAGGGGTGTCATTAGGACATGGAGAGTGATTCTCCTCCCCCTCTACTCTGCTCTGGTGAGATTGCATTTGTAGTCTTGTTCTGGGCCCCTCAAGTCAAGAAGAATGGGGAACTGCTTAAAAGAGTCCAGCACAGAGCCATAAAAAATGATTAAGGTAGTGGAGCACCTTTTTTATGAGGAAAGGCTGAGGGAGCTTGGTCAGTTTAGCTTGGAGGAGACTGAGAGGTGACCTCATTAATGTTTATAAATATGTAAAGGATGAGTGGTTAGATGCTAGAATGGGCTGTCCAGGGAGGTGATGGAGTCACCAACCCTGGAGATGTTCAAGGAACATTTAGATATTTTGTTGTGGAATGTGGTTTAGTGAGAACAACTGATGATAGGTGGACAGTTGGACTGGTTGGTCTTCTAGATCTTTTCCAATCTTGGTGTTTCTATCATTCTATGATGTAGTGATAGGACAAAGGACAATGGGTGCAAGCTGAAAGATAGGAGGTTCCACATAAATATGAGAAAAAAAAACTTCTTCACTTCAAGGGTAACAGAACACTGGAACAGGCTGACCAGAGAGGTTGTGGGATCTCCTTCTCTGGAGACATACAAAGCCCATCTGAAAGTGTTCCTGGATGACCTAATCTAATCTAGGTGTTCCTGCTCTGGCAGAGATATTGGACTAGATGATCTTTTGAGGTCCCTTACAATTCCAACATCCAGTGTTTCTGTGAAAAAGTGTCCCAAGAGTAAATTAGCAGATTGTCGAACACTTATGCATCACAAGTTTTGTAAATCAGCAGCTCACATCTAATAAAGCTGGAGTTATATGTCACATCTGCATTGAGTCAGAAAGCAGAACAGAAACTTGCAAACCTCTGTCAAAAATAATTTAATAGACATTGCTTATTTATAAGCAGTAGAAGCTACATTTCAATTTTGTCTACTATCTTACAGCTATTAAGCTGGTATTTGATGAAATTTTTAGTAGTTATAGTTTATTTTTAAAAAGTTTTTGAGTTAACATTTCACAGGGACTTTTTTTGTTTATTTGTTTTGTTTTGTTTTTGTATTTTTTATATATATATATTAAAAAAAAAAAAAAAAAAAAAAAAAAAAAAGGATTAACTATATTCTTTCCAGATATTTTCCAGATATTTAGAAGTGCTAATGAATATTAAGGTATAGCAAATGCTGAAGAGAGAAAGCCACAGAAGCTAACTTGCTAACTTTCCACTAAAAGTTAGAGAAAAAAGTCGGTCTTATAGACTGCCTCTAATCAATACGATTTCTTTCAAAATCGATTTTAACACAGAAAGTATTTTTGTAATTCTGTGCCAAAGTCATGTGTAAGACTATAAAATTAAATTTGAGAAGTAATCATAGTAGTAGTATTTCCATAATTTTGTCCAAAATTGTTAATGAATTCAGTGGGTTTTTGCTACCTAGCAAGAATCAACACTAAAACTTGACTGGGACTGCTGTCCTCCCAGTAGAAGTCTGAGCCATGTATGTAATTTCTATTTGTCATCTTGTAACACAGTAATCACATAACACTGCATATATTTAATACCATGTTTTTATAGATTGTACTGTTGGGTTAGCTTCTGAAATCTTCAGAGCACTTCAAAATGGAAATTAGCAGTCATACTTGCTTTTCTGCTGCTGCCCATTGCCACTCCTACTGTGCTTTGAAGGCAGAGATGCCTTCCTGCAATTACACACGTCACTTCATAGAAAAATCCTGGGCTGCAGTATGGGATTGTTCTCATAACTTCTGGGGAGAACCCTTGGGTGCTTACAAAGCAGAACCTTTTCTTTCTTTCTGAGACATATGGAGCTTGCATGCAATTTTGGTGAGTCCTGAAGAGCTAAATGTTAGATGTAGATTTTAGCGCAGTGCTAAAATCTCCTAAATATTATTTTTATGCTGAGTTTGAATGACCAGAAGCAGCTTCTGTTTTTAGGATGGCTATCTTACTTTCTTACTTGGCAGCTTTTTTTTTTTTTTTTTTTTTTTTTTTTTTTAAATGATTCTTTAATTGAAATTGATTCTTTTTATTTTCCATGTTGCAAAAGAGTATAGTGAATATAGATTATAGTAAATCCTTCACTTTTCTCACTGATAGATTACTATGATGATGACTTTGTTCTTTGATTGCAGTAAAGACTTCTTCAAATGTCATCATTAAGGTGTCAGAACAAGTAATTTAGTAAGCAGTTTTACTAGTTTTTGAGACATGGCTCACTGGATTTTGGTGCTTCATGAATTCCTCCTCCTTCAAATCAAGTAGATAGTATAATAAACTCAGTGAATTCTTTGTATAGATTGAAGCATTAAGATGCATGGAATATAAACTAGTTTTGTTTGTTTGTTTGCTTGTTTTTTAATGATTTTGATATCTTGGCTTTGCCAACCAAGGAAAAAGCATTACCATGAAAGTTCCTGAGGCATTTCCTCAACTAATTTATAATAGTGGGTTCCTGACATTGCAAACCTTATATTATATTATATTCTGTTTTAGCCTCTAGGCACATGAATTAGGAAATCAGGAGATTTTCTTCCCATCTCTTTCAATAACTTATCTTAATATTTCTTTGCACATCACTATTTGCCAGCATTTTTTTTTTTATTATTTATTTTTTTTTTTTTCTCCTGTGGTAAAAGAAACTGATTTTAAAAAGAAGGAAAGGGAAAAAAAGTAGTTCTTTCAGGCACCAATGAAGGGAGTGGCTTACTGCTTTAAATAGAAAATAATTTTTTAAATTTTCTAAGCCAATTATTTATATTGAAGTAGGTTTAACACAAACCTTCAAAATGGGAAAACTAATTTATCCTTAATTCAACAATTTAATGTGTAGATTTTCATAGATTAAACCTCTAACACTGAAGATGTGTTGGCTGTGCAATTGTGTTACAGAAATGTACTTGGCAAAGGAAAGTGTATGTCCTAGAAGCAGGGCAGAACATTTTGCCTCCACACACTGTTCTACTAAAATCCTGGGGAAAAGCCAGTATGGTGTCAAAGCCATAAAGACTGAAGACACATTTATTTATTTATTTTTAATTTCTTTTCCCCCCTCACTCTAAGGAAATAGACGAACCTACCTTAACAGAATGGGTTTTGTTTCCAGGAACACAAGTATCTATTTTGATTCGTACTCTTTTTTTCAAAAAAAAAAAAAAAACCAAAAAACAAAAAACAAAAACAAAAACAAAAAAAAACCAAAAAACCAAAAAAAACCAACAAAAAAACAACAAAACCATCATAAACTTTCCCTGTAGCTAAAGAAATGTATAAATGATATGGTAAGTATTCAAATCCTGTTCCTTTTGGCAGCATTTTAGTCATCTAACTAGTTTCAAGTTATGTAATTTTTGCATGGACAATTTTGGAAAAAAATTAAAATAACTTTAAATATTTGGCTATAATGATGCTAACCCTTATATCTTATGCTCATGAAGAATACATCTGGGATTATAAAAATGAATATTTAGTTCAAGTATATCCACTTGATTGAGAAGACTGATAACAAGACTGATATGTGTTAGTAAATATAAGCTGATCCTAAAAGATTAAATTTAAAAGAGAAGTGCTCACATACAGAGAAATGTTTGCAGAATCTTTATTCAGCCCTATCAAGCTGTCTTGAATATATTACCATATATATATATATGTATATATATATATTCCCCAAAACCCTTGTTATTTAGCATATTCCTTGAATTTTAAATAAATGTGAAGTGTGTGTTCAAACTGTTAAATGCATGTCCTCCTATGCAGTGGACAGGAAATATTTAAACTTGTCACTAATTCATCAGGGTTTTCTCACAGTTGTGCTAGTATTTGGAAGGTAGTGCCTTCCTTTGTAAATTGTTTTAAGATTTGTTTTAATAACTTGTTATATAATATTAAATGCATTATACTTGACAACATTGAACTGAACTATATTTCAGTGGTCCACCAACAAGTAAATCTGCAACCCTGGGAACATTTTCCTGTTGAATACTGGAAGACCACATCTTTTATTTTACCTATTAACTTAAAGAAACTAGCAGTAGGTGCATTCAGGACAAAACCTAGTAAAACCTGTCTTCAGTTGATGACTTGTATGAACCTTACTGCAATAACTCGGGCATGGGATATTCAAAGTGCGTCTACTTAGAAGAACAGAGAGAAGGAAACTAGTCTGGAGCAACAAAGCTTGATCTATGTTATTGCAGTCATCCACCTCCACAGAACCTAGGGAGGGGCCAGGGAATCCACCAGCCTGCTGGTGATGTTTTTATGAAAATGATATGAAAAGTGTGTGCTGCACGTCTATATGGAAGTATGACATTAGAACATGCAGGCAGCTGAGATCTGGCTTTGCTGTGTATAGACATGTTTTTGTGTACATATGCTAGAGTATAGTGATGCAGATGCTGAGACAGTCCTGCTGCAGTTTCATTCAGACTGCCTGTAGATGTACTTTGGAGTAAATTATCCCCAGGTTCACACCTGAAGTGAAAGAAAACTACCTGTGACAGTTCAAAAGAGAGCCCAGAAGCAAACTGACATACAAGCACTGTGAACAGTCAATGAACTGCAGAGTGAAGTGAAATGGAGTGCTAAGTTGTTTGACAGCATATGTAGGTGACTTATCTAACATGTATCGTCAGCTATTTTTGAATGGCACTGGTGTCCTGAGGAGACATACCCTGAAACATCATTCACATATCTTGAGTTAATTCTGCAAAGATTCCCACAGAAATACATGCACTCCATTTTCTTTTGCTTTTGATGGCATTTGTCATCATTATCTTACACTTGTCAAACATTTATTCACAGAATTACACAGAATGGTTATGGGAAGGAATATCTGGAGGTCAGATGTTTTTTTATTGTTCAAAATACTCCTGACTTTTCCATTTTCAATGCATTTATGATACAAAACAGAAAAATTAAATTAGTAAATATGAATGTGAATGAATATTTATCCAATAAAGTCTTATTTTATTACATCACTCTTTATGTGAAATAACATTTTTATATGATATAACACATTATAAATTTAATCTAAATAACTTCTTTTCTCTCTAGTCCATTTTAACATATTTGTTAATATTTTTTCACTAATTAGGGGGCCAAAATGTCTTACTGCTCTCTAATTTCATCCAGCTACTAGGAAACTGCATTTCAGCATTTATTTTCTCATTCTTTAAGTTACTGTAAGAAATTTTATAAAATATATTCAGTAAAAATAGTAGATAATATTAGTCTTTTTTCTTCTATCATCTGGTCTGTAACTATCTTTTAAACAGAGCATGTTCTTGCTTCACTTTGAATAGATTAGACAGAAGAATAAAATCAGAGAACATTTGAGAAAATTTCTTTCCTTTTAAATTCCTTTAACCAGAAATAAGTGTACACTTGTAGCAAATTGAATTTGAAGTATTCCCCAAGTTTGGAAAGGTCTGTCATTTAAAACCACTTTTTAAAATACTATTGGCAGAATGTTAACTAGTAGCATAAGGCAGGCTTTCAGTTACTTGAGTAAAGTAAACTGATCTTAGAGAAGAAGATAAACTTTTACACTTAAAGAAGCAATTCAGAATGTCTTTACTGGAACTGCTTCACAGTAGAGAAACTCACATTTTAGGCTGTAAATTTTCAGACGATCCTCGGTTTCTGTAACACTAAAAATCACTGAGAAGGTCTTGGTGAGAGCAGACAGGAGGGAATCCAGTCCTAAATCTTCATACTTCCTTCTCTTCCTATTTGGTTTTTAGTTCAGTGCCTATCTGATATGAAATAAATGTATTCAAAATTCTGATCATATCCTGGTGTGCTTTGGTTTACAGTACTACAGAAATCACATGCTCTTGTTCAGACTGGGGAACTTCTGCACACATAGAGAACAGTAGCTGAACTTCATTAAGAGGAATAGATCTGAGTCACAGGTTTGCATATCTTTTGGTGAACTGAGCTCTTTTCAGACTTTCTGAATCAATTGCTGTGCAAAACTAGGCGATGTAACACTTTTTTTAAATGGTAAATTTTGTTTGACTGAATAGATACTTCCAAAAAACAAGTTTGTTCAGAGAGAACAGGACACAACATTTTGAAAAAGGAATGGAACCTCAGATGCAAAACTGTACACAAAATTGTAGATAGTCATAGGTAACTTTTTGTGTTTAGTTTTTTTACATTTAAACACTTTAAACAGTTGTAATGTAAGGAGTCTTTTTTTAATATATATATGTGTATATATATATAATGTATATAATGTATATATAATGTGTATATATATGTATATAATGTATATATATATACGTTACATTACTAGTGTCTCTTACATACAGAACTGCAGTGAAGATTTTTCATGGAGTTATCGAGATGAATCTATGTCCGTGACAGTGGGGCAGCAGGCATGTGAGCCCCCTGACCCCCCAAAATGGGAAGGGGTAGGGAGGTGGGAGCTGGACTCAAGGAAGCAAACAGAGCAGCAGCAACAATCTAAGGAGGAAAATTTATTTTACTAAGTATGATATCAGAATGCAAGATAACACAATATAATACAATCTAATTGAAATTGAGGCTAATAAATCAGGTAAAATAAGGAAGAGAGAGATGTTTCCAAAGACCGAGAAGCCTACTTCAAAACTGAAGGTGCATGGCTTGGAAGCACACCCACACTCATCACCAGGCAATGAGAGAGAAGGAGTGAGCATCACTTCTGTGACGTATTTTCCTCTCTGACCACATCCTTTGGGACGTGCAGTTCTTCTTCTCTGTGCTCCACAAGATGTCGTGATGTGGAATACCAATAGCAAAAATTAGAAAACCATGAAAGATTAGAATAATGACATCCTTCCATAGGTACATGAGAACACAACCTGCTTGCATTTATGTTGCATCTTCTTGCTTATTTCTTTGCCACAGACTATTTCAGTAATTTAGGGAACATTTTTTACTTGATACTTTTTGCTAGAGTCAAAATCAACACTGTAAACCATGTAGTCCATGTTAATAAAATCTCCATTTCACAGTTTGCTCCCTGCTGATTGATTTGGTAAGGATTTAAAATTGCTTATGCTGAAGAATTATTCCATAAATATGGGCTAGTCACAAGATTAGTTTACTTCTATTCTGAAGCTGCATTTTTAGATATGATTTTGCATTTGTAGAGATGACCCTTATTTCTGCATGTGACATGCAAAAAACAGTGACACAAGTACAACTCAGAGATTTCTGAAACTACTATTCCCTAGAAAGGTAATATTCCCTAGGCAGGGAATAGAGATCTGGTTATCACTAGAAATGAATACAAAGTCATTTTGCAAAACACAGTTATGAATGAAAATGCTGAGGGAGTCCAAAATTGTGTCAAAAACTCTGAAATGTGAAAGCTCATCTGTATGATATGGATGCTCTCTGCATTCTGTGGGTACTTATATTCTTTTGCCCCCTAATAGGGTGAAGGGCTTAAATTGTTATTTAGCTAACTCTCCCTTGTCAGTTTTGCCAATAAATAGGGAATTAAACTAAAGGATTAGCCATAAAATAGATTATAGTTCAAAGAGTCATTGAAGAAAACAGAAGACAGACAAATAGAAAATTAATCTATTCACTTGGTATTCTGTGTGTCAGGGATTGAAAGAGAAGTGAGAATGTTACCGCATTAAAGTCAGTTAGTACTTTTTGAAGAACAGAAATAAGGTTTAAAAAGTTGAAAAGCTGGAATAGTTAAGGCTTTTTTAGAGCACAGAACCAGTTTCCTTAAGTGGCAGACAATCATTCATGTTGCCTTTAGTACTGAGCAACACTGGTAATTTTAGCAACATCTGACAGTCACTGCAGAAGTATGTAAATATTTTCATTGTAATCAATTTTTGTCAGACATGAAGACTTTATTTCAAATAGAGAAAGAAGAGTACTTTGCAAAGATCTAATAACCACGAACACTGCTTTATTTCTTGATCATCCTCCAAAATCTATATGATCATTCATATACGAACTGAAAAAAAATACCCCCATGTCCAAGTAGGTCAGTAAGGTTTTCTGTCAATGGTCATTAAAATAGTTTATCTACTAGAAAAACATGAAGGAAATATTTTCTTGCTGACAGAATTGAAAATACTATCTTGTTTTCATTTATTCTCTTTTCTGTTGAAGAAGGTTTGTTCTGCATGTACCTACCAATAAAATAATTTCAGTACCTGTTCTACTCATTTACCAGCTTGTCAGACTTCTGCCTTTTAGGCAAATGAGCTCAACAAGTCAGGCAAGTTAATTAGATTGTATGTTGCCAGACAAAACAACAGAAAGTGTTCTTTTCTAATACCAGTAACGATGGTTAAGCCCTCTGAGACTGTTTGAAGGACAGCAATGCGGTTCTTCAAATACTTTTAAAATTTTTTCAAATTCATCAGTAGAAGAAATGAAAACAGGATTTCAGTTCAGTTTATAGTGCTATACAAGGCATCTGAACATCTGTACATCTATTGTGGCAATTACTGCATTAGAGTTAAAACAAAAAACCCCATAGCAAGCTAGATAAATTACCCATTTAATTAGTCTTTACTTTCACTCCTGTGCCTTCTCTGTCTCTTTCCCTGATTCCCTTTCTGTCTCCTTCCTTCTCCCTCTCCCCCTCCTTTTTTCTCCCTCTCTCCTTTTCCTCCTTCTCCTTGCAGCTTGGTACCAATTTGAATTAAAAAAATTACAGTGGAAATACTGTTTTGTTTCAGCCAGTTATGGTGACTTTTGTCTCTCCTTTGTTAGTATTCCATTATTGTTTTTGCTATTTCAGTAACCTTCATTCTAAAGATGACATTATAATATCTGGAATCACTGTATTAAGTAATCAGGATGATGTATAATTAACAATAAGACTTTGATTGTTTCTGAGAATTATTGTACTGAAGATCTGTTTTCACTTTTAAAAATACTGTTTTTTCATACACTTTTGTGTTTGCTTGTATGCATGTAAGACACTTACTGTACTTTGCAATCAAGAGAATAAAGGAAAATCAAAGAAATACCCACCTTAGTGTGGTTAAAAAAATACTATACATATCTCCCTCTACATTTCTGACTGACAGTTTTTTAAACTAAGATTGACAACACGTGGGATGTAATGAGTGGGAAGGCGACTGGAGTGTTCAGTTTATAAAAGAGAGGTCTGCCTTCAGAATAGCACTAGAAGTTGTTACCATCATATGTTAGTGCATTTGAAGAACATTATAAACAGCATCTATGTAAAAGACTTCCAAATGATGTAAATATCTCATTTTAAAAGAATTATGATTTGTATTTGTGGACTCCTACATATTTGTTTTCTCAGAGCAGTATATTACTGGTGCTTTTCATAAGGAATTAATATACAGATAGATGGAGAAAGAGATGAGACCAGTGAGTGGACAGCAGCATGAGGCTTTCCTTATACAAAGTAAAACAAAACAAAACAAAACAAAACAAAACAAAACAGTTAAGGAGTGAGAGTTTCTGAGAACTTTCGGTTTCTGAGATAACTGAAAGGTACTAGCTCACTTCTGCACTGCTGAGAGCTAGCTAGTCTACTGGAAGTTTACCAGATCCACACTGCATAGTACTTGAATATTTCAGTGAAACTCTTGGGGATTTAAGAGCACCTTCATATTACAGGTGTGTGATTTTGTGTCAAGTGGATTATTTTACAGATTAAAATGCCTGAACTAATGTGAAAGTTATGTTACAGTTTCCTAGAGAAATATTTCTATTAAGGAACTCAAAGGATTTTGTATTAGGAGGTTGGAGATTCCCATTGCATGAGAATCTGTGGCGTGCATCTGGGTGATTAAATTATGAGGATGGTATTAGAGGATTTCAGAGAATATATGGAGGGAAAACTGGCACAGTTTCACCTGTGTAGATGTCTGCAGTCAGTTATGAATTTTCTTCAAAAGCCTTCTCAGACTTTGTTTTGAAGAGAGAGATTTGGAGCAGTCCACATCATAACTAGAGAAAGAACCACCAATTAAGAAGGCATAAAAACGACTGTGAAAAACTGTGAATGCATGGAAATCAATAACGGTGATGATAGGGTTGAAAGCTTATGGATCAGAATAAAAGCTAAGGCCAACAATACTGATGTTATTGTGGGAGTTTGCTACAGGCCACCTACCCAGGATGAAGAGGTGGATGGGATGCTTTATAAACAACTGGGGGAGGTCTCAAGGTCACTCCCCCTCGTTCTGGTGGGGGATTTCAACTTCCCAGACATCTGCTGGTATTACAATACTGCAGATAGGGAACAGTCTAGGAGATTCCTAGAGTGTGTGGGAGATAACTTCCTGACACAGTTGGTGAAGGAGCCAATGAGGGGAAGCAAAATTCTGGACCTGCTGTTTGTTAACAGAGATGGTCTGGTGGGGGATGTAAAGGTTGGAGGTCGTCTGGGACAAAGTGTTCATGAAATGCTAGATTTCTCAATCCTTGTTGAATGGCAGAGGGGAGTCAGCAGAACTGCCACCTTGGACTTCCAGAGGGCGGACTTACCCTGGGGGGTATCTTTGGAGAGTGTGGGAGCCCAGGAAGGCTGGGAATACTTTAAGGAAATTGTCCTAAAGGCGCAGGAGCTGACTGTTCCAAAATCGCGAAAGACAAGTCAATGGGCAAGAAGGCCGGGCTGGCTGACCAGAGATCTTTGGCTTGATCTAAAGAACAAAAAGAGAGTTTACAGTCTCTGGAAGAGTGGGTGAGCTACTTATGAGGATTACAGGTTTGTAGTGAGGCTGTGCAGGGAGAAAATTAGGAAGGCCAAGGTGCAGATAGAACTGAGCTTAGCTGCTAAGGTTAAGGAGAATAGTAAATGTTTTTATAAACATATTAACGGAAGAGGAAGGCTAGGGAAAATCTCCATCCCTTGTTGGATTCTGAGGGCAACTTTGTCACTGAGGATTGGGATAAGGCTGAGGTACTTAACACCTTCTTTGCCTTGGTCTTCAATAGTTACGCTTGTAACTCCCTGGGAACACAGCCCCCTCCACTGGTAGGAGGGAAGGGGGAACAAAATGAGCCCTGAGTGATCTGCGGTGAGATGGTTCTGGACCTGCTTTGAAAGCTGGATGTTTATAAGTCCATGGGGCCCGATGGTTTGCACCTTAGAGTGCTGAGGGAGTTGACAGATGTGGTTGCCAAACCACTCTCCATAATTTTTCAGCAGTCTTGGCTGACTGGGGATGTCCCAGTGGATTGGAGGCTGGTAAATGTGATGCCCGTCTTCAAAAAGGGCCAGAAAGATGATCCTGGCAGCTACAGGCCAATCAGTCTCACCTCGGTGCCTGGAAAGGCTATTGAAAGGATAATCTCAGGTATCATCATGGATCAACTAAAGGTCAGCCAAGGGATCGGGCCTAGTC
This sequence comes from Excalfactoria chinensis, assembly GCF_039878825.1. Taxonomy (NCBI): domain Eukaryota; kingdom Metazoa; phylum Chordata; class Aves; order Galliformes; family Phasianidae; genus Excalfactoria; species Excalfactoria chinensis. The sequence goes on along the minus strand of NC_092828.1, from coordinate 18,589,309 downwards.
AGCATGGGTTTATGAACGGTAGATCCTGCCTGACTAACCTGATTTCATTCTATGACAAGGTGACCCGCTTGGTAGATGAAGGTAAGGCTGTCGATGTGGTCTACCTGGACTTCAGTAAGGCCTTTGACACTGTCCCCCATAAAATTCTGGTAGAGAAGCTGGCTGCTCGTGGTTTGGATGGGCACACGCTCCACTGGGTGAAGAGCTGGTTAGATGGCTGGGCCCAGAGAGCTGTGGTCAATGGAGTGGAATCCAGTTGGTGGCCAGTCACAAGTGGCGTCCCCCAGGGCTCGGTGCTTGGGCCGCTTCTGTTTAACATCTTCATTGATGATCTGGATGAGGGGATTGAGTGCACCCTCAGTAAGTTTGCAGATGACACTAAGCTGGGAGGGAGTGTTGATCTGCCGGAGGGGAGAAGGACACTACAGAGGGACCTGGATAGACTGAATCAATGGGCCAAGGTGAACAGAATGAGTTTCAATAGGGCCAAGTGTCGGGTCCTGCATTTTGGTCACAATAATCTCAGGCAACTCTACAGGCTTGGGGAAGTGTGGCTGGAAAGCTCCCAGATGGAAAGGGACCTTGGTGTGCTGATGGACAGTCAGCTGACTATGAGACAGCAGTGTGCCCCGGTAGCCAAGAGGTCCAATGGCATCCTGGCTTGTATTAGGAATGGTGTGGTGAGCAGGACTAGGGGAGTCATCCTGCCCCTGTACTCAGCATTGGTGAGGCCTCACCTCAAGTACTGTGTTCAGTTTTGGGCACCTCAGCACAGGAAAAACATGGAGGTACTGGAGCAGGTCCAGAGAAGGGCAACGAGGCTCATGAAGGGCTTGGAGAATCAGCCCTACGAGGAGAGGCTAAGGAAGTTGGGGCTGTTTAGTCTGGGGAAAAGGAGGCTGAGGGGAGACCTTATCACCCTCTTCCAGTACCTGAAAGGTTCTTACAGTGAGAGTGGGGCAGGTCTCTTCTCACTGGTGACATGTGACAGGAGGAGGGGAAATGGCCTCAAGTTGCGCCAGGGTAAGTTTAGGTTGGATATTAGGAAGAACTTTACAGAAAGGGTGGTTAGGTACTGGAGTGGGCTCCCCAGGGAGGTGGTTGAATCGCCATCCCTGGATGTGTTTAAGAGCCGTTTGGATGTGGTGCTCAGGGATATGATGAGCCTCCACCCTCAGTGGAGGGTTTTTAGAGTTAGGGTACTGGTTAGGCTGTGGTTGGACTTGATGATCTTCAAGCTCTTTTCCAACCTGGGTAATTCTATGATTCTATGATTCTATAAATGAAAGAAATTGTGCAGCAGAAATCACCATCTCTCATTTTCTAGAGCAGGTGGAATGGTGGAAATCCAGATAGTAGGAGCTAGGAGTGTTATCTTTCACAGTTTTGCAAAGTTTAAATTAGGATCAACTCTTAGGTTAAGAACAATGATAATAACCTAAAACAAAAAATCACACTCCTATGCTCTCACACCTTTCCTTTCTTTTTCAGGCATAGAAATATGCCAGTATGTACAAGCCTTTTTAGAGTATGTAAGCAACTCAGCTAGTGTATCAGAGAGATACACTTCCTTCCTGTTGACCACTGAAGACCTGTAAAGAAGGTGAATCCATGGTCCTATGGAAGCTCCTTGCTTCTAATCTTGCTTGTAGTTACATAGGCAGCAAAAGTAGGTAGCATGAGCGCTGAACAGCCTCATAATTCCACGTGTGGACACAAAGCCAGGATCCACAAACTGTCTCTTCAAGAACTGACAGTTTCATGAAACACTATAATCTGATTTATATCTTTTATTTTATTTCTTTTTGTAATACAGAGACAATATGTATCCCTGAATCAAGATATGACACAGCATGTGGGGTGGAAAACAAGAAGTAACATAAAAGGTGCTGAAATAGAATGTGTTCATATTTAAGTGTGAAAATGGTTCTTGGGAATTCAAAGATAAATTTTCCATATGTAGAAGAAAATTGCTTGGAACAATTCTCCTGATACTTAGAATCCTGGAACATGGTGAACCCTAAGTTCAGTAGCAACTGGAATGTGATGCCCCTGCGCTGCAGAATTTTAAAAGCTATATTTAAATATATATATATATATATATAAAAATAATGGTTAAATATGCATTTGAAAAATGTCATAAAATAAACCCAAACAAACCCACAAACCTGTCATGTACATGCATCATAGAGAAGCTGTGTGTACTGTATCTGTATATGTCATCAAAAAGCAAATACATTTCTAAAATAAGCCTGCTTTCTGATATTGTGTTGGGAAACATGGCTCTGTTTCTCTTTTTTGACTAGGATTAAATATGACATGATGTTCAGGCACTGGGGCAAGCACTCAACAGTGTAAAGGAGGACATAAGCTGTGAATGACTAAGCTTCTGTTACCATTTTCAAGAGGTGATGTGGTAATGTTTAGTGGAACCACAGCAATAAGAATAAATATTTTTCCAAGCACTATCTGGCAATTAATATTTGCAATAACACAATATATCTTTAGTGAGGATAAGTGACTGAAGCTTTCACATTTTTTCTGTGTTGAGCGCAGCAACAGAAACAGGATGCAGGCATGAACAATATTGCCTTTCTCCAGAAATTTTGTCCTCTTTTTCCTCAGCTTCTGGATACCACAGAGTTCAGAGGAGTTTTCTCAGGGGAGAAAGGTTATCTCCCTTACTTTCTTTTCCTTTTTTTAATAGACAAGCAGCATATCCTCATTTTATTACAATTATTCTCATTTTTTCCTGGAGTGTGAGAGACGTAATTAAATCTTTTCATACTAACACATGTTAATGAAGAGTTAAAATGTGTCTCCACATACAGAAAAGTCAAATCCTTATATTGATAACAGTTCGCTTTACTGTGTACCAGTGCAGGAAACAAGGTTACCTATGAAACCATTTTCCTCTAGCAGACTACTTATCTCACTCACTTGACTAAAAGCAGGCAAGTACAGAAAGATATCCTTAATAGCACACAGCAAAATAAGCTGTAAGAATAAAAGCAGAAATGTGGAAGAAACTGATCCTGAGGCAGTCAGCCTCAGACTGTTTCAACTTCAAATGATGATGTGAATATATATGTTAAATTTTAAACCTGTACTTTAGATATATTATAAAATGTTTAATATCATAGACTCAATCTAAAACAAAATTCTAAAAAAGTTGTTATTTTAGCTTTTGGACATCTTAAATATCTGTATGTTGGAGGAGGAAGCATTCATTAAGTACGTGCTAACAAGAAATGAAGATTTATACCTCCGTTAGGAATGGGCTGAATTCCATCTTTTTTCATTCTTTGACATTCTGGCATTTGGGATTTTTTAAACAGGTGAGTGATTTTTGTAAAGGGAGATTAATATTTATATTCAGAGTCCATCCAAAACTGTTTTCAACTTTGTAATGATTTTAATAAAATTTATGCTTAAGGATTATTAGGCTCTTCAAGTGGTTGGTGAACTTGGAGAATGTATGTATTCACTGGTGTGTGCACTCCTCAGACACATTTAGAAATTGAATAAAATTGTGGCAATTTAAAGTTTCATTTTCTCAGAAGGGTGTATGTTGAACAAAGTTGTAGATTTAACACAGGTTTTATACCTCAAATTACTTTTTGTCATTCATTTTGTTAACCAGCTCTAAGAAATGTAAGTGTTGGAATACCATTCCCCATTTTCCATTGTCCTAAACATTTTGAGCTGTGTTTACTAATTTTTAATAAAATAAAATATGAACGATTTAGAAAAAAGATCAATTATAAGTGGAGAGTCACAGACTGATGAAAAAGCAGCTATCCCTCGAATCCATTCAAATTTGTATAAAACATTTCCCCATTTTTCCTATAACTGCATTATTTCTTTTCCTTTTGCCTTTGTTTTCCTAACTTTTCACTACAAGTCACGATTTCAGTATACTCATCTCCTGGATCAAGCTTTTGTCTTGGTTTTAAAATAACTTTGAAACAAATCAGTGAATTTGTGAATGGTACTAGTTCTGCTGAAATCTTACCAAGGGTATCTGAAGTCCTACCTTATTCCTGAACAACTATTCCATATTTATATATGTCTTTACAGCCAGGCCTGAGCTTGTTGGCACCAAAAGGATTAGCTGATGTCTTCAACACTTTCACACATTTTTAGAGGTGTTTATTTTGAGGATATAACTATCTATTTCATGCATATTTCTCTACCTGAGTAATGCACAATTGAACAGCCAGTCAGGTATGCAAGATTGTTCTGAAAAGCCAGTCACACTGCTGATGGTTTAGCTTGCAATATTGTTCAGGTACTTCACAATCACTTGCTTCCCAGTACTTGTCAGAGAAATCTGAAGGTTTTCTTTTTAGATTTCATTATCTTGAGAGAGAGAAAAAATCATGTCTTCTAAATTCTGAGGAGTCACCTTTGCATTTATGTTGAAACTGTAATGTATTGTATCAAAACAATGGCAAATAGTTCTTTCCTTCTTTCTCCCACCCCCATCTCGCCCCCAGCTGCAGTCTAATACAATACAAATATGTACGGCTTAAAAAGGAAAGAAGGCAGTTTAAGGGACAGCTTTCTTCCCCTTTCAACTTGATGATTAGAAATATTTTCTTAAGATACAAGCTTAATTCCTTTGCAGCTGAGTTAGGTTCAGAACATACCTTCCTAGCTTCTTAGAAAAATGCTCCAGCAGAAGATATTAAGCAAAAGATAAAAGACTATTGTCACATTTCCTCTAGAGTCAGTCTTAGGTATACATCTAAGAAGCTGAGAAAAACTAGGTCTTGAGCAGAAAAAATATTGTATATAGAAAAATGTAGTCAGCTGACATAGATACAGTGAATCACAAAGCTGAGATTTTTAAGCTACATAATTCAAGCTTAATGGACTTTTTCAGAAACGCCACCCTTTCTTCACTGATGAATTTGGGTTGTTTTTTGAGAACTAGATTTCTCCTCACCTCTCTAAAAAAGCTAGCCATCTAGAATTTCAATATATATGTGTCAAAATTAATCATCGTAGTACTCAGCCTTTTTTATTCTTTTAAAAATTTTCTTTTGTTTTTTCCTTATTTCTTTTTGAAAGCAACTTGAATGTAAACTTTGAGATCAACAATACTTTTGAATTCCATACATATAGCATAAGGCATTTAATGATAGCATAGAATTTCTAAATTTAAATAAATAAATAAATAAATAAATAAAATAAAATAAAAAAAAAAATCACAAAAACACTAGAACAAAATCCCAGGAAATATTTCAGTGTTTTGAAAGAGCTCTACCACACACTTCTCTGTTGTCTATATTTGACTGTTATATATTTCTGTTTTTCTTAAAACAAAGGTTAGTAAGTGAAACTATTTGACTTTCAGATGAAAATCAAAACCTTTTTTTTTTTTTTTTTTTTGTCTGGGAGAAGGATAATTTTGCATTTTCTAAAATGTATCTATATTCATGCTTAAAATATCTCAGAAGAAAACTCCTAACTTTATTAAAAAAATGCTATTTAAATTTGTTTAAATAGAAAAGTACTGTTGACTGGGTCAAATAAAAGCTCTATTACATTTGAATTGTTTTTCATAACAATAAACTCAGTACTAAGCTGTAGTGTACAAAAGCGTGTTATACAAACATTTTTTGATTATCAGAACATTTTAAAAAATAGATACCACTTTATATAATTATTTTCTGTTTATCACAAGAAAAAACCAACCATTTCTTAAAGCTGAAGTCTGGGTTTGATTTTCTACTTTATATCCTCCAGTGACTTTTTACCACTGAAATTCATGTATAAGCATAACAAAACATCTTATATATCCAGATACACCACAAACCTGGATGATATTCCCTGAATGATTTAATAAGAATTTATTTTATTTTTCTCCTTCATTTTTTTCTTTAAAAAATAATACATTCATCTTTTATAAATAGATTGTGTAACTCTTCTCTATGTATTGAAAAGGATTATATTTACTGTTTGAGGATTTCAAGTTTCAAAATCAGTGTGTCATAACTGAATCACTTACATGGCTATTTCCTTCAAAGCAGATGACTATTTTTTTTCTTCATTATGAACAAACTCCTTTCAATAAGTTGTATGTTTGCCATATTTTATGCTGTTTCAGCATTAACAACCCAAGGCAAATTCTTTCTTCTTTCAGTCTTATTAAAATTCAGTGATACCTATAATAATGTCTTGAATCCTGAATTTCATACTAAGGTGCTTACAGGGTGAGAATTCTTGCTGTTTGGCTTTTTAAAAAGGAAAAAAAAAAATAAAAATGAACGACATAAAAGAGGAATTTGTTCTGTTCAATTGATTCCAGCAGTCTCAGAGGATAGCATCTTGTTTATCTGATTTTTTCCATGCAAAGCTTTCCACAAAAAGTGAATGTTACCTGAGAAGTGTTCTTCATAATCCTAAATCAAGAAATAATAGCACATTTCTTTACAAATCATAGAACAGACAATTGAATGGCATTGTCTGATTCTGCTGTGATTTTATTCCTTTTTAAGTCATTATTTTCAGCAAGAGCTTTGCTATTTTATCAGCTGCAACTCAAAATACAGGTTCTTCTAATGTTCTTTCAAAGGCTTAGATGATAGTATCAGGAAAAGTGAATTCCAGCTTTAGTACAACTAATTATTTTTACTCAAGCCTTTTTTTAAATTATTTTTTTATTTTTGTTTTTATTTTTTTATGAAAAGCAAATCAAAGCAAAAGATAGAAATGACGTTCACAGCGTACCAGCTTTTTAGTTCAATCAGAATGTGTCTCCAGAGTAAAACTGTTTGGTTTTTATTTATTTATTTATTTATTGTTAATGTAATTCCATAGTTTCACAGATGTTACCATTATTAACATAAGAAAACATGATGCTGACTAGAGAGGAAGGTACTCAGTCAAGGAGTATCATTGCCTTTAAAAATTGGAGGGAGGGGGGAGTGAGGAAGGTTGGAAAAAACAAACAGAAGAGAAGCTGAGGATCCTGGATCTTGTTTACTCTGAAGAAGAGAAAGTTTTGGAGACTTCATTGCAATCTTTTAATACTTAAAGGGGACTTGTAAACAGGAGCGAGACTGACTTTTTACATAGGTAGATAGCTATAGGACTAGGGAGAATGGCTTTAAACTAAAAGAGAGGAGATTTATATTAAATCTAAGTAGGAAATTCCCCATTGTGATAGTGGTGAGGTTCAGAAACAGGTTTTCCAGAGAAGCTGTGGATGCTCCATCCCTGTGGAGATGTTTCAAATCAAGTTGGACCTTCCATTGCTTCACCCAGATGTTGTGAAATTATACTGAAATATACATACCAAACATTAATTAATTCAGAAAAAAAAAATAATTCTCCCTTAAAATGAAAAAAAGAAAGAAAGAAAGAAAGAAAGAAAGAAAGAAAGAAAGAAAGAAAGAAAGAAAGAAAGAAAGAAAGAAAGAAAGAAAGAAAGAAAGAAAGAAGGAAAGAAGGAAAGAAAGAAAGAAAGAAAGAAAGAAAGAAAGAAAGAAAGAAAGAAAGAAAGAAAGAAAGAAAGAAAGAAAGAAAGAAAGAAAGAAAGAGAGAGAGAGAGAGAGAGAGAGAAAGAAAGAAAGAGAGAAAGAAAAGGAAGAAAAGAAATCTGCAGTAAGCAAATCTTTATGTCATTTTACTGAAATGGAGGTGTGTTCATTTTTTACATTGAAGAGACTTCTTGTTCAGCCTCTGGTCCATTCTCTGTACTCTGCTGTTTGTATCTTTTCTCTGTTGCTGTTTCCAGTCACTAGTACGACTCAGTACTAGATCTAGTTGGGATACAGTTGATTTCTTCATAGCAACCCATATGGTCCGTGTTTTAAACTTCTGACCAAAACAGTGCTGGTAACAAATCAGTGTTTTAACAGTTGCTGAACAGTACTTGCACAGTGTCAAGGCTGTCCCTGTTTCTTACTCTGACCTCACAGGGAGTTGTCTAGGGTATGGGCAAGAAGATGGAGGGAAACACAGCTAGGAAAAAGGTAGTTATTCTTTGGAAACTGTAAGACTTTCTAAGAGTCCAGTCTCTTCTACAAAACAGATTTCAATCAAAGTAGTTAATCTTCTCCCACATAACTAGTGATAGGACTAAGAGGGAATGCCCTTAAATTGCACCAGGGGAAATTCAGTTTGGATGTTAAGAAAAATTTCTTCTCTGAAATTGTGTTTAGGCAGTATAACAGGCTGTGCAGGGAGGTGGTGGAGCCACAACCACTGGAAATGTTCAGGAAAAATAAAAGTGCTGTCCTAAGGGGCATGGTTTAGTTAGTGGGAAATGGTGGTTGGTAGACAGTTGGACTGGATATTTTTGGAGGTCTTTTCAACCTTGATTCTATGGTGCTATGAATTTTCATAAATAATTTTTATCAGTGATTGAATTGCTGTGGCCTGAGATAGGCCCTGAATCAAATCTGAAGTACAGAAGAACCACAGAACCTCACAGTATACCTATAATGTGTAGTGTAAACTGAAAAGACAAGATTCCATTTATCCATATTTTGCTGTGTTAGGATGAGTGTCTGTATTCTGGTGTTTATCTACAGAAGCTCTAACACTTACTGTGCAGTAATAATGGTCAAATAATATCTTTCTAGATCACAAGGGAACTTTGCTGTGATATTTGTTATCCAATTAAGCACATTTCAGGAGGTCTGGGCAGTTAGTCTTGCCAAAGAGGCCTGTGATGCATCAAAATAGATATCACAAATCCCTTGGTTCCTTCTTGAATCCTGGCCAGGTTTTGTGGGGAAAACCTAATGGAGAAAGAATTCCGCCTGTCTGTTATGTAGATCTGTTTATTTAGTGGTATAAAGGCTGAACCTGCTTGCAGTGACTTTGGATACCTCACTTATGGGGTGGATGTATTGTGATAGGACTTCCCAATTGCTTGGACAGGTTTTGCATATCCTAGCTGCATCTGGGACTCCTCAGCAACTGTGGATCTGAATGATGATAAAGTATTAGGGAGACTGGTGATGCATCTTTCTTAATCACTATCACTAACCTAACGTCGTAATGATTAGATGCATTACCTGCTTATTTTCTTTACTGTTAAGTGTATCTTCTGACTAAAGGCACTTCTTATTTCTTTGTTTTTGTTTTATTTTGAAATACTGAAATAAGCTTATTTGTTTTTTTTTTAGTGTCTGTGTGCTTCCTACTGACACTGTGAACTGGCAAAACAGTGATGTGGACAGTAATTCAAGTATATGAGAAGCAGATTCTCATCTTTTAACTCAAACACCTGCTTGAGAGCAGATGTTGCCAGGAAAATATTCCCTGCTCTTTCTTGCCTCTAAGATGAACTTTCATTTCTGATATATTTTGAAGTATACACAGTTTGATCATGTTTGGAATTCTAATAAAAGTATGCTTAATGAGAGAAAAGTTATTAGGTAAACACTATGAAGTATTTAGAAGCCCGAATGGTGACATATTCAGACTTATGTCTTTTCCAGACTTTTCAGAATTTGTTTTCACATCTTCATCCTTGCCACAAAGTCCCATTCCTTCTGACAATTTACAAGACTTTTTCCAAAATAGGCAGGTTCTAGAACATCAAACAATATACACAGTTATTGCTTAGAACAAACAAATGAACAACAACAACAAAACACCTAGATTTTTCTCACTTCTTTACAAAGAAAATTGTAGGCCAAATGTCATCACTTAGAATGCTGGAAAATATCTGTAGAAAATGTCTTAGGACAGTAAGTATTTGAGAGCATTAATGTTGGATATCATTACCAAGTCTGTCAGTTTTGAAGAAGGGAATCTAATGCGACATATTCTTCTAATACTGAAACAAACAAACAAAAAAAAAAAACAAAAACCCCAAAGAACAGGATTCTAGCGAACCTTTGGAAATCACTAAGCTTCATTAAATAGCGAAGTCATAGGCCTGACAGTTTGCATCTTTCTTACTTAATTTAAAAGTTTATGCATCGCCTTCTCTTATAATATTAGATTTATATCTAATTATCTAAAAAATGAAAAAAACTGGAATTAGTACTCAGTCCAAGAACCAAAGATACTTTTTTTTTTTTTTTTTTTTTTTTTTTTTTTTTTAATTCTGAAATAGGTGTTTTCAAGTCTTGTGCTTCTCCCTCATGTTGAAGACAAACTTTTTGGCAATCAATATTATTCAGTCTCTTTTTACTTTTTCTTGCAAATATTTAAACATAAAGTATGGATTTTAAAATGTTCTGCATTGATTTATATCTGCTCCTCACGAGTAATGGATTTCAGATCTGTATTCACAAGGAAATTGGTGGGTAGCAATGTTTAGCTATGCTAAGCATTTGCTATAACCAGATATATGTCATCAAGGATTAATTTGTTATTATTTCTTAAATACTAATATATTGTTAGAGTCAGTAACAGACACAGAATATTCATGACATTACGTAATATAATAGCATGGATAGAGAAAGTAATTTCTACAAATATGTAATAATCTTAGGTTTTAGTCTAGCAAGGGGAACCATTAGTGCAAATAATTATTCCCATAAAAATCTAGTGAAGTCATGTGAAAAATTGTGTAATCTACTTATTGTTTGAACATGGTGCTAACATTTCCTTTGTAGTCTTACTACATAGTGGTTAAAACAGAATTTCATTTTGTGAGGTAATATATTACAGAGAAATTTTTGTAGTTGTTGGGGTAAAATTAATTACATATAACTTAGCTTTTCTTTTTAGGATAATAAGTGATACCTTCAGAATGAAATAAAAATAAGTTCTAAAGCCAACACTAAACAACAAGCTGCTACAAAGCAGTATATTAAAAAAGTAATGAAACTAATCTGGAAAGTGCAAACTTCAGTGGAAAAATCTCTTGAGATGCAATATTTTTGCAAAGCTCCTGAATGATTAATGCAAATGGTATTTCACTAGTGGTTGTTTTTCAAAGTGGGTCAAGAACACATATGTTTATATCACACACAGAAAAGATGTTAAATTTTAAAGCTCTAATAAATTCACAAGAGCCAGACAAATGTAGGATTAAAACTTTGACTATGTCCACAGTACATCCCCCTTGTGCCTTCATAATTGCAATGTTGTTAAGGCTTGAAATCAATTCCTTTATGTTACAAGTTAAAGATTAATTGGAAGCCTTATCTTTGAATTACTTACTGCTGTGGGTTAAAGGCAAAACATTAAAACAGCATTTATGCATTTTCTTTTTCTATACAAATTTCCTTTTATTAATGGCAATTAAAATGAAAAAAAAAAAAAAATAGGCACGGAGGGAAGAATTTAGAACGTATGTCTTGTATTGCAAAGGTCTCCATACACGCATTTTGAATTTGTGGAGATGCAAACTAAAGCTCAACCAAAACCAGCAGTGTTATGGCTGTGGTTTTGCCGGACTAATGAAACTGTTTTGTGAGTGAGCCTCTAAAGGTATTTACAGTGACTCTTACTCATATGAACCATCACTACGTGTTGCGAGTAGATCTTTTCAAACTACTTCAGCATTACAGTTTACTTTTAAACACAAAACATCTGTATCTTCTACTGATGACTGAAGACTTAAAATGCCTTTTTCTGATCATATAGCAACAAAATCTCCTAAAAAGATTTCTTTCTTTAAGAGATCTGCAGATGATATGGATACATATATTACTTGCTAGTAAGACAATGTTCCATACCCTCAAAGTAAGATTTACTCCTGCTATATCGGTTTATTTTTGTGTTATATTTATCTATAAATGTAATTATCTTCTTGGTATACTGAATTATCAATGTTTAATTACAGTTTAGACTAATTAATTACAGTAGTAAATATTGTATGACTCTTCCTTGAAAAAGAAAACACAACATTTTAACAAAGAGTAAATTGTGTGATGTTTTAGCTCAGGAATGTTACTAATCACAGTTAATTGTAGAGGCAATTAGCACACACTAAAGAAACTAGCAGTAATGTTAAATAATATTTTATTATACTACAATTTGTGTTTTTGGTTTGTTTTTTTTTTTTTTTTCCTATGGAATTTTACATATAATATAGAAAATCTAAAAATATAAAGCATTGAAGGATTGACTGAGGAGCAGGCTGACAATCATCTGAACACAAAACCCACTATAATAGCACTGGAAATTGAGTTTCTGACTTAATCACTGTAAAACAGTTAAAAATACAGTTCTAAACAAAAGAGTCAGTCAGATATCACTTGATTTGTGGGTTGAGTTGTGGCACAATGATTAGATGCTACAGTACCAATCAGATGGACAACAAAGTCTTCTGAGTAGCACAGAAGTTACATTTTTGTCAGTCTAGAACCAGACAAAGATGGAGATAGTGTTAACTGTGTCTTCATTTAGACACAGAGGAATGCCAAGCATAGACAGGAGAGCATGCACATACTTTTTTGTTTGCTTTTGACAGTAAATACTCTTCATATGTGCAAATAGAACACATTTTGTTTTCAGAAAAATTCAGTCTAGCCTTTGGATACTCGCTGACTGTGGAGTTACATGGGAAAATATTTGCAGGTGTCAGGTCTTGAGGCTGGCTGATCCTGTTTGAAAACCAAGGAGTTATATATATCGGCGATTCACTTAATGTTTGCACTGTGGACTACTGATCCCAAAATAACAAGTGGAGGTTTGGTCCATTGAAATGGATGCTTTCATAAAAATTTGAATGATGTATTTTGAGTAGTTTAACTGGAGATTATGACAAGGTGTGCAATTTATCTCTTCTTAAGCTTGTCAGAATGACCTGATAAAGAACAGAACAGCTTCCATCATTCAAAATCAATTTCTTCAGCTCTCTGTAGCAGAAGAAACCTCTAAAAAACATACCTTAAGGTGATGTTTTGATTAGCAATGCTGCACTTACCTCAACATTTCATGGGTTTCCCAAACGTCAAGTTTATGAAAGAAAAAAAAATCTGAAAACTTATGGGGACAAGAGAAGGTCAGAAAGTACATTTTTTACTAATAAATATATAAATAATTGAATAAATGAAAAGACTAATCTCAATCCGTGTGCTTGACACTAGGTGGCAGACAAAGCAGAAAGGAAAATCCCTGAGAAAACTAACCCTAGCTGAGTGTGCTGCTGTGGTTCTGTAGTTCCTTCTACCTTATCACCTCTTGACAGATATTCAACAAAAGCAAGGAGCTAGTATGGCAAAAATGCAACTTGCAGTACAGCTTTTCTCCTCATGCTATTGACTAACTGTGTGTTAGTTTTCATTCTTGTTCAAGTAGTGAATAACATTTTGAGGACTCATTAGGTGTACAGCTATGAACATATATTTATTGATTTTAAAAAATGGTCTTATTTATCAGTGAAGTTGTTACAAAATATATGGATACAATACATATATTTTATAATGAATGTGATACAAAGCCTACATAAAAATTCTAGATATACATCAAGACTTGAAGTAGACTGTATTTTTTCCTTTATTTCAGATTTGTTCCATGACTTGTAGGTCAATGACTTTCTTAGCGTCAGCCTTACAAACTGTGTAATAGAATATTACTTCCTTTCTTCTCAATCTGTAGATAACTAACTAATTAAAAATCACTCAAATGTTTTAGGAGCCTAAGACTTTTTAATTTAAATAAAATTATAAGTATTTCTGAAAGAAAAAGTTGGAATGCGGAAAGAAAAAAAAAAAATTAAATACAAATTATTTGCTCATATTGTTGCTCTGGGGTTGTTCTAGATTCTCTTGGAATTTTGCATGTCAGAAATGCTAAACTGAAAGTTGCAAACTTTGAAGACTAAGCCTCTATGATGATTCTCAGTGCCTTAAAAACTACTGGGCTGATAAACATATAAAAGAAAAACAAAACAAACAAACAAACAAACAAAAAACAACCCAACAAACAAAACAAAATACCAAACTTTTAAAAAGGTCTAACCCTTAACAGATTTATTTGTTGTTGTTTTATTGAGAAAAAAACAAAACAAAACAAAACTGTAGGGTGAAACTTCAATTTTCTTATCCTCTTGACTTGAAGATAATTTTTCATTGTAAATACAGACAATATCACATCCTTCTTGGCTGTCAGCAAAACCAGCTGAAACAGCGGCAATGATAATTGAATTTATATAAAAGCTATCTATCCAAGTGATCTGGGACCTGTACAACAAGGTACATAAGCAAATAGAGAACAAAGTGAGTGTGGGCATTTCACATCCAGTTAAAACAGAAGATAGTGGGAAGTTATCTAAAATCTAATTTCTTCAATTTTCACTTCTAATTAACTTCTAAATATCAGAATTTTTGTGAATGGTAGCTAACAGATAAAATCACTTCAACAGCTCGAGGAAGCATAACCTAAGGGAGAATAAGAAGAATTCTCATGTTAGTTGAATCTAGACTGACCTAATTACCAGACATGGGGCATAGGCATTTATCCAGTGAAGGTGAATGTACTTGTTATATGCTGATATTAATTCATTTGGATATCTGTTGCACTTAGAACATACAGGCTCCTGCTGTGCAGAGTGCAGGATTTAGTGCCATTGTCGTGATGTATTTGTAAACCAAATCCATCCACAGTTACTGTTCACTTTAATAATAATGAGTTAGTTATCTTCAAAACCAGGACAACTTTTCTCAGTTTCCTCGTTTATGCTGTAGGTGCCAACAATGACATTGTGTGCTGTAGGCTCACTTTACAAACAGGTCCTGCTCTTAGGATGCATTCATTTTGATTTCTGAGTGGAAGTGGTACTAATGGGTTTCTTAGGCACTTAACTACAAAAACAATTTGTCTTGTTGGCAGTTTTAGATGCTCAGAAATTCCATGTACTTCTCTTCACTTTACAGATCATCTTTTTTTGGCACTTAAATATCACAGGAGGGACTTCCTGACTGGAGATAACGTTTACCACATTACATGAGCTGTGCATTACATTTGGCTCTTGGGCTGCACACAGAGACAAGTATTTGGCTCTAGCATGCAAAATGAAAAAGAAAAAACATGTCAGCAAACTTAAGGTCAATATACTCAGCACACTTTCAAAAGAAATAATTTTTTTTTTTTTTTAGTTTTTTTTTTTTTTAGTTTTCAGCAAAATTTCACAAAATACATAATTACATTAATTACAAATTACATCTGGATGAGGAGCTACGAGATGTGGTTTAGTGGTCTGTTGTAACTGTGGAAATGGTAGGGCAGTTGGACCAGATGATCTTGTAGGTCCTTTCCAACCTTGTGATTCTATGATTCTATGATTCTAAATAACAAAAATGTTTTCCCTCCTTTTGAATACACTTCAGCTTCTAATGTCATCTTACATGGTTTTAACTATGAATGATTATTTTAAAACAACGGACTTAAAAAGTAAGCTGCTACAATTAAGTGTTGTACTTACAACAAAATTAAACCTAAAAGGAAACAGTAATACAGATTTGTAAAATATTTTTTTTTCAGTAAATGTAACTCTAATCTAATAGCATATTTTCAATTTATGTTTACTCTGAAAGACTTATTATGACTGTTTCAGCAAAGAAATTAAGTATGTGCTTCATAATTTTATATATGAATTGGTGTTCGTTTTGAGATAACTTGATTTGAGAGTATTCCTCAGTATTAATTTAAGTGATCATGAGGAAAGGTAGAGAAAAAAGATTAAAAAGTGATTTGCAAAGGGTAGTGCATAACTTCCAACTTTTCCAGGTATTTGGCCTTTCTTGTAAAGCTGAGTGCAAAATAAAACAAAAAACACAGTTCTCAAAGTATATGGCAATGGTGGCAGACATATCCCTCCTTCCTCTGCCTGAAACAACAAGCAAAAATTATAGTTAGAGAATACATTAAGAGAAGAGGTGGGGAAAAAAGCAGCCTCCTCCCAAAGGAGTATACTACATCTAAAGCTCAAATGAAGAATAAAACAGTACATACAAAGGGTAAAATAAATTCATAGAGAATCAAACAAATTAGTTGAATCAGGCCCAGAGGAAGAGAGTTTCTTTCATCTCCTTTTGTAAGTAAACTGATCTATGTAAGAGGTAATGAATAATCACAGTAACAGTTAAAATAAGGAAAAATAAATGTATGCTGTCATTATCAAAGTAGGATATTTCATTAACTGCAGAGGGAATCATTACTGGAAAGTATCTGAGGACATGTTGCTGTTAGGTGAAGCTGAACATCTATGTCCAGGCTAGTAAATAATTGCCATGTGGTCTCTCAACCTATTCTGATCTTTTGCTTCTTTACAAACATGGTCACTTGCTTGGAAAGGAATAGAAGGTGAAAAAATTTAGTAAGTAGTGTATTATTGAAATGCCGTTTACATTTGCAGTGAATTTTACATGGGTGAAAACGTCTTTTAGAAAGTTCTTTACATATTACTATCATCAAATGTTTCTATTGGCTCTACTTCTCATCTCTCATGTTTTTATGAATACACAAAATATTAAATGCCAAGGAATATTTTGATCCAATATTTTACATTTGTAGTGTGGAAAAGTAAAAAAAAAAAAAAAAAAAAAAAAAAAAAAAAAAAGCCTTGGGCAGGATCATGGACAAAATCCTGATAGGCCAAGAAACAAAGTGTATGGATACAAGAGTATGCTTTTTAAATCATCTAATCATTAATGTATTTGTCTGGCACGTGTTTTTTACTGCATTTAACAATTATTATTGTTCCTATTTTACCAACAGACAACATGTGGTTTAAAAAATAATGAGGGGTCCTATGCAAATTATTTGTTCCAGATGCTGACAATATTTAACCACATTCTCCAAAAGGATCTGATTCCACACCTAGGTACCGATTTGAGCTGTTTCTCAAATAAGTGTCAAAACCTGGAGTGAGGATGTTCTTATTCATTAATTCCTTATTTATTCACAGAAATTGCCTTTTGAGGTTGAATAATACATTATTTTTGTGTTACCTTTATTAGAATTCATCTAATTTTTCTTTTTTTTTTCTTTTTTTTCTTTTTTTTTTTTTACTCCCTTCTTTGAAATCTGTCTGTCTAGCTCTTTAACTGTCAATCAATCCTTTTTCAGATCTATAGCTTTAATTCTAACAGTTCATATTATTCTACTATTCACTTCCTTCTAATGACAAAACCATACTGTGAAAATACGTTAAAAAGAAATTTAACATCTCCTGGCTTTTAGGCTTTGCTGAATGCAATGCACTATTAAGTTAGTTGTAGTGGTTGCCAAAAAACATTTCAGTGAAAGTTATTAAAGAAAAATATTGAAAGAAATCTAAAGTGTACATCATGCACGTAATGAATTAGCATATTCTGAGCTCTACCTTTGCTTGTCCTATTGAAGTCACATTTTACATGACAGCCTAAAATACCTAACAGTGAAACAGCACAGTTTCCAGATCAGTTCTGAATTTTCCTTTAATGCATTTAAGATAGCCTGAAGATAGGACTTTGCTTATATGATTTAATATTCATGAAGCCAAACTTATAAACTCATAAAGAAGTACATATTTACATCTCTAAGTAATTGCTCCCAGTAATCAGTTAATTGCATTACTAGGGACTGTGAATTGTTCATTAAAATATTTTCTGTACATCCAGGGGTTTACAAACTGACTGTGGACTTCACATAGACATTGTGTACATATTATACATTAGTTATAAACAAATTATGCTTACTTATTCTTTGTGTGGAAAAATTTCTAACAAATAGTCAAAGCAAATCAGTTACATCTCTGTGGAAGTTGTTTTCTGTTTGCAAAGTTAGCACAAGTGCAACAATATTGTTGACAATTGTGGTTGCATTGTAACATTATTAAAATTTGTATCATATGAAATTCTGACTTTTTGATTTTCAGCAATCTGAATACGAAAAGCACATAAAAAATACTTCTACAGAGAAGGCACGAAAAGAATGTTGCACGTCTTGCATTTATTTTGGGCATGTTATAACAGGACAGAAAAACTAAAGAGGAAGATTCTTTAAACATTTTCTAATTCTAAGTCTCATATAATTTGTTTAATGCTATCTTAAAAATCACTCATAATCACTCATTGCAGACAGCAGTTTTAGATGCTATGAAATATCAAATTATTTTAAAATTACAGAATTATCTCTATCATAGTATCATATCATATCATAGTATCCTGCGAGTTGGAAGGGACCTTAGAGATCATCGAGTCCAACTCCCGGGATTCGAGCCCTCTAGCGTAGCAGAGCAGCACTTGTACCACTTGCGCCACAAGGGGGATTCAAACCCGGGCCTCCAGTGTTGCAAGCGGCAGTTCTTCCACCGTGCGCCACCGGGGGCACACAATATACCTCTATCTCTATACCTCTATAGGTATAGGTACATATATATATAGTTGTAGAGGTCCATACCTCTACAACTTGTTAATGATTGTGATAATTCATTGACAAGAGACAGATGACCATATCAGATACAAAAAGAGATACATGACATCAGAAATTAAAAAGTTTTAAATTGTTCTTCATAATTTTTTTTTCTAAATAAGGCTATGATGCTGCATATTCTGCTACAATGCTAAAATTTATTTGAAGAGAGTGGAATCCAGTGGTTAAGTAAGTACATAGATCCAGATTCTAATCATGTACAAAATTTGGTTTCACATATCTTTCAAATCCATGCTGATAAGCTTCAGCGATCTTCTTTCTGGGATCAAAGCAGCTTTCAGGATTACGTGCATTGCATCTGGCTGAGAAAGAATATTGAAACTATGAGAAAGGAATGAAAAGAGTGACGAAGCTGTATTAGAATGTTGTTTAACATTCAGATAAATATTCACCAACAAAAATATGACTGAGGGAAATTAAGCAGAAATTAATGTGGGGAACAACTGCAAAAAGAATATACCTCATCCAAACTATATAATGCCTTGAAAAGAGGAAAAACCTCTACAGATATCTTGAAAATAGAATGGAAACATGAAATGAAGGTGTGAATATAATCAGTAACCTTGCCTCTTAATAACAATAATTATAAAAAACTATTTTATTTGTAAATGTTGACAAAGATAAGCTGTCAAAAAAGTTGGGGAAAAAAAAAAAAAGTATGTATATCATTTTATGTTCCACTTTGCCTTAAAATATGCTTGTTCTCACAAAATAAAATATGTAGAAATAAATAGCTGTTGCAGATATCATTTCACTCCCTACATCACATTCAACAGTAACATTATGTTTTTAATTAAGACAGTTCTGAAAATCATCTCTGTTTGCTCTCTCTGATGAGATAGAGTATGTAAAGTCACATGAACAGTACAGAATGAATATCTTTGTCTTCCTTAGAATTCTGAAATATAACAATAATATACTTACAGTGGAAAAAATAGCAATGCACACTATAGCATCAGGATGGAAGCACAAAAACAAATTCCTAGTAACTATAGAGTTCAGATCAAATGTTAGCAGTGTCCAGTATGACTGAAATACCAAAATGCTCTCTTTGGCCATTCTAAAAGCACATGGAAATCTGCTTAAGCTTTTGAAAATTTGAAATACTTTAAATATCTACTTTTTAAACAAAGACTTGTGAAATTAATTATACTTTACATAATTATGAGGTTTGTAGGAAATATGTCCCTAACAAACGACAGGATGGTCCACAATTGTACTTCATTTACAGGAAAAAAAAAAAAAAAAATGGAAGCAGAAAATTATGATGGCTCTGACTCAGAACACTGATTAAGAATTGGAAGATATCTTCCTAAAAGCCTGTTGAGTGTAGATCTAAAACGGAAGGAGTCTGCCTCGGTGATGAATGTAATTTTTAGGTAGCTGGAACTTCAGCAACTTTCTGCAACATTGGATAGTAAATGTGACTGTGATTTTGCCATCTAGTGATGCAAGCAGTTAGAAAGGGAGAGGCCTGGGTTCTTGTTCTTTTTGTTCCCTCCTGTTTTTTTGTGGTTTTCATTGAGTGACTCTTAAAGATTTGTTCTATGCTTCTTTCACATCAACTTTACATACTGGCTGCGGGTGTTCAGAATTTGTGCAGCAAGGGCTACAGGAAAGGTTCTTATGAGGAAAGGCTGGGCTGACCCATGAGGGGCCAATACTGTTCCAAAAAATTCCAGCAGACTCAACTGAGGGCACTTCTGAGTGCATCAGCCAAGCCAATGGCACATCTGGCAAAAAAAAAAAAAAAAAAAAAAAAAAAAAAAAAAAAGATCAAGGGAGAAAAAGAACTGAGAGAAAGGAAAGGAACAAAAGAGTGAGAATGAGCAGATCGAACACCAAGGTCAGAGGAAGAGGAGTTAATCCATGATGTAGCAACTAACATTTGCATCCTCTGGAGCAGAGGGATGTTCCCAAAGGACTACATTGCGTGGACAAACCACACAAAGCAAAAGAAAAGTGGGAAGAGGAAGAATTAGCAGGGAAAAATTGGTAGGTACAAATCACAGACCCCATCCTCCTCTCCTGCACCATTCAGGGGTGGATAGAGGACTGTGAGTGAAGAAGTGAAGCTGAGCCTGAAAGACAGGGGAAAAATGGTAATTTAGTATCTGTCTTACATATGGGACAATATGATTTAAATTGCAAGTGAAAATTAATGTATCGAGGCTGAATAAGACAAGTCCATCGGTATTTATCCCTTCAAGATAATAAACCTATTATTAAGCTAAATGAGGTCAGTACATTTTCTTAATAGTATTACCTATACACCCAGAAAAGGAGAAATTAAATCTATTGCATTAGAAGTTCAGTGTAAATGGTTTGATTTAGCCTGTGTACTTGTTATTAGAAAACTTTTTCGTAGTTGGACTGTGATAGAAACCCAAGAAGAGAAGAACCTTAAGGGGAGCTGGTTTCCATTTTCTTTCTTTTTTTCTTTTTTTTTTTTTTTTTTTTTTTTTTTTTAATTAACACTTCAAAAAACACCAAAAGTTATCAGTCTTTAAAGTAAGATTATATGAAATATAAAAATCCAGAAACTCAATCAAGGCAATGTTTTTTATAGAAAAGCTAACAAACCTCCACAGTAAAGCACAGATTTAGTCTGTATTTCATAACAGAAGGGAAGGTTTGAATCAATTAACTTTTATTCTAATTAAATGATTTTTGCGGTTTTGCTTTTTCATCAGATAGTTCACATTCTTGCATTACAAACCTCCATGGTTTCCATTCTGGCATTTAAGAAATCTTTCCCCTTCCAGGCTTATTTTTGTTTCTGCCTATCAGTAGGCCCTTTGCTTCTCACAAGGTGTCAGTCACCTTCATTTTGCAAACTCTCACTGCCTGCCTACCTCACCTCATGTTTTTCAAGGTGGAGAGATGTTCCCAAAAAAGAACAGTCTTTCTTTCCCCACAAGCATTGTTTTTGACTAGGAAAGCACAGAGAAACAGGATTTTACTGTTGCCCAGCCCTCACGTATAGACACTGTACAATTTGGTACACATGAAATGAAAAGAACATATGAAGAATATATGTTCATCATACAACTACAGAAACCACAGCCCTTTCAGTCTAAAAGTGAATGTTTCACCAACATAATATATAAAAATCTGTTTGTCTTGCTGTGCTAGTTTGAAGACTAAAGTGTCACATTTTTTCCCACTTTAATTTCATCATTAGCAAAGTTGCCTTTCTGTTTGCTCCACTTTTCTCCTCCAGTTCATCTTATTTCAGTTCTTTCCTTTATTCTTTCATCTAGGCTCTCTGTTCTTCAATCAGGACTTACCTAAATATCTTGATTTCTCACCAGTTGTCTCCATCAAAAGTTCAATGTGTTAGCTTTCTGCCCACTCACTGGTCTTCTTTCTTTAAGTCTTTCAGTCTTGTACTCCTTCTCTCTCTCTCTCTCTCTCTCTCTCTCACACACACACACGAAAAAAAAAAAAAAAAAGATTTCTATCTTATTGTAAATTTAGTTTTGTCTTCTTTGCACTGAAAAAGGGTGGTTTACTTTCAAAGTATCCTAAAAAAATGTGAATTTCCTGAATTAAGTTTGTTTGTCAGAAGATCAAGGTAATAGTAGTTACCTGATGAAAGATTCAGTAGATTCCACATGGCTTTTAATGTTAGCAGCTCTGTTATGATGACCATGTGAAAGGATTTCAGATGCTTCCGATGGCAAATTAAAGATTTTAATGGGAGAAAAAAAGGCACATTCTTCATAGGCGCTGCAAATATCTCAACTCTGGAATATGTAGCATTACAGATTTTTCAATACATGGAAACACTGTTTTGTTTTGGTTTGCATTCTTAAGTACTTTCTTGGGAATGGAAGATCTGCTTGACTAACTGAAAAAAAAAAAAAAAAAAAAAAGAAAAAAGAAAGAGAGAGTTATTCTCTTAACATAGAATAACTGTGAAATCTACCACAGATACATAGACAAATGCTACATTTTCGTAATACAGCATGACTTTACAAAATTAGTTTGGAATGCAACCTTACAGATGTAGCTGCACTTATTTCTACATTACTTTTCTGGTAAAGTTATATGGATTACCATTAGCTTTTCTGTAGAGATTGATGCAGGCTGTAATTTTTTAAATTTTTTTTCCTCCACCTTGTTAAAGACAAAAATGTTTCTTTTTTGTCTCAAAGCTTGCTTCATGAGGCCTTTCTGATGGTAAGACTGACTGACAACTGCTCATTGTCTAGGAGGGTGAATGGTGGGTGTCACTGTGCCACAGTACCTCTGCTTATGCTTGCAAAGATAAGCAGAAGCAGGACAAGCAGTCTTTTTCAGGGGTGCAGCTTGGAGGAGATGACCACTGCAAAAGGTGATAATGCTTGTGCATGGCAGCAAAGGCACCACTATCTGGCTTATCTGTTGGACCAGGTATGTCACACTAAACTGAGAGAAAGGAAGAAGAAGAAAAAAAGCCCCATAGAAACGGGGGATAAAAAGGCCCTCACTAAACTGCGGACTTTGGAGACAAACTCCCAAAGACACCATTGACAGAGAATTCCCTGAGGGGAAAACCTCTTTGGAAGAACCCCCGAGGCCGGCTTGCTGCAGAGATTCCTGGCTTTCTTCCATCCCCTGCGGTGATCAGATGAGTTCTTGAGATCAATGGACCTACTGTGTACCTTGCTGGACCCACGGTGGTGACTATCTCTTTTGCTCTCTACAGAGACTCCTTGTTTATATTTCCTACCTTTCCTATCGCCAACCTTCCCTTCCCCATCTCCCTAAACGGCTAGGACTTTAATAAACTGGTTGGACCAACATTTGAACCGTTGCTTCTTAATCTCACACCGGGTATACATGTATCAAAGAACCTTGCCTCCCTCCCATAAACTGGAGCAAGACACCCCTTGGGTACATATGCAAAGAAATGTCATGTCTTCTGTTACTTGGAAAAAAAGCCATCTGTTTGCTTTAGGTGTTCTTGATACTCTTCTGAACAGGTCATGCACCAGAACTGTTGGAAAGGAGGGGAAGATTGTCTGATAGATAATAAAGAGAACAGAAAAACATTTGAATGATAAATAATACTGGGATTAAATAGAATAATATATAAGCTTTGGATTTCATTGTTACTACTTATAAAATATCCCTAGTGGAATTATAAAATACAATATTTTTTACCTTTTAATATTATTTAATTATCATGTTATCTTATGTAATCATTAAAAAACGTGAATATGGTAGTGATGCAATATATTGTTATGTGCTGCTCTAATGCTTAACATTTGCTATACTATTCTGCAGACAGTAGAATTTATATTCACTTGCAAGCAGTGGAGAAATAAAACCAGTAAATCAATCAAATCATTTCACTGCAAAAATTTTCATTCAATTTTCTGAATAGGCACATGTTGCTGCAACAGATTTCTTTCAACTTTTAATATTGCTCCTTTTCAGGAAAAAATCTGGGAAAAAAATATCTCATCATGTGTTCATTGTTGCCTTCTTCAAATGTCTGTTCCTCATTTGCTGGTATTTAAATTTTTGTTACCAAGAATTACTGTGGCTATGAGACACCATCTTGTTCCTTCTATAGGAAAATTTGCTACAATATTTTTTAAATTGAACCTTCAGTAAGTGGTTTTAAGTCTTTGCTCATTTTTCCTCTTTGGACTTCTAATAAAGTACTCCAGATCAGAAGTCCATTAGATGTTATGTGTTTTTACCTTTAGTAAGCTAAATAAACAAATTGAATAAATAAAATTTTAACGCATGGAAGAGGGGCTTCTCCCTCTAGTATTTATGGGTATTTCCACTGACAAAACAGTCAACACTAAGATATTTGCTGGAATAATCACTAACCTGACAACTATTTGAATTTTTTTAAAAAATTCTTTGAAGCTCCCCAAGAAACCCAGCATATGATCAAGGCTGCCTGTTCTAAAAGACATACATTAAGATTTATACAGTTAAACCTCAGTTCTGTTAGAGTTATCAGTACAATGCTTGATGAAAGAGGCCAAAAGACTGTTCTGTCAAAACATACAGTATGCTAGTGGGACATGAGGAAGAACTTCATTTTCCTTGGAGTTCAGTGTTTCAATGTCTCAATAAAGTAATAAATAAAGGCAGCTCATCTGATCAAGTTTGCACCTTTAAATGCCTTCTGCAGCCAAAGGAGGGCAATAATGCCACCACTGGGAGTGAGAGAGACACATCCATACTCTTTCCATGGTATTAGATGAACAGCTTGATATACCTTGTGTTTATGCATGTTGAATGTCAGAAAGTTCCGGTTTTAATATTACTACTTTTGAATATTGTTAGGCATTATGCAACAAGTAATTACAAAAAAAGATAAAAATCTGTCTTCTCTATTTCATTCAGTATTTTACACTGATTTTCTGACATAAGCTGTTCCCAGTTTCTTTTCATCTCTACCTAGAATCATAAAATTTCATAGTTCATATTTTATAGTAGGTTGTTTTTTGTTTGTTTTTATCATATATTATTCATTCTGTTCTAACTGTCTCTAGAAAAAAAAAAAAAAAAAACAACACAAAAGAATGATGAATTGGATAGTTTTGTATTTGTGTATTTTAGGATACTTGTTTTAATCACACAAAAATTGTTTTTTTGAATAGCTTTTGGTTTAGCTCTTAAAGGCTTATGCCAAATGAACATGCCTCTGGCTATCTATAAGTTGTTGTGTAATTAATGTGGTGGGGTTTTTTCTTGTTTTGTTTTGTTTTGTTTTGTTTTTTGTGCAAATATCTTAATACCTTTTTAATTAATTATTTTCTTACATTTATTTATAATTAAAAGGTTTGTAAAATAATAAATTTACTACATTTTGAGATGTGCTACACTGAAACAAAAGGACTTTGCTCACCCAATATTTAAAGTGATCTTTAATAATATTGACAGTTAATATTTGTCAGGTAATAGTCTGACTGAAGATGTACTAGCTGATATTTTTAGTATGTGTCTGGAAGTCTATGTCAAGATTGAGACCTCGTAAGAAGGGTGACATCAGAAGGGGACAAAAGCATTTACTGAAGCTATGCACTGTATAGTATCACCAGGCAGGGGGGCTGGGGCTTCATGATCCTTGAGGTCCCTTCCAACCCTGGTCATTCTGTGATTCTGTGATCACTTCAAAATCCCATCACAGAAGCTTGGAATGGTTTAGGTAGGAAGGGGAGTCTGGAAATATTTGGATGTTCCCTGTTCAAGCAGAACAAGTTGCCCAAAATCACTTTCATATGATTTTTGAATATCTCTAAAGAGGGAGACTTCACAGTCTCTGTGGGCAACTTGTGCCAGTGCTCAGTCACAGTATAAAATATTGTCCTGTATATGCATCACATATTATGGTACTGATTCTTCAGAACTAGGCAGCATCAGTTAACCTTTTCAGGCATGCTGCAACACTTGCAGAGTATAACATTTTGTAAGACATTGTTTTCAGACTAATTCTGTATACCTCTAACATGTGTGCCTTTCCAAAAATGTTGTGTGTATGGAGAAAGTGGATATCTACACAAAGAAATGATATCTTAATTATGGTATCACTTGATTGATCATTACGATTCTGTGATTCTGTGATTCTGATTTTATATATATACACATATGTGCATCACAAAGATCAGTGATTATAAAAAAATTCTCGTTCTCTGCGTAATAATTGTGAATTATTATGTGGCTTGATTAGCAGCTAATTCAATCTACAAATTCAGCAAATCTGACATCTTTATTCAGGCTACAAGAACAAAATCCATTAAGGTAAGCTGCATTGTTCTTCTTGGTGATATGGTATGTGCGTATGCTAAGATCAGAATAACCACACGTTTTTTTAGAAGCAATTGAACTACACTGATTTTGATTACAAACTAAGGTCAATGTACTATAGGCACAGTGCTAACTCACTGTCACTTCATGTTTTTGAATTTTTGTTACATCTCATTAAAAATAATGTTCAGTTGACTAGTGTACTTGAATTTTGTCTTTCTTAGCAGCTCAGTCTGCTGTTTTACTTACATTTTTAATTCCCTTGTTAGGAGCTAATAAATTGAATCAGAAAAAATGACCAAATGTGCTAAGTAGAAAGCTATTTGTGTAAAAAATGATGAAATAAAATTCATTATAGTATCACTTTTCAGTTATGGTTCCAATTTACACAAAACTTCTTCCAGTGTCTGCAGAACAGAAACTAAGATAGAAACTCAGTTTTCAGCAGCCTGCAGATCTTCAAGCAGGAACTTTTGCTGAGTCTGAAGTTCTTTATGCCTCTATAAGGTTCTCTTATAAGAATGGATTATAGCAGATATACAAGCTGAGTACTAGTTGATGAGTGGTATAAAAAAAGGATTAAAAATGAGAGTGGCTTCAAAAGTTAGTGCCATGAACAAAAATAAATAAATAAAAAGGAAAAACTGGAAGAGGAGCAACAAAGTTGCTGCACAAATTGAAAAGTCCACTGGATATTATTGCATTTGATACTAGAACATAGGTATCTTGCTTCACAAACTGCTTATTATCAGTGACTTTTTGTAACTAGAAGTCTCTAATACACAGTTTTTGTCCATTTTACTCATTCTTAAAAAGCTAGGAAAAACAAAACAAAAACAAAACAAAACAAAAAAACAAAAAAAAACCCAAAACCAACCAACCAAACAAAAAAAAAAACCCGCAACCTCAAATAAGTTGCTCTTGCAGTAGCTGAAAAACAATTTGCCATAGTATCAGCTGGAAAATAAATAATTAAATACATAAAAAGGAATAAAGAAGACTCAACTTAAAACTGAAGTTATATACTTTAACAGCTCTGCAGACAGAGGAATGTTGTGCATGAATTCAGATACAAGTAGAAAATAGACAGGGCAGATGTTACACTGACCTCTGCCCATTAGAATCGGATAGGTAGTTTGTCTTCCTCTTTTTTGACCAGATAATATTTCCTCTAGGGAGATCACTATGAATAGTGCATCTTTAAGCCAGAAATTGTCACATATTGGATATCTATACTTCTTTTCTGGAAAAAAAATTCATCTGAAAACAGAACAGATGTTGATACTGCGGCTGGCAAACAACAATAAGTAAAAGTTTATGTATAAATGTACATGCATGAATGTACATTGGTACCTAATATGAATGTGGCTCAGTGACAAGAAATGTTTGAATTATTACTATTTTTAAGATGCCATTTAAGTTTTGCTATAATAATAGTTTTACTGACAGATCTTCCTCTGTATCATCTATCTAACGTATAAACTGAGCAGAATATAAAAAGGATCACTATTCTAATGAAAAATATTCTATAGATTCTTACCCCAGAACCCATTTAGACTTATGAATTAGAATTTGAATTCAATTTTTGTTGGCAGTTTCTCTGCAGTTTTGTTGCTGTTATAAACTAGTGATGAGAAGTTTTATGAGATTTATTTCTCTGACTGATGTCAGTGCAATGTGCATTGCATCCAGAACACACAGTAACAAAACATTAGTGAAGATATTCTTTCCTACAGCTGTCTGCAAACTTTGAAAACAAACCTCTGCTCTTCTGTCTCCTACATAAACTGAACTTCTTCTTACATATATTCACTTTTGGTGTGTGAGATGAGTGGAGGACTTTTTCTTATTATTCCAGATCTTAGAAATCAGGATCTTAAATTTAAGGAAAGCAAATGTAGAGACCAAAGAATATATATAGATAAGGAATATTTCATATTCTGTTAACAAGAAGAGTTTTGAAAGCCTGTGTGTAAAGTAAGGGAAGTTAAAGAAGCCTAGGACTGCTTAAATAGAGGAGTACTACTGAAAAACTAAAAATAATCAAACGAACTCACAAATATTTCAATTCATCGATTTGTTCCTAGACTAAAAAGTTACTTTGAGCATTCAGTCTATTGCCCTAAGCTTAACATAGGCAGACTGTATATATATATCAGAAAAATGCAGTGTAGCTGTGTATCTGGAGGCATGAAATATATTTTTCACATTCTAACTCCACTTATCACTTATGGTGATATTTTAGATACAATTTTATATTATTTTTTGACTACCAGCAGAGATCTCTACATGGATAAATTAGGTTAATAAACTATATTAATTAAGCATAACAGAATCTGCAATATGAAATTATAACTATTCATATTTTAATGTCTTGTTTAATGATCAAACAGCCGTACAACTAATAGTTCCTTTCATTGACCATTGCATAGTGAACCATTAAATGGAAAGATTTACCCCCAGTTTATGTTTTGTCCATAAGTTAGATCATTTATTGTACTTAATAAAAAATATTTTGTATAAATTTTGTTCTAAGGAAGTATCACAGGATATTTCTAAGAAGTCAACCTTTTTCTTTCAATAAATTTAAGAACTACTATTTCACAGTTTTCTTAGTAAATTTAGTCCAGAAACTTCACATTATCAATGTGGAGAGCAAGAAAAAAATTCTTTATTATATTTTTAGCTTATTAAAATTGTATTTTTTCTCTCAATTTAAGGATAGTCAAATATACATACATACATTGATGTAAAGTATGTAATTTGATATAATAAATTTGGTCAGCAATTCTCATTATTTTGTCTCAGGCTTAAAACAGTAACAAATTCGACTCACCAAAAGAATAGCATTTGAAATTTCAACTATTTTCACCAAACATGCAGAAATACATATTTCATAATGAAAAAAGCAAATATACATATTTATATGTGCATTTATAAAACATACATAATATACTATACAATAGACAAACCATATGAATTTAACAACATCATGGGAAAGTTTTTTTCCCAGTTCTTCCTTAAAGTCACAGGATACAAAGACAACCATGTTTTTTTTCTTTGTTTTTTCTCTCTCTCTCTCTTTTTTTTTTTTTTTTTTTTTTTTTTTTTCTTCCTAACATACCTCTTTGTTAGGAAATTAAAATTGATATTACATGTCAGACAATACTTATTAAGTGACCTTTCCCAATTAGTTAGACATTTTTCAATTTTGCTGTAAGCAAGTGTGAGTTTTCTTCTGATAGTCCATAATAATATGATAATTTAACTTTGTAAATGGGTTGTATTAATACAAGGCTGAAAGTTCCCTGCATATGTGTAATTATTCCTTTGTGTTTTTAGTAACTTAGATATATTAGAATTAAATTTAAATTCTGATTGTGGAAGTAAATGTCAGGTTTTGTGGAAATCTTATAAAATCTTGGATAAATAATGTTGCAGTCCTAGCAAATGGCACCATTTTCCACTTCTAATTCTTTTCTCTATCAGAACTGAATCTATCAAGAATGTATACATCCTCAAGGAATCCAGTTACTAACATTTTTGTCATGCTGAATATAGAAAGTTTACACTTATCCTTTGTTTTCTCTATCTAAATCTGTTTATAATCCATCACAATATTTTATTTTTCTACAATAAGTTTTACAGCTGTTTTGTGCTGGAGGCCTGCGCAGGCCTGGATGCAGTACTCAAGATTGAGCTTCCTCACCAGGTCTGAGCAGAGGGAACAATCACCTTCCCTGCCCTGCTGGCTACTATGTTTATGAGAGCAGCTTCGAAAGTAGTACCTGCTACTTTATTACATTGTTTCACCAATATTCTGTTACATTTTGTTGCCATGTTACAGATGATGGCAGAAGGGCAGTCTGACAAAATGAGGTCTGATACAGAAGTGATTATGACACAAAGTTGTGCTGTTTAGTTGAGGGGAAAATTGCACTCATTAACATTCCTCAATATTAGCTGATTGTTTTTGGAGAAGAAAGAGGGTGTGAGCACAGTGGTGGATGGTGCATTTCAGCAGTGTTGACAGCAACAGTGGGTCTGATGGGGCAAGTTTTTATGAGTGCAGCATGCAGGCTCTTGGCCACTTCTGGAAAAGATGCATATCTAACTCCGGTGACTGTTGAAAAAAAGTGTTGTATTATAGCTGAGAGCATGTTTTATCAAATAGTGTGCTTTTGTATCTATTGTATGTTCCATGAAAATAAGCAGGAGGCATTACTTTTCCTAGAATTGCAGAATCATAGAATCTCAAAGCTTAAGTTATTCCAAGCCACTAAACTATATCTCGTAGCTCCTCATCCAGATGCCTCTTGAACACTGCTAGGGATGGCGACTACACCACCTTCCTGGGCAGGCCATTCCAGTGCCTGACCTTTTCATAAATTTGTATAAATCTGCCTCTGAAAGAAAAAGTTTTTTCTTATGTCTAATCTAAACCTCCTCTGGCACAACTCATGGCCATTTCCTCAGGTCCTGTTCATTGCCTGGGAGAAGAGGCCAAACACCTTCTAATCACAACCTCCCTTCAGGAAGTTGTAGAGTGCAGTGAGGTCTTGTCTGAGCCTCCTCTTTTCCAAACTAAACAATCCCAGCTCCCTCATCTGCTCCTCATAAGACTTGTGCTCCAGACCCCTCACCAGCTTTGTTGCCCTCCTTTGAACACATTCCAGATCCTCAAGTCTTTCTTGTAGTGAGGGGCCAAAAATTAACACAATTCTTGAGGTGCGGCTTCACCAGTGTTAAGTACAGGGGAATCATTACCTCTCTGCTCCTGTTGGCCAGAATGCCATTGGCCCTCTTGGCCTCCTGGACCCACTGTTGGCTCATGTTCAGATGAGCACCAACCAACACCCCCAGGTCACTTTTCATCTTCATCCAGCCACTCAACTCCAAGTCTATAACTCTTCATGGGCTTATTGTGGCCAAAGTGCAGGACCCAGCACTTGGCCTTGTTGAACCTCATCCCATTCACCTCAGCCCCAATTCAGCTTATCTAGATCCCTCTGAAGGGTCTCCCTACCCTTGGGCAGATTGGCACCCCCTCGCAATTTGGTGTAATCTGCAAATTTACTGAGGGTACACTCAGCCCCCTCATTCATGTCATCAATAAAGATGTTAAACAAGATGGGCCCCAGTAACAACCTCTAGGGGACACCACTTGTAATGGGTGGCCAGATGGACTTAACTCCACTTAACCACTACTCACTGGGCATGGCCCTCTAGCTAGTTCCTTACCCAAAGAAGGGTATACCTGCCCAGGCCATGGGCAGCCAGTTTCCCCAGAATACTGTGAGAGACCGTGTCAAAGGCTTTGCTGAAGTCTAGGTAGACTACATCAACAGCCTTTCCCTTGTCTGCCAGTCTGGTCACCCAGTCATAGAGGGAGATGAGGTTAATCAAACATGATCTGCTCTTCTTGAACTTTTGGAGCAATCTATGCATATATGATACGTACTACCTATATATATATATATATATATATAATTCAATCTTTAGTAACAGTTCCAGATCAGTTATCAGGAATGTCAGGATGTAGTGTGGGCTAGCAACTCTTTGTGGACTGGAGGCTGCTGGGAATCTGTATATATGATGGGCAGCAGGACAGAAGCCTCACCAGCAAAATCATCCCAGCATTCTCACAAGGGAGCAGGGCATATCAGGCTGAGAGGCATCTGGAGGTAGCTCAGCACCCAGACAATCAAAAATATCAATAGAGATAAGATAGGTGTGAGGTCAAACTAGAAACTGAGTCCATGCATTAGTGTTAGGATCTGAGTCAGTAGGTTACATGGTTGGGCACAGAGGCATTGCTTCAAGATGGATACAAGAGGCCTCAGTTTAAAAGCAGGTCCTACAGAAGAGACATAGGGAAACAGAGGATTTTATGCTTTCTGAAATCCCTTCTTCACAAAGTCCTCTCAGTTTGCTTTGAATGTACCTAGCCAAACTCCTAACAGTTTGAGAGCAAGTTAAGGAAGCAATAAGGCTTACCAGTCTGTGTCAGTGCAATTGTACCTAATATATTTTCATTAAAATTTATATTGGTATGAACACTTAGATTATTGAATGCTTATATGAATTTAAAGCAATAAAAGAGTAAAGACTTGCTCTTATGGAGAATTGTCAGAGGATTTCTGGGTGTATGGAAACTAATTTAACTCTATTCATTTTAACGGAATCAAAGATTGTTAGAGGAAAGTGTAAAAATGTAGAAAATTTATTTTACAGAACATTTTAATGGCTGAGCCATTGCTATCTTTACATTTCCTTTTTGATTCTTTGCAACTTTTGAACTTCCATCTCTATCCCTGATTTCCAGGGTAACAAAACAGAGTTAATATTGTATTTCGGTGGAAGTAATAGCAATAAGAGCAGTGGGTGGTGGTAACAGCAGAGGCTTGTGAGGTCTGGGAGTGTCTGAGAGTGTTTTTGGGCCCCAGCACTTTGTGACTGTGTGTGTCATGAGTGCTTTAAGTGTGCTGTGCACGTGGAGGTGCTGGCAATTCAACCACCACTCTCACAAGAGGGCTGGATGAGAATAGGACAGAGTCAGCTACCATCCATAACCACAGTAGTCTTCATGGCAATGAGGACATAAAGCCATGCCTTGTGCTTCCGCACCTCCAACAATTAGTGGGACTTACGCAACCACCCAGACTGAGCTCCAAGTAGTTCATGCGCCCCCTGAATTCTCAGGCTGTAGGTCGTGACTGGGGCTACTCCCTGAAGAGAAGGGTGAAAGCAAATACAGACATGTGAGTATGCCCAACTTGATGAACTATGCTTTTTACCAGTTAAGATGCAGGAAGTGGGGGGATTACTTCTGATTTATGGAATAGGTTTCTTCCTTTACTAGAGATTTACTTTTCTATCTGGAATACCTGATGCTAGTCAATCCTGGAAAACATAGCTCATACAAACTTCCAGTAGAATGCAACCCTGCTTTTCCTCCATATTATTCCCCCACTCCTTAAAAGTTTCTCTTCTTTGGTGATACACATCATTTTTACTCTTTCTGAACAGCATTTTGCCCCAGTCTGCACTTGTGGCTAAGAATGCCAGTGATAACCTGGGATGGATATTAATGGAATGATTTCTCAAATGCTTTTGCTCTGTGATATGTATCAGTTGCTCAAACAGATCACTGGGTCAGTTCTGCAGATAACATAGCTCAGAGAAAACTCCTGAATGACATTAAACTGTTTTAGAGAGTAAGAAAGTTGAACAGTTTTAACGTGAGATGTTTCCCAGCAAAAGTCCCAGCTTTGTTTAGTGTTGTAATGTAGAAATGATATCACTTTGGTGTTTTTACCAGCTCCTATCTCTTAAAAATATTTAGAATTACCTACTCAAAAACAAAGAATGTTCAAGGTTTAGCCAGTGAACATTTAGCCAGATAAGTTGTATGAATTATGTAAATATGGAATATTCATTTCCATGTATGCTTCTTGTAACAGGCTGGTATACATATCACTGAACACTGGACTTGAATAAGAAGGCAATATCAGTCACGGAGTTGTTCAACCTTTGCAAGAGATTTCAGCTCTCAATGTGTCTGTAATTTATGTCTTCCTCTAGAAGTTACTTTGGTTAATAATCATTTTCTCTCTCCCTTATTTGTTATTCTCTACCAAAAGAAAGAAGGTGTTTAGCTTTATTTACAAAACAGCTTACTGTCTTTTGTTCTAAATTTACTACTCACAATATGAATGGATAAACAATTTTAATACAAGATTTATTACAAATAGTCAATGACTGACTATGTTTAGCAAAGTGATTGAAAAGTTACTAAATTGTTGTGAGGCCTAGTTCAATTTCTCACTAGGAAACGTTCAAACACAACTGTGAAATTTTATCACATACAAACTTCATAGTTTACATTCATGAGATGTCTTGGATAAAGTCAGACATGCTGGTAATCATCAGTGATGACTTAAGGAATTTAACTCATAATTCCAACTTGTGTTTTGAGGGATATAGTAAAAACTTACTAATCTTAAAACCCATGTTCTATAGTTGAAAAAATCTGATTTTTCTTGACACACTTTTTAAATACCTAGTTGCAATTTAATTGTTACAATACAGATTTTGTATGTATTTACGTGTGCTTTTATATGTGCTTACATATGATTGTAATGCTAGTCAAGCTTTGATAGACTGATATTTATTTTCTTTATGTATTTTCTTCATGAAGTGAAACAAATAATTAGAATAGTAATTATTAAATATTTCCTCTTCTTTCCTAAAAAATAAAATCTATTTACATAGAATGAATTTTTAGTTTCTTTCTTTTATCTCTGAATGGAAAACCTCTTCATGGTTAAGTGTGTTGTATAATCAGAAACAGAAAAAATGTTGGTATTTATTATCAAACCAAATAGGACCTGTGGCTGAATTTCGTAAACTTTAGTAGTGTTATAGAGCCAGTCACCACAGATTTGGATCACAGATAAATAATATATAAATTTACTGCCTTCTTTTTGTATGCAAGAGAGAATAAATGCAAGTAAGACAATTTAAGTTCTTCTGCCTCTGAAGAATTTAATCGGTTGCTAGCAGAATTCTCTTAGCACTAAATATAACTACCAGCTTTAAGTAAAGCTCACACACTTCTTGTCTTGCATGAAATAATTGAGTACTGATTGCTTCACAGAAGATGAAAAATGAGTCTCTAGACTTCTTTTTAGCCTATTCACCATCTACCTTAAGGCTCTTCCTAAATGAAAAATAAATATAAAATGTCAAAAGGCTGGAAGTGTTCCATCTGTTCTGATGGGACATGACTCTTTCTGACTTTTGTCCAGTGATTACTTAATGCTAAATACTTAAAGAATAGGAACTCATTTACTGGCTCTCCATTCATACTAAATTACTTGAACTAAACTTGTAAATTCATGGTCCTACCTGTATTTATGTCTATTTATCTTTTACTTTGTTAAATACTCTACTGAGGAAAAAAAGAAAAAGAAAAAAAAAAAAAGAAAAGAAAAAAATATAACCTTATTTCTTACTATAAAAATAACAGTAGATGGAGCACTGGTGAGAAATAGATATGCTTGAATTTTCTTAAATCTTAGAAAACTTAGAAAATCCTCCTGATGCAGCTTTCTAATAGTTGCTTATTACAGAAATAGAGATAACTATGTCACCACAATCCTCATTTTCTCAAGTGAAAGGAAAACAACTTTACTTAACAGATGAGTATGTAAACATGAAATTTAGAAAACATAATTTGAAATTAAATATCTCAATTCTGTCTGAATCACACTCTGTGTAACCAAACCTTTAATTTCTTTCAAGTCTTTGTGGTTTTTTGGTTTATTTTTTTTTTCAATAACTCAATACTTACTCCAGTGTATATGCATACATCTATTTACTAGGACTTAACTGCATGTTTACATTTTCTAAATAGAACATTGTATAAATTAAAAAAGAAACAAGCAAAATAAAACTTAACAGTATTTCAGTATGTAATTAGGTGATGTCTGTGGTTTTTGTGTGTGATATATCATATTTTTTTCTGTACTAGGGGTAACAGTCCTGACAGAGCTTTTCAAAAACAGTTATTTATTAAATGATATGCTCAGTATGCTACTGTCTCACTGATATTGTTTTGCATTTAAAATTCAGACAACTTACATGAGCTACTGCAAACATCTTTAAACAATAGTTGATCAGGTTATATTATTTTTTTTTGTATATAAACTGATAATCAATTACACAGATATTTTACTCAAGGGAGAGAATGCTAGTTAATTAGTAAGAGTAATTTTTCTATCATGGAAGAGTAATTTTTTCACTGAACCTTTAAACATTGTTATACTTTTACATAAAATAAAATTTAGCGATTAGTACACTGTGTGAGATAATAGGTCCGTATCTTTATATATTTCTATGTGAGAGAAAACACACTGTTTCTGAATTAATCAAATGAGATAACAAATTAATGCAGATAATTATAGGGAACTAGAGATGTGAGACTACTGGCAATTGGACTCTTGTAAGAGAGAGAAAAACCGCATTTTGTGGTTTGCTTCTGAAAGAATTAAAAATATTCTATGAAATGGTGGCAGTTAGAAATATTTTACTACTCACTAATAATCATTTGTGAAGAAAAGGAAGTGAAATATCACACTAGTCTTTCTAAAAGACTATACAGAATTTTCTAACATGGCATCACTGCATGGATTTAAGGAAAGAAATTTTTTTAAAAGTAACAGATCAGCATTTTTATTAACTTTAGTTTAAACACTAAATTGCATGTGGAAAGATTTTGTGATAAAAAGCATGACCTACAACTGAAATAGGTTAAGAATGTAATACTGTCTCTGGCTAAATTACAGACACACTAAATTCCATATGTTTGTAGTACTGAAAAAACAGAAGGTGATCATAAATTAGTCAAGAATATGTATTTCTCCTGAAATAAGTGCTACTGCCAATAATTGATTCTGCTTGTTCTGAATGAAGTTGCTGATCAGTGTTAGCCTTATCTGACTCTACTTTTTTATCACAGGAAGCAAAACTCAGATCTCAGTCCTGCGTGGTAAAAGTTTAAGCACTAAACTACAAAACTACATACAGCCATCTTGTTTAAGCGTCACCTGAAATTTTTGTTCTCCATCAAAGTAAGTTTTCCTTGCTCCAGATTTTCCCTCTGGTTTTGGGTAGCTAGGAATACTGAAGGAATCCTCTCAGTAGAGACTGAGGGAAATAAGATGTTAAGTCTTTTTTTCTCTCACCTCAGTCTTTTTTTTTTTTTTTTTTGGTGTCATTTGTCACCACAGCTCCAATGTCATTCAGCAGTGATCCCACATTTTGCTTGGTCCTCCTTTTTGTTCTTAACCTATTCTTGTTTCCCTTTACATCTTTTGTCAAATTCAATTAAACTCATTCCTGAATAACCAAACAATAGCTCTGTACTCAAATCAAGCTGGCAGATGGATGCCTCCAAACCCTGAAAGTACAGTCTTCTTCCACAATAACTCCGCAATTACTCTTTTTGATTCTGAGCAGCTCAGGTTTTTCTGGCAGTGATGCTTCATTTGATGGCAGTCCCAGCTCAACATCCATGGGGCAGTGAGCCTATTCTGTAACTGGAAGTTATCAGGTGGGGTAGTAGCCTTCCTCCTGGTGAAAGAACTCACCAGTTTCTAGCCTTCATCACGATGAGATCACAATCCATTTTGATAAGTACAAGCTATACCTACTTCTCCTCTCCAGCTGAAGATTCTGGTTCTTACAGCTGCAGATCTGAATGAAGAAGTAGTAGTGCCATTTTTCAGCTTCTCTGATGCTGTGCAGACTGCTGACCACTTCCCTCAGTTTCTTCATTTGGCAGCACAGCTTCTAAAAAACTGCACACTTATTGCAGGCTAGAAAAAAATGTGCCCCAGATTCAGTGAGAGACACTGGATACTTGCTGGAGTATGAGAACTGCAGAGCTGTGTCCTCTTTCTGAAGCTTCATCTAAGGGCCTGATAATGAAGGCCTACAGTCAATATATACAAAGAGATGTAGTAAATAAAGATGATTTAGCTTTGTATACAAACTCACTGTGCAATTCCACTATACAGTTCTGTTTGGCTCTTCTTTAACCTTGTATAAAATTTATGAACTCTATTTAAATAGTTTATAAAATCATAATATATCCCAAGTTGGAAGGGACCTACAACACTGAGTCCAATTCCATATGTCCAAGAAACATTGTTCAAATACTTCTTGAACTCCAGCAGGCTTCATCCCATCCACATTTTCCTGGAAAGCCTGTTCCAGTGCAAAGAAATCATCTCAATGGAGAACTTTTTTCTAATCCCCATTCTGAACCTACTGTGATGCAGCTCTGTGCTGTTCCCTCAAATTTTGTCACTGTCACCAGAAAGCAGAGATTATAACCTGTCCCCCCACTCCACTCATGAGGAATCTGTTGAGTGCTGCAAGGGCTCCTTTCCTCCTTTTCTCTGGTCTGAAAAAAACACAACTCTAGCTGCTTTTCATACATCTTGCCCTCTAGGTCTTTTACCATCTTGGCTGCCCTCCTTCAGATGCTCTCTAATAGTTTTATGTCCTTTTACTGTGGCACTCAGAACTGCACATAGTGCTAGAGGTTGGGCTGCACCAGGTAGAGTAAGGGGGCACAATGACTCATTTAGATAAGGTAGATGCAGCAGGCCCCTAATAGACTTTGTAGCTGTTTTCTGTACTGTCTCTAGTATTTCCCTGTCTTTATTGATCTGAGGAGCCCAGAACTGGACACACTACACTGGATGTGGCCCCACCATGGCAGAGCAGAATGTGAGGATTATCTCCCTCAATTGGCCTCCATGACACAAAAGCATGCTGCTGGATCATGGGATACAATAGAACCCACTTGTGTAAATACTATTATCTGGAAAGTAAATCCAATTGTACTGAGTGCATATTACAAGATGTTGGCAGCAGTAAGACTACAGGAGCAGCATCTGTGAGAAGAGGCCAAGGGTTGCCCCATACTGAACAAGCCTCAATACCTGTTAACATCTAAAGGAAAGAGAAAATTCAAATATTCCTTTCATTAAGTCATCTTAATTGGATCAATGCAGGAAGTATTTTTATGTATGTCTGATATCGCCGGCAACTAACTAGGAGAATGAACTTGTATATTCTATTTAAATGTATACTTTATTTTTGGAAGGAAATTCCCAGAAAGAAGGCTGCCTTATTATATAATACACAGATGGATGGAAATCTGTCTCCAAAAGTGCTACTGCCAGACTACTTACCTTTTTAGAGTGAGAGAATTCAGACATACAGATTCACTTTCATCCCCAACTTACTGCTTTAATCAACAGCATGTAGTCTGGAACAAAGGGAAGAAGAAAGAGAAATACAAAAGAGATTGCATTTTCCAACTCTCCTGTTTAATTGGTCATTAGACAGTTAAAATAATACATGAGACTCATGAGGAAAAAATGAGAGGAGGAGATAAAGTGAGAAAAAGTAAACAAACATAAGGAAGTATGATTCTGTAGCCCAATAGTTAGAATATTTTGTTAAGAAGGAAATATGTTCTTCACTGCTGCTAGAATTCCTTCTGAACTTTATTTAATGTCATATATTAAAAATGTATCTAAATGTTAAAATCTAAAATTAGGAAAATATTTTTGTACTAGATTCTGAGTCAGATGTCTGTTTTGTAATCAACTGGAGTTCCATTTAGCTTTTTCTGCATAACAAGGATGGCTTCGTATTCCAGCTTCACATTAATTCAAGACACCTGACTGTCTCTGTGAGCTATTTAGAGACTCTTTTCTAAAACAACATGTCTCAAATCAACATATTTTCCTGAATGCTGTTTCCTTATTTGAAGTGATTGTCTGAACCACCAGCTTTTAACCACTTTGTCCAGAGTCAGTAGCCCTTGGAGAAGTTTGAAAAATTCTTATGTAAGACATAAGCAGGGTCCTACCTCTAAAGAAGATTGATCAAAGAAGATCACTGATTTAATAATGCTAAAGAGCCACTGGGTACATTTCTATAGAATGGATTCAAGATTTGAACTGTATCTTGTATTCCAGGAGACAGTTCTGCATTTTGAGTTTGGATGAAATTATCATCTTTATGCCTTTGGTGGAATCCACAGACTGATCCCTTTCTAATGAACAATTATTAAGAAATCAACATAGATTTTTAGAACATTTTTCTTCTTCAGAAGAATGACAACTTATTGATAGCCAAACTGTGTTACTGAGTAGGGCCTTGTTCAATATGAAGGGATTTTACTTTTCTACTGAAAGTGAAAAATACTATCAGAACATGGCCTACAGAAAAACCAAGTAGTTGCTCTCCTTTGATCATCAATGTTTCTCTTTCACTAGGTTAATAAAAAAATCTTACCATACAAAAACTAAAATCAGGTTGGCAACCACCTGAACAGCCAGTTGATAGATCTTGATGAGATGTGTCCCAGAGTCCTGAGGCAGCTGGATGTAGCCATCAAACCTCTCCTACTGATGTGTGAAAAGTCATGACAGTCAGATGAAGTCCCTGGTGACTAGAAAAAAAGAGCAATGTCACATCCATTTTTAGAAGAGTAGAAAAGATTACTTAGGGAACTATTTACCTCATCCTCACCTGTGTGCCACAGCAGATCAGGAAACAAATCCTCCTGGAACATGTGCCAAGGCACATGGAAGAGAAGGAGCTGGCATGAGACAGCAAGCATGGCTTCACAAAGTTCAAGTTCTTCCTGACCAATCTAGTGTCTGTCTATGATGATGTACCTACAATGAACAAGGGAATCACAGATGATGTTATCTGTCTGGAATTCAGTAATGTTTTTGACACAGTCTTCTACAACATCCTTCTTTCCAAATTGGAAAAATATGGATTTCATGGGTGGACAGTTCAATGGATGTGAAACTGTTGCAGTATCATACTTGGAGTGGTGGTCAGTGGCTCAACTTCTGGATGGAGATCGGTGATGAGTGTTGTCCTTCATGGGTCAGTACTTGGATAGATTCTATTTAGTATCTTCACCAATGATTTTGACAGAGGAATTGAGAGCACCCTCACCAAGTTTGTGGATGATACCAAGAAGAGTGGTGCAGCTGACAAACCTGAGGGACGAGGCACACAGAGGTCTAGACTGATTTGAAAAATGGGTCAAGGTGAACTTCATGAGGTTCAAATAAATAATAAAACATAAATGTAAGTGAAACATCTTACAAGTGGGTTGTGGCAACCCCCACTATCAATACAAGCTGAGGGATGAAAGGATTGATTACAGTGCTGACAAAAAGTATTTAGGGGTAATAGTGGATTACCAACTGTACATGAAGCAGCCAGTCATATTCCAGGTTTCATCAGAAGAAGAGTGGCCAGCAGGTCGAGAGAGGGGTATCATTTTACTCTATGCTGGTGAGACTTCATCTATAGCACCATTTCCAGATGCGGAATCCTCAGTACAGCAGAAACATAGACCTGCTGGAGCCTGTCCAGAGGAGGACCACAAAAATGATCTGGTGGATGGAACACGCCCCCTATGAGAACAGGCAGAGAAAGTCGGGGGTATTCAGCCTGAAGAAGAAAAGGCTCCAAGAGAAATGGTAGCAG
Source organism: Excalfactoria chinensis (assembly GCF_039878825.1). Classification (NCBI taxonomy): domain Eukaryota; kingdom Metazoa; phylum Chordata; class Aves; order Galliformes; family Phasianidae; genus Excalfactoria; species Excalfactoria chinensis. Next base: position 18,548,107 of record NC_092828.1, on the reverse strand, counting down.
CCTTTCAATATCTAAAGGGGGGCTGTAAGGTAACAAGATGCATAAACCACTGTGATAAATAGTTATACTGTGCTTAAATCTAATATTTTCCTAGTCAAATCTTTAGCTGGAGGAAATCAAGGTACATGCAGATGTTCCATCTGGGATTGAACTATAATAGACAGCTGTGCCCATTAATTTACTGCCTATCATCTAAGATGTGTTGACTAATGACTTGAAAGATTTTCAGTTCATTTAAGTGCAAAGTAAAAACCTTTAATGGGTATCATTTTTACTTTGCCTTGAAACAGAGTAGAAGTTCATTCCTGAGATTAGTGTTTATGCAGACTGTTTCTGCTACATTTACCAGAAAGTAAAATCAAAATATTCTTCAAAATAATCACTCAAACATTTAAGAAGAATAAGTATGAATGAAATTTGGAACAACAGTGTTCTTACTTCCAGTTACTTCCAGAAATTCAGATGTATATGCCCTTCTTTCTGTTTCAAAATATTAGTATCTGGGAATTTGAGATTCTACATATAAGCAAAGAAAGTGACTAAACAGCTCATGCATGCCATACCATAGAAACTTGATAAGCAGACCCCATTTAACTCCATTAAATTTCTCGTGGAAATAAAAAGTAAAATATGAGAAAACATTACAGAGATTATCAATATCATAAAATTAACTTATTCCCTTAAGACCTATCAAAAACTTCATCTGCTTCATCAACTTATCATCAGTCCTGCCCTCTAGACCTGTCAACATCTGTTTCCCTTGTTTAGACACGCTTTAATAGTTTTATTTCCTTCTTATTATTGTGGCACCCTGAACTGTACACAGTACTGAAGGTGAGAACGTACCAGTGCAGAGCACAACTGGACTAAAAAAAAAATACTCTCAGATGGAGTTGGTGTAGAATTAAAGAAGGCCTCCTTTTGGCCCCAGCAATGGAAATTCCATTCTTTAGTGTTCAAGTAGTGATTTCAGAGTGATTGCTGAGAATCATCTGGTTAGCAGTTAGTAGCCTCAGAATAAGAGCATTTATATTAGATGTGAGTGAAGGTCTGTTTCCACTGTTTTCAACAGTGACCACATACTTAACTAGGGAAGAATAAGAGCATAGTCAACATATGATGCTTCACCCTAACTCTTTCTCGGGCCAGGCCAGGTATAAAATCTAATCTGACACCTTCATTAAATGTCTTCTTCCCTTGACACTTAGTAAATTTTTGGTCTTTGCAATACCATGTTGTAATGAGTTCAGTTTCTTGCATGAAGAAATATATATACTTAAGGAGGACATACTTATCCCCGGTGTGAGCCTGGGGAATAAATAGAAAAGTTGTTTCCTTAAGTAACTATTTGTCTTTCATGTTTCTTCATACCTAAATGAGTAAAGTTTCCGATAATTGGCAATGAATTTATTAAGTGAAATTTCCTCCACTGACACTGCTTTGTGACAAACGGAAGTGATAGCCAAAGTCAGTATAAAACTTAGCTGAGCATAGTGTTGAAGTAAATCCAAGGCTGTGCCAAGAGCATGAGTCAGGATCAGATCCATTGCTAATGACCAGGAAAAGAAGGGAACAGATTGACAGGGAGGCTAAAGGCTGAGACCAGTGTTGGGGTCATGACCAGGCCTGTTGAGGGCAGCTAGGATCAGGTACAGCTTTTGTATACCAGGCAGGGATGTGGTAGAGTTAAAACTGAGGTCAAACTGGGGTGTCAGCCCACACAGCTCAAAGATGGCTCACAGGACAGGTCAGGGATACAGTAAAACTCAGTTTGTCAGTATTTTGTGAATGCACTGTGGAATACTGGGCAAATTTAAACTTTTAGCTGAGAACCAGTGAGAAGAAAGATGACTGTGATTGGAAAACATAGAAAATAACAACTAAATTGACCCCAACATTAAAGAAGAATAATGTTGACAGTTCCCTGTCATCCCACCTCTTTCCTGCTTGAGGAAGACTGATAAATCACAGAATTCAAACATATAATCATATAGGCTGAATAGGACATTAATCAACAATTAATCTGAACTACCAACCTTAGGACCTGAAGAGATATTAAAGGGCTGAATGTAACAGCAGAAGTAAGATAGTTTTAAGTTTTCTTGTAAAGGAATTAATGTTGCTATTATTAATGAGGCTTTCTGTATTCATTTAGATTATGATTGCTGGTATTATTTTTGCTTGTTTTATTCTGATGACATCATTAACTTTTAATGAACAATAAAATTGTTAGCTATATGTATATACGATATTTATGATGCATCTCTTGTCCAGACTAAAAATTTGAATAATAATACGAGGATGCTTTTCTAGATATTTGATCGCTCTGGTTTAAATTCTCTGAACATAAATGAGGAGAGTGAAACATCAATTCACACACTACACAAAATCTAGGAGAATATTTGATCCATATGGTGGAAAAAACTAGAACATTTAATATTTTTACTAACTCCTAATACCTGATTTGATTTTATGGCTGCTATTGAGTATTGTGCTTTCATGTGTTTTCATGATACTTGCTTTCATAATACAATCCTTCTGATTGGACTGTCAACAGGGAGATGATCATTTGATAAGAAAAGTTAGAACTGTGTAATTCCTATCCTTTTTCTCCTGTTTTTTTCTTTTCTTTTTCTTTTTCTTTTTCTTTTTCTTTTTCTTTTTCTTTTTCTTTTTCTTTTTCTTTTTCTTTTTCTTTTTTTTTCATACTGAACTTCATCAGCCGTTTTACTATCTAGTCTCTGTGAGACCCTCCTGCAATTACTCACAATTGCATTTTATCCTTACTGTCTAGAATAATCTTTGCTTCTTGCCTTTCTGCTAAGCTGTATTTGATTCTTTTTCACAGGTCATATAACTTGCTACTTACATCTCACTGCAGGTCACCAGTAGCTGATCTTTCTTTCCTGTAAGAACTGACTCTTCCTACCTTAATTTCCTATCTTTCTGCCAATAATCTAATGTTGAAAATATTTTTAATGCCATTGCTGCTCAGTTTCCTTAAAATTATTTGGTAAGAGATCTTTCAGAGCTTTTGGAAATGTAAGCAGACTTTATCCATAAGATTCCCTTTATCTTTAAGGATCTTTGTGGAAGCAATTGATTTTCATTAATGTTCAGCAAAAGCCACAAGGTACTTGTGACATTTTCTGATGATAGAACATTGAAAGTTATCGTAAATACAGAAGAAGTTCAGAATATATGACAGATAGTATTAGATGATCTTAAAAGTGGAATGAAATATAGGTGATCATACATTTATGTACTAATAACAATAATGTTTGTTGTAAGGGGGATTTTCCAGTCAAAGACATTAAATTTGAGGAAATTAATATTCTAAAGAATTACAGAATGGCTAAGAGTTTCCAGGGGTGTAGGTAGGCAAACACATCAGAAGCTACTTCAGAAAAGGTATTTCCATTACTGAAAAGGAAGTAGTAATGACATTTTACAAGGTATTTGTTAAATCCTGTATAGAAGCTTTTACACAGCTCTAGTCGTTTTTTAGAGAAAAATGAATAGAAAAATGGAAATCTTATTTTATGGAGGGAAACTGCGTGCTCACTCTCTGCTTAGTAAAGTGAAACCTGGGAGAGGACATGTTTATTCTCTAGAAATACACACCAGAGAACAGGATTACTTAAAGTTGAAAGGGAACATTTACAACAACAAAACTGGACAAACTCTCGGGATAAATTTAGGTTATCAGTTACAAGAATGTATAGCAGCATGAGAGAAGTGAATACTGAAAAGACTATGCATAGAATCATTTTATAAATTCTCTAGATTAGTAGGACCCATTCTCTGTATCTGAAATTGAATGGGATTTGTGAACTTTGATTGTAGCAGAAGTTATATTTACCCACACATTTTTAATTTTATTTCCCTTATACACATTTGCATTTATTTATTTATGGGTATATATTGAAACAGTGATAAGGAATCTTCTGATGAGACATATTGTGATTAAGTTTGGAGTACTGCTATTTAACTCTATAACAGCTTACTGAGATGTCCAAACATGACAGGAGAGAACAAGGAAGACACTTAGTAGCCTACTGAAGTGTGAAAGGTAACTGTAAGCAGAGTGCATAAATCCATTCAAAATAATAAATTGAACACATTTAAAATTAGGTTATTAAAAGTATTACAGAAGATTGAAATCCTGAATAATACATACAAATACATCCATAATCAGGAGGTGAGTATATAAACTGTTAGGGACAGTAAAAGTGAATTTTATTTAAAATGATGAAGTTAGAATATTGCTGATCCAAAACAAGTCCTTTAGTTAGTCATTTAAAAGTCAGAGGAATTTTGACTTCAGGATAGACTGCTTGATATTTACTGATTCTAATTACCATAACATAAAAATCTTTAAAAAAAAATTCAGATTGCTATATTTCAGCCTATGCGTAAAGCTCATCATGCTTCTATTGCACTTTTTCATTTATATTTCTTCTTACATGTGTCTGAAGAATCTACTTACAAGTCAATCTGAGAAAACATTTAGTTCAAACCTGAGGTATGTGTTGACAAAGAGGCTAAGTGCAGCTTAACACAAAAAGTCATTTTGCCACTTATGAGGAACAGAGAGGACAGAAGGAAGGCTTGTTGTGTGAAGTAAAAACAGGGAAAGAGCCTTTAATCTCATACTCTCTGACACGGTGGAGAAAAGATAAAAATATGAACTGAAGATGACTTTTCCAATAATTGTACTTCACATAATCTTTTTATTGTAAGATTTTATTTTTAACAATTTTCCAAGGGTTTTCCAGGATGTTATGGTCGACTGCAGAAACCTGAATCAAAATCTGAATTTTTCCAACTTTCTCCTTTGCTAGTTTGGACTCTGATAGTCATGCTCTGCCTCTCAATGATGGCAGTAGCAAAATGAGCATCATGCAGAACAAGAATGTAATGATGTAGCCCTACTACTTCTGTTCTACATTCTGTGCTGAGCAGCCTTTTCCACTATAAAGTCCTTTGTGTAATGCTAATGTTTTAAGATTTTTAATAAAAATCTTTCTTTGTACCCATTTTTTTTTTTTTTTTCTACACTAATAATTTGTGTTTCAAGTATGTGTTTCACAAGGGTGACCAACAGATGTGTAATAATGTTTCTGAAATCTTGTAAGGTAATAAATATTACTAACAAATACCACTGCATTTGAGAAAATATATTCTAAGGGATGATTGCTAGAACACTGAAGTTAGTAAGTAATTCAATAAAATTTAAAGGAGAACAGGGTGAAAGCATATACCACCTGTACCTCTCCTTAGCAGATGTGTTCAATGATAAGGTTCAGGACAAAACTATGTATATTTTATGTATCAACTTTTTGTTCCTTGCATGTACACTTCAGCTAGTAGAGGCAGAAATCATAGAATCATAGAATCTTATGAGTTGGAAAGGGCCCTTAAAGGTCATCTTGTCCAACTCCCTTGCAATGCACAGGGACATCTGATGCTAGATCAGGTTGTTCAGAGCCTCACCCAGCCTAGTCTTGGATGTCTACAAGGATGAGGTTTCCATCACTGTTCTTGGAAAGCTGTTCCAGTGCCTCACCACCAGTACTGTAAGAAGCTTTTTCCTTATATCCAATTGAAAGCTCCCTTCTTCTAACCTGAAACCATTTCCCTTTGTTCTGTCATAGCAGGCCCTGCTAAAGCAACTGTCACATTCTTTCACATTCTTTCTTATAGTCCCCTCTTTAGCTACTGAAATGTCAGCATCAGGTCTCTCCAGAGCCTTATCTCCTCCAGGCTTAACGGCTCTGGTTCTCTCAGCCTATCCTTGTAGGGGAGATATTCCATCCCTTGGACCATTTATGTGGCCCTCCTCTGGACACACTCCGATCCACATCTCTCCTGTACTGAAGATTCCACATCTGGACACAATATTTCACACAGTGTTTCTGCATAGAGTAGGGGGGAAAAATCACCTCCCTTGACCTGCTGGCCATACTTCTTTGGATGCAGAGGAGGGTACAGTTGGCTTTCTGGGCTGTGAGGTTACATTGCTGGCTCACGCTCCAGCTTCCTATCCATCACTACCCCCAGGTCATTTATTGTCATGGCTTTGCTCCTTCCTTACATCTCTCAGATTGTACTGATAGAGGGAACTGCCACAACCCAGCTGCAAGACCTTGCTCTTGCATTTGTTGAAACTCAGGGGAATCACCTGGGCCCCACTATTCAAGCCATTCTAGGTCTCTCTAGGTGGCATCCAATCCATCAGGTGTGTTGTCCACTCTACACACTTTGGTCTCATCTGCAGATTTGGAATCAATCTCACTACTGATGTCCCTGATAATGATATTTAAAAGCACTGGTACCAGTACTGACTCCTGAGGGACACCACCTGTAACTGATCTCCATCTAAACACTGAGCCACTGATCACCATTATGTGGGTACAATCCTGTAACCATTTCATCATCCACTGAACAGTTCACCCATCAAATCCATATCTTTCCAATTTGAATAAAAGGATGTTATGTGGGACTGTATCAAAGGCCTTAAGAATTCCAGATAGATTACATCAGTGGCTCTTCCCTTATCCACTGACACAGTTACTCCATCATAAAAAGCAACAAGGTTGGTCAGGCAGGACCTGCCCTTGTGAAGCCATGCTGTTAAACACATATCACCTCCCACTCTTACATACACCTTAATATACCTTCCTGTAAGATCTGCTCCATGATTTTCCTCGACACTGAGGTGAGGCTAACAGCTCAGTAGTACCCCAGAGACTTTACCTGACTGCCATGACTTTTCAAGTACCATCAAGAGTGGTTTGGTGACTATTATTCACTTTCATCAGGACTCATGCATATCACTGAGACCCATATACTTCTAGACATTCATGTTCCTCAGGCAGACATGAGCCTAGCTCTTGCTCATAGCAGGAGGGGCATCACTCCCTCACATCCCACCTTCTGAACCATCTACTCAGGGGCTTTGTGTAGAGCAGTCACTAGTGAAGACTGAGGCAAAAAAAAAAATTGTTGAATAACTATCTACTTGTCCATTGTTATCAGGCTTCTTGTGTTGCTCACTAGGGAGGGCATGCCCTCGTGGAATTTCAAATCCTAGACATAAGCTGTAGAATATTATTTTCATGTGTCATAACTTCTCAACTTTACAAAAGCCCTTTCCTGGACATAAATATTCTTTATGCATAGGCAGATAAAATAAACTGCAAAGAAGATGTGATGTTTACAAATTTTTTAAGTCATAGGAAGTAAAGACGAAAAATGAATTAAGTTTTAATTTGAATTAAAATAAAATTTCAGACTGAGTATCAAGAAGGAAACTGTTCCGAATGTAAGGTGTAACAGTATGACATGCATTATTCTGAAAAGAATCATTATCAGGTCCATAGGAAAGACATTGTTTGGAAACTACAGATTTTATTCTTTTACTTCTCTGTTTAAATATTGGTTGCTTCTCATAAAGCATGTGAGCTTTTCAGATAACTTATGGAAATAGCTCCTTTACAGATTTGTTCGTGATACCATTTATATAAACACTGAAAGGACTAGATAACATTTGCAGTCTGATTAAGTATCCAATTGAGATGAGTCTTGTGCTTTGCTTTCTCAGCCACAGAAAAATCTTGTTCAATAAATATATATTTTTAATAAATGAATTGTGAAAGTTTTCTTACATTTAAAAAATGTTTCCCTTTATAGAAAGGGAGAGAAATGGCTGTTACTCTCTCTTGTTCTCATTCTTTTATATACTAGTAACAGGGCTTGATTGCAGGGTATTTTTATGTATTTTCTAGCAGAAGCATTGTCTCTTTTTCTGTTATTTCCTAAGACTGGAATATATTTTTTTAAAAGAAAAAACTGTATTAGGAAAAATCAAGAACATGTCATCAGTTTCATTTCCAGCTCAATACCAGTCTATTGCAAAACCAGCATATTTTCTCTAGCTTGGCAAAGATTTAAGTATTTTTACTGGTTGTCATGTAGCTGGGAGAAAACATCTGAGTAATGAGCATATATGCAGTGTAATTCAGTCAACTTTCTTTCCTTCTTGTAACATAATTGACAGAGGGCTGTGAGAAGGAAAATTTTCTATGAAGATTGTTATAGCATAAATGAACCTTGTGAGTTTGATATGCTGAGGCTGAAATAGGGTGTATTTGAATGTGAAGAGATGGGAGATAAAGCATGAAGTCTTGAAATTTTCTAAGCTTTCTCAGTGAAAGGCAATGATGTGCTATCAAATAAATGTTTCTGCATGCAAATGGTATAAAAGTCATCTCAAGCTGAAGCAGAAAGAAATCTTCACCTTTTCTTTTCTTTTCTTTTCTTTTCTTTTCTTTTCTTTTCTTTTCTTTTCTTTTCTTTTCTTTTCTTTTCTTTTCTTTTCTTTTCTTTTCTTTTCTTTTCTTTTCTTTTCTTTTCTTTTCCCTTCCCTTCCCTTCCCTTCCCTTCCCTTCCCTTCCCTTCCCTTCCCTTCCCTTCCCTTCCCTTCCCTTCCCTTCCCTTCCCTTCCCTTCCCTTCCCTTCCCTTCCCTTCCCTTCCCTTCCCTTCCCTTCCCTTCCCTTCCCTTCCCTTCCCTTCCCTTCCCTTCCCTTCCCTTCCCTTCCCTTCCCTTCCCTTCCCTTCCCTTCCCTTTCCTTTCCTTTCCTTTCCTTTCCTTTCCTTTCCTTTCCTTTCCTTTCCTTTCCCTTTCCCTTTCCCTTTCCCTTTCCCTTTCCCTTTCCCTTTCCCTTTCCCTTTCCCTTTCTTTTCTTTTCTTTTCTTTTCTTTTCTTTTCTTTTCTTTTCTTTTCTTTTCTTTTCTTTTCTTTTCTTTTCTTTTCTTTTCTTTTCTTTTCTTTTCTTTTCTTTTCTTTTCTTTTCTTTTCTTTTCTTTTCTTTTCTTTTCTTTTCTTTTCTTTTCTTTTCTTTTCTTTTCTTTTCTTTTCTTTTCTTTTCTTTTCTTTTCTTTTCTTTTCTTTTCTTTTCTTTTCTTTTCTCTCCCATCATTTCTTCATTGGAAAATATTTTGTCATATAGAAAATGATTCTGTGACTTGTTGCCTGACATGCTTTGATAGATTTAAGTGAAATTGGCCTGCTGCATTACTTAATTTGTCCTTATTTCTTGTATATTTAATTTATGAGTCAAAAGACAAGAACTGCCTTCTGAATTTGGTATAATACTTGCATCAAAAGGACAATTCATTCCAAATAGATAAGTCAGGGACAAAATCTTTTTCTTATTCCAACTCTGCCTGAATGAACAGTTTCAGACTTCTACCAAACATTGCTTGCTATGCCATCAACAAAGACCACCAAGATAAACTTTTTGAGCAGGCAATTTTGGCTCCTAAACACAGAAGTGATTATTTTATTATGATATTCCTCTATGCTTATTCATTTTCAATATTGTTTGTTTTAATTTGTAGGATAGTATGCTGTTATGCAGCCAGGAGAGTGTAGAAAATTCTGTTGTCAATCTTCTGATCTGTGGAGCTCAAAGAATACAGAAAGAGTAAGCTGCAAACCCTGCTTCTATCTAAATTCACTCAAGTAAAATATAGTAGCTTCTGGGATCATGACTTTTGCCTGTAATGCAAATAATGTCTTGTCAACAGCTTCTTGAATGACATTCTAGCACATTTTCACCTCTAGTTTGTATCTCAACCTTCTTCTGAAGAATCTGCATTGTAAAGAGGAAGAATATTGTTTCTTTGAGAAGTAGGAATTTGCAGTTCCTGCTGAGCTTACAGCTAATAGGAATTGGAAAATACTGCCATAGAGTGTGATAGAGCTGATTAGAAATATCTTTCCTCTGAGAAGAGAAAAGACTCTCACATTCCACCAACTTTCAAATCCAGCAGGAATATAGATAAATCATATTTACCTTTGTCTTTGTCCTCATTTATTAACACTTTCATTTTACATGGAGAAAAAAACATTTTATGATTTCTGAGCTATTACCAGAAAGATTGCAGAAAAGTGCAAAAATTGTGAAAAAAGTTGACATGGAAATCATAAAGATAAATGAATTTGATAAAATTCCATCTATCAAAAATAATTTTAAAAATGGGATTTAAACACAATAAGGAATGATATAAAATTGGAAATATGGAAGGAAATGGTATAAAAGCTGGTCACTTTAAGTTGTTGCAAGGAAACAGTACTTCTGAAAGGGGTAGTTATACCTTCTCTATTCTCCAAGTTTTTCCTGTTGCCCTCTTCCATCAATGCTCATGCTCACGTGGCTGTGCAGTGAGATGGATATAGGAACTAATATGGATAAAAGATAATCTCCCATCACTGTGCTGCTTTAACAGTCAAAATCTAAACACTAGCTCATATAAATGTGCATTTGAGTAGTGTTTCAGTTGGTAGACATCAGTTGCAGCCCTTTGATAAGTAAGGAATGCAGCAGTCTGAAATTAAAAAGAGTAATTAAATGTAGTTCAGAGAAAAGAATCAAACAAGATTAAAGATCTGGATAACTGAAAATGGAAAAAAAATAGTTAAACAGGAATGAAAGACAGTAATAGCATTTTATAAAAACCAATGTGTTCAAAACTCAGAAAAAAAAAAAAAAGGACAAATTGATTTTCACAATATTTCTCTATGCAATGTAAATATTATCAATGCCTTTAAAAGATGGTGAAGAAGTTGAAGTACAAATGTTTGCAGAATTTCTCTAGTTCAATCTGTAAACGTCTGTACTTGTTCTCATTGTTGATGTACTACTAGGAGCTGCCTAGAGTTACAGTCTGTAGAAAAGAATCTCACCTGTCTTACAAACTCAGTAGTTTTACTAGGACTGTTCTGAGATATTATCTTAGGTTGATAGCACTTAGCCTTTCCTTAAATGTGACATTTTCTTTAATTTTAGCCTAATGACAAGTTCTTCTGCTTGAATTAAGTTTTTATAGACTCTGAAGTAAAAAATCAATTCATTACCTGTGATGATTTTTATTCAAAAAAAAAGAAAAAAGAAAAAAAAAAAGAAAAAATTAGTAGCACACGTTATAGAACATGTATGCCCATATTTAAGACATCTTCATATTTTTACTGAAAGCTTGTCTCAAATGAAGTAAAAATCTTGCTATTAGTATCAAATATGCTAGAAAATGACATATTTTATATCACTGTCATAATCAGTCTAAGCAAAGTCTCTGAAGTTGTTTTGTAGGAAATTTGTGTAGATTAACAGAATGTGCAAGATGTGATATATTCAAATATAGCAATATAGCAATATAACTACCTGCTACTTTGGAGAGCTTCTAATTAACTATAAAATCCGCATAAGGAAGGGAAAGGAAGAAGAAAAGGGTAGGAATTCTTCACCTTTTTAATTTCCTATATTTTAGTATTCGACTCACTTACTTGCTATTGCTTAGCTACTTTTAAAATAATAACAATTTAGGATAATATAATATTACAGTTATTCTCTTCAGCTGATAACGGACTAAAAATATATTCTGATCCTATCTCATTGCACACTTTCAGGAGTCTTAAAGTTCATTAAAGTATCTTTATCTTCAGCTCTTCATCATTCACCCTATGTTACTGCTTACCCAACATATTCTTCTTACCTCAGCATCCTTCAGTTTAAAATTTCTCTCATTTTAGATTAGACCAAAAAGGGGTCCCAGTTTTTACTGTCTTGATAAAGAAATTGAGATTCCCTCACATGTGCATTCCCTGGATGGAGTACAAGAGCGTTAAGATACTGTTAACAAAAACAAACAAACAAACAAACAAACAAACAACAATAACAACAAAAACTATCCTAATCTCTATAAATTTTCTTAGTACTTTTCACTGTAGTGTGCCTTCTTGTGCTAAGAACCTTCTTAAATTCTTGCAACATAGGAATCCTTGAACTTGATGCAAAGCTTAAAGGAAATAAAAATACAGAGTTCAGAGATGATTAGTAGTCATTTTGATTGTGTAGGCAACTACATTTGCCAAGGTAATCAGTTCTAACTCCATATGAATAAAAACATGAAGAAGGGTAATGGGCTGAAACTTAAGCATAGGAAGTTCCGCATGAATGTGCACAAGAACTTCTTTACAGTGAGGGTCACGGAGCACTGGAACAGGCTGCCCAGGGAGGTGGTGGAGTCTCCTTCTCTGGAGATATTCAAGACCCACCTGGATGCCTACCTGTGTGACGTGATGTAAGGAGCCTGCTTTGGCAGGGGGGTTGGACTCGATGATCACTAGAGGTCCCTTCCAACCCCTACAATTCTGTGATTAAGTGTATTTTTATTTTTTATTTTTAATAAACCATTTGAAGTTAAGCATACTAGAGAAATAAAAGTGTTTCTACTACAGAAACACTTATGATTTAAACAGACAGAAACTTTGTTTCACAGAGACTTAATGAAACAACATTCCTGTACCTGATACTTCTGAATTTTGACATAATTAAAAATATATCTATATATCTATATATGTACATATATATATATATATATATATATATACATATATATATATACAACTGTAACATTGATCCTATGGGGCACCCAGGGTGGTTTTAGTATCCAGCATAAATTCTGGACAAGCCACTGTGGAAAGACATTTTTGGATGACAGGAGACATTCTGAATGTGGCTGAAATGCTTTCCAGTTATATATTTACATACATATTCTCTGGAAATTCTCAGTTGGATGGCTTTAACCCCACAGTGTGAGAAGTCACAGCTGAGGATAATATTCTGTAGTAGATAATAATGTACTGATGTTGATCTCACAAGTAAAACAGAATGGCTACAACACACAAGATGAAAATGGATGTAGTAAATATATGGCATTTTCATCCACTCACCTGCTATAAAAAATGAACAGATTCCTTTAAGAAGATACAAAAGTTGAATCCTGTGTCAGATCACCAGGGTACCCCTCTGTTATGATGTCTAACCAGTATGTTCTTTCCATTCAAGATACCTATTATAATAAAACAAGCTAAGTAGACACCACCAATGCTTATTAAAACTTCATCTTCCTGAACGCCACTTCTCAGCTGTACACTTGCCTATATAGTCTTCAAAAATAAATTCAAATTATTTTCAAGATTTAATTTCAAAGCCTCTTTGACATTACCAACAAATACATATTTACAGAAAGGATGGCCACTACTCACTTTGGCAAAGCAAATCCTCACATTAGCTGTGAAGTATAGGTAATGGTTGGACTGGATGATCTTCTAGGTCTTTTCCAACCTTGATAATCCTGTGATTCTGTGACTGTGATTCTGTGATCCCTATCACTTTTGTACTATGACAAATGTCTGCAAAGGTCTGGTTATAGTAGTGCTACCAGTAATTTATCACTCTCAACCCTCATAGAGAGAGATTCATGAAGCCTGTCTTTACTCCTTTTTATTTATTTTTATCTATCTATCTATCTATCTATCTATCTATCTATCTATCTATCTATCTATCTATCTATCGGTCTATCTGTCTATCTATCTATCTATCTATCTATCTATCTATCTATCTATCTGTTTTACCTCTTAATGCGTTAAAATTATTGGACTGTAGCAATTTTTCTTATGGACTGTAGTTCATTCTACTTCTGAATTCTTCAAATCAATGAGGTTGTAAGCCTTCTGCCATAGTAAAAAATAAGTGTAATAAAACTGTATAGGAAAAAATGTAATATGTGTAAAAATTCCACATATTCAAACATATCAACTGTAAAGTTTATTAGTGATATTTTAAGCACAAAACTATCATTGAGAAGGAGAAAAATTAACTAAAGTATGAAGTAACAACTTGGTGAGCAACACATTAATATTTTCCTTTCTCTTGGAGAATTCTCTCAGATTTTACTTAATTTGTCTTTGTTTTGGAATTAAGTTCTGTGGTTCTGAGAGTTTAGTTAGCAGCAAATTGAATAAATTTAATACTGAAGGGCTGCAATAAAACTGGTTACCCATAGACCATTTTGTATTTCACCACAATTTAGTGCATTCTCTTTTTTTTCCTTCCCATCTAAAATGCTAAAAATTATGAACAGGGAAGTTAAAAGACATTGAATAAATTTTTCACTAGTTCCTCTAGTCGTTTGTTTAGATTTCCAAGATTGCACTGAGGAAATTAAATGGCTTTCATTAATAATTTTTCAGTTTCACCCGATATTTCAATCTCTTCTGTGGGCTATAATCAGTTAAAGTGTGTCATATATAAAGACTTGGGCTACCCCAGTTCTTCAGGAATTCATTTTTGGACAGTGCTTATTTTGTGAAGAAGGTGAGTTTATTTATCAAATTCTATGAAACCCTCTAATTTAAAATAGCTAAGATTATTGAAAACTTAAAAATTATATCACTGTGTAACATTTTATTAGTTACACTTTTCTCCAGCTCTTTGAGAACTCTTCAGTTTATTGCATCAAATCAGTGTCCTTCGAAAGTACCCTCATTATGTTGCCCTTGCAATTCCAGAAGTCATATTTTTAAAAGGTCAAAATGTTTATAACCAGGAAATAAATAAATAAATAAATAAATAAAGCTACTTGTTGGTCTTGAAGTTGTTTCCTGTTCTGTTCTCCTGATGGTAATCTCAGTGCTTTGGCTTTCTTACTCGCTTTCTCTTAAGCCTGAGGTATGTACTTTTGATGTATATTATTCAAGACAAATACAAATCAAATTGAATATAAATGAGCCCTTTGATCCCCTAAATAGCTTGTTAAATTAATCTCTTCTCCTTACCTCTACTTTTTCAAAAGGACACTGCTGCTTTTCAGTTATTGATATTTAATCTTTTGATGTACACCTCACTGCTCCTCTAGGATTTTTTATTTTTTTATTTTTTAATTTTTTTTGTTCTTCTGTTTTTTACAAAACAAATCAAAGCTTGGGCTTTTAAGTGATGATGACCTTTTAGATGGCCATAAAATAATCACTGTTTTTCCTTTTATAATCATTTTATCCCACTCTTCTTTTCATAGCTCCATGGAGAGCATGATGTCATGCAAAGTTGATATTTGATAGAGCCCAACTCATAGGGGTCATTATAGAACAAATACTGAAAACAACAAAACTGTATTATCTTTTAGTCTTCTATCTAACCAAATTTAAACTCACTGTTTTAGTGAGAGATCCACCACTGCAAATCCTTGCTTACTCCCTGGATACTCATTTACCTCACTAACGCAAAATGCTGAGCTGATTGCTGTCTGTTCTTGTTCAAAATGGCATGGCAGAGATCTTCATGGACAAGTGCAGATATAAATTATATCTGCACCTATGCTTAACATGCTGGTTCTTTCAGTTTGTGATTTGAGACAAAATAGGACAACATTTGACCACATGGAAGTAGTTTCAGGTAGTTTGTGTGATTGAAGTAGGTTGAGAACCAGGTTCACCAGAAAGTTAACTTGTTGGAAATTTGTGCATGTCATAATAGAAAAATTTCCTATAGCACCATGAAAGCATATCTTTTATTAATTAAATGAAATTTAAAAGTGTAACTTCTATTAATGAAATTAAAATACTGAAGACTTATAATGTATTCATTTTTATCATTTCTAAGAAAATATTTCTGAGACTACTTTACTTTCTAAAATTATAAGTGAGGCTACTCTAATCCTAAGAGAAATCGATGAAATATTCATAAGGTTATTTTGATTTCTAATCTTATGGCATTAGGAATGATGTAACTATGAAATCAATGTAGTGAATGGAATGGAACTTTTAAAATATATCATGAAAATATGCATGAAGATGTAAATAAATTGTATCCTGTCACGAATAATACTTTTTTATCTGACAGTGATATTGTTCTGACAGACAAAAATGCTATCTACTTCAGCATAAAAAGCAGAAGAATTTATTTACTTTCTAAACATGATTTTTATAATAAATAATGCTAAATTTTATCAAAAACATATTTTGTTTTGTCCATAATAGTGCACTTGTAAAATAGATTTTCTTTTCTGTATTGTAAGAAGAAAAATGACCCCTTTCATTTTTTTTCTTCCTCTTTTTATAAAGTTTCTCTATCTTAGCCATGAAATTGTTCAGTAGTGTTCAGTATAGTTCAGAATAGTTCAGTAACTATTCAGAATAGTTCAGTAACTGTGCAGTAGTTAACTGATTTCTGAAACCAGTATTTAGTCCAACTTTTTAAGTAGTGGATGGTAGAGGTGACAGAGTTAGAAGTATTCGATGGAAGAACAGACAGACCATGTGATGGGAAGGGAAGGACTGATTTTTATTTATTCTTTTCATTGTCTGCAGTCCTTTTTGTGATAACTTTCTGTCTTGAGATGAATCAAAACAACAGAAAATGAGAAGAAATTGAGAATTGAGAAGGGTATGAGTTCTTGGTTGTATATAAGTATATAATTTTATTTTATTTTATTTTTTGTAGTGACATCGCAGTGCATTCTGGACATCTTTCACAAGAAGTGAACTCGCATTATGACCAGCTAATTGTTCAATCAAAACTGAAAATTATCTTTCTACTTTCCCTTTAGACCTCCTGTCTAAAAAGATAACTGCAACATCCTTTTAGAAAGCTGATATGCATACATGTTAATAGTAAAAGCTCTGCCAGTTATTCAGACAGGCTTTGAAGAGAAATCAATCTAATGATTTTACCAAGAAAAATTCAGGAAGTAGGACACAGACTGTCTTGTGGATACTGGCAAATCTTGGGATTAGACTCAGTCCCTTGTCGCTTAGCATTCCTAAGTCTTGAAAATTTCTTAGTACTATCAAAAGCATAAATTCTGCAAGTAAATAAGCTATGTACTTGGAGCCTTTACAAGCTATCTGATAAAAATTGTGTTTGTATCTACACTATGTTATGTTGTTGACAGAGATAAGAAGTCTAATGGCACATTTAGTCTAATTTTCCTTTTGAAACTTATCTTGCTGGATCCCTACATTTTGATGGGTTGAAGAAGCTTAGATGTTATGATAATTGGAGCCCTTAAGGCATTAAGCCCCTAATGATCCTTACCTGGGTCTTCTTACTTCTGGGCCCAAGGAAGCTTATATTGGGTTTTGGTAACAGGGAAGTTGCAGAGTTCTCTAGCCTCTATGAGAAAACTCCAGAAGCTGCCCCATGCTAGAAGAGAGTTAGCTCCAGCTGCCTCCAAAGCATACCCACTGCCAGGCAGAGCTGAGTCCAATAGAAACACTGGTTCTGCCTCTGGAAAAGCATATTTGAGAGAGGATAAAAAATCTTCTGTGAAACAGCAGCTGAAATAAGAGTGAGAAAACAGAGAGAAACAATCCTGCAAGCACCAGGGCCAATAAAGAAGGAGAGACCACCTCCTCAGGAACACGGCTGGGAGGAGTGGCTGATACCAGAAGATGGTGTTGCCATTCAGCAAGGTCTGGACAGGCTGGAGAGTTGGGTAGAGAGGAATGTTATGAAATTCAACAAGGCAAGTGCAGAGTGGTACACCTAAAGCATGGAATAACCATGTGCATCAATACAGGATATGGGCTGTGTCTACTGAAGAGGGCCATGCAGTGAAAGACCTGGGTGACCTGGTGGACAACAGGTTGATCATGAACTAGCAGTGTGCCCTTGTGGCCGGGAATGCCAATGGTGTCTTGTGATATGTTAAGAAGAAAGTAGCTAGCAGGTCAAGGGAGGTTCTCCTTCCTCTGTACTCTGCCCTGGTGGGGACGTTTTTGAAGTCCTGTGTCTGTTTCTCAGTTTCTCAGTTCAGGAAAGATGGGGAATTACTAGAGAGGTTCCAGAGAAGAGCCACAAAAATGAATAAGTGCCTGGACTACCTCCCTTATGAAGAAAGGCCTACAGAAGACTAAGAGGGGAATCTTATCAAAGCTCCTAAATTTCTAATGGGCAGGAGTCAAGTGGACATGACTATGCTCTTTTCAGTGGTGCCCAGTGACAGGAAAAGGGGCAATAGACACAAACTGGAACACAGGAAGTTCCATGCAAGCATGAGGGAAAATCATCTATACTTTGGAGGTGACAGAACCCTGGAAGAAGATGCCCAGATTATCAGCCAGAAATCTTGGAACACAGAAGACCAGTTTGTCTTGTGCTGTCTCAAAAGTAAAAGACAGCACTAAGGGTAAAGCTGTCTCACAGTATTCTATACTTCTGTTGTATAGAGAAGGAATTTAGGATTTATCTGATTGTATCGATTCCATGTATTTTAGGGCATGGAAATTGTATATAGGCTGTCATCATTCTTTCTGTGATTTTCTTCAACAACTGGTTATTTTGTACTCTCACGTGAATGTTCCTAGTACAGATTTTTTTATTTTTATTTATTTATTTTTTTAAAAATTATTATTTATTTATTTATTTTTACATATAATCAAACACTCTTTGGGGTCTTAAGACAAAGTGGAATCATCCAAAACACACTGAGTAATTAAATCACTTAATAAAAAAGGTTTATTATTTTGGATACAATTTCCTCCCTCCCCCCCCTTCCCCAAAGTAGTTTACCAAAAGGAGAGCTTGAGGGACTTCTTTAAGGAAACACTTCACAACTGAGGTAAGTTAAGGTATCTTTATACCCCCAAGGGCATTTTCATCATTGGCTTTCTAAAATAAGGAGGCTTAAACTTAGAGTTCTTACCTGCTTGCATAATCCTTGACTAATGATTACTGTATTGTGCAGCAGTCTTTTTCTGGTTTTGCATAAGACCTTATCAGCAGAAGATAACTATCAACACTGCAAAATAGCTGTAGCCAAAATACTTCTGCTCTCATCTTTTTTATTTTTTTTCCTGATTAAAAAGGAGTTGGCAGAAAATGTCTATGCCTAGTACTTTAACTGTGTATTTCTGATGTGAAAACACTAAAGAGTGTTACAGACTTGTAACATTTGTACATTTAGCAAACTTAGAGGAGAAAACAACCATTGATCTGTGTTTGTTTAAATAAACATTGGCAAGATTGTAGCTAGATATCTGCAATCAGTAACTGTATTGGTATTTTGCCAGGAGTTCTCAGCATCAACTGTTGCTTTAATCTGACAGAAACTAGGAATTACCTCCTAGGCCTGAATAGCTTCAAAGTTATTTTTTATTAAGGTACTGAAGTTAATCTCTGGAATATATTTTTACCAAAACTAAATGTAGAAGTGTAATAATCTGGGCATTGTTTATAATATTACTAAAAATGCTTTAAATTGATAAAACTATCTTAGGTATTTTATCAGCATATAGTAATTTCTTTTGCCTTTCTGAAACCTTTTAAAAATAAACACACTATGTATTTCTGAATTGCAACTCTTTCAATTTTTATACATCTGTTAATAGTTTACATTTCTGACAAATAAGCCTAGTGTTGTAACAGGGGCTTGAAAGAATTAGGTACATTTAAATGCATTTAAAGGCTGGGCCAACCCAGGGTAGCTCAGATGCAAGCAGTGTACTGATGTGACCAGAAGAGCTAGGGCCTGGATCTACTCCTTCTCAGACATTATTTGAAGGTTGGTAGTGAAGGCAAGGTTATCTCATCGAGAGATCCCTACATACTTGAGGACCTTACAGGCCTTCCAAAGATAAACATAAGATAAGATAAGATCCTCACTCACTGAAGCTTGGGATCATGTTGTTCTGCTGTCTTGATGGAAAGTGCAACATGTTACACTAGTAAAATAAGAGGCTTTACTTTTGGAGCAGTCCTCATAGCTACAAAGCTTATTCAGCATTTAGAAAGGGCAGATATTATGTTTCTCTGGTCCTAATTTGACTCTCCCATGCAAATCCTATAGGATAAAAGTTTTAGTTGCATTATCACATAAATTAATTGAGCAGTTCCTTGTGTTGTTTCTTTTTATTCACCTGTTATCACTGTAACTTCATCAGTATTTTAGAAGTGTAATTAACTAAAAACTTGAAGACTGTTTTCTTAGTATTGCTGTTTTCTAAGTATTAGCAGATTTTATATAGGAAAAATCACCTTCAAAATCATCTCACAGGTTTATCTCAAAAATCTGTTGATTTTTGCCCCAGATTTTCCCAAATGTTGAAGGAATGAATTTAAAATTAAAAGTATTGTACCTGAAGGCCTCTTTCTCAGAAAACTGTAACAAACAAAAAAGGAAGTTGTATGAATGTTGCTTTTAGATTCTGTATTTACACGGACATGTGATTCCAGCATGTAGGCCTTATTGAAGTCTTACATTTTAACTTGTTAATCTTGTGCAGCTACTGTGAGGGACCTGAGCGCAGTGCCATTCTTCCCTACCTAGGTATTCAGCTGTTTGTGCTCAAGGCCAGTTCTGATATGGTGCATCTCTGTCACATTGGGTCAGGCTGCTGTGAAAAGCTCTGTATGGGAAAACAGCTTTGAGAGACTTTGTCAGAAACTCTTTCTGCTCTCAGCCTTGATCCTTCTGTGATTTACGGTGCAGGAATATTAGTGCCTGGCCACATACCTTCCTAATCTGCTGACTTCATTACTGATCTTAGACATCATCACTATGCACTTGTCTGATGTTCCTGACTTTTGTATGAACACAGTTACTTTCACAGTACCTACTCTTCTTTCTTGGTGTCACGGGAATGTGCCCTTTGTTGGGGACGCTATTCCTGCCTGCCTTACATTTCTACCCCACTCTTGGTTCACAGTCTTTGTGGTGCAGCCCAGTCTTGCTGCTCCCTGTTAATCTTTGCCAAAAACTGGTATTTCAATAAAGGATAGTTCTTTGTATTTTACCAGTTTGTTTTTTTGAGACATTATGAAAAGATTATCTTTCCCTGAAAGAGAGCACATTGAAACACAGCCCACATTCTTGATAGCACTATGTCTTTGTGTCATCATTTGATAAGTACTTCTTGCCAAAATTAAGGCCTGCCTACTTCTAAAGTCCAATCATTTGCCCAAGGATCTAATTTTACAGTGCTTTCAACACCTGCTCTTGCTCTCTGCTACTTGGCAACAAACTACTGTCCTACAGACTGGGCCTGTTTGTTTCACATACAGTGGACTGGCTCATAACTCAGTCTGGCCATCCCCATCAGATCACAGACTGCATTATCATCACCTGTGCTACACCTGTAGATGAAAATGACTTTTTTTTTTTTTTTTTTTTTTTGTGTGTGTGTGTGTGTGTGTGTGTGTGTGTGAAAATACTTCTGTGTAAATGGGATTAAGAGTTGAAAGCTTTCTTGTTTGGGCAGCAGCTGAAAAACACTTTTTTTAGTTCTCTCTTTTTACCCCCTTTTTCTCAGCAAAATCCCTGAACTGGCTGGGAAACTTCTTGCTCCTATGAAAACACTGTGGAACTAGTATTAATTCATTAGGCCAGTGAAATGTGAGGTAGCTATCTGACATCTGTATTACAGGTCACTGCTGAAGTACAATATTATTTGTTTTAGTAATATTGTTTGTATTCCCAAACCTAGCGTCACAGTTACAGAAGTATTATTCAGTTTATACAATGATGTTATTTTAGACAGGCAGATTTCTCTCAAGCACAGGATGCCGTATGAAAAGTAAAACCACATCTAGGCTTCAAGAAACTGAAACCGAAAAAACTCTTCATAGGGTACTCCCTCCCTTACTGTGAGATCAAATCTGACAGCAACAGGTATAGTGTTGCCCTCCTAGAAGCTTCTGTCTGGCAGAGTAGAATGCCAGCTGGGGAGATATTGTGGGGAACCCCTGGTGAGCAAGTGCAGTATTTTATATCCTTACAGCTGGCAGACTGCCTAGCATGGTATTTCTGTCTCCTCTTCAAAACTTTAAGAAGTTCATTAAGATTACAGGCAGCAACCATGGCAACTAGTAGAAACTGAATTTCTTAGGTGTAATAGAAAAGCATATACACAAATAAATATATATCATCCTACAACACAAGTCAATCCAGTACTCTATAGTAATTTTAATATATATTTAATGAAGTGGTACCTGTAATTTGAGCACAGCAGCTTAATCCAGATGGGGAGGGTTCTGGAACAAAGTTAAGTCTTAATGTTTTTTATGTTTTTGTATTTGTGTATCAGATGATGCATTTCCCAGTGCTGAAACTGTGATGTTCCTAGTCATTTGAACAAATGGTAGGAGAGTTAATTAATGCTTACTGACAAAATACATAATAAGAGATTACTTAAGTGCTATTAGAATGTAATCTTCTGTTTGCACTAAGTGCATAGGTAAGCTAAGCAGTGAACTAGATACTGGTAGGTGAATGAGTTATGTATGAGAGTAAAAGGGACACACTATGATCATTTAGTACGGAAGGAAAAAGGAGTTTCTAATCTGGTGATTTCTCAGGATACACCCTCTATAGAATGTCTTGTGTAGGAAGGTACCTCAAAAATCATCTTGCTCCAATACCCCTGCCATGAGCATTGTTCCTGTCCACCAACTCAGGCAGTGCAGTACCCTCATCCAACCTTGCCTTGAACACTTCTAGGGATGGAGCATCCACAACTTCTTTGGGGAGACTGTCTCAGTGCCTCACCATACTTTCAGTGAAAAACTTCCTTCTAACATCTAATTTAAATACCCCCTCTTCTATTTTGAAGCCATACTCCCAGTCCTATCAAAATCTGTGTAAAAAGTTAATTTCCCTCCTGTTTATAAATGACCTTTAAGTACTGAAAGTTCTCAGTAAGGTCTCCCTGGTGCCTTCTCTTCTCCAAGCTGAAGAAGAGAAACTGGCTTAACCTGTCTTCACAAGAGAGATGCCTGTCTTCTGATTATCTTTATGGCCCTTCTCTGAATGTGCTCTAACAGCTCTATGACTTTCATGCACCAAGGGCCTCAGACCTGAACAAGATACCCCTTGGAGCTTCACAAGGGCAGAACAGAGAGGGGAAAAATCACTTTCCTCATCTTGCTGGCCACTCCTCTTTTGATACAGCCCAGAACAGGCTCCCCATCTGCAAGTGCACACTGTTGGCTTATATTAAAATTTCATCTACCAGGCCCCTAAACACTTTCTTGGCAGGGTTGCTCTTGAGAAATTATTCTCCGAGGCTATAGACATGTCTGAGATCTCCCTGACCCAAACACAACACCTTACACTTAGCCTTGTTGAACCTTATTAGGTTCATATAGGCCCAGATAATGCACTTGTTTGGGCGCCTTTGGATGGCACTTCTTTCTCTTGTACCATCTGCAAAATAGCTGAGAATGTACTTGATCTTGATCTTAATTGCTCAAAACATCTCCACCTGGGACATCTACCCCTACTCATTCACTCAGAATGATCAGTGTTCTTTATTTTCAATCATCTTCCATATAAAGTAGAGAAAAGGGAAGTGATTTGAGTTTGATTATAGTCCAGTTCTAAAAATGATTTGTCTCTTGAAAAATTAAATTTTAATGCTTTAATTTTGCCTCATATATTTAGTGCACAACACTAGTAAGTATGTTGCAAAGACTGCATACTAAGATTTTGTTGTTCACCTTATCACACATAGAAAAATTGACTCTCATTTGCCTTACTGGTGTTCTAGAAAGAAGAGGGAAGACAACATGCTGTAAATATTAATCACAGACAGATGTAATTAGGCTGTGAAATTCTAGAATTAAACATAACTGTAGACTTAACAAATGTACAGTTAGAAGAGTGGCATAGTTAGGATGGTATTTTACAGATTTATAGTTAGAAAGATTATTGCGGTGGAAAGAAACAATAAAAAATAAATGAAATGTTCACCTGTGTCCTAGGCGTACAGTAGAAAACCCCATAGGGAGGAATCTCCAGAAAGAGACCCTTCCTCAGAACCAGTCAGCCCTTAAGTGGGGTCTAGGAGAGGTGCAGCCAGGTTCCAACCCTTCTTGTCATACATGTGAATTGTCTTCACCTGTGCTCCCATGGCTGACTCAGTTCATGACTCAGGTGATCAACCAGTGATTCAGGTCCTGACTCTACAGTTCCCATGTATTAAATTAGTATGTACTTATATTAACTATAAAGCAGCCTCAGCTTTTTATTTCATTTATTTATTGACTAGAGAATCTCTGGAAGCAGGAGTGAAGTTCTCTGCATCATAGTCACATCTTGAGGGTTAGGGCAAGACCAAATCTGAATATCTTATCCTAATTGGTATGGCCAAAACTGAATGTTTACCCTTTTTTTTCTCAAAAAGCTTTTTTTTTTTTTTTTTTTTTTTTATTTTATTTTATTTTTTATTTTTTTTTTGCCTTTGTGCAATAATTTTCACCTGTTTATATTTGGTAGACTGTCAGTGGAGAGAAAAATATCTCTGTGTAATGAGACTCAGGCTCTAAGTGTTATGTACTACGAATGTCAAATGCTTTATATCTATTTTAAACATCTTTCTTCCAGGAAAGCATATTCATTTCCTTTAAGAAGTCTAAGTGGAGAATGAAGTATTCTAGGACACTGAGAAAATAACTGACTACCTTGCAATAAACAGCTCCACACTGAAAAAATAATGTTTTTTGGTTTTTGAGATTTTGCAAGTACAAATTCTGTTATTTGCTTCCTCCAAATTATAATTCAAAAAGAAGTTTGTTTAGCACTGAAGGTAGGTTATGGTTACAATTGTATTCATATTTTCCACATTTGGGAATAAGTTTGTGTTTTAGTTAATAATTGTTTATGTTATTGAGTAAGCATTAACAAAAACAAGTGAACTAAGAGAAGGAAAAATTACCTCTATTAAAAATAAATAAACAGCAATGAAGCAACAACAGTCAAACAATAAAAGAACAACCAAATTTAACAAGTAGAGAATTTAACTATAGTAGGTCTTATGGCAAAAGAAGGCAATGACAGTGCCTTCTAATGGGATATAAACCCTGTAGAGCAATAGTAGGTTAGAGAATAAAAATAAAAATTGGCAATTTCTGGGAATTCCACTGTACAAGTAAACTACATGGGACTATAGTTTCTAGTCTCTTTGTTGGTATATTTGGTAACTGAAAACTTAAATATGTCTGTTCCTGCACGTATTTGTATAACCCATTGTCTTTTTTTCCTTTGACTCATACAAGTTCTAGTTTGGTGAATATTTCTTGTGAAATTCAGTTTTGCTGAGTCTGAAGGAACTACCATTTACAAGATTCCAAAACGGGCTAAAAATATAACTTTTTTGATTTGTCAGGCAATGATGAAGTGGAATCCTTACAGTTAATAGAATTAAGGAAGAAGAAGAAAAGGAGAAAGCTCATGTAATCGAAATACAAGTAAGAGTATCAAAATACCTTTTATCCATTTTTATTTCCCTCATATATATATCTTCTTAAATGGTTATGAATGTTAATCAAATAAAAAACAAACAAACAAACAAACAAAAACGAACAGGATCAAAATTTTCTGTGATTAGGTCAGTAAATAACCTTTCAGCAAGGGAACTGCTATGTCACAACCTGAACCAGAAGATGAGCATGTGAGTGTGCAATCTGAGTGATCAGAGTTGGGGAGCCTAGATCTATCGCTCCTCTCAGTCCCTTTTGGTGGTGCTTCAGAGAGTGAGTATGTACTCTGAGCCTGTGCAGTTTGCACCCCCAGCCCCTTCCCTGCCACACTTCCGGTGCACCAGATTTTGAACCTCAGTAGACAGCATTCCTCAGCTCACCATTTTTCTGAACTGTTGCTAAGATGGGTGGGTTAATTCCTCTTTCTTTGATATCTTCTTCTATAGTGCCTTTATCTCCAGTAAAGGCTCTATCATCACGTTCATCAGTTTTACACCTTCTAATTGCTGAAAATTAAGAAAATATTGAAAAAAATGTTGCATCTTTGGACATTTCCTCTCACAAGTTTCTTCCCTGATTGGGGCCAGTCATGGTTTTGTAATTTTTGCTATTGGTATTCCATATCATGACGTCATGTAGAGCACAAAGAAGAACTACATGTTCCAGAGCACCTCACAGTTGGAGTGGAAGATATGTCACAGAAGTCACAGGATCTGACTTGTTCTCTCTCTCTCACTGCCTGGCAGATGATGGCTGTGCTTTCCAAGCCATGCACCTTCAATTTCAAAGTAGGCTTCTCAGTTTTTGGAAATCTCTCTCTCTCTCTCTTATTTTATTTATTAATCTCAATTTCAATTAGATTGTGTTATGTTATCTTGCATTCCAATATCATAGTTAGTAAAATGAGTTTTCCTCCTTAGATCATTGCTGCTGCTCTGTTTCCTTGAGCCCAACCCCAAGCTCCCTACCCCTTTCCCTTTTCCCTTCCCATTTTTGGGGGTGCGGGCCCACTGCCTCCCACAGGAGGCCTACTGCCCCTCTGTCACAGACATAGATTGATCTAGATAACTCCATGACAGGACCTCATAAAAACAGTTCTTCTGCAAAAGAAAAACACAAGAAAGGACTTAATTTACATATTCTTTAATTAGCGTATTGGGATTTATGTTAGTTAGCACCCTAATTCTCCTCCTATGGTATTTATTTCTGTGCTGTCCCAGTGCTGTTGAAGCAACTGAAAATTAGTATTCAGATTTTCCCTTGGGATCTCATGAGACTCATAGGTGTCCCCTTTTAAACACTTACTCAACATTTGAAATTAGTTTCTAGTCCTACTACGCTTGTGATTATACTCAAGATGATAATTTAATGCTCCAGTGTGCCATTTGGGCATTATTAATAAAATTGCTTTGATCAGAATTGTAATCCTGAGTAAAGCCTTTTACTACTAATAGAAGTTCTCTTTTATTTATTCTTACATTTTTGCATTTTATGTGAAATAAGTTAAAACAGCGTCAGATTATCTGCTCAACAAAAAAATTCTGTATGGCTTGTAAAAGAGTACCAAGTCATTATCAGTGTCAAGACAAGAAAAGGTCTTACAAGTTAAGTCAGCATCATTACACAGCTTGAACTTTGTCATTATTGAAAACATTCTCCACCCTCCTTTTATTAATATTTTATGCAGGTAAGGCTCAGATGTTGCCACTGGTTCAAAAAGCAAAGATATTGCCAGGTGTATCTTCTGTACAAAAAATAGTTCTGGTGCTTGGCAGGATTTTGCACAAGTAGCTACTGCCACAGCAGGGTTCCCTTTGCATCTCCTGTGGTTGTGCTGACTTGTTATCAGCCAGTATTTGCTGGTAATGGGCCCTTTCATAGGCTTTGGGGTGAGACACAACCTACTTTAACTAACCCCATGCCTGCAGTAATAAGTCATTGCTGAGGCACATCAGCCATGTACCTCTGATCATATGCTTGTTAATTGCAAGCCTTTCTGTCCACATAGATGCATAGCAAACTTCCCAGTGTTTCTTCCATTTTCCTCAAATGCTGAAGAGCAATTAACCTAAAATGTTAGGCTTTGCTTGGGAAACACTTTTTGTTTAAGCAGAGGAGATATTTTACTTGCTTAGCAGAAATAAATAGTGCATGTACTGAAAGAAAAAGCTTTGTACAAGTTGCTGCAGGGCAAGGTGTTAAAAAGTTGAAGTAAGAGAAACAAATGACTGAGATTAATATGAAGAAAAAGTGTTTGGAAATCTGAAATATAAGGAAATACAACTCTAAAAAAAAAAAAAAAAGAAAAAAAAAAAACTAATCCTTTTTCTCCATTGTCTGCAATAATAAGCAGGGAAAATTTAGGGAACAATTTAAAGATGTGCAAGCAAAAAAATCATTGAAAATGGAGTAAGAAAGATTTCTAGCTGTTCATGGGACAGTAAAAACTTAAAAATAAATAAATAAATAAATAAAGTATTGATGTATATATGTATATGCCTTTGTATATGCCTTTCCGGCACAGGGTGCAGACAGTGTGGCACTGAGACATACCTAGTTAATATAATGACAGGAGAGACAGAGGTTCTGTCAATAGAATTGACACCAAGACATGAACAGAGAATAAAGGAAAAAAAAAAAAAATGTTCTTAACCATGCATGGTCTTGGGACCGTTACTGCACTCCTAATTCTCCTACATCACCCTGTTCTGCAGAAGTAATTCTAAGGTTGTGCCTGTTTTTCTGAGAATCATTTCCTCCTCCTCCCAGATTGCATATATAGCCAGACTAGAACATTCAAAAATGTCATATCTGCAAATTGGTTTCATCCAGCCTACTGAGTTCAAAATCAACATTTTATGTTTGGACAGAAGATAGTTGTCTTTACTTGGAAAAGGACTAAGATCTAACTTTAAAACAGGACTTTTAAAAAATACATAAACATATGATAAGTAAATGTGTACATACAGGATTCTATAAATAAACAGTATGCAAACTTCATAGTATTTTTATAATTCTGTGTATCATTTTAAAAATGAAGTTGTATCAACACGAGTTTAGAGAGCTGTACAAACAGAGGATAGATGTGCTAATGAAGATTGTGCTACATAGCTAGTAAATACCAACTTTTTCAGAAGGGTTTTCGTATAAGGAGCCATATGTTCTTGAATACATATAATGATTGGCCAAATCTAATTAGATAAATAATTACTTGTAGTAGAGCTCATAATAGAATGCTGGTGTTCTAAACCTGAAATAAAAAGCGTTATTCAGTTTCCTAACTTTAAACTTAGTGTCTCCATTTATATTGAGTTTGAATGGCTAAACAAACCAGAATTTGTCTGTCCAAATGTGTATGTTCTCTTTACAGATTAGTGGAAGATCACTGGAGTTGCAATGATGAAATGTTCTGTTTGGTATTAATTTTCCTTTGAGTTGCAGAACTTCAGAAAATGTTACAAGATTTAATTATCATTAATAAGTAAAGAAAGAAATTGGAGATGATAAGAAGAAACAGGCGTAACATATTTTACTGCTCCAGTACATCTATGTCCCTTTCAGAGGGTTTTTTCTATATATTTCTAGTTAATTGTCCAATATATCTTGTACTAGTTAATCATTAGCATAAGATGACCCACAGAACAAAATGAATACCATGTCAGTTGTTCATCCTCAAGAAACCTGGATTGAATTTGCATCTAAATGGAAAATTCACCCTACTTTCTATTTCTCTGAACAGCAAATAATGACTGATTATATTTCTTTAAATACATTGCATTGGTAGTTTAAACTTGAGATTTTATTATTACTATTATTATTATTTTGTCTGAGTATTTGTGTACTTTGCGTACTCATCAGTGATAATACATCAACAGCCGATCCTGTAAGGAACTTAACTGGTGTCAGGATAAAACCACCAATGCTTAGAGTGACCATTGTTCTAACTAAAAAATGTTTCCATGACCTTCCTACTGTGACATCAGATATATTGCAGCATGAGGTGTTTTCACACCATAGAAACTGACATAGTTTAGCATTGCTTGGAGACAATGGGCATATGTCCTTATTTATTTATTTATTTATTTTCTGGGAGATAAATAGTTGAAAGATGAAGTATAATTTAGAGAAAATTGTAGAATTTTACTTCTTTTATTTAAAAAAAAATCACACTGAAATATTTAAAATAAATAATCATAATACTGGATTGCAATTCAAGTAGTTTATTGCTATTGAAAAATCTAACATTTTTTCAAGAAAAGCATGGCATTCAGTCGTCTCCTTATTTTACAGTAGTACATACAAGTCCTTTTATTGAAATTTAGATCATTATTGATTTTACTGTTCAGTTTATAGCCAGGGTGTTTTAAAATCAGCTGCTCTCTTTATTTTAGAAGGGAGATTTTTATCAATAAATGAATTTTTCTTCCTTTTATTTTTTTTCCTCACAAATCTAGGATTCATTTAAAAAAGAAAAAAGAGAAGTTATTCATCTCCAAAGATTTTTTATTTATTTATTTATTTATTTGTTTCCTGTAACACTGTTTTATTGGACACACATCAAGTAACAATAAACTTCTGTAGAACATGCTAGAAAATAGGAATACACAACGAATTATATACATCAGATTATAATCAGTAAATGCTCACCACTACTTTGTTTCCATTCATTCTTTGTAGACTTTTGCATTTGTCTGTATCATACACTGTTTTAGGCGGTAGAGTATTGTGTTCTGCAGAAGTTATTCAGCTATATATTTTTGCTTTTCAGTCAACCTGTTACTTAGTATCAGAATGACCCAAATGCTTGGATAAATCACTAAAATTCAATAAGAATCTGTGAAATAATGAATGTGAAGAAGAACATTCATTTTAAGAAAGCTGTCAGCCCCCCTTACATTAGATAGTAAGGCATCTAATCTCAGGGAACCCATACATTATTACTTGCCCATGTACAATTTCCTGTTGCATTAAGGAACCTAAAAGGAACATATGAAAATGTTAAGTGAGGAAGGCAATAACTGGATTAATCTGAGTAGAAACTGTGAATGTCTTAGAAGATGAAGAGCTTATAGTGGTATTAATAGTTGACTGACAGAAAGTCAAGCCTTTTCTTTCTTTAAAATTTGGAATTTCATATAGAACCAATGTGTTTAAACTTCAGATATTCTGAATGTGTTTGCTAGTTTTGGTGAGTTTTCATCTCAGCATGAATTATTCTGTTCTACAAATGCCAGAATGAGAGCCTAATTGTCAGAAGTGTTCAGTGGTTCAATAGTTAGGACAGACAACAGAAAAAAAAAAAATAAAAATGATGAAGTTTCCAAAACCCTGCAGATACAGACCTCTTGTCTTGGAGTCTATTTTCAACTTTGCAAGAAATTTCCTTAACAGAGAATTTCCATTGCAGACAAAAAGTGGGATTTTTCTAATTTGGTATACAGATGGCGATAACCAGAGCTCTCTAGAATGTTGTTTCACGCTGTTTAGGATGATCTGTGTTCACTGTGAAAATATGGATTTCACCCAATTCTAGTGGGAAATAATCAAATAAATCCTGAAGATTATCACACCAATACATCCCAGAAAATTATCCAGTACATATTAGCCATGCTAAAAGGCATCATGATTTCCAGATTAGTTACACCTGCTGTGGAAAGTGGTTTCCTAATTGATAATTTGATCAGTTTTACTGCATTATACATTTGCACCTAAGGTCAGACTTGCAAAGATGTATTATATTATTTCCTTTCAAATACATTGTGGTATTCTAAATGCTTCATAATCAGTAAAGAATTTTTTTCATCATCAACTTTAATCAGGCTGGTACAGTTGAGAATTTGTGATTTTCACTCTAAGAATGCGCTCAGCTACTGTATTTTCTGCTGAAACACTGAAGAGGGGGAAATTCAGATTTAAAAAATGTTAAGTCCTTTCTCCAAAATCACTTGTATATAATTGACAGAAGCCTATACATCTAGATTTCTGGGTAGTTTGGTGTCCAATATGCAGAACTCCAAAATAACAGATTTTGTCTTGAAGTACACAGCCATTTTGTAAGAAACGTGATGAATCAGAGCTCATCTATATCTTCTTCCACCTTGGGAGCCAGGCTGAGCTGGTCTGGTAAGATTTTAAGTAAAACTTACAATCAAGAAATACCACCACATGGGGTATAAGGGAAATGAAGGGCTATTTGGTGTGAGAATTGAGAGTCCTTATTAAATACATGAAGTCTATGAATCTGTTTGGCAGGATGAGGTAAGATACCATTATTCTGCAGGACATTCAAGTGATTAGGTTTCAGGCATGATTATCAGGCACAATAATTAGAACAGGAAACCAGTGTAGGAATCAACAACCTGAATGTAGTACTGGAGAAATAAGCAAAGACGGAGTATGATAGGAGTGAAAAGTAGAGTATAGACAAGAAACTAGGCACTTAAGCACGCTAAGAAACTGCTTCTTTTGGTGTCATATCAATAAACAGCAGTGTACTCGTGGACCATGTATACATATGCACAACCATGTATAACATTTCTTATTTTAAAATGTAAACTGTGGCTGTTTAAGTACTTAAATAAATCTTCTTGAAGTGAAATATGAAGTGAAATCTCATAAGCCATGCTTTACCAAGTCGAAA
Organism: Excalfactoria chinensis; assembly: GCF_039878825.1. Taxonomy (NCBI): domain Eukaryota; kingdom Metazoa; phylum Chordata; class Aves; order Galliformes; family Phasianidae; genus Excalfactoria; species Excalfactoria chinensis. The sequence goes on along the minus strand of NC_092828.1, from coordinate 18,516,363 downwards.
CATGGTGATTTATTTATTTATTTATTTATTTTTCTGGTGAATGAGATCACAAGTTATTCAACTGACAGCTTAGGGGGCTGAGACTGATTTTTCTTGGAAGAATTTTTGTTACCATTTGCAAAAAGTGATGTGATTCCTAGAACAGGAGAGAAATAATCACTTAAGAGCTTATCTTTGTGTATGCAAAACTAGTTCTTGAAAAGCTGCACTAGTAAAAAATGTGAGCAATTTGTTTCTCAACTATTTTTTGATGTATGACATCTGCTTATAATTGTATAGCTGCGTTCAGTTATGCTGTAACTGCATTGTAACTGAAGCTGAAGTTCCCAAAGCCTTTTCTAAATGTATTGTATAAATTTATATACAGCATATGCAGTAACCTTCCAGTGGTCTTGCAATGGGACTTGACTTGTGAATTAATATTCATGTTATATGAGACTGCTTCTATGATACTCCTCACTCAAAAATGTAATCTTATAAGCGATTGAGGCAAAATTAATATGTAGTCTTCTTCCCAAAAGTATTCCTTCTGGGAGCTTATTTTCAGGTAATATTGTAAACTTCTGATTTATAGGATTACATCACATACAAAAGAATCTTCTTTACTAAAGTCTTATGAAAATATGTATTTTTATATCACTGTTTTTTTATTTTTCTTTTTATTGCAAGACTCTTAAATTTGTACATAATATTTTGTCTGTTCAGTTGCATTGAACTAATATTAAAGTAATAATTAATAATAGCAATTAATATTAATAATAATACAATAATAAAAAGGATTATTAAAACTAATTTTAAAATATCATTGTCATTTCAAGGTAAAAAATATTCTATGCTTTATGAAAGATATAGAAATTACTAGGCCAGTAAATATTCTTATTTTTTTATTTACAAAGTTAGTGGACTATTGGAGCAGAGTTGATAAACAACCACATGAAGTAAGAAGAATCAAGAAGAGAATGTTTATTTTTTTCTGCTGTATTCTTACATGCACATATTTCTTATATTATTCTTAAATATTGTATGATTTTATACTATAATCATGATAATAAAACCTTCATGGTAAATTAAAAAAAATAAAAATTGGTGTAATGCTAAGAATTTAAAGAATATTTAAATTTAAAGCCATCTGAAAAGTTTATACAGATAAATTGCTGAAATGAGTTATCAAACACTGGTTCCACTGAAGCCTAAATGTAATACAACCATTTTATTTAAGCAGATATACATTGATTAAGGTTTGGGAATTGCTGTGCTTAAACTAATGTATGTCAGTAACCAAGCTATCCGTACATAAATATGAATAGAATTGTATACATGCATTTTAATATGAAATTTGATTTTAATTTTTTATGTCTGTTTTTAAAATGCTTTATAAATACATTTTCTAAAGCAGCTTAGTTGTCTACCATGTTTTCTTCCAAAATAAATTGTCTTAAGCAGTTTTTATCGGGGATCTAACTAATTGGTTAGACAAGAACTGAACACATCTGGAAAGTCTTGCCCTACCATTAACGTGTTAAATTCCCACACAAATATGTGGAGTGTATGATAAAAGTTATTTCATATTAGAATTGCAGTTGGATGTTTTAGTTTGCTTTCATGTTGCTACCTCTTAGGTAGTCTATCCACAATTAACGATAGTTAAATATTGTTATTTCTATTTTATTAGCTTTTAGGACTGCATCAATTGAATATAAAAGTATACTTTCTTACAAGATAGGCATTTTATTAATGTACTAGGGTAAATATTTCTACTCTGTTAAAAGCATATTTAAATCTTTTTTTAAAATTTTCTATGGAAGACAGAACAAATAAAGGCTAATCAAGATGTCATACTTATTAAGTGTTTGACAGTGGTTGCCGAGTGCCTAAATTTTAATTAACTGCACATGTTTTGAAAGCTTTGCTATGTTTTTTCTTACTCAAGAGCTATCCTTCTGTGATTGAGTAGGTTGTTTGTAATATCTAATTGAGAAATATGAGATTCAAGCTGTGTGTAGGTGATACATGAATTTTTCACCCCTGCTGACAACCACATTGGCATCTGTGTAAATCTTTAAACTGACTCAATCAAACTCATGCTGTTTATACTTTTAATTGATTGAATTAAAACATCGTTTTAAACACTTAATCATTCCATTAGACAGAATTGTGTTTGCTTATTCTGTGTTTTTTCCAGCACAGAATAAGCACAGATTTTTTATCCAGAACGGATCAGAAAAGCATTTTCCCAGTCCCTGTTTAGTAGCCTCAATTAAGCATCTTGCAGAGATGTTTTGTCTTTTGTTGTAAGGGAGACTGTAGATGTACTCAAGCAGAAGTGTACCTGTCAAGGACAATGAAGACACTATATTTTGTTTTGTAGAACTGGATGTGAGCATCCACCTATGAATTCGGAATGAAGTGGGAAATAAACCTTTCACACTGCTTCTTCATAAACGGACCCAGCTCCATTTTTTAGAGTTTCCTTGAGGAAGCCTTCAGAAAAGTGCTGTTAGACTGAAAGATGTAAGTTTTCACAACTTATTATCATTATTTTTTTTCTTTACTTACCAATGTAGGAAGTACATATTGTCAAATTTTCACATCAAGAATTCTTTGACCATGCTGGCTATCATATTCTGCAGGCTAGAAATCTTGGTAGTAACAGCAAACTTTTTGTAAAAGATAATAACATACAACCATTGGGTAGACGTTGAGAAGAAAGATCCTTGACAAATTTCAATTACCTTCACAGCATGGGTTTGCTAGAACCTACAGTAAGCAAGAATTTTTCAGCTTATTTTTAAGAATTAGTTTTACTGTTAGTAACATATTTACTAAAATTGGAGAAAAAAATAGATTTTTCCAATTTTATTCATGCAATCACTATCTGAGCTATCATATTCAAGCTGTATTCTTCGCTGTGTATCTGTCATCTGTTAATAAGGATTTGCATGCCAAATTAGGCCTTTGGTTACAGATGAAATTCCATTACCTTCAAATTATGTCCTCAGTGATAACTGTAATTTCATAACATTCATTTCATTGGTACACCTGTAACTAAATGGATTTTAAGGGTTATTGGAAACAATGTGTATGCTGGCTTCAATAAGCTTTAAATCAGGCCTTTTTTAACAGTTCCGTTAATGAAATGCCAGAGGATTAGCACCCCTGTTATTCTTTTAGTTATGTTGGCTACTAATGATAATAAAAACTATTACTAATTCTATTTTTAAGAACATAAATCTAAAATTGCTATCTGAATTCATACAAGAAAATAAGGCTGCTTTACATGTTTAGCCATGAAAGTAATATAGTACAGAGGTGCACAGACAGGACAATATTTTGCAGGAAAAGTCCACTGTTTTGGAGTGATCCTAGTGTTTAATAAAAATGTACTTTGAGTTACGATAAGGCTTATCTGTATAAAGGAAGATTGTATGTCTTTAAGAGAGGATAAAAGCACATTAGCACATATTTTTGAAAAAATACAACAACAAATAACAAACATACAAAAACAGAGAAAATAATTCCAACCAATAATTACAGAAAGTGTGTATGCTTGAAAACAATTCTAAAATATATATTTATTGTGATATACTGAAGTGAATCTTAAATAATTTGTTTTTTATTGTTGTTATGACCACTTTTATCATACAGGCATTCTGTGGCGCCAGGTGGTAGAACTGCCGCTTGCAACACCGGAGGCCCGGGTTCGAATCCCCCCTGTGGCGCAAGTGGTAGAAGTGCTGCTTTGCTACACAGAGGGCTCGAATCCCGGGAGTTGGACTCGATGATCTCTAAGGTCCCTTCCAACTCACACGATACTATGATGATGATACTATGATACTATGAAATACAAAATAAATAAATAAATAAATAAATAAAAGAAATTCTCTTAAGTATAGCCTATATACACATAAAATACTTAGGGATAATTCAGCTTCTTTTTAATTTGGTCTTTATCTGACTTTAGATAAATGTATGTTTCTTAAAAGAAATTGGGAACATAATTTTATAAAAGCTTGAGGTCAGGGGAAAAAAAAAAGCCCTATGAACTGCTTTTAGTCTAAAAAATACTGTTGCTATGACTACTTGAGAAGCTTTTAAAGTGATGTCCTTTTTATTTAAAGTATTTTTAGAACTTTAGTTACCCTAACAACAGGATGCACTTATAACAGCAACTTATAATAAGTTAGCTCTTGCTTGCAAAGAAAATCTCTTGTTCTTAGAATCATAGAATAACCCACATTGGAAAAGACCTTGAAGATCATCAAGTCCAAAGTCTTCTTTTCTGAAGAAGAGCTTCTCATCATTAAAATACGTAAAGGATAAAAAAAAAGCAAAGCTTCAAAACCATGTTTCACATACCTCCCCTCAATAGCTTTAGTCCAAGCAATAGCTGATATTTTATGTTGATAATTTCACCCAATTTTTGTTATAAGCAGATCAGATGACCAAGATGGTAAAATATGACAAATATTTTTGGCTGTCTTACCATAGTGATGTTATGGTATTTTATTGGATAAATTTTATTAAAACAGTCTCTATTTCCAAGTAAGTTCCTGCACTGCTCTTGATTTTAAAGATCTCTGTCATGTTCATCTTCATTTATCTCTTATAGATTTAAGAGCATTATTTTTGGAATTATACTTACATTGAACATATGAACTGTTAGATTTAAGTCTGGATAGACTATCAACATAGTGATAGTCAATGTTTCAATGTCCAGTTGCTGGATAATGATGTGTGGAGAACCCCTGGAGTTAATCATTGCCAACAGAAGCAAGCGTATAGTGTGTGTGTGGGGAAGAGTACCATTGGGGTCAACTGTTCTCTGAGGGAGAAGCAGCTTGTGGCCAAACACAATTACATATGCAGCAGGGCACAGGGACCTTTCCAGTATTAGAATCATAGAATCACTCAGGTTGGGAAAGACCTTAAAGATCGAGTCTATATAAGAGGCCATGCTTTTTACACTATTGCCTCAAAGTTTGCTGAAGATGGACAAGTCCAGGCAAGCCCTGGTCAGGGACTGAGAAATCCTTTGTCTGAGGATAACAGATGGACAAGTCCAGGGGCAACTAGAGAGAGATAAGCTGCAGATGAATGGCCATGAAGTGGTCTTTTGTGTGGGCTTATCTCAAGGAAGATGTCCATCCCAGGGGTACTCATATGACTCTTACCCTAGCCTCCAGGAATGTCAAGTAGACAGGGAAGAAGTAGGATAAAAAGAGCATGGACAAACCATGAAGTTAGGTTTTCTGACATCAGATGCCTCTCTTCGTTAACAAGTAGGTTTTCTGACATCAGATGCCTCAATATGTGAACAAGGTTTTCTGACATCAGATGCCTCACTATGTGATACCTGCATGCTGAAGAAGATGCCTGCATGCTGAGGAACTTCAAGATAGATATCTGGCCTCAGATTCCTCTACTGTCACCCTACTGTTGCCAACAGACTCTCCTGGGCTTGCTGCTTGAGACACTGCTTCGTGAGACCTCGCTGCTCCTTCCATCGCCTGCTCTGCACTGCACTGGTCTGCTGCTTGTGGCCTGCCACTCTGGTGCTGCTCTCGCCTGTGTCTGTTTTGCCTTGGACCAACGAAACAACGTGTAACAGGATGCTGCTGCATCCAGGTGGTGACTATCCCCGTTTTTATGCAATTCTTGTCCTTTTCCTACCTTTCCTATTGCCCACTTTCCTGTCCCCATCACCCTAATTTTGGTATTCGCTGCTCTCCCTTCCCCATCCCCTCAGCTGACTATTACTTCTAATAAACTCGTCAGAACAACATTTGAATGTTTTCTTCTTAATTTCACGCTGAGCATAATATATCTGAAGAACCTTGCCTCCCTCCTGTAAACTGGAGCGAGACAGTCCAAACGTGACCTAACCATACTACCCTAACTAGCAGCCCTCTGCTAAATCATGTCACTGAGCACCACATCCAAACAGTTTTTAAATACATCCAGGGATGTTGACTCCACTGCCTCCCTGGGGAGCTTATTCCAATGCTTAAAAACCCTTTCTGTAAAGAATTATTTCCTAATATCCAACCTAAAGTTACGCTGGCACAACTTGAGGCTATTTACCTTCATTCTGTCATCTGTCACCAGTGAGAAGTGATCAACTCCGCTCTTGCTGTAAGCACCTTTCAGGTACTGGAAGAGAGCAATAAGGTTTCCCCTCAGCCTCCCTTTCTCCAGAATAAACAGTGGCAGTTCCTTCAGTCTCTCCTCAGAGGGCATATTTTCCAAGCCCTTCACAAGCTTTGTTGCCCTTCTCTGGACCTGCTCCAGCACCTCAATGACCTTTCTGTACTGAGGTGCCCAAAGCTGAACGCAGTACTCAAGGTAAGGTCTCACCCATGCCGAGTACAGGGGCAGGATGACTTCCCTAGTCCTGCTCACCACACCTTTCCTAATACAAGTCAGGGTGCCATTGGCCCTCTTGGCCACCCTGGAACACTGCTGGCTGATATTCAACTGACTGTCCATCAGTACACCAAGGTCCCTTTCCATCAGGCAATTTTCCAGCCACTCCTCCCTAAGCCTGCAGGGTTGCCTGGGGTTGTGACCAAAATGCAGGACCTGACACTTGGCTCTGTTGAAACTCATACAGTTTGCCTTGGCCCATTGATTCAGTCTATCCGGATCCCTCTGTAGTGCCCTTGCCCTTCAGGCAGATCAACATTCCCCCTCAGCTTGGTGTCATCTGCAAACTCACTGAGGGTGCACTTAATCCCCTCATTGAGATAATTAATAAAGATGTTAAATAGAAGTGGCCTCATTATTGAGTCCTGGGGGACACCTTGTTTTATCCTACAGTATCCAAGCAAGGCCTGCAGGACTGAGTGATTCACTTTACTAAAACTGTCAATAGAAAGCAGCAAATTTGCAAATTGAGCTACCAGTTTGCTAAAGGCCTGACCTATGGGCTGATACCTGAACTTGGTCTTGGCCAGTGCCTGTCATTATGGAGGTGTACAATGTCTAAGGATGGGGCCGTCCTGAGTCTGCGCATCTCACTGTCTTAGGTTCTGGGATTCTCCATCTTGCAAGACCACATCCTTCCACTCTCACAGGAAGCCTCTGTAACTCCCTATCCCCATCAGAGTAGCTAGCCACCAATGTGCCTTCAAAATATTCTTTCTTTTAAAAAAGTATAATCTGTGTAGATCTGTGTACATTCTAACTATGTCTTGTTAGTTTTCCTAAAAATATGAACAATATGAAGCATACTATATGCAAGTGAATAATGACATGTAGGAGATACTGGCAGCTTATTCACAGAATGATAAGCAAAAAAGGCTGTGAGTCCAGTAGGACCCTAGAAAGTAACATAAAGAGACTGTGATATGGTACACTGAAGCATCACAGTTTGTTTTCTTAAAACTAAGTAACTAGAAAACCAATTTACCAGTTGATCACAAAGCCCTGGAGTCTTTATTTCTCATTAAATTAACCAAATCAAGAATTTTGACACACCAATAAACACAGTATCAATAGAATTTTCATTATCATGGAAACATAGCTCACCAAAAATATTTGTTGCATTTAATAAACTATGTCATGCTGAATAACCAAGCTAAAAATTTGATGAATTCTCAACTATTCTGTTTCTATTTAAGGACAACTGGAAAGGATGGGTATATACAGAAAGAGTCTTAAGCAAAAGCCAGATGCATTGAAGGAAAAAGCTTCAGCTGAAAACACGTATGGGGTGTCTTTCATGGGAATAAAGAAAAGAACAAAGAGAAACACTGATACAGTTGTGATTTGTAAGAAAAGGTCATTCAGACATGATAAATTTAGATACAAAGATGCTTTCAGCATCTGAAAATACAAGTTTTCATAGATATTACCTTAATAAATTATTAGTCGAGACAAAACACAGCAACTCCACTTTTCCAAAAATAAGTGGAAAGTAGTGCAAAGAAAGGAATCAGCCAAGTAACAGATGTTAAAACTGAAATATGTTTTTAAATCAATATTTTGAACTAGATTGTAGCATACAGAGGCTGTATCTTTCTTAAATTATATGGCTTTTGGAATATTCTCAGGCAATTAAACCTGACCAGCTGTAATGGTAAGCTGTTGTAATGTGGCACAAGTTTGTTATACGCCAGTTCGTCTCTTCCCAAATAATTACTTGACACAGTTCAGCATATAAGGAGATTCCGGAGTTATTCTCAGAAGGCAATTTAAATGAAGGCATTCTGTTTTTAGAAGCTCTGTTTTAAAGAGATCATGAGCATGTCTTAATACTGTTCTTTTTCAACTGACGTGAGTGCTAGACAATGTTTTCCAAATGTTTAATGTACTAATGCAGCTAAGCTGCAATGTTAGTGCAAGGATCATACAATTTATTAAACAAACAAACAAACAAACAAAAAGGACTCCTAATATTATGTAACTATATTATCTAGATGCAGAAATCATTAGAATAACAATTTCAGATTCATGAGTCTAAGTCCGTTCTCCATTAACTAATAGACGTGGGAAAAATAGCTTGATACTAAGTAGAATAACAGCTGGCTAGGGCATTATTTTAGAAGGACAGGGTACTCTCAGACAGAGCTTGAACTATCAGTGTGTTAGAAAGTATTTTGGTAGAAAATATGTCTTTTTAATGAAAATAAAAATATAATGTATCATCAAAGGAGGGAATGAATACACAGGTTGAAAGCAAGTTGTCCTAACTTAAGTACTTCTGTTGACAAATTTAATTTGATATATTTAATATTTTAAATACTTAAACACAAGATTTTGCTAGATTAGCTGAGAATGTGAACACTGGCATTATACTGAAAAAATATGAAGGAAAAGAATTTGTGTAGAACACTAACACAGAGAATAATAAGGAAAAAATTATGCTCATATTCTTTTCATTTGCATGTTCAATTTTGGCCTCTGAGTAAGCAGGTTACAGTTGAATTAGAGCACATTCAGTGTTAAAGGAATGATGATTAAAATTTAATGATTAATACTGTAAAAGCTTTTCACTTCGAGGTACTGAAATGATTGTCAAATTGACCCTCACAGTATCCTTTGAGTGAACCAGGATAATTTGTAGGGAAAATAGAAAGGCTGGACTATAGGTATGTTCCTTTTTTCATGTCTTCGATATCTTATTATTTCTCTTGCCTCATTCTATTGATACTACTAATGCATTTTCACATTTGCAAGAAAGAGTATGCAGTTGGGAAGAGCTTTCTAAACATTCATAGTTAAATTTTCTAGCAGGATGCACAAAAGGCCTTCTTTTGCTATGTAAACTGTAAGGAGAATGTAATCTTTATTTATAAATAAAGCTTTTTAGAGTTGATGTCCAAGCCAATCTATGATTTTATGATTCTGTGATATAAAATGTTACATGAATGGAGAAAGTGAAGAAGAGAAAGGAAATACTTTATCTGAAAATCTAATTTTATATTTTATTTTTAAAAAGAATTTTGCTTAGAGAATGGCAATTAGCAACAACAGCAACAACAACAAAAAAAAAAAAAAGGGAAAAAGATTAGATTTATATGCATATGAATATCTGAAGTTAAAAGTTGAACTGAGAAACCCATACTAATATTATTAATTGCAGCAATTCTAACAGATAGTTTTATTCTCCTACATTTCTATAGCCATTTCTTTAATGGCATAACCTTACTGTAATTATCCAATAGTTTGGGTAAGAAAATACAAGAAAAATCTTGTACTAAATTCTTGATGGATTTGACTTTTTTACTTTCACTACAATGAAATAACATCATCTTCTTGTAAATCCATCTTTATTTCCTACTCTTTCACCTTGAAACATATCTTTTGAATTTTTAATTGTTTTGAATTTATTAACAACAGTTAACCTGATATTCTTCAATATATTCTCAATATATTCACAACTATTTCTTTCTGCTTATTTATTTTTTCTGCAGAGCTATTTGCATGATGACATTTACATATCTATTTGCTAAGTCTTCACATATTTGTGGAATTTTTCATCACTAAACTGTGACCCTTATTTCATTTTGATTTGAAATTCTGTGATAAAGAACTCTGAGAAATAAGCAATGGCTTTGCACATAATATCATCCAGCTGTATTACTATCTTATGTACCTGTCTATTATTAGCAAATATTCACTTCCATTCTACTCAAGTGACCTGATTGTTAAATGTTACCATACTGTTCCTGATATCTCCATTGCTGTCGAGTACATTTGCTTAAGTCCCTGTGATACCAACAGCATTTACACTTATCTACACCTTCCAACATTATGTTTATTTTTTTTTTCTGCCTAATCTACATGACAATTGTCTTTCCTGCTGTTAACATTTTCTTGCTTATAAGAAACAATTGTGTACTGCCATCCCATTCCAAGTTCTAATGTTTGTGGTATTATTATTTTCTTTCTGTTGAGCATGAAGCTGTATATTTCACAGATCTCATCTTTCTGTATTGAGTAAGGCCATATTTTATTTGACACCTCCTATTTTCCACTGGCTATCCTCATCCTATCTTAATCAGAGCTTGTAATCTTTCCCCTTACTTGGTGTACTATTTAATTTGTTATTTTACTTTTGTCCAATAATGTGCCACTGGAAGAGAATTCATGCTTACCTTTTCACTTCATGTTACTACTCTGTATCACTATTTATTATTATTACTATTATTTTTTTAACATGGAATGCCTCTTCTCTCTTACCTCTTCCCCTGTAACCACTCAGAATATAGGCTTTTTTCTTGTTTTACAGGGTGCCTGACTTCTATTTTACATAAGTGTGGATTCAGGAGAAGCCACGCTTCTTCATATTATGCGACCAAGTCTTTATTTAAATCTTCCATGCTTTCATATTTGCTGTTAATCAATACGGGTTCTTTGTGAAGCACTTTCAGATAAATGAAGAAAACTATTCTTTCTCTAAATAACTTAGAATATATTGCAACCTTCTTTATTCTGCCTACTTATAACTTTGCATTTTAGTATAACTGCAAATGACACCTAATTTAGAATTATGATCTCAGTGTGATCAGATAGCCCATTTGTGTACTCCGAGAAGGGACAGTTTTTAAACAAATGCGCACACAAAAATGAAAATTTTAAAATAATAAGAAGAGAAGGAGAATAGGCAGACACAAGATTATGACTAAGTAATTGCTTTGTCAGATTATGAATGAAGCTTTGGTAGGATATATATTATTCACTGTCATCACACATTTTAAAGGTCATTTTAGTTGGAATGTTTCTAAGTGTTACTAGCACCTGAAAAAATCTTTTACAAGGAGGGAAATAACAAAGAGAAAAAGGACAGTGGAATAGAGAATAAGAGAAAATGATCAGAGTATTAACTTGTAAGCTCTAGAATATGAAACACATAGATGAAAATACGATAACTAGTATAATATTTTCTAAAAGAAAGTAGACCATGTGGATTAGAGAGGGTGTCCTTATCTCTGGGATTGGGGAAAACTTCTGTATCTCTTTGAAATGGGAAGACTCTCAGGATTTGCATAAAAAGATATACAGCAGCTAGGAACATAATATTAAAATTGTGTAAAAATTGTTGGTAGATAAAAGTTAAGATAATAGCTCTCTTTCTTTGCATATTGAATATACATACACCAAGAAGGAATATGTAGTTCATTTATAAATATATTCAATATATTCTTTACCAGATATTCCCAAGATAAAGATAATTATTGGGAGATTTCTATAATCTGCATGCTTTGTTTGCAGCCACAGTAAAAAAAAAAAAAAAAAACACCCAAAAAAAACAAAACAAAACAAAACAAAACAAAACAAAAAAAAAACCACATGCCATGGTCACTAATTTAATCTTCTCTGCAGGTATTGAGAAACATCAACAGTTGCTTCAAAGAGAATTTGTATGCATCAGATTTTATTTTCTCATAGGGAAAAAGAAGTCCAATTGGATCTCAGTAAGACTAGCTTTATTGCTGCTTACAACTAAGGCGGCCTTCTCAGAATATGCCAGTAAAAAGATTTACAGATGTCCTGTAGTCCATTAAGCAGGTGTTAGATTGAGAGATACACTGCTGTCCTGCAGGGCTACAAAGCAGCTAATGCCTCTGTATGGATCAGGCATTTGGCACAGATAGGTGTCAGCATGCTATCTCATATCAGAGGCATTGCAAGGAGCCATAGAACAGAAAATGATCTGTAGTAGGACTGATTATACTCATGTTACAAGGTCTGCTCCAAAAGTTTTGTCTCCTATTTTATCAGGTTGATCTACAACATCAGGGGTGCATACTGGTGGTATGGCAGTAGAGGCTGAACCTTCCTGGCAATGTTCTGCTACATTTTGTTGCTGTGCAAAAGATGATAACATCAGAGGGGCAGTCTGACAAAATGATGTCTGATATAGATGGATGTATAAAGCAAAGGTATGTCACTGAATTCCTCCATGCAGAAAAAAAATGCACCCACTGATATTTATTGATGCTTGCTGAACATTTAAGACCAAATAGCGGATGTGAACACAGTGAGGTGGTGGGTGGTATGTTTCAGCAGTGGTGACAGGGATGTGAAAGACAGGCCACATTTTAGATGGCCATGCACTGCTGTCACAGCATGAAATGCAGGGCATCCCTATCAGTTCATCCATGCAAATTGGCAGATTACAAATAGGCAACTGTGTATGGAGCTGAATATCTGCTTCAATAGATTGGAAACAATGGCGGCAACATTGGAATACCATGAAGTTTGCACAGGGTATGTCCCAGAGATACTCACACAGTAACAGAATGAAAACACTATGCAAGGTTGTCAGGACCTACTGAATTAATATTATACTGAAAGTGATAGTTTTCTTGATCACATCATTACCAGTGATGAGATACAGTGTCACCTCTATAAGCCAGTCAAAATGGTAGTCCTTGAAGAGGTGACATGAACTTCCCATCAAAGAAAATGTTCAGGATGCAATCCTCTGCATGTAAACTGATGTGTATTGTCTTTGGGGATAGGAAAGGAGTAAAGGAGGAAATTCTTTTGGATTTCCTGGAACTAGGACAAACCATTAACTGACTGCTACTTTGTTGCACTGACTAAGCTGAAGGAACAAATGCCCAGAGTCAGGTCAGAGAAGAAAGCAGCCTTTCTCTTTCATCACAGTAGTTCCAGGCTTCATAGTAGTTTAAAGACTGTAGAACACATTGTCAGTCTTGGTTGGTGTATCCTACACCACCCAACATATAGTCCATATCTGTCACCTTCTGACTTTCATTTGTTTACGTCAATGAAATATGGACTACATGGGTAACAGTTTCCTAGAAACAATGTCATCATAACAACTGTGAAATGGCAGGTCATCTCTGCTGGTGAAGAACATGGCATGCAGGTTCCTATTCATCACTGGCAAAAGTGCATAGTTAATGGTGGCAACTGTGAAAAGTAAAGTTTTGTAGCTAAGAATTTGCTCTATCAAGTAGTATTTTTTTGTGCACTATTTATCTTTTTTTTTTTTTTTTTTTTTTTTTTTTTTTTTCCCCTGGAAATAAATAGGAGGCTGTCATGGTTTTGTAATTTTGCTATCAGTATTCCACATCATAACATCATGTAAAGCATGGATAATTTTCTTGAATATGCAACTCACAGAAGAAGACTACATATCCCAGAGAACATCACGGTCAGGGATAAAGTCACGGGACAAGGACACTATCTAATCTCACTTTGGGGCTGGACTCACTCTCTTGAATCCTGCACCAGTCCTGGTGACTGCACCAGAGTTCTTTTCAGGGACAGCTTAAGAAGCTTAACCAGCCAGACACTTCTGAAGTACAGTACTGTGAGCTAGATGACTGACTATGTGATTTAACAGAAGGCTGTGGAGAGACTACCATTGTAACAAAGTTTATGCTGAGGCTTTCAAGCAGATTTTTGTCCAAAGAAAAGTTTGGCTTGAAGACACAGAAAGAAGGCTTCCATTTCAGAACCCTCAGAAGTCTGATTCAGAGCAGAAAGATAAAAATGCTTCTATTAGAAACTAGAACAAACATGCTAAAATGACAATATCTCAAATCCAGATAGTCTTGATTTCATGAACAGAGATGAAGCTTTCCACAGATTACACAGGCATCCCGTAAACATTCTCCTCCTCACCCCAACTCCAGCAGTCCACCTGTTTACATACATACACATAATAATGATAGAAGAAAACTAAGGAGTTTTACTACATTTGATTAAGATCTTGCTCTCTCTACTGAAATCTGTATGCTTCCATTTTCAAATAGTTTCTTCTTCCTGATACTTCCCTGCATTAAGTATGAAAAGGAAAAACAACATTAGTATGATCCATGTGCTCACTAATTAGAGGGACTTCAGATACTGATACATACTCTTAGTTGCACTGTCATATATTCTACCTACAAAATAGATTGCTGTGAATTCCATATATATTACCATTCTCAATTTTTAATATCAGGTCCTAAATGCAATACAATAACTGGCTATGTTACTTTTATCTCTAGACATCTACTGGTCAACACCCCCCAAAAACGAACAAACAAACAAACAAAAAACAACCCAAAACCTAATGAGAAATAAAATAAAAGACATGGTTTATGAATTGTAAAGTATAAAAAAATAATATTTTAAAATTTGTCTTGATTATGTTTTTGGTGACTTCTATTGAATTCTCATCACTTGTGAACCTGGAGTGAAGAAGAAAAATGTTCAGAGTTGATATATCTTCTCCAAAGTCTGTTCCTGGGCAGAAAAAATTCACTAGAGATGAGAAACCGAAGAGTTGATTGTTGAGACCAATTAAATGAATTACTGTAGAAGAACAGATGATAATTCATGAGTGACATCTAATATATTCTAATTTAATTGCACAAAAACTTAATGTGTGTAGTTTCAGTGTCTGCACTGTACTGTGTGATGAGAGCATTGCCCTTTTTAAAAACAATTCCTGGGGACCTGCAGTCAGTTTAATGTATTGTTATGGACATATAATATATTGTTCACCATTAGAAACAAGTTGTCAAGGAAGCCCTATGGAGATAATTGTCACTGTGTCATCTTTGTATATTGTACAGGCAGACAAAGGGTCCTTCTGACCCTAGGCACAAATAGTAATTTATTTTCAATAGCACTCTTTACCACAGACAATTCTTCTCTTTATGTCTGTTTAGGAAGGTGTCACAAACAGAAGAGAAAATGATTTATATTTTAATTCCTTTTCACCTACGTATCATGTAGCAAGCTAAACCTTGAAGAAAATAAAATGGCAACAGTGAAAGATGAACATACAGAATGGACAGAATGAATATCCAGCTCTTATACCATCTTATAAACAAACACGTGATTTGGTGTTTTTTTTTTATGTCTGCTTAGTTAAGTGGGACATAAGGTACTACTTAGGGTTGACATGCCAGATGCTTGACCTAGATAGTAAGTAACACTAGAAAAAGAATATTTTGTCCTATGCTTCTTTATTTTTACCTGCATTATTGCATATATATGGGTTAGTAGTTTGTGACTTTGCTGCTATCTCACCTCACCTTACTGAAGTCAGTATATGTTCTGTTGTAGAGAAAGGGAAATATAATACAGATGGAATATTCACGGAAAGACTCTGATCTCTCTTATGCTACCCCTTGTTCAGCAAAAAAGCTACATTTCTTTTTCTCTCTTTGTTCAAACCACCTCTTTTTATACTCTGCTTAGACATACATTAATCCTGACTGACAAGAAATCTATAATTAATGTGTCTCAGGTGAATGTCATCACTGAGGGCTCAGTCATTTTCTCCTATATGAATCTCCATAAACCACTTAAGATGTCTGACTTAATATCCTTTAAAATGCTATTCAGGATTGTCTTACAGCTCCTCCAAATTGTTATATCTAGATGATGTGTTCGTCTCCCTGGATTATGTTTAGCTGCAACACTAACAGAAGACAGAAAAATATAATGACCCAGATATACACACACAGAGAACTTGTAATGTTTCCCCTCACCTTGCACAAAATCTTGGTAAGATTTCCTTCAGTAGACTTTCTTAAATAATTATTTTATGTCACCTTTTTCCCTCCTACAGGAATATGCTCTGTAAAGCATTAGATCTTTAATGTCTCAGGCAACTCAGAAAATATTAAAAGATAGCAATAGAAAAAAAAATATATATATATCTAATTTAATTTCAATATGAATGTAAATTACAAGAACAACTTCTTACTCTTCATTTATGAATCATGTGACAAAATTAATGTATCAGAGCTGCTCCAAAAGTAATGCATTCTATTTTATTATTTTAGGCCATGATGTCAGAAGTAGATGTTGATGGTATGGCTGGGAAGGTTGAACCTTCCCACTGATATTCCTTTACATTTTTCTGCCATTCCACAGATGGCAACAGAGAGGCAGTATGACAAAGTGATGTCTCACTTGGAAGTCTGTGGGAAGCAAAAGTGTCATTGAATTCCTCCATGTGGAAAAGATGTCATCATTTGACATTTATTGAGGCTTGTAGAGCATTTACAAAGAATAAGCAATGGATATGAGTACTGTGAGGTGGTGAGTGAAGTGTTCCAGCAGTTGTGGCAGAAGCAGTAATCCAACTCTGCTGGTGCAGAATTTTGTGCAAGCAGTATGCAGTCTCTTGTACACTGCTCATTAAAAGGCATAGGTAATGGTGTCAACTATGCTGAAAAACTGTGTTAGGTAGCTAAGAATTTGCTTTATCAAATAGTGTCATCTTTGTATCTGTTGTATTTTCCAGGAGAATAAGTAGGAGGTAATAACTTTGGAGCAACCTACATAAAATTATGCTCTTAACATCATATTTTTAAAAAGACTGCTATTCTGCATGAAGATCCCATCTCCTGGGAATCCAGGTCTAGGAGTCCCGAGGTGTTACATAGGGGTTACGTAACCTCTGGAGACATCTTCCAACGTTAAACATCATGTTATAAAATAAGTTTAGGAACATGCAAATTCCATCCATAAATGTAAGTTTAGGTTTTACCATAAAGATTAAAATACATAGTCATCCAATGCAAATTTGTCTTTTTACAAATCATTTTTTACTTTCTGTTAAGTTGTAGGCTCAAATATTGAAAATTATTTGTTACATTCATGGAAATTGTGGCCTGGAAAAACATGAAAATATTATATCTCCTGACCTTGACGCTACAGAAGAACTATCCCAGCATATAATATATCTTTTCTATGAGGTTAGAAAATGTAGGTAGTGCTACCTGACTAACCAAGCATTACCATATGAAATGTATCTGGGACTGTATTTATGAGAAAAATGCCTACATTTCCTTGTAAATAGTCAATTTCTAAAAGGAGATGCAAATATACTCAGACAAGATCATGTAAATAAGTAATTTTGTATAACTAATACCACAAATATTTGTCTAGAAACTCCAGTGAAAGAAATAAGATCTCATATTTGCTTAACAGAGGGTCATTATTCTGCATTATGTAGTTAATCTGAAAAAAAATGAAAAACTGTTATAACAGACAAGCATGCTTGTCATAGTTTTGAAATTTTTGCTATTGATATTCCACATCATAACATCATGTGAAGCACAGGGATAGGTAAGTGACAAAATATTTCTCATCACAGCAAATTTTCTCTCAGTGTAGACTCTGCTGATGGTAAAATAAATAAACAGAGAAAGGAATAAATAAAATTATGACATGGCCAATGTAAGGATTTGCTGGTATTTTAAGATATTTTATTTTAGAGATCTTAAGTCTAGTAGCATATGGTATGCATTAAAGCAGCTAAGAGTAAATTCAGAGTCAGTGTAGTTCAGATTCCTTTCTACAATACGGTCATTCAGTTCACTGGTTCTGTCTCTGAATTATACGTTGAAGAGCAATATCCTCCAACTTTAATTATCACAAATGGCTATTGTTGGTATTCAGTGACTATGAATTTGTTCCAAACTTTACCATATATACTGTGTGGATACACATCATTTGTGGGCTTAATTGCATATGTATATACGTGGTTCACTGAAGATTTAAGCTAGTCATTTTCAATCCAAATCCAAGAATTATAGTGTACGTAGACAACACCATATAATCTACTACAGCATTTTCAAAAGAGAAATGAGAAATGAAGAGGGACTCTGCATAAAGTATTTTCCTTCTTGAAGAATTCTTCCTTTCCAAAGCTAGACAACACAGTATCTCCTGTCAGCATTAATATCTAGTTCTCTAGCTTTGAATTTGCAGTGTTGGCTTCAGTTTTCTCTGTCAAATAAAACTTAATAAATGCAATGGCTCGTGAATACTGCACTAGCATTTTTCTTCCTGAATTATATTGCTATTATTTAACATAAATAAAATCCAGCACTGTAACAGCATCAAGTTGACTCAACTTCATGGAGCAGCTACATATATTCTTTTTGTCTTCATGAAAAATTTTAGGACCATAGATTAACAAGAAGTTTATTTCTTTAGCTAAAATATTATTCAGTACAGTATTTCTCTACTGTTGTATAAGCAAGTGTCATGGATTTGTAATGTTGCTGTCAATATTCCACATCATAACATCATGTGCAGTATGGATCATTAAAAAACTACATATCCCAGAGGACTTCGCGGCCAAAGATAAGTCACGGGAGGAGGACATATATAATCTCACTCCCAGGCTGGAGCTTTCTCTCTCTCAGACTCTCAGAGAGTGGGAAGCGTTCCAGCCATTTTGCCTAGAGGTCACAGTAGGCCTCTCAGTTTTCAGGGACTATCTCTCTCTCTGCTTTGTTTGATTTATTAGCCTCAATCATATTGTATTATATTGTGTTATCTTGTATTCTGTTCTCATATTTAGTAAAATAAGTCCTCCTTCTTAGATTGCTGCTGCTGTTTTTTCCTTCCCATTTCCCTTTTCCCTTCCTTCCTGGGCCAGGGGCCCTACTGGGTGGCTGCCCCCTGTCATAGGCACAGGTAAATCTAGGTAACCCGTGAAAGCAAGACTCAAAGTTTCTCCCAAACTATAAATCTTTTTATTCTTACTAATATATTTATGGATTTTATCCTCATTATTCCAAGTTTTTTTAGAATCTGTTTATAAGCAGAAATGATGCAGATGACAAATCATTCATATGGAAAGTTAGTAAACAAACAAACAAACTTTTTCAACCTTCTTTTCCAACCTTGATAATTCTATGATTCTATGATTCTTTTGCCATCTCCTAGTAGAGACATGAGGTGTAATCCATGGCTATAACCCAACACCTATTCTTGCCTGCAGTACGTGTTTTAATAACCTAATCTATGTATGATTTTTATCATCTCCTTTCCTGCTTTATCCTGGTAATGATTCTTACCTTGGTTAACCAAGATTACTATGTGGGGAGAATAAACAAATTATTTAGGCAAATATTAATTGCAGCTTTGGGTAACATCCATGACTCCCTATTGTGTACACAAACATATTAAAATAAAAGTATAATTGTACTATATATCACAATTTTCATCTTGTTCTCTAAAACGTGGAACATATTGAATTTTAGAATACAAAAATAGACAAAAAAACTTCAAGGGAAAGCAGAGATTCCTGATGATGGCAATACAGATTGACAGTATTCTTGACCTAGCAAACTGATGGGATCAACCTAGTTCTATTTAGTTTGGTAGAAGAACATGGATTATAAACACACTGTATTAATCGCTTGTTTATAGTCCTGTAATGTAAGAACAGCATTTTATATCTTCCCAATAATCAGAGGGCTGAAGATGCTTTCATACTATTCAGAGATCACAAAATTGTCATCACTTATTTTCAGCTGATTTAAGAAAGAACAGAACCTTTTCTAAACATTTTTTTTTTTTCTTTCTCTTTTTAGGCTGGAAATATGACAGATTTGGTTTATTTATTTTTCTTTAAATAAATATTGCATTTACTAAGTGCTAATTTTTTGAATAATTTTCAATTTATTTTCTTCAACAAGTTGAATTTTAAACTAATTAAATGAGGGAAAACTGAGTCACACTATATTATGTTCTTCTTGTTTTCAGAAAGAAATTAAACTTGCAAAGGGAGATTTATATATCTTTACTGTTTTGATGAGCTGTTCTTCTTTACACCCATGTATAATCCTGCTTCCCTCCTGAGAGCTATGACAGCGTATCTGAGCACTAAGAAAACTTAAATTATTTAATGAGACTATTTAATACCATATGGCCATTACAGTCAAAGTTATTTTTCTTTCTCTCTCTCCCTTTTTTGTGTGTTCTTTATGTTTTTGTTTGTTTCCTTGTTTTTTTTTGTTTTTTTTTTTTTGTTTCTTTTTTTTTTCCCTTGCAATGGCTTATGATTCATTTTCTTTCTTCTTAGTCTCTTGTATTTTCTCTAGTAATGCATGACGTATAGTTAGTGTTCAAAAAAATGCAACTATTCACTTATTCCTGGCATTTTTATAAATCTAAGTGAATAATTCAGGAAATACAAAAATGGCAAGTCTGATTAATGTTATATCTTTTGCAGCCACAAACTTAATGTAGGTATTTGTGAGGCCATTCAACAGACTCTTCATGAATCTATGTGCTTGTTTTGAGATATATTTGTTCCTAATAACAAAAATAAAAAAATAAAAAAGGTAGTAAGAAAGAGCAATTAGAGATTTTTTTTATTTTTTTTTTTTTTTGAAGTAGAACTTGCTTTAGATTTTGATTTTTAATTGGTGATATTAGTTTGCAGAAAAATAAATCTGGTGTTTTGTATTATTTTTGTCTTGTTAACAAGGTCTGATATAAATTACGTAAAAAAACAAAGGTAGCTTCCTTTTTTCCCCTAGTTGTCCATTTTTAAAATTGTGAATATAGATACAGAACTTGTATACCATGTAAGTATTTACCAGGAAAATGAAAATGAAACAATATTATGGAGACCTCACAGAGCTTCAGAGCTTCTGCCTTTTTTTTTTTTTTTTTTTTTTTTTTTTTTAATTATACAATTTATATTCCTTGGGTTTATTATTCCTTAGGAAGTGTCAGGGACTCAGAAACTGTGTAGAAATCCAATGAATTTCAAAATGTGTTCAAGGTTTTCCTTCTGATCAGTTCTACAAAATATTAAAATGAGTTACACTCCTGGAGAACAGGTGATCTTTAGTTAGGACTTTTATAAACTGGTAGAGAGTTTCTCTCAAATGCACATTTTTCCTATGATGAGTGTGCTATTGTAAGAGCGTAAAGCAACCATGCAATCAAATGAAACCATGGAGGAAATATAAAGGGTCAATCTGTAAACTTCTGTGATGTTATGCTTACATCATGAAGAAAGAAAACTGTCTGATTTGGGTCACTTTAGTGTATCAAAACCAAACATTTTTATTTCTGTAATATAAATCTTTATTTTCTGATGAAGGAAAAGATCATAAAGATCCAAAATATTTTTAAAGTACAAAGATACATTTCCTCCCAAATTGCGCTAAGTAGAAAAAAATGCTTTGTGATGTTTTTAATTACAATTTAGTAGAAAATAAAACTGTAGGTCTAGACTCCTTCAAATGGAGGAAATCCTGCACTAAGTTTGCAACAGTCAGCTAGTTTTCATAGTACTCTAAATTGGGTCTGTGGTGTGGGAATTTCTGCAACGTTTTATCTTAGGTCTTCTAGAAATGACAGGTCTATCATATGTGAATTTCCACTTGAATAAAGAGACTCAGACTAAAGAGAGAATAGACATGACATTCTAAGAAAGCTTTTATTTACTGACAGGCTAGAAATTTTGTAAAATTTCACATAGGTCATGAATATAATTCATTCAGCAACATGAACAGAATAGATTCTGCACTAATCAACATTGCATTCAACTGAATAATAGGAAAGATTTACAGCAGGACTATTTGGATCATTATTATATGGAATTGTATTTAATCATCCTAATGTTTACAGGAAGATAAAAGATGTTACCCGAGTAGTTTTAGATAAACCACCTTCTCATACATGAGTTCCAGAATAAATAACAGACTGAAAGCACAAAAAGAGGATAAACCATGCCACAAACATATAAAAAACAGTGTTGTCTTTCTATGGAGGAACAAAACAGCAACTGTATGAGGATTTTAATCAATATCTAATTTCCTCTAAACTAGCCAGGTTTGTTTTGGGACAGGAGTTTTTGCAGGGAATGTTGTATTTGTTAATTGAAAAAGAGAAATGAGTATTCATCCAGCTTAGAATCTTTGGAAAGGTGTGAATAATTTCACTGAATGTTGTTGTCAGTCTTCTTTACACAGATAATAGGGATGTGTTAAAAGTCTGTTGGTGACACATTGATTGGAGGTGTTATCAATGCAGAGAAGGAAATAAAAACGTCATACAAGAGGAAGGAGACTGAAGACCTGAATAGTAGAAACAGAATGAAGTATAATAGTACAGAGTGTAGTGCTCAGTACTATGTAGTAATCATAAGCATTAACAAATGGAAATGTTTGGAAACTCAGAATCATGCCTCAGAGAAAAAAAAACAAACAAACAAACAAAAACCAAAAAAACAAAAAACAGCAACAACAAAAAAAATCATGGAACTGACTTAAAAATATAGAAATCATAAATAACACATTTTAGACTTATTTATCTTCCTAGTTACTGAGCTTTGGAGCATTCAATTTTATCTTCAAGAATAGATCAACTATATAAATGAGTGAGCTAGTATTCTAAAAGGGAAAAAATAAGATTGTCTACATATGGAAGGTTATAGGATCACTGATGTATGTGCATGTAAGTAACATTACTTTGTGACTTGGGGTTCATTTGAAAAAAAAAAACAAAAAAAAAAAACAACAAACCAAACAGGTCAAGGCAGTAAACTGTAGAACTTAGATTAAAAATTTCTGATTTCCTTTTTTTTTTTTTTTTTTTTTTTTACTAGAAAACATAATATCGTTTTTTCTTGCTTTTTTTGAGTTTATTATAATAGTTATCTTAATTGGAGAGAGGACCTTTTGCCCTCTACCTGTTTTGAGGGGAACAAAAATTTTAAAGTCCTGACAAGGATGATTTGGATCATTGTGAAATGTGGACAGAAATAAAAGATGAAGTTGCCCTAAAGTTGTGGGTTTTGTTTTTTTGTTTGTTTGTTTGTTTTTTCTGCTTTAATTCTCTTTATTCCTTTGAATTTTACTTTGTGTCTCCTACAGTAGAGGCACTTAAGTCCCAATGAACTCTGTATGAGTAAAACCTGAGGAACTCAAATTCAATGAAAAAATGTTAAAATGTCTAAAAAGAGGTTGCTTCATCATTGCATTCAGGCTGACATATTCCACTCAAATTCCCAGAATCCTAAATAAATCAATAGCCTAGACTGTTTACATTATTGTGATTTAATCCAGGCTTCAGTTTAACCATTTTACCATTAACAGTATTTCATCTATGTGACTGTCTGTGGTCTTCTTGTGCTTCCAGATTCACTGAACACAGCAGCATCAGGTTCTGGTTTGCCGTGCTTCCCAGTCAGCTCAGTTCTTAGGGGTTATTTTTGGAGTGACATGAAGAGACTGTTGTACTGTGATGTATCCTCTCTGACATTTTTTCTTCTTCTTTAATTGCAGTCATTTAACAGTCAGCTGGATCTAACAGTTAGGCAATGTTTACAGATCTTTTAAACTGTGCATTCAATGTCTCTACAGTTACATTAGTTTCCATATCCTTCATGTTTTGTAAACGTTGGATTATAGTCTGGAATGAGCTAGGTGGCATTTTCAGGAAGGGAAATTCAAAAGTGTATTCTTTCACATTTAGCACCTGTGGCTGTTTGTACTGTGGACAGAAAGGACTTCAGACATTAAACGCTGAATTTAAAGGCAGTGTATTTGTGGCAAGTTTGCTCAGTTCCTACAGAAGCAGATGTATTCCAGAAATGTTCAATTGTTTACCTATTTTTTAATTGTGGACCTTAAGACTTCTTTTAAAGAGACACAACCAGACATATTTTCTTTATATTAATGCATCTTTCACTTATAGAATAAGGTTTGTCTAGGAGTAAACAAGGACACATAGATATGCTATATACTCCTGCAAGAATGTGTCTGCACAGCTCCTTTAATTTATGACTCTCTACAAAGGAATCAACATTTACTTCTTGATCATAACTACTTTCATAATAATTTATTGTAAAAATCAGTCTTCTGATTACTTGATTGCATTTCAAAGTCTTAAACCATGATAAATATCACATTGTAAAAAAGAATATTATTTTTTTCAGTAACATCTTCTTAAAATGTTAAACACTGCTTTACATAACAGTGTTATCAGAGGTTTCTATAAAACTTTAGTTCCTTTGTATTGGATCTGAAAAAAAAGACCTTCTAAGGTAATGTAGTGATAGGAAAGCCCATTTCTTTAGGTTCATATATATTTGACTTTTCCAAGATTTTGCTATCTACTGTTGGTTGATATTGTCTAGATAAATTACATTTAGTTTTACAGTTGATTTTTCCTTTCCATACAACTAATTTCTTAGAAATTGAAGTAGTTTATTTGAGCTCTGATAGTAGAATGATGGTAAATATGTTTGAACTGTATTTGTTTTTTCAATATTTCTGAAGACATGCAAAAGAAAGTAAGCTATTTTTGCATATGCAACTTTATTCGCATAAACCGATATCTTAATATAATTACATCAAACAGATTTTTATGATGATTATCTTAGGAGCATTCTTGACACAATATGTCTTATGAAATAATTTTCTAAAATTGAAACTAAAATGACAGTCATAATGGTATAGTTCACAAATTGCTGTGTTAAGAGTTTCCATTTAACTAAATTGTCTAAGTACATATAATTTTATATGTAATTGTCTTTGTTAAAAACACTGAATTGCTTTGTTTCCAACAATGTACAAGTTCAACATTCCCACCTACTTCATAGCTTTGTTTGCTTTAAATCTGGGAATTTTTAACTGTGGTAAAGCACCATGACAGGAATAGCAGCGTAGTATTTTACTACAGTAAATTTCCAAAGCAAGAGAGATAAATAAAGTCATTTGAAAGTTCCTATCATAGCAACAACACACAGGTTAAGCACAGATACAGGATGAATGCTTGGAGCCCATTCAAGCTTATTTGATTGAATGATCTTTCCACACAATATTAACCACAAAATATTCAGTGTTTAAATGTTGTAGCTTACAGTCATCTTAAGACTGGCTGGAAAATTTACCTCATTTTGTCAATTATTTTATTCACGAAAAGGCTAGCAGTGATCAAAAGCATTTGTGAATTGTGTTAATTTTTCCATATAATTTCACCTGAAGTGAAAATGAGGAAAAGAATATATTTGGAAAAAAAATAAAACAAAAACAAAACACCACCCCGTTATTATCATGCATTTGAAAGGGTAAAAAAAAAAAAAAAAAAAAAGACACTAAACATTAGACTTATGCTACAAATTGTGAAGATTAACATTGGTCTAACATCTTGCCAGCTAAAAGTATAGAAGTAGATGGTCCATCCCAAAGTTACTACCAGGTGGATAAGATTCACAAGATAGAGCACCTATTGACTGTGTAGCACCAAAACTTTGGATGAGATTGTCTTGAGGGGGGATCAGGCCTAGCCAACATTCCTAATTTTAAAACTCTTCTGGATCTCTTTGATAGTAGATTAAAGATTTAAGCAGTAGAAATGTTTCAAAATAGAATGAAATAAAACTAAATCAAATAAAATCAAGAACAGCTGGTGGAATATATGTATATTTCCAAAATTTGCCTTAGTTTCAGAATGCTAAATAATTCACAATATATATATATATTTAATTATTATTTCTATTTTTCATTAATGTAAATGACAACATACTTTTAAACATCTAATTTTTTGGAGGTTATAGAAAGCCTATGTTGTCAGGTTTCTTTGTATTCAAATATAAGACCAATTTTTACAGATTTAGATGTACTTTTGATAAAGTACGGGCACAAAATAAAAATATACTGTATGTTGTAGTATAATCCAGCAGGCAGCTGAACACCACAAAGCCATTCACTCACATGGACATATGTGTAATAATAGATATTCTTGTTTTTAAATTGTAATACTTTAAAAGGTAATTATACATATTTGGCCATTCACTCAAATTTTGTGTGTAATTTATAGCAGCCTCGATTTAGCTCAGCTGAACATGCTTTGAATCAGTGTCTTGATCTGGAGTGAGCAGCAGAAGAGAGTGAATATACTTTGGCTGAAAGATGCAAGGATCAGTTTTTATTGTGAAAATCATTTACAATGTCCTCTGCTCCAAAGAGCAAAGCAAAGTAAGTTAAAGAGAAGTAAATTAAACTTTCAGTGAAGTCCTGACAAGAAAACTGAAAAATGTATAAAATATCCTATAATCAAGATATTTGACTTTTGCTAATGCTGAAGTCAACTCTTAAAGAAAAATTCAGCTCTGAGAAGAAAACTTAACAGCATGTTCTTGTAGTTACAAATTCATTTTTTTCAGGAATTGGAAATTTTCCCTAAAATTTGAGCAAAATATAGACCTAAACAGAAGTATATTTGAATGTAGTAATTTGATATTTTGGGATTCATTTTTAGCAGTTATCCTAGCTGGTTTAGCTGTTCTTCTATTCACATATTTAATTCATTCCATCTCTACTCTTCCACTCTTCCATTTTACTTTTTCCTTCCTTGTTCACCTTTCTTGTATTTCTTTCTTTCTTTCTATTTTTTTTTTTTTTTCCCCAACAGTTTCTCCTCCCATTTTGTAGAAGTCTTCTTTCCTAATCTGTTCAACACAGTGCTTCCCATTCTCTTATGTATTACTCTTTCTCATTTAAACTCTTTACTAAGATACAAGCAATAGTCTATCATCAAATTCTGGTCTTTTAGTTAAATCTCCCTTTACTGCAAAATTCTTAATGCATGAGCTGGACTGAATCTTTATAATTTCACATTTACTGGTAGACCTGTAGGCTATTTTAAATATCTCTCATTCAGAATTTGTATTTCAGCTGCTCTTGCAATTCCATATTGTAACCTGTCATGGTGCATTAAAAATTAGGTCTCAAAATTCTTTGAAAATATACACTGAACAGAGAAATAAAAATGTCCTATTTTGGAGTGGATTAGTTTACCACCATAGTTCTTTTTTAAGCCATACAGATCCATCCCTTGTCAGAATACAAAAGAAAGGAGTCTGAAAAAGTGTTCTAAACTGCTATTATTTTTTTGTGTATTATACACAAATACACAATTCCTCACAAAAAGTAAAACATTCATGGATCATGTTGCATTTAAAATGTATCACTGATCTAACTTTTTGGAAGTGTACTTGAAATGGAAAGGATGAGCCAGTTATTCTGGCACTTAAGTAAATTTCCTTGATAGGAGTAAAAAATATGTCTTGAGAATTTGACTGTTGCTATATGTTGTTTAATATAATTATTTTATTTTTCTTGCCTTATCATGGTTGTTAGTTTTTTTTGTGTTTTTTTTTTTTATAACTTCATAAAATCTTTGTTGATATTTACCTCTTAAAGTCATACATAGAAATTAAAATCTAAACAATTTAAAATTTCATAGGAAAAGATTAGAATATTTTCAAAGAAAGATAAATTGCTTTCTTATGATCATACCACTCTGTCATAATAATTTCTGACATCTGTCTAAAACAATTTTTAGAATCATATAATATGTAAAAATGAACAGTACCTAAAGAATGTTTTAAGTTCCTAAATATTTCAAGTTTTTACAACTGTACAGTATGAATTGAGAACCTCAACCTTTGCCATGCCCTGTGTCACCCGGACCCCTGCCCCATTAAGCAGCTGGCCCAGATTTTCTCAAGTCTGCCTTTTGCTACGTAAATATTTTTAGATACCCTTTTGTACCACATTACTGTTTTCATCATCATCTTCAAATTTATGATCCATTAAAAAAATCAGACTTTATGATTAAAGAAGTTTTTGTACTTTTTAGCATTTCTGTAAGGACTGCACTGAAGGAAAAAAAAAAAAAGGAAAGAAAAATACTTTCTCCTTTAACTTAGTGCTTATTATAGAATCGCAAGGTTATAAAAGACCTATAAAATCATCTAGTCCAACTTTCCTACCATTACTGTAGCTACAGCAAACCACTAAACCATATCTTGGAGCTCCTAATCCAGATGCCTCTTGAACACTGCCAGGGACAGCAACTCCACCACCTCCCTGGGCAGGCCATTCCAGTGCTTGAATTCTTTCTGAGAAAAAAAGTTCCTTCTTATGTCCAATCTAAACCTCTTCTGGTACAACTTTCAACCATTTCTTTGGGTCCTGTTCATTGCTTGGGAGAAGAGGCCAAGTCCCTCATCATCACAACATCCCTTCAGGAAGTCGTAGAGTGCAATGAGATCTCCCCTGAGCCTACTCTTCTCCAGGCTAAGCAATCCCAGCTGCTCTGCATAAGACTTGTGCTCCAGATCCCTCAAAAGTTTTGTTTCCCTTCTCTGGATGTGTTCCAGGACCTCAACACCTTTCTCATAGTGAGGAGCCCAAAACTGAACGCAGTACTCGAGTTGTGGCCTCACTAGAGCTGAGTACAGGGGGATGATTACCCCTTTGCACCTGCTGTCCACACTATTTCTTATACAGGCCAAGATGCCATTGGCCTTCTTGGCCACCTGGGCACACTGTTGGCTCATGTTCAGCTGAGCATCAACCAACACCCCCAGGTCCCTTTCCTCTTCACAGTCATCCAGCCACTCAAACCCAAGTGCTGCATGGGGTTATTGTGGCCAAAGTGCAGGATGCGACACTTGGCCTTGTTGAACCTCATCCCATTGACCTCAGCCCAGCAATCCAGCCTATCCAGATCACTGGTGATCCTAAATATTTTGACATTTCAATCATGTAGAACCTAGTTTTACAAAAGCACAGTTGAAGTTATTTTACTGTTCTTTATGAAAACAGGTGCAACATTTTTTGTCATTGAGAATATCTCCTATGACCTTTCCAAGATCACAGAAGATGATCTAGTAATGAAGTTAATCAGATTTGGAGATACCCTTTTCTGTCCTATAGGTCCGTGCATAAACAATTTACTTATGCTATCCCTGAATTCTTTCTGTGTCATGAATAGTTCTGAGTCCTTTAAACCTGAGAGGCTTGAGAAACAAACATTGATAGTAAGGGGAAAAGCAAAGAAAGTGGAGCACCCTAGCATTTTCCCTTCTTGCTAGTTTCTCCACCACTTTTTGTATCAGGATCTCATTTTCTATAGCCTTATTTTTGCTTCAAATGTAAATGTAGATGACTTCTTTTTGCTTTTCATCTCAATTCTTTATTTCCAAGTCATGCTGAACTTTGACTTTCTTGTTGCATTCTGAATGTTTGGTAAGGTTTCTATATTCTTTCTGTACTCATAGAATGTTTCCTGTGAAAGTACTGATACCTGTGTCTGCTTGTCAATTAGTCATTAAGTAACATTACCATCTTTTTTTCCTTTTTGGGTGTAATTTCCATACTTGAGTTACAAATAAAAACAAGTATATTATAATGTGTAAACAGTCTTAAAGCTACATGGTATTTGCAGTTTCAAATCTCACAAATGAAGTATCCTTTTGTGTTATGAACTTTGTGGTAGCTATGTCTGGTCCGGTGGTGTTTTGTTGTTGCTAGTTCTTTTTGTTTGAGGTTTGTTTGTTTGCTTGTTTTGTTTCCTGATCCAGAGAATGGCTTTCTTCAGTCTCAGTTCTATACTGGAAAAGAGATAAAAAATGTTGTTTAATATTCCTCCATTTTATATATAAAAAATGATATGATATATATAAATATATACTTTTTTCAGGATTTAGTCAAATATTTCTTATAATAATTGATTGATTATAATAATGAGTAGATATACTCCTGCCACCCAAACTTACTCCAAATCTTTTTTCATAAATATGTCCGTCTGCCTCTCTAGGTTTACATCTGTCTGCTTCTCCTAAGCACAGAAGTTCCTCACTTCTATTAATTTTGACTATGTTTATTTGTCTGTTCCTTATCTACTAACATTCTTCTTTTTCTTTCACTTACAGGAGAAATTCTACAATCTTACACATATCTTTAATATTGTTTCCTATCTCACACTAGATGAATAGACTCTGTAAAAGATGAATATCCTTTTTGCAGAAAGAATCATTTTTGTCTACCACAAGTACAGGAGAGGAGCCAAGACTTTGTATCAGAAATTGCTATTTGCATCATCTTTCCTTCTTTCATTTCAGAGCCTATTGGCATAACATTATTCAGAAACAATATTTTCTCAGGGTTCTACTCAAAGCATCTGTACATTTCTGTCCTAGAGAGAATGCAGTGGTGCCTAAGAAAGTGTAATCCTGGTGATTTTTCTATTTGAGAATAACTTATGTGGGCTATGCCACAATACTACGTTTTAAACCAGGATTTTAGATTATACATAGAGAGGACTTTCCTTTCCTTTGAAATTGTTATTAAGATCTATGAAAATGTATCTAAGGAAATTCCTTCTTGGAGAATTTAGGTACATTCAGAGAGAATGTTGTTTAGAGATCCAGAAGCAGCAATGTGGCAGAGCTGCTTTTTGAAATGATGTTAAGTATTAGAACAGCCAGATACACTAGCATGAATAAAGCATAATATTCTTGCAATTTAATGTGTGAAAGAGCAATTTAAAATGTATACTGCATTTCATATACAAAACTGAGTTTTCATTGCATTAATGTATTTCTCTTAAACCAAACATTTTGATTTCAAACCTCAGTCATTTCTCTCTTCAGGATGAAATATTTCATAAAATAAAATTCATGGATGATAATAGTTCTGTTATGAAAGCTACCTTAGAAGTATGCTTTAAAGTTTTTGTCATCAGTTTCAGATTCCTATTGCTAAATTGGTCATCTAGATAGAAAATATTTTCTATCTAATCACATCAGATTGTAAAACTGCAGTTTCCCACTTAAAGGTTTTCCAAACTACTATTTCTATATAGTCAACTTTAAAAATCTTGTGTTATATTTTAGGTAATTCTCTTCCATCTTCATGTTCCTTTTCCATTCCACTAGAAAACAAGCATAATAGATTGGGGCAATATCTGCTAATTCAAGGATTCAGTCTTCTGAGGAAAGGGAATGGTGAAGCTTTGACATAAGGAGAAGACCAAGATTGAAAAGTTTCCATCCAGAGATTTCTGACATGTAATCGCCATGTATTAGGATTGCTAAAATGCTTTTCAGGAGAGCAGGAAGTTGAGATCATCTTGAAGCATGTGTTCTCCATCTTGTACTCCAAAGAAGTTTGTTTGTACCTTCACAGTTAGATACTGCAATTCTCAAGAAAGAAGAGAAAGCTGGTTTCCTATTCTTAAAGAATAATTTCCTCTGATTCCAGTTGGCTCTTCTAATTTGTAGTGATGGGCTGAGTATACATGTGTAATGTTCACTTTGAAATGCTCTTACATTTTATCTTTTATTTTCCTGAGTGAAAAAAACAAAAATGTATTTGCTTGTTGATAAGTAGAAATCTACTAAAACCATTGGTTATCATCTTCGCATCATAACTGAGATGTTTCCATCCAGGGAAGTAATGCAAGATTAAGACCACTAAGATCATCTAATTCAATCACCAACCCACCAATACCATGCCCACTAAACCATGTCTCTCAGTGCCACATCTACCTGTTTCTTGAAGAACTGAAGATGCTGACTACACCATCTGCCCATCTACATCGCATTAGTGAGAACTCATCTGGAGTACTGTGCTTAGATGTAGATTCCTCTATACCATTGAAGCATATCCTGAAGAGGGCCAGAAAAATGATCCAAGCAATGGAACACTTCCCATATTAGGACCGGATGAGAGGCTGAGTGAGCTAGCACTGTTCAGCCTGGAGAACTGTCGTGGGTTAACAGAAAATATACCTGCACCCGTGACAGGGGGCAGCTGGCCTGCAGGGCCACTGGCCCAAAAAGGGAAGGGAAAAAGGGAAAGGGAAAAGAAAACAGCAGCAACGATCTAAGGAGGCACACTTATTTACTAAATACTATATCGAAATACAGGATAATGCAATATAATACAATATAATTGAAACTAAGACTAATGAATCAAGCAAAATAGGAGAGAGAGTGAGTCCCAAAACCGAGAGGCCTACTGTAAGCTCTAGGCGAAATGGCTGGAATGCTCCCCACGCTCTGAGGATCCAAGAGAGAATGATTCCAGCCCAGGAGTGAGATTATATACTGTCCTTGTCCCGTGACTTATCCCTGACCGTCATGTCCTCTGGGATACGTAGTCTTCTGTGAGCTGAAGATTTGGTAAATTATCCATACTTTACATGATGTTATGATGTGGAATACTGATAGCAAACTTACAAAACCATGACAAGAACTGAAAGCTCTGGGAAAACCTGTTACTAGACTTCCAATATCTAAAGTGGGGTATAAGAAAAAAAGTGACAGTTGCTTTAGCAGGATCTGTTGTGGTAGAATGAGGGAAAATGGTTTTAAACTGAAACAGGGAAGATTTATACTGAATGTAAAAATAAGTTTTTTACAATAAGGATAGTAAAGCAGTGGAACAGGTTGCCCAGTGAGTTGATGGATGCCTCATCTCTAGACATACAAGGTCAGCCTGGAAGGGTCTCTGAGCAACATGATCTACCTGTAGCTGTCCCTGCTCACTGCAGGAAATTTAAACTAGATGATCTTTAAAGGTTCCTTCCACATCAAACAATTCTGATTCTATGAAAAATTAGAAATTCTATTTCAGGAAAATTAACTGAAAGAAAAAGTCTTCCCACTATATCATGAAACAGTGTTCAGAAACACTTGCTATCTCTAAGCAAACTGTCTGGTAAAATTCTCTAGTGATAAGACAGTTAACATGCAGACTTTAGGGAAGTAATTACACTCATTAGCTTTGATGATTTTGTTTGTTTGTTTGTTTGTTTTTGCATTGAGGGATGCAAAAAGACTTCTAATTCATTAAAACATTTGTGCTATCAAGTATGCAGGAATTCTAACTAAATAGTTAGCTTATATAATAGAAATAAGTTAAACAGTAAGATGGTATATTATTATTTTATATATTTCAGGAATTCAGAGTTGCTCAATGTGATTTTCTTATCTTTGAGAATTGGTGGGTTTTTTTTGTTTGTTTGTTTGTTTGTTTTTTTAAATGTGTACAGAACACATTTTACTCACAAATACAAATTAATTCAGGTATTGTGCATGCTATAATCCACACTGTCATTCAGGATTATAAGGGCCAATAGACAAGCTATGCCCTGAGGGTCTGAACTGGGACAGATCAATCAATTTACAGAGCTCTGGCAAAAGTTGAACAGCTGGTGCTGAAATTCTTTGTTGGAGAAATGACCAACCCACCAGAGATTAAAGATTTAAGACAAGATTTATAGTAGAAACCTGCAAATTAAATCCTCTTCAAATGTGTTCTGACTGATTATAAAGCAAGTTTAGAGACATCATTCAGTGGCATTCTTCGAGATAACTGCTAAACTTCTGGTGTTAAGCAAATTCTCTCTGAGGTCAGTTACTGGTAGAAAATACGTTAGTGTTTTCATTTTCAGGGTATTTTTTTTTTTTATTTTTTTATTTTTTTTTTAATTTCTCTGTAGACCAGTCTCTTTTCATTTAAACATTCACTAGGGTGAACTTTGATTATCAATAATTACTTTCACGTAGCTAACACAGCAGAGAGTACAATGTTTTAGTCTTTGGGTACTCCACAAAAGCTATCTGTTGACTTAGCAATATTTAAAATGTTAGTGAAAAATGTTTGATAATGTAATAAAGTTTTTTATAGAAGAGGATGTGATTTTTGGTTCAACTCAACTTGTTTTACAGCTGAAATGATACTGGATAAGAAAGAGAAATATCAATAGACTTCAGATAGTGAAAATAAGAAGGGGCAATAAGAAACATTTTTACATGAGAAAAATAAGAGCATCTGAAGTGATGGGGTGCACAATGTTGGATTTTTAGGAAATAAGGAAAAAATAGTGTTTTGAGTGAAAAAGCAGGTAAAGATGAGAATAACAGGAGAAAAGGGGACATGAAAAGGAAGAAAAAAGAAAAAAACCTTAACAATATTGTCAAGACGAAAAAAGCAAGGAATTAATATCTTAAAAAAAAAAAAAAAAAGTAGCGTTGTAGAATAAATGGTGGAATGTCATGGTTTTGTAATTTTTACTATTGGTATTCCACATCATAACATCATAACATCATGTGGAGTACAGAGAAGAACTACATGTCCCAGAGGACCTCACAATCAGAGAGGGAAATACGTCATGGAAACAATCACAGAGGGAAATGGGAAATACGTCATGGAAGTGACGCTTGCTCTCCCTCACTGCATGTCAGTGGGTGTGGGTATGTTTCTAAACTATGTGCCTTCAATTTCAAAGTGGGCTTCTTGGTCTTTGGAAAACTCTCATTTTACTTGATTTATTAGCCTTAATTTCAATTAGATTGTATTACACTGTGTTATCTTGCATTCTGATATCATAGTTAATAAGTTTTCCTCCTTAGACTGTTGCTGCTTCTTTGTTTATTTCCTTGAGCCCAGCTCCTATCTCCCTATCCCTTTTCCCTTCCCTTTTTTTCTTTTTTTTTGGGGGGGCAAGGGGGCGTCAGGGGGTCCATGGGCCTACTGCCCCCGTCATGAACATAGACTGATCTAAATAACTCTGTGACAAGGCTTCTATGGTTAGTGTGTTTGTAAGAAATGTTAAGTTGAAAAAAAAAAAACAGTTGCATTCTCCAGTTATTTTTCAGAGTATATGTTACCATCTTTCAGAACATTTTGCGCACCACATTTTAAATTCTTTAAAATAATTACATCTGAAAAATGATAAATTCATAGTTATGAAATTTTCCCCTAAAAAAAAAAAAAAAGTTATACACACACACACACACACACGTAGATATACCCCTGGTGGGTACGAAAAGCCTTGCACAGGCTACACTGATGCCAAGGGAGATTCAGATATCCTTATCTCAGATGTCTACTTATCATAGTGAAATTAATCTACACACAAATGATAATTGTTACAAAAAGTATAATTGGAATCACAGAACCATTTCTCATTGTTAAAGGTTTCCAGGATCATGATGCATCATATATCATTTTTAGTGACTGTAAGTTGAAGAAGAGATGGGAGAATAATGTTAAAAGCTGGTAAATTGGTTGCCACAATTATTAGCTACAGACTTGCATGCAAATGACTTGAGAGTTACTTAGAGAGACAATAGTTCTTACTGCTTGAGCATGAAAGAAAATTTATTAAGAAAAATATTTATTCCTTATATCTTTATAAAGTAAATTTCCTGTAGAATCAGATCATATCAGATTAAAAAAAAAACATAGAGTATTTAACCACAATAAATGCACCTTATGAATTAACTCTGAATGTAATGAGAGACTAACCTTGATCTAATATTCTGCATTTCACACACAGAACTGGAATTATGGAAATTAGGTGGATGAAAATAAGATGCTGAGCATCTGAAATGACTGCTACAGAGAAAATATTTATTATTTTTATTTTAAACTATACTTATAGTACTTAGTGATCTTCCTTCATTCGGATTTTAAGAATAAAACAAACTATCATATTAATAATTTTCAGCTACTTCATCTGTGCAGTTTTGAATTAAAAAAAAATAAAAAGAGAGATACTGCACTAGTTTCCTCCGATGCACAACTATTTATATAATTAAGGCCAAGATAGCCATCAGTTGCCACTTCACCTAAGAGACCTACTAGGCTTGCCAGGTGACTATTGCTTATGTTGGGGTCATGTTTTCCAGGAATTCGCCTCCTGATGGGAAGAGGTGTTAGGATTTCATATTTTGCTTTGCTTGCACTGTTTATTAAACTAGTTTTATCTAGACAGAATTTTCTCATTCTTAATCTTCCAATTCTCTCCCTCATTCTGCTATGAAGAAAGCAGTTAAACAGCTGAACAAGAGCATATTTTCTGGCACAGTTGCAACCCACTGCAGCTAGGCAAATGAGGTGTATGGAAATAGGCTATGACCATTTGCATATTTGGAAAGTGTTGTCCTGAGAATCTCCTAAAAAACAAGATATATTCACTTTTTCCCTTCAGCATAGGAGCTGTTCCATTTTAAACAACACCTCCCATAATCTTCTGTGATTCAACAGTACCTGTTCTACAGATTTGATGTGAACTTATCTTTTGGTCTCTACAGAGATAAGCTCAAAATGCCATATTATGTAGCTGCACATAAACTGGATACATTCACTTTGGTTTCCCTTTATGTCATATACAATCTAATTAAACATTATTCTTTCAAGTAGTTTTAATGTTATCTACAATTTGACCTGGGGAGCTTTGAATTGTTAAATTTATTTTTCAATTATCATGTTGTTGATAAAGTGATAGGAATAATAGCAAAAATAATATTCAGAAAACTTCCTACAATTTTAAACTGTAGAACCCTTTGAATTTTGAACATGTGATATGAAACTACTGTTGTCTTGCACTTCAGTATCCTCTTTATACAACTGAAAGTATTTAATGTTCATTCACATTCTCTCTTCGGTGAATTAGTTCTACTCCATGGGATTTTATAGTTAAATTGTGTAGATCTAATGAAACATACTCACACTGTTCTCATGATTATATCATCAGGGCACAGCACATCCCTCTTTGTAGCAACAGTCAAGTCATTGCATTACTAAAGTGCTTTAATTTCCTATGTTTTGTTATTTTAAACATGATTAACATACAACAGTTAAATATCTGAATACAAATACAACCCATGTGAAAAAATACTGAAGGTATGGCTAAGCAACCTTCTGGGTAGTGGGCCTCAGAGGAGACTGACCATCTGAGAGGTGATGCAGATACCAACATGTACCGTTACCTAGGAACCCAAGCCCAACAAAAAAGGACAAAAGACTGAATGAGAGAAAGGAAGAGAATCCTTCTCATCTGTTTGAAGATGTCCTTGGACCAATGGAATGTCACTGGAATCCATGGTGGTGATTACTTCTTGATTTCTGTAAATAACTCTTGCTTTTATTTCCTTTTTACTATTGCTCACCTTCCCCTCCCAATAACCCAGACCACGAATTTGTAGCAAACTGGAAGAACATTTGATCTCTTTTTCTGTCTAAATCTCACTCTTGGTCTATATCACAAATCACTTTTCCTTTGATAACTGGAGTGAGACAAATCTCCATAGAGATTTAGCAAATGTTGATGAATGTCAGTGGATGCATTATTTTCCTCATAGAGTAGTTCAATCGTAGTATCATAGAATCATAAAATCACCAAAGTTGGAAAAGACTTCTAAGATTATTCATTTCAACTGTCAACTTATCACCAATAGTTCCCACTAAATCATGTCCCTCAGTACAACATCTAAATGTTTCTTGAGCACCTCCAGGGATAGTGATTCCACAGCCTCTCTGGACAGATCATTCCAGCACCTAACCATGTTTTAGGAAGATTTTCCTAATGTTCAACCAGAATCTCCCCTGGCACATCTTGAGGCTTAAGAGAAGAGAGCATGAAGGAGAAAAATGTAGTATGATTATGTTTCAGCTTCTTTCCAGCTTCCAACATCTGGAGCTGAAGTCAGATCTTCATTTTCAGTAGCTAATATTTCATAGTATTTCATAGTAGTTTGGGCTTGCCAATATTCTTTGTAAAGTATTTTCTAGCCACACGCTATCCCAAGAAGCCCACAGTTTATGGATTTCTTAGCAGCTTAATCATGAACAGTTGTCAATTAATTACATGCTTATCTGCCCATGCAAACAGAGTACCTGCACATTGAATTTTCTTTTTTGTTTACTGTTTTCAGAACTATATATGCTATAGCTGTCACAAGACTTTAACAAACTCTAAAATATTTCTTACTGTTTAATTTTTGTATTAATTCCAGTATCATCCTTTTCCACTCTATTCTTTCATCTATTGATTTTCCATGAATAAATCTTGTGTTAACATGATTTTATTTACATTCTATTTTCACCACCTTCTTCAATAATTCACTGCATATATTTATTGCTCTCTGTGTGAAGTACAAGGTAATTTAATCTTGATCTACATTTCTATTTATGAGTACAGTAGTTTGTGATTGATGGAATCAGAAATATGCCCCTTTACACTTATCCACCTGTGTTGTTCTCAGTACATCTTCACTGTTTTGTTACTGAAGTATGATGAGAATCATACCTTGGATTTTTAAAAGATCTTTACTGAATGAGCAATATTTCATACTTCGGGAAAGTTGTAGATTTTCTATTACTTTTACAATATTTCTGTAATGTCACCAGAATTGTATTTTGCTTTACAAAGTGAATCTGGCATTACCTATTTACCTAACAATTTACTTTTTTACTTTTTTTTTTTTACTTTTTTTTTTTTTTAATTGAAATCTTTTGATGTTCAATACATCTGTGAGCTCTCAGCTCACAAATTCCACCATTAGTGGTTTCCTAGGATACCAACACACATATTCAAACAAGGCATGGAGAAACAGCAAGGGAAAACAAGTAGAAAATCCTACAGCACATACATTTAAAAAAATCTTTTCAAACTTTTAGTATTCTCAAAATTGTATCAATTTCAAGAGTACAATAAATGCTTATTTGCGTTATTTGTGAAGTGGTGTAAAGATCCCTTCAGAGTTCTGAAGAGAAATATAGAAGCAAAGAATAAAAACTTTTTGCACGCACACACTACATTATGACTTTGGAGTAATGAAACAGTAACAGTTATCAAAATTAATTTCATGGAACTGTTCTAATAGCAATTTGAATAACCAAGTCTGGCTTCCTAAGTGGTAACCAATGAGTATAAGGAAATTAAGAAATGCCGTATGGATGCTTGGCCAGGGGTATATTCAAATAAAATACATTATAAGCTGAGTAATGGTGACATTAAACTCTTATCTCACAAATGTCCCAAAACACACATTCAAATATCTGAGAAAAAATAGTCAAGTAATATTTTCTGAATGTGTGAGTCTTCCATCACATGAGAATTATGTAAAGCAGGTATAATTTTTTGGAATAATAAAATAGGATAAACTTTAATAGTACATATTTGCTTTTGCATTCTATTACATAAAGGCTAATCAGAGTATATAAGTTTATTGTGTATGATTACGGAGATAGTATGCACATATGTATTTATGAAAATTAACTTTTTGTTATCTATTGTCAGTATGAAACTGTTGATAAGGTTTAGTTAAGCTATCATCCAGCAAGAGAAATGAAGAGATTTTATTTTGTTTTCTTTTGTTGCTTTTTTGTTGTTGTTTGCCCATGATTTGCACATTTTGTAATGGTAACTTTCCCTATATTTTCAAGGGAAAAAAGTGTCAATCACTTATAAGATATATATGAACACATCACATATGAAGTGAGAAGAGGCAGTTCTGTGAAAAGATCAAGAAATAACCTCAGGTAGCTGATATTAAAGTCTTGGATTTTTATATATTATTCAATATCTTAATTTCAGCACTGTGCATAAGACATGCACAAGAGTACCAACAGTGGAATACATCAGAAACTTTATTGTAAACTACTAATGAAATAAAAATGTGATTTTTTTCTCTTGTAAATAACAAATACTCCTGAAATGCTCCTAATTATTGCTCAGTAATAATGTAATTAAAATTATATATATATATATTCTTTACATATACATATGTATATATACATAGAAAATTTTTCTAGGATGATGTAAAAATTAAAGCTTTTTCAAGCAGTCTGTTTTAACAAGAAGTTGTTTCACTTGGCAGAATTATCACATTTGTGTGTAAATGATGATGAGGATTACTGGAAAAGGATGCAGAGCACTGAGGGCTAAAGTATTTGAAATCTGCCTGCTGACAGAGAGTTTTTTATGTGATGCCAAGGAATGTTTTAACAAAATATTTCATAGTTGGTCACTAATTGTGCATTTTTCTGTCTTCTGGGCACCCAGTTCAATGCCCTGGAACTGGCAATGAAAGAAAGTTGAATGTTAGTTCTAATTAAAAAAGAAAAAAAGAAAATCAGAGGGAGAACAGGCTCTTATTTGCTATACAAGTCTACAAGTCTACTGTATGTATTCATTTGGAAAACTGCTTGCCTCTGTACATCTGACCCCATATCAAAATTTCATAGAATCATAAAATCATTGAATTATCAAGGTCAGAAAAGATCATCCAGTCCAACTGTCCACTTATCAAAAATATTTCCCTCTAAACCATGTCTCTCAGTGTAACATCTAAACATTTCTTGAATGCTAATGTAATAGGAATGGAAGAGATTCATGGACAGATAACAATGATGACCAAAGTCATGGAAAGGTTCTGTGCAGAAGCTCTTTGAAATTTAGTGAGACACCTGATAAGGAATGATGTTGTCATGAAAAGAATAAATGATAAATAACTGCTTTTTGCTTTAGAAATAGAAAAATAATATAACTAGATTAAATTGTGATCAAGTTTTGCAATACAACGTGAAATTTTACACCAAAGTTGTTTGTTCAAAATGCAATGTCAACAGAAAATTTAAGTCAGAATGTCTATGAACTCAGAAAATTAGTAACTGAATTACTAACTGAAAAGGTAAACATATCCAACTCAGATCAATCCTGTGGCAAAAATCAGAAATCTAGGTAATGCTTTGAGTTACTTACTTACTTAGTTCTTACACACTAACATAGACATCCAGTGTTGAACACTGGCAGATAAAACAGTGGGATAGAGGAAACTTTGACTTCTTAGTCAAGGGGGAGTACTGACATTAAAAAATAAAAATAAAATAAAATAAAATAAAATTCTAGATCCATACAATAGCAACTGAATCTTTTGAAGGCAAACTTCAAACATACATTTTGAGACTGAACATTAATACCTAAAATTCAAGGAAATTTAACTTTGAATTTCTAGACTGAATCTATTAAAATCACCATTACCTAGTAGACAAGTGCTTTAAGCCAGCAAAAGAGTTGTATTCTAACAGAAATTAAAAAGAAATAACAAAAACACAAAAAAGTTGTATGATACCAAAGTATAAGGAAATGGACCTGGGGGGTATTGATTGATGCTCAGCTGAACATGAGCTGACAGTGTGCCCAGGTGGCCAAGAAGGCCAGTGGCATCCTGGCTTGCATCAGAAACAGTGTGGCCAGCAGGAATAGAGAGGTGATTGCCCCCCTGTACTCAGCACTGGTGAAGCTGCATCTCGAGTACTGTGTCCAGTTTTGGGCCCCTCACTGCAAGAAAGACTCTGAGGCCCTGGGACATGTTCAGAGGAGGGCAACAAAGCTGGTGAGGGGTCTGGAGCACGGGCCATATGAGGAGTGGCTGAAGGAGCTGGGAATGTTCAGCCTGGAGAAGAGGAGGCTCAGGGGAGACCTTACTGCTCTCTATAACTTCCGCAAGGGATGTTGTAGTGAGCTGGCAGTTGGCCTCTTCACTTGTGTCATTAGTGATAGGACCAGAGGGAATGGTTTCAAGCTGCAGCAGGGGAGATTCAAGCTGGACATTAGGAAGTATTACTTCTCAGAAAGGGTGGTCAGGCACTGGAATGGACTGCCCAGGAAGGTGGTGGAGTCACTGACCCTGGGGGTGTTCAAGGAGTGATTGGATATTGTGTTGAGGGACATGGTTTAGTGGGAGCTATTGGTAATAGGTGAACGGTTGGACTGGATGACCTTTTAGGTCTTTTCCAACCTTGCTGATTCTGTGATTCTATGAAACACATTAATCCCCTGTATCCTCTTTAACACATCGTTCTTTAATCAGAATTATATTATCAGTTTTCTTACTCACTCTTTTCTTCCCAGCTTAAAAAGATTTTTATAGAGGAATCAAAAATGCCTAAACAAAATTTCTTCAAATAAGTTTTTCAGCTGATTTCCCAATAAATTAATGGCTTGAGTTTATTGTTTTTTGAGTGTGACTTTCACTGTTTCAGAGATCTATACTTAAACAAATACATTTGCTTCTTTGCTGGCTAGAGTCAGATCTAAACCCTACTAAATTTAGGAGATACTTACATTCTGATAGGATCAGGAACCTGCTAAAAATCATTGCCCATGTCATACCACAAAATATTCACAGGTATTTCCTGAAGAATTAATGATATAATTTTAAATAGGAGCAAGAAGGTGAAGCAGAAAGAGAACAAAATAAATCACAGTCAGAATGTATTGTGAGTTTGTACAATTAAGACTTTTTTCAATGGCTTCTCTTCACCCTAGGTTTCAAGAGCCAGCTGATTTATTTGTAACAGAAAATTTAAATTTTAAGAACTTTAGAATTTAAAGGCATAAATAATGTAAAAATATTGACATAAATGTTTGCAGTCAGAGCTGTGTGATGTAATATTTCCATAATAATGTGAACAATACAAATACAAGGTTTGTAGGGTGATATACCATCATTTATTTTAATATGTAGCTAACAACTGAGCAAATTTATCAGGACAGCATAAGCACAGCTATAACATTATCAGTATGTTCATATCAGGTCTTTTTAAAGTGAGGGTTGTTCATTTGAACCTAATAACTGTGAGTATTTAGGAGTTATTAGTTGGTAACTTCAGGTAATTACACAAATAACAAGTGACACAAATGTTTCAGTGTTACTGGTCTTGAGATCATTTGTCTTTCAGGGGCTAGATAGTGATGTGCCATCTTTCAAGACAAAAGAGTGAAAAACAGCACATAATACACTCTGTCACTGCACAATATTTATTGTTTAGAATGATCTTTGTTATTTCAGTGCTCTCCACTGCAGTTCAGACATATTGCTTTCCTTTCTTGTCAGCTCTGAAATCAGATAATGCATGTATTTATCTTTTACATTCAGGCTCATCTGTTCTTATTGTTCGAATAACTGTAGTAATTAACATAGATATGGCAACCATGTGCCGACTGAACTGACAGTCTAAAGGCATAGATTGTGATGTCAAGATTGCAGTCATTTGACATACTGTTCTGAGATAAAAGCAGCTACTCTTCAGTGGAGCTTTGTCCTCTTTTACCCTTTCCCTTTTCCTTTCCCTTTCCTTACCCCTTTTCCTACCCCTTTTCTTTCTACTTTTCCTTCCTGTTTCCTTTCCACTTTTTCTTCTTATTTATTACTATTTTTTTTTCTTCCTCTTTTCCTTCCCTTTCCCTTCCCCTTTTATTTTCCCTCTTTATTTTGGGGGGCTATAAACCATCTTCCTCATTCTGCCATCTTAACCACTGCAGGCAATGATGAAGTGCTTAATTACAAAGTGCCATAAATTCATATGCCATTTGTAACTTTATCAGTGAGATTTGTTCTGCTAGCACTAGGACTGCAGAACACTGAAAGCAAAATTTCACAAGTTAATGGCCTGCCCTTTTCTGACAGCACACCAAGCTTTCACACTATTAAGTAACACTTTACTTCATTCAACCACTGAACTGTTGACAAGAGCGCTTTAGCAAGTCTGAACAGCAGAAAAAATCCAGTAAATCAAAAGCCAGTTTGGAATGAGACAGGAAAATATGATTAAAAAAAAATTAAAAATAAAAATAAAAATGGTTTAATCAAAGGAAAATGAAAATAAACTAGCAAAGCAAAGCATGCCATTAATTTTTGAGTAGCTTATCTTCTTACTACTATGGACAAAATTATCATTTAGTTTTTAACTATTTCAGACTGTTTCAGGGGATGGATTCTGCACAGAGTAAATTGTGCCTGTTTCAATGACATACTAATGAAAAAGGAAGAAACTCACAAATTTCCCCCATGGAGATAACTAAAGATTACAAAAATTTCTCAGAATGGAAATATTGATCTCTATAGAGATTACAGAAAGACATCTTTTAAGAGTATGAAAGAAATATTAACATTTATCATTAAAAATAAAACATATATTCAAATGTATTCATGAAAACATGTTTCACGGAAGCATGATAAGTTACAGGGCTTTCAGAGAACAAATAAAATAGAGCCCTTTAGTTTTAGAGAATTCATTTAGAATAGAATGTACATTTTAATATTAACTGTTAAATACATGCACACATACCTTTTTTTTTTTTTTTTTTTTTTTTGTGATCATAACTTATTTATATGAAATCTTTTCCAAAAATAATGCCTTCCATTTTATCATGTTGGCCCATGACTTCAGAGGCAGATGGTGGTGGTATGACAGTAGATATTGAACCTTCACTCCAATATCTGGTTACATTCTGCTGCCTTGTGACAGATGGCAGCAGAGAGTCAGTCTGACAAAACGACATCTGCCATGAAATTGTTGATGATGCAAGGGTGTGTAATCAAATTCCTCCACATGGAAAAAACATTAATCGTCATCATTGTTCATCACTGAAATTCACTGAATGTTAATGAAGACCAAACACGGGATGTGAACACAGTAGGGTGATGGGTGGTACATTTCAGCAGTGATGACAGCAACAGTGTGTCTCCTCCAGAGATTTTCATGAAAGCAGCATGCAGGTTCTTGCTCTTTGCTGGCAAAAATGCACAGCTAATGTTGGTAACTACGTTGAAAAATAGTGCCTTGTAGCTAAGAATTTTCTTTATCAACTAGCATTGCTGTACTCTTTGTATCTGCTATAGTTCTATAAATAGGAGACATTACTTTTGGAGCAACCTATATGCGGTGGTAGATCACTAAGAAAATGATGAATTCAATTTTCTGAAGAAAATCCTGAATAGATAATGATATCTATTCTTGTCTAGCAGCAAAGACAATGTAATATGAAGATTTCGGTCAAATAGAATATCAAATTTATGTGATTATGCCCATAAAACAAAGTTTCTAATCCCCTATGTGAAATCATGCAAGTATAAATATTAAGAAATGCAACTACTTTTTATGTAAGAGATGTTTTGAAAGCAGACTCAGATTTTCAGCTGATGTTCCCATTCTTGTCATCAAAATAATTTCTCATTT
Organism: Excalfactoria chinensis; assembly: GCF_039878825.1. Classification (NCBI taxonomy): domain Eukaryota; kingdom Metazoa; phylum Chordata; class Aves; order Galliformes; family Phasianidae; genus Excalfactoria; species Excalfactoria chinensis. The sequence continues at coordinate 18,471,505 of NC_092828.1, read as the reverse complement.
TGTTTGCAAATGTAATTCATAAAGTTTTCTATCAAATCGAGTCAAGCAGAATTTCTTACTATCTGAAACAATACTGGCATATTGCAATTAATTTCAGATAGATTTCCATGTTACTCCTAGGAGAATATTGGCTTCATAGTATCACAGAATCACAGGATGATAGGTTTTGTAAAGGACCTCTGGATATAAACTAGTTCAAACTCCCTGCTAGTTCCCTAGATTATGTTACACATGAAAGCATCCAGGCAGGTTTTGAATTTCTCCAGAGAAGGTGACTATAGCCTTCCTGAGAAAACTGTTCCAGTGCACTTTCACTCTGAAAATCAAGAATGAATATCTCATGTTCTCATAGGAAGTATGAAACTTCCTGTGTTGTGGCTTGTGCTCATTGCCTCTCATCCTGATGCTGGGCACCAGTGGAAAGAGCCTTGTCCAACAGGATTTCCAGGTCTTTCTCTGCAGAGCTCCTTTCTACTAAGAGAACCCTTAACTTGTACTGATGCATACCTCCTCATGTGTAAAACTCTACACTGTGGAGTCTACACTCTTCCCTTGTTGAATCTTAGGCAGTTTAGGTCTTGCTAAGTGACACCACTGCCTTCCTAATAAAATAATCTATGGTACTGAGAGAAAGTCAGAGATAATTTAGCACCACAAAATAAGCCAGAAAAGAAAGAAAAAAAAATTCAAAATAAAAGTAGCAAATTCATCAAGTATATAGACATTCAACATGAACAGATAAATAACTTCAAAGTGAAAATAAATGTATTGCTTTTATCAATCATATGCTGAGCACAGAGAGATCCCAAATTGGAAATCCCTGTTGAAAAACAGTAAAACTTCAAAAAAGACATTTTTTCATGCATACAGAGAACTAGGTGCATACATTAAATAATATGCTTTAAATGATTGAATTTTAAAGTGAGAAAAATGATCTATATCATTTTAGATCAATCTAAATGATCAAAACATAAAGGAAAGCATTACAAAATGCAGGATTGAAAATATATCCCTGAATTATATGAAGACAGTATTCTTAAACTTCTTATTTATTTATGTTCAATCAGTCAGTTCAGGATTAATAGAGAATATTACCTTCATAACACACTATTAGTTAATATTACTGTAATATAATAACATTTACAGTCTCTAACTAAAAACATGTTATCTTGGAAATCCAGCTATGCTTGAACACCAGCATAGAAATGTGTGAAAATGTAATTTTTTCTTCTCGTATGTGAGTGTTTTTAGCAATTTTTTCCTGCAAGTTTGAATATTGAGGCATTACTGGTTACTCCTAAAATAATTCAAATGTTTTATACTACTGCATTTATTATTATTATTATTATTATTTTCCCTCCTTTTGAAGCAACGGGTCTTTCTTTTCTGCTCATACTAGTGGATCTTCCTGGACTCACAACACAAATATGTTATTCTTCATAAACGTCCAACTTTTCTCTGATGTTCTGTAAAAAGACTAACCCATATTGATTCCATGACAGAAAAAGATAGTTGTAATCTCTTTATTTGCATTTGATATCAGTTGGTTCTCTGTGTACAACCATGTACCAACAAAGGAACAATATTTAATTGTATGACTAAGAGATATGGTAAAATTAATTTAATTTTTTAGACAATTTGATTTTTGATATGCTGATCAAAAATGAAAATTTAATAAATTCCTTGCCTCTCCAGAAAACCCTTATTTCTCCGGGGATCAGATAGTCAATAGGTTATAAGTTCAAATAGTATGGAATCTATACTTGCTGATCAAGTACAAAACAAATATTCAAAAAACTATTTCAGAGTTTTGGGAAGCTGAGTATGAAACATTTATTTGCAACTAAAAAGGATGTACTTCTGTGATCACATTGGTTAATGATGTTTGCATTTGCATAATCACCACAGTGCTTCCTTTAATTTTTACATTCTTCACATTTTTCTTCCCATTTAACAATTTCTTAAGCTGTCTGTGGGGCAGCATGGTGAATTAATCTCAGAATATTTGCATTTCTTTCTATAAATATCAGTTTGCATAGCCAAATAAAGAAAGTTAAAAAAAAAAAAAAAAAAAAAAAAAGGGAGAGAGAGGTTTCGTTAGTCTTTTTTTTTTTTTTTTTTTTTGCCTGTTTTACTAATCTTTTTATGATATGCTTTTCTGTTACCTTTTATTATTTCTCCATACAGCATTTTTTTTCTCCAATGCTGTCTCACTCCAATTTATAGGAGGGAGGCAAGGTTCTTTGATACATGTATACCCAGAATGAGATTAAGAAGCAACAGTTCAAATGCTGGTCCAACCAGTTTTACTAAATCTAAATGCCCTAGAAATATTATTCTGTTTTTTACAATATTTGGCCAGCATGATAAAAGTAAACACAGAAAGAAATAGCTGGAAAAGGAAAAAAGAAATGTCCACAGCACCCATTTTCATACAAACAACTGAATTACTGGAAAAAAAATGTGATATATGGATAAAAAATTCTCTCAGAAAGAATGACCAGAAGAGAAAGTCCTTTCATAAATTTAAGAGGCCTGTGGTGATGTACGTGTTTCATGTGTTTGATGCACAGTATGTCGTAAATACTGTTATAAAATAACATGAAGTAACAGTGGAAATGGTATTTCCTGGAACACAGATTGGATATTATTAAAATAAAAATACATAATGCATTTTCTACAAGGCTTCATGTACAGCTGATTAAATTTTTTCCAACACTGTGCAAGAAAAACAAAGTGCTACAGATATTCTTCACACAAGTGGGTTGTCATAGGTTACCCTAAAATCTACCGGCACCCATGACAGGGGTATAGACGGCCTGCAGGGCTGCTATCCCAAAAGGAAAAGAAAACAAGGAAAGAAAATAAATACAGCGGCAACGATCTAAGGAGGAACACTATTTTACTAAATACTATATCGGAATACAGAATAACACAATATAATGCAATATAATTGGAATTAAGGCTAACAAATCAAGTAAAATAAGAGAGAGTGAGTCCCGAAACCGAGAGGCCTACTGTAACTCTAGGCGAAATGGCTGGAACGCTTCCACACACTCCCCCATGGCTGGCAGGATCCGAGAGAACGAGTCCAGCACTGAAGTGAGATTATATAGTCCTGGTCATATGACTGACCGTGGTGCTCCCTGGGACATGTAGTCTTCTTTCTGTGAGCAGCAGATTCGTCAAAATTATCTATGCTTAACATGATGTTATGATGTGGAATACTGATAGCAAAATTACAACATTGCAAAACCATGACATTCCACCCCTTATTCTACATCATTACATTATGCTTATTACACACACACATATATATATAGTTGTGAGAAATCAGCAAGCTTATTGTTCTTAACAACTTATATCTATTTTCATGCAAATCCTTAAGCTGAAAATAAAACTCCGTAACTTAACACACCATTATTTACTAAATCAAGGAAATGGCAAAACTGCCGGAAAGAGGAACATGATAACAGTGGAGGGAAGAAAAAGGGAAAAGGCAGCACTAGTGGGGCATCCCCCACATCAAAGTGCACTCATCCTTTCCCTAAGCTACAGGGCTGCTGCACGGAGGACTTCTTGGGACTGTCCTCCTCTCTCTCCATCAATATGGATGTCAGGCAGGAGCCCAGAGCATAAGCAGAGGGGAGAAGCAGACCAGCATCACTGCTGGTGGTATGGCCATCCTCCAAGTCATCTGTTCCGTCCAATGGAACAGAAACATCAAGGAGAGGCTCATCAAGAAACTCCCCAGCAGGTGATCACAGTATCACAGTATTGTGCGAGTTGGAAGGGACCTTAGAGATCACTGAGTCCAACTCCCGGGATTCGAGACTTCTGTGTAGCAGAGAGGCAGTTCTACCACTTGTGCCACAGGGAGAATTCGAACCCGGGCCTCCGGTGTTGCAAACGGCACTTCTATCACCGTGCCACCAGGGCGCACGATTGTGCCAGCAGATTCACATCCTGGCCTGGAGAGTTCAGCTCCAAACCCTCATAGGGGAACAGCGAACTCAAGCCTCGTGGCTGCAGGATGACCCCCCTCACTGTGGGGTGGCTCACTTGGCACATCCACACCATCCTCACCATGAGCTCCTGCTTGCCCAGGTGACAGGGATAGGAGTGGAACTGCTGGGGCAGTGTCTGGAGTACCATGCCTCCATAGAACTTGCTTCTCCAGCCCTAATATGGTATTTCGGGCGATAGCATGGGGTACTGCGTATGTTTCAAGCCACCCAGTGGTTGCCTCCACCATGGTGAGCACATAACGCTTACCATTGCGAGATCATGGCAAGGTGATATAATCAATCTACCATGCCTCCCCATATTTATATTTTTGCCATCGCCCTTCCCCCCAAAAAGTTTTCATCCTCTTGGCTTGTTTAATTATGGCGCATATTTCACAGTCATGAATGACCTGAGCAATAGCATCCATAGTTAAGTCCACCCCTCGGTCTCTGGACCACTTATATGTTGCATCTCTTGTTTGATGGCCCGAGGTCTCATGGGCCCATCGAGCTAGGAATAATTCAATCTTGTTCTGCCAGTCTAAGTCTATTTGAGCCACCTCAGTTTTGGCAGCTCGATCAACCTGATGGTTATTTTAATGTTCTTCAGTAGCCTTACTCTTAGGCACGTGAGCATCTACATGGCGCACCTTTACAACAATGTTTCTTATTTGGGCAGCAATGTTTTTCCACAGTTCAGCAGCCCAAATAGGTTTACCTCTTCGTCGTTGCCAGTTGTTTTGTTCCCACTGCTGCAATCACCCCCATAAGGCATTTGCCACCATCCATGAATCAGTATAAAGATGAAGCATTGGCCACCTCTCCCGTTCAGCCACATCTAAGGCCACCCCTCATGCTGGATGGCCAGGCCTCCAGCGGGCTGGATGGGGGGCAGCACGACCTCCTGCCCCGTGGCCATAGCAGCGGGTGCCTGCTCAGCCCGGAAGCGCACCAACCCCTTCCAGATATGGAATAGACCCACCGGGGGAGCCGAGACCGGTGTTGTCTGCTTGGGGTTGCGCTGCTCCGCTACAGGCTGCCTCGTCTGGGCTCGGGAAGGAGCCTTGCTCTGACCGGAGGTTGTTACACTCGGACTGGAGGGCGTCGTGCTCAGACTGGAGGGCGTTGCGCTCGGACTGGAGAGTGTTGCACTTGGACTGGAGAGTGTCATGTCCAGACTGGAGGGTGTCACACTCGGACTGGAGAGTGTCACACTCGGACTGGAGAGCGTCACGCTCGGACTGAAGGGCATCTTGCTCAGACTGAAGGGCGTCTCTCACAGACTGGGGTGCGCCTTGCCTGGACCAGAAAGCATCAAGTTTGGACCAGAGGGTGTCACGCTGATATAGGAGGTCATTTCTCTCAGCTCTGAGACTCTCCATCTCAGCTTCAAAAACTTTTTCCATCTCTGGAATGGTATTGAATAAGGCCTGATAAGCATTAGCCAGGCCCCAAATCATTTGTGCCTCCTGAGATCTGCCTGTGCCGCAACATTCCTGCCTCAAATATGCGATCAAGCTCTCAGGATTCTTCAAGTGTTCAGGAGTAAAGTTCCATGACACTGAAGATGTCTGCCTTTTTAAAGTCTCCTCAAAGCCTCTCCACACTCCCTGCCACTCAGTATTCTCTGGTTCTGGGGAAGACTTCCTCAGAATGTTATAAATCCAGATACTGAGTGAGATTAATAAAATAACCAACAGTATGTTCAGGGAAATTAACAGTGTGGTCAAATGGGCATTCAAAAACTGCATAATGGATTCAGGGATGGGACAAGGAGCATGCAGTCCCCTGAAAAGCAGTTTTACAAGCAGTTTTAACAGAGCACACATTTTTTTTTTCCTCTCTTCAATAACGAGATAGCAGAGCTAAAAGTTTACAAAATATTCCGGGGTATTGGCCGTCCGCCTGGACTTTCAAGGTCAAGCTCCCAGGTGCAGAAACGTAAACTTTAGATAGCTCCTTAACGGAAAAAAAACTCGTAGCTCGGTAAAAGCTAAAAGGACAGCAGGAAAAACATCAGCTTTTGCAGTTTTTGCCTACTTTTTGCCCAAATTATGCCCACTTTTGCTGGCAATCTGCCCGCATTCTCCACCAATTATGTCATAGGTTACCCTAAAATCTACCGGCACCCATGACAGGGGTATAGACGGCCTGCAGGGCCGCTATCCCAAAAGGAAAAGAAAACAAGGAAAGAGAAAATAAATACAGCGGCAACGATCTAAGGAGGAACACTATTTTACTAAATACTATATCGGAATACAGAATAACACAATATAATGCAATATAATTGGAATTAAGGCTAACAAATCAAGTAAAATAAGAGAGAGTGAGTCCCGAAACCGAGAGGCCTACTGTAACTCTAGGCGAAATGGCTGGAACGCTTCCACACACTCCCCCATGGCTGGCAGGATCCGAGAGAACGAGTCCAGCACTGAAGTGAGATTATATAGTCCTGGTCATATGACTGACCGTGGTGCTCCCTGGGACATGTAGTCTTCTTTCTGTGAGCAGCAGATTCGTCAAAATTATCTATGCTTAACATGATGTTATGATGTGGAATACTGATAGCAAAATTACAACATTGCAAAACCATGACATGGGTTCATACAGATGTGTACTTGTAACAATAATTAACAAGAAAATGATAACTAAAATGACCATGATGATCGAACAGTCTGTTTTGGATGCCATCTCCAGGCAATTGGAAGAGAAGAAGGTTATCATTAGTCATCATGAGTTTAGAGACTGATAAGAAGGTTATCAACTAGTCATCAGGTGGAGGTTATGCTCAACCAACCTGGTAGCCTTCTATGATGTTATCACTGCCTGGGTGGACCACAGGTTGTCCATGAGCCAGCAGTGTGCCCTGGTGGCCAAGAATGCATCCTGGGATGCATTTAAAAGAGAGTGGTCAGCAGGTCAAGGGAGGTGAGCCTCGCCCTCTACTTCACCTTGGTCTGGCCTCATCTGGAGTACTGTATCCAGTTCTGGGTTCCCTGCCATAAAAAAATACGGGGATCTCCTGGAGAGGGTCCAGTGGAGGGCCACAAAGATGATAAAGGGTCTGGGGCATCTCCCCTGTGAGGAAAGGCTGGATGACCTGGATATGATCAGCCTTGAGAAAAGACTGAGAGGGGATCTGGTCAATGTCTATATATATCTAAGGTGCAGGAGGCAAAGGGATGAGGCCAGACTCTTTTTCAGTGTGTGGTGATCAGACAAGGGGAAACAGCCACAAATGAAGCATAGGAAGTTCTACACAAGTGTGTGTAAGAACTTCTTTATGGTAAGGGTGATGGAGTACTTGAACAGGCTGAACTCTCTCAAACAGAAAGGCTGTAGAGTCTCCTTCTCTGGGGATGTTCAAGACCTGCCTGGATATTTTTTGTTATCTTTGGATGAAATTCCTCCCACTGCAAGCCCTTTGCCACTAATTTTTAGCTAATCTTTTTTTCAGTAGAATTTACATCATATTACTACACTTATTAACATATTTAAATTTAGTTTAAGTTGGGTTGCACAAAATGACCTCCAGAGGTACCTTTCCACCTTACTCATTCTGTAATTCTGTGGAGTCTAGCGTATGCCAACACATATTATTAAAATTAGATTCCAGAATGCTACAGAATAAATCTAGGCAAAAACAGAAAACAGAACAATTTCTTTCTTAATTATCAGCTGACTTCAGTATCTCTTCGTCTGTTTGTATGTTTGTTTTTAGTGTCACAAACTTGAGATGACTGCTGAAACCAAAATAAATAGCTAATACAGACAGTTGAGGCTGATTATATAAGCTACATTTTAGGTAATGCATGATTAACAAACTAAACAATGTTATAATACCAGAAGGTATATATAATAGACATATATTAGTAGACAAAATATAGTTCATGTTCTATATAACATATTATTTAAATAGTAATGTTAGAATATTAGAACCTGAAAAATGTTATTTATCTGTCTGGTAAGGTACAGGATCCTTTTAAAAGATATTCATGCCTTATGTGTAAAAACTTCATATCAGACTGTATATCAAACTGTTATGGATTCTCCATCATTACATTTTAGATAATAATTTTAAAAATATTTAATTATTCAGTTTTACTTAGTGAAATTCAGGTATTATTTATTCACTAAGCTCAGACTTGAAAATTCTTAGGCCTTTCCTTATGAAGTTTAGTTTTTAGATAAAAATGAATATATGAATGTTCATAGCAAAATATTCAAGACCTGCCTGGATGCCTACCTGTGTAGTCTGCTATAGGGGGCCTGCTTCCCCAGTGGGACTTGATGATTTCTAGAGGTCCCTTCCAGCCCCTACAGTTCTGTGATTCTGTGATTCTGAATAGGAATGAATTATATGAGAGAATTAGTTTGAGATTTCTCTACGGATCCCTGAAATTATATTGCTTAAAGGTTCAGGAGATGTATAGAAGGATATATTGGTTAAATCTACAGAGAAAAAATAGCCTTACTGAAAAATACATCTCAAGGCCAGAAATGGAAAAACAGCTCTGAGGACACTTGCTGTACCAGGACTCCTGTACTGAATTCCTTTATCAAGTTAGTGTGGGGAAGAATGCCAAAATTTACATGAACCAAATTAAGATCACACTGCAATTTAGTGGGATGATCCAACTCTGAATGTGTGGAAAATATCAGCTTTCCATGTGAATTGGACCAGACTGTTGATCAGTGTGAAATTTGCCCTGAAATGGGAACTGATGATAGTTTTCCTTGTGGTTGTTTGACCACTGAACACAACACAAGGAAAAGAATATGTTGTCCAGGCGCTGGAGTGGTACTGCCACTCTAGTTCAGCTTCTTACTGTATGTGGAATATCATCCTTTGACTGCTGGGTCCATCTTTGGAAATAATATGTCGTACAGCCTATGATATCCCTTGACTTAGTCCATGTCAGCATTTAAAGCTATTGCAGTGATTTTGAGCATGGACTGGAAAATACTAGAAAGCTAGAAAACTGATGCAAAATTTTGGATTGAACAAAAAGTTTGGAATGATATGTAAGTATAAATATGGAAGTATAATATGGAATTAACATACACGAAACAGATTACCAAGAGGTGAAGCATAATGAGAAAAGGCAGAAACTGTAACTCTTGATAGATTTTACTTAAGTGGGGTAAGGTGTGAAAATCCTCCTTAGTTTTAAGTACTGTCTCTACTGTGCAAATGTTCATAATTTCAAATTAGTGATTTTTATGAAAGCATAGATATATTCTTACTATTTCAAATTAATCAACAGTTCTCCAAGCAAATATACACCTATTCTTTTAAAAACACCCAATTCACAAAAGACATCTTGAGTTTTTCCATGAACTTACACTTTATGTGATGGAATTTTTTTGTTTGATAACATAATGGGCTTTAATTCACATTTAAAAGACTTACTGGTCAGAATTTCCCAGTACTCACGAATAAAATAAACACTGCATATTCATACTGTCAATTCTGTTCTCTTTGTTCTCTAGTAAATATTTAAATATCTCCTACAGAGAGGTAGCACTTTCTAGTAGATAGAGACCCAACTCATAGCTGAATCTTATTGACTAGGACATTCATCTAAAAAGTTTTCCAAGAATACTTTTTACCTGATGTGAACAGTTGGTTGAAGTTTCCTCTCCAACTTCACTTTTTGCTTAACTTTCTGAAAAATGGAAAGCTTGCAGCAATATTGAACATAAAGAGGTGTATATACTATTTATGTAGGTATGAATGAGCAAAATATAGTTTTTCTAAAATAAACTCTTGCTCCATGTGTTGTATTATATGCACTGATTGTTGCCTTTTGTATACACGGAGATGATCAATGGTGTATTTGTTTCTCCTCTTTTCCATTCATGAAGGAAGAGCATACCAGTTGGGAATTGTTACAGTGTGATTTTTAAGCAAAGTCCAAGTTGTGTTCCTCTGAAACTAGATGCTATCATTCCTGGATTTCTTTTGGAGTATAACATAAACTTTTCATATATCTTTAAAGAATGTATTGAAACACCACAGTATTGGACTATAATATTCTGTGTGCTACAGTGTGAATCAAGGCATGGTATATAAGGATGGTTAGGTTTAAAATCAATTTCTTGATTCATACTGAAACTATAATGTTGATGCACTTTCAGCTACTCTATAAAAATAAAAGTAATTTCAGGAACTACAGAGATCACAAGATCATGAGTACTTCACTAGATTTTCAACCTGAAATAATAATAATAAAATCTTAAATTTCTCTTGCTGCAAGGACTGCTGAGAGATTGCCTTCAGCTACTTTTATTTTACACTTAATAAGTAATCTAGGGACCAAGTACGGTAGACATTCATGCAAAGCATTTTATGAATCAAAATGTTAAAGAAAAAAGATAGATAGTGTATTCACTGTTTTTTTTTTTTCTACCATGAGTTCAGTATGAATGATTGAAAATGTAATATTCACATATTTATTCCTCTCCAGTTGTTAATTGTTGTTCTCTAGTAGAGACAGAAAGAGATTTATATTATCCAAACTGAAATGATTAGTAAGATTTGTAGTAAAAGAATGAATTCATTTATGTAACCATCTCTTTTTCATATTTCTCAGAACACAAATTTAAACCTTGCTGTCTGCCTTTACCGAGCATTTACCTATGAACCTAATGAAAGCAAATAGATAACTCTGATGTATAGCTCCAAACCAGAATGTGTCAAGCAATGAATTATGTATATTATGAACACTGTGTTTGAATGCTGCTGTTTCAAGATCTTATGTATCTATTCTTTCCAAATCTTTCCCATTTTAGACTGACTTTTTTTCTTTCATGCTCATTCCTAAATGACTGCATTTTACTGTTTCTAAAACTGATAAGAGGGGAGGATAGCTTTAAATATTCTGTAGAAATGACACAAGAAAATAATTTGTGTTCTGTCCTTAGACCTGTAGCTTTAATACATTGCTCATAGATCATGACACTACCAGTTCAGTTTCATTCATGATGTAAATCTGTTCAGAGAGAAAAATAAAATTATATTTTAAGCATTAGAATGCCCTTTCCACTGAAAATATGATCAACAAGGAAACTCTAATGGAAAAGATACACATTTTTTTTCCACATTCTTTTATGAAAATGAAACTTGTTAAGTGGTACAGGAGATCACAATCTTGAAGCATCCCTGATGTTCAGTCAGGATCAGATGGATTTACTGGGTACAGTCTGATCATATTCTGGGTTCCCATACCTATGTAAAATAGTTCCTTATCTTTATATGACAGAATTGTGTATTACGCACACTACCTTCTGATTAGCACCCACTGTCTGTTGTTTTAGCCCTAAATGACACCAGCCAATAGTATTTGTAACCATTATACTGATGTGAGAGCTGTTATGTCATACTCTTTCTAAAGTGACATTAATGTTCAGTTGAAAAGAAGAGAAACAGTTTTCTTATTTAAGAAACTGATTCAAGAGTGTTTAAAATAAACGGAATATTTAGAAGCCAATAAAGTTGTCTGATTCATGTAATGTGCTTTAATCTGACTTAATATGGAGAACAACTACATGCAGGTTTAAAATAAATAAAAGTTTATGTAAACATCTAGCAATATTATGCAAGTATAGTGTAAATACATGCTGTTGGTTTTTGTTTTTTAAGTTGCTGTTTTCATTTTTTTTTTTTCCTTTATTATACTATGCTTTTAGAGGAGATGAAATTTAAGTTGAGTCATCATTTGCCTAAGAGTCGCACCAACAATAACCATATTATAATATTATGCACTTAAGGTTGCTACCAAGGAACTCTGAGGTTTTCATCACAGCTCAGCAATGTAGCTCATCTGTATAGATACAATTATGCTTAGGTGGATTTACACACATTATTGACAGAAAATCATGCCTTTTGTTAGTTATTATGTTGAGGATTCATCCTGACCACAGTGTTTTGAATACCTTGCTTAGATACATGATCAAGATCTTTAGAGTCTATCTTATTTTATGTGTTACTAGACCTGAAAATTTAAAATGAAAAATAAAGCCCATCCTTCTGGTAGATCAAAGCAAACACTGTCTAATAAATTTCATCTTTTAGTACAACTGAAACTACATGACTTAAGACAGGAAGCTTGAGGGGAAAAGATAAAATCAGATCAATAAGAAGAGCTATTTTTCATTAGTGGCTACATTTCCTCATCCATCATAAGGAAATAGCACTTTCACAGTATAGTGTCTAGAACGATCTCCATCTATTTCATATATAATCATAAATATATATTTATATCTCTCTATATAATCACTGCAATCACTATACAATGGCTGAAGGTTTTTTCTGTTCAAGTACAGATTTTTATTTATTTAACTACGTATTTATATATTTATTTATTTTACAGACTGAAAAATTTTAGCTACTTGTTCTGCATCAGAAACAGATGATAAAGGATATCAGTGAAAGACGCATTGAAAATGTTTCTATTAGTGATTACTGATTGTCCTGATTATCAGTTTACAGTCTCTTTCAGAACAAATTACAGAGAGCAGTAATCAAGCTGTGAACCTTTCCAGGTTTTTTTTTTTTTTTTTTTTTTTTTTTTTTTTAGAGAATGAAATGTGAAGTATCCATCTAAAGCAGAATACCTGGTACTTTTTACTACTAATGGTGACTGTGAGTTTATCTTCTACATAGAATCATAGAATCAGCAAGGTTGGAAAAGACCTAAAAGATCATCCAGTCCAAACGTTCACCTATTACCAATAGCTCTCACTAAAACATGCCCCTCAACACAACATCCAGTCGTTCATTGAATACCCCCAGGGTCAGTGACTCCACCACTTCCCTGGGTAGTCCATTCCAGTGCCTGACCACCCTTTCTGAGAAGTAATACTTCCTAATGTCCAGCCTGAATCTCCCCAGCTGCAGCTTGAAACCATTCCCTCTGGTCCTATCACTAATGGCACGAGAGAAGAGGCCAACCGCCAGCTCACTACAACCTCCCTTGCGGAAGTTATAGAGAGCAATGAGGTCTCCCCTGAGCCTCCTCTTCTCCAGGTTGAACATGCCCAGTTCCTTCATCCACTCCTCATACAGCCCATGCTCCAGACTCCTCACCAGCTTTGTTGCCCTCCTTTGTACAGCTATCCTGGAAAGCTGGCAGTTGTATGGACCAAGAGAAGATTATTTTCCCCATATGTAGTAGAGTTCACTTCATATTTTGTGAGATTTTTCCTAGCCTTATTATTCACAGGAACATGTCTTGGTATAATCTGAAACAGAGTTGATTTTCTTCCTTGTGTCTGGTATGATGCTATGTTTTGGCTTTAGGAGAAAAACAGTGTTGATAACACACATACTTTAATTCTTGCTGAGTGGTGCTGTTCTCAGCGTCTCTATTGTCCTGTCAGTGAGGGGGACTGGAGGGGCACAAGTAGAAGAAAAGGAACTGGGACAGCAGACCTAAAATGGTCAAAGGGATATGCCATATCATAGAGTCATAGAATCATAGAATGGCCTGGGTTGAAAAGGACTACAATGATTATCTAGTTTCAACCCCCCTTCTATGTGCAGTGTCGCCAGTCACTAGACCAGGCTGCTCCGAGCCACATCCAACCTGCCCTTGAATGTCCCATATGATATAATTAAGAAAAAACAAAACTGTAGAACTGAAGGGAAGTTGGCTGGGGAGGGGCTGCCACTACTCAGGAACTGGCTAGGTATCAATTGACAAATGGTAAGCAATTGTTTGAGCATCACTTGTTTTGTAAATTTATAGAGTATTATCATTACTGTTAATTCTCTCTTTTCCCTTAGTAAATAGTATTTATCTTAACCTACGTGGTTTTTTTTGTTTGTTTGTTTTGTTTTGTTTTGTTTGTTTGTTTGTTTGTTTTTCTCCTTTTTTTCGCAGTTCAATTCCCCATACTTCTGGAAGGGGCAGGGAGTAAGCAAAGGGCTATGTGGTGATTATAGCTGCTTACCAGAATAAATTACAACAGAAATTCTGTGATTCTGTGAAAGCACTGTGGATTAGTAGCAGTGTTAAAACTCAACCTGCTCAAAAATGTCCCAAATTATCTGCATGTTTACTTGAAGAATAAAATATATTATTATTCCTATAATAACTGTTATGTCTTGTCCTGCTTCGTTTATCTGAACATTTGTTTATTTATTTTTAAGGCATATACACTCTGCATTCTAAGGAATCTTTGACTTGTGTATTCTCTTGGAGAATCTAAAGCGTAGTCAAGTTGAAGATGTACAGTATATAGTGTATATAGTACTTGGGTCTGAAACTTGTGACAATTAAATCTGAAGAAAATAGACCCCTTGTATCTCTCAGCACTAAGTATAAAATTATTCTCCCACAGAAGCAAATAATACCTTTCTTTTCTTATTTAAATTTATTTTTAAAATGCCACTAACTGTAGGATTAATGGACAAGAGACTGGCAATTGTAGTAGTACCACACATCATAATACAATGGATTTCATGCATATTCTTATATTAGTCTTCATAGATGCTTTTACATTATATACTTATGTATGTGTGTACACATACATATGTACAGATATGTATACATGCACAGATGTATATATATATAAAGAGGTTTCTGTGCTAATATTCAACACACCGATTTTCTGGTTATATGGCTATCTCATTAGACCTAAGTTTTTTTTAATAGGAACCCAGAAAATATTTTCTTAAGGAAGAATAGGAAAAATGACATTTTAATCCTGCTTTTCATACAGCCCAAAAATAAAAAATATAGCTTTTCTCTTGACAAAGGTAGTTTATTCTGAATATAATAATAATTTATTAACTTTGTTGTCACATTGAATACTTAGGAACAATTTCATTGGGTAGCATTTTTAAATGTACAGCAACACTAAATTTACAATTGCTTTTGGAATTCATCTTCAAACAACAGAACAGATATCTATCACTAACTATTTCTGTTTGGATAGTTACCATTGAATTCACTATTTTAAAAATAATCAGTCAAGGTAATGTCTATGTGAAGTGCAATTCTGCTATCAAGTCTTTACAGTTTTATCAGTTTGAAAAATATACATCAATCTGATACAAAATATTACAGCAATTTTATTTTCAGTTGACATATTCTGATGCATCTATTTGAAGCTCATTTTTTCCCTTGCAGCAAAGAAAATAGGGAGGGATGTTAGAAAACAACAACAAAAAAGTTATTTAGTAACATTTATAAAATCTCTATTCCCCTAAAAACGCAGTGCTTACAAAACTTTAATTATGTAAAGTTAATGAGTGGTAGATATATCCTTGATGTTATCATTTGTGTAAGATTCTGTACTGCTTTCTTTCTGGTTTCATAATAATGTCAATTTGTTAAACAACACTATTAATATATGCAGTTCATTTTCTCATGTACCTCGAAACAACATACTGTACCAGGAATATATTTTAAAAAATCAAACACCAGAGTATTTTTAAAGAAGGAAGAATGAAGAAGTATGACTTGCCTGTAGAACATCAGAGAAGGAGTGAAAAAATGTACTCAACATTCTGTAATCCACTACAAGAAATTATTTTTTTGTTCTTGTTGTTACTGTTGTTTGCTTACAGAGAAAGGTTATTCTTAATAATTAATAACTAACTTGTGTCACAGAAGTAAATTCCATAGACAGAGTCAGTACATGCTTTATTCTACAGCTGTCTTGAAGCTATTAAGGACTGTGAACATATGAATCGAAACCTTGAATGTAGCTGCCTCACCATCATTTATTTACCGAGACTTCTAAAGTAGAATTAATTTGTCAATTCATTAAAATATTTTGGAGTATGTTAATTGACTCCAAAATGAAGAACATTTAATTTTAGATAGGTATGAATATAGGCAAAGCAATATACAAATACTGAAAAAGATAATTAAGAATATAAAACAAAATAATAGAATGTCAGAACCATAGAATGGTTTGAATTGAAAGGGACATTTAAGGTCATCTAGTTCCAACCTCCTGCTATATGCATGGACACCTCCCACTAGACCAGACTGATCAAAGCCCCATCCAGCCTGGCCTTGAATGCTTCAAGGGAGGGGGCATCTACAATGTCCAAGTGAGCTGTTCCACTGTCTCCCACCACTGCAGGAAAGAATTTCTTCCTAACATCTACTCTAAATCTACACTCTTTTAATTTAAAACTATATAGCCTTCTCCTGTTACTATATACCCTTAAAAGAAGTCCCTCCTTGCTTCCCTGTAGGCCCCCTTCAGGTAATGGAAGGCTGCTATAAAGTCGACCCTGTGCCTTCCGTTTTCTAGCCCGAAAAACCCCAACAATCTCAGCCTGTCCTCATAAAGGAGGTGCTCCAGCCCTATGATCATCTTTGAGACCCTCCTTGGGACCTGCTCCAACAGTTTAATGTCCTTCTTATCTTGAGTGCTCCAAAACTGGATGCAGTACTCCAGGTGGGATCTAACGAGGACAGAGTAGAGAAGCAGAATAACCTCCCTTGACCTACTGGTCATGCTTCTCTTGATGCAACTGAAGATAAGTTTGGTCTTCTGGGCTGCAATTACATATTTCCTGCTTATGTTGAGTCTTTCATCAATGGACAGAGCTGATGAAAAGAGCAGAGTTTAGGTAAAAATAGTAATAAAATATAATGGAAGAGTAGAGTAATAATAGAAAGAATAAAATACTTGAGTTCAGGTAAAAATATTGAGCATGTATGGAAAAAAATCTTCCCCCCAGAATCCCAAAACATTTTGAGATACTAACATCCAAATCAGAATTCTTAAATTCTATTTTAGTTTGAAATCTAAGAAATCATATTAGAGAAAGCAACTATATTAATCCAGGATGTATTCATTATAAGAAAAAGTAAACAAGGAAGCAACCAGACAGTATGGATTGCCAGTTTGCTTAAGTTACTCTCACTAGTATAATAAAAATGATCCTTATTTCTGTCTTTAAAACACATGTGTACACTAAAGAGTTGAAGACTTAAACACTTTAAGGTCCTGCTAGTCTGTCTGGAGTCTTTAATGAATTCATTAATGAGTTAAGTAATACTTTTCTGTGAATCAAAGACAGGAAAAATCTTTCTGGATGAAAGATGTACTTTGTACTTCCAATTTTTTTTCTGTGGTATCCTGATATTTAATTATAATGGGTACCACAAGCAAGAAAGAGAACGAGTTATGTAGCATTTTGTCCTATAAGAATGAGATATTCCATGAGATGATATGCCTGGAATTTCTCTCATCAATTCAGATAATCTGTCCCCACTCCAACTACACTCACTCAAATTCTTGTGCACGCCCAGCATACTTACTGGAAAGCAGTGTGAGAAATAGAGAACATGCTGGCACTGCAAATGCTGTTCTGAATCTTTGAAAACATTGGTGTGTTATCAATACTGTGTTAGCCACAGAATGCCTCCCTTCCTTAACAAAATAGTGACTGCTGTCAATATTAACTCCATCCCAAGCATGCTCAGTATAGTGTTATATTAAATAAAATCATTTTCCACATCACTAGTTTGCTGGTAATTTAGATTGATGTGTGTTTTTCTTTTGAATCGGAGTAATAAATTTAGATCTAGATTTCTACTGGAGTTTCTTAGGAAGACCTAAATGGAAACTGACTTCCAGTTTTCAAAAAATATGCTTCTAAGTACTGATGCTGAATATGAATGATCATTTCTCTCATTACCTATTTTGCCTACAGTGCCTGTAAAATTAAGCTGCTATATTTCTAAGTTATATTTAGAGAAACACAAGCATATTTAAAATATACATGTTTAGTAAATGATTGTCTGCATTTCAATTTCATTCAATAAAGCATTTTTAAAAGTAGATGGAAATCTAAGTTTTCAACAGCTAAGTTTTTATTTAAAGAATCAAAGAAACTTTACAGTTTTATTATGGTACAACTTGATTTTTAAACTAATTTCTGTTCTTGTTCATTATCTTGATTACATCGTCTTATACAATGACACAAGATATCTGATACTTTTCCCGTGCTCACTGAACAAAGGCAACTTCAGGAAGTATCTGCCATGTCGCATAACTTTAATTAAAGAGTCAATTGGCTCTAAAGCAACCACATTTTTTCTTTGTTTGCATGGAAAAGGAGTTTGTAAGGAGATAAAAATCATTGTCCAGAATTATAGGAATATTACAATCTATGTACAATTCTTCTTTTTTTTTTTTTTTTTTTTTTTTTTTTTTCTTCTGATCTTCAAATAATGCTTCAAGCAAAATACTGGTTTTTTTATGTATCCTTGTCAATTTTAAAACAATTATTTTGGTGCATGGAGTTAAAAACTAATTTGGTCTTATATTTCTGTGCCACGCCAACACTTTCACACTTCCATGTTTCTTGGTTTTGTTTTTTTCTATTTCTTGCACTTTCTTCATCCAATTTTCCCTGCCTTTTTTTTCCACTTACTATTGCTTGCCAATGCTTCATTAAATTGTTTAGGTTTTCTTTGTGATACCCCTGGGACTGGAAGAAAATACTTCTTTCAGGACAGCTGATGGAACAGATGATGAAGCTTATATAACAGAAATACTGTAAGTATTTTGCAAAATAAAATTAACAGGTTTCTTTTAGCACTCATAGCCCTTTATTCCATAATTACTGATAGCAGTTTTTTCTTTGAAGCTCAGAATCATTTCATGGCTCCCAGGCAGGTAGAATCTGCAGTAGCTGCAAAAGCAGCATTTTTAGGTTTTCAAGGAGGAAGAGAGTCTCTCATAGTTTTCTTACTGTAGTTTTCAGTTTTTGTAGTTTTCCCTCCCAGTCAAAACACTTGATCAACTGATTCTGGAGGAACAGATCTTATACCCTTTACTGGGGTCATAGATTCAGAATGAACAAAAAATTTGAAACTGCCTGACACTTGTAAATCTCTGTGGAATGAGATTTCTTGGCTTAATTATTAAATTAGCTTCCTGATGTAGCCATTTACTTAACATTGGCCACCATTTGAAATTGTCTAAGGATCTTCTAAAGCAACATAACCTCTAATTTTTTAAATCTTCTGAAATAATCTTGAAAACATTTCTAAATTTTATAAAGATACTATATGAAATGTCTATCATTTTCTACATACTGAAGAGGGATGAAAAGTGTGTGAAAAGTATATAATTGTATGTGTATATGTTTTAAAACATTTCCTATAAAAATATGACACTTCGGATGACTCGCTGTTGTCATGTGTTTTGTTGGGAGTGCAAGATTAATTTCATTACACTTCACCTCTTTCTTACATTAATCATGTAGACAAGCTGATATAAATATATGGTCAGAAACTGCTAGCACATGAATAGAATAGAATAGAATAGAATAGAATAGAATAGAATAGAATAGAATAGAATAGAATAGAATAGAATAGAATAGAATAGAATAGAATAGAATAGAATAGGGCTGGGCAGGGCAGTTGGAAGAGTTCTACAAAGACTGATTAGACCAGTGCATAATCACTTCAACGCTTAGGAAATGTGAAAGCATAATTTTGAGGACATAATCCAAATATCATTTGAATGCTGGTAGTTGTGAGGTGTCTTGGAAGCCTGTTATAGAGTTTTAACATTCTTACAGTAAATAATTATTTTCCGGTGTTCAGTCTGAACCACTCTTGTCCATCTTTTTTTGCTGTTTCCATGTGCCTTGTCATTGGTTGCAAGGGAGAAGAAATCACAACCTCCTGCTACAATTAACCTCC
The DNA here is from genome assembly GCF_039878825.1 of Excalfactoria chinensis. Taxonomy (NCBI): domain Eukaryota; kingdom Metazoa; phylum Chordata; class Aves; order Galliformes; family Phasianidae; genus Excalfactoria; species Excalfactoria chinensis. The sequence continues at coordinate 18,451,809 of NC_092828.1, read as the reverse complement.
TCAGTAAACTTCACAGAGTGATGAGGTCACCTCTGAGCCATCTTTTTTTTCCTCTGGCCTGGGCAACCCAAGTGTTCTCAGCCTCTCCACATGGGACATGCTGCTCAATCCTTTTAACAACTTTGCTGCTCTCCTCTGGAAAATTTCAAGAATCTTAACATTAACATATAGTAACTATATAAATTAACTGATATATTACAAATACTGTGAGCAGAGTTGATTAAGCTGTTGAAAATCCAGAATGCAAGGTAACAGCTGTTAAATTCTAATGACTACAGGCCTAAGAGAGGATACATAAATGGTGAAACTACATCACAAAGCAAAGTTTTGATTTGTCATGACCATGGACTAAGCACATTAATGCCATGTACATTGAGATTCTGCCAAACTATGTATGCATGCTAAATTAATGAAGATCATACAAACTGAGTACCAACTGACATCAGCCATTTTTTTAAGTCTGTAAAAAGAGGTTCTTTATTACCACATGACTTCAGGCAATGAAATGATAACCTTTCTTAGCTTCTAGGGTAAGTTTTGTTTATTTATTTCTGTGGGAAAAAATGTATAACACTCAGAGAATGGAAGGTCTGGACTTTATCTTGCACCAGTGCAATTTTGCAGAAGAAAAAGTTACAGATGAGAAGGTGTAATAGGTGTAACCTACACTATGCTTTTTGTATGTTGAATATATAGGTGCTTAAACGTCATTGCAGATATGGCCCCATGAGACTTTGCCATGTACTGGAACTGAATTCAGTGGTAGACCTAAAGATAATCAGATAGGAATTTCTGCTTCCTGCTATTGCAGTCATCTGACTAGACAATACAGGATATCAAAAATTATGTAGCAACAGAATATATTTAATGCAATTGTGCCTGTAAGTGTTGGAATTTGTGTTTCCCCTTTACCTCAGTGAACTGCTAATACCTTTTATCACCTTCTGTGTTTAAAGACACTGGGCATAACAGCAAAATTTATGTGTATCTGTGGTGTTTAAGTAGTAAAAAACCAAACTCACAGAATCACAGAATTATTAAAGTTGGAAAAGACATCTAGGATTCTTTAGTCCAACCACTCACTTACCACAAGTACTGCCCACTAAACCACGACCCTAGGTACTACATCTAGCCTTTCCTTAAACACTTCCAAGGACAATGACTCTTCCACTTCCCTCAGCAATCTGTTTCATCCACTCCTTCTGAAAATAAATTCTTCCTAAATCAATTAAGGAAGTAAATACAGTTGTTTCTTTTGATTGTTTTTTATTATATTTCATTGTCAAAGTGTTTATTTCTACCCATATAGATCCTTGTCAAAGCACGGCCGTCAGTAAAAGTACCCAATCATCTTTCTTCATCGGTGTTCAAAGCAACCATCAAATTACTTCTGTTGAATAGATTTCTAGAGTTATACATATCCCAGTGTAGCACGCAGTTCTCATCAGGCATTCATGAAATCAATATGATCAGATCAAGAACAATTAAATTTCTTAATTGGAGGAAAAATAATTTAGTACCAAAGGCTGACCTTGCTTACAACAGTTCAACTTCAATTTCTGTTTCTAAAAAGAGTAGATCTTGTTATAAGAAGCTGTTTTCCTGACCAGCCTAGTGCAGCCATCTGTCTCTGCTTCTGAGTAATCTCATTCATTTGTGTTCTCCTCTGAAATGTATAATGATCTTCAGCAGGCTTCAGAAGCATATCTGTTTAATGATGTCAATTACCCAAGACGGTCTGCTCTCCAGGCTTCTCTTTATTCCTCCTGCCATTTTCTGTTCATGCCTGGATTTCTAATAGCAGAAATGTGTGTGTGTGACTAATAAACACATAGCATATACATCTACATGCACATAGTGGCTTCCTAATCAAAATCATATAAATACTTTGTGAAAGTAACTATATATACATAATTTTTAAGATTATAATAAAGTGAGTTATTAAACTTTAGCAGAAACTTCTGGAGTTACTGCACAAGAAACAAGCCAGAAGAACCTGTGAAAGAACACAGGGACTATTACATCCACTTAAAAAAATTCCACAGGCAAGAGAATGGAAATTATCATCTTACTCTATTCCCAGCTCATCTTAAGGAAATTATATTTGTTCCTGAGGATAAGGCTAACTTTTTAATCATTTCAATTTGTTTTTGTGTTTCTCTGTGAACCCATGGTTTTCAATATATGAAGTTCTTATACAGTTTTATGAGTATATGCATGAGAGCATTTGTATTAAAAAAATATAGTGACATAACAAGTAGTGAAATATTGCAGTCTGTGCTGTAAGAGTTCTGAATCAATAGCACATTCTAACTTCATGAACAGAAATAAGAAATAGATCAGAATTTAGCTGTAGAAAAGCACACCTTTAGATACATGCAGTGAAGGCTTACTGAGTAATCATTCAGCCTTTCAGCCATATTTTGATGGATGGATGAAGTTTGAATTCATCATTTTATCAATTAGCAATGAAAGAACAAATAAGAAAAGTATCAACCCACAGCTGGGGATACACAGGCAAAGGAGGCTGCCTTACCAAGACTATGTAAAAGAACAATGCTAAGGTACTCAGTACCTTCTTTACTTTTGTTTCACCAATGTGTTCTTCAAGGGAAGAAGACAGAGTGTGAAGAAAAAGAGGAACTGCCAGTAATGGAGGAGAATAGACATTTAAATCTTCTGAGAAATCTTTACCCAAACAAGTCAAAGGGTTTTTTATCTAAGGAAATGGATGGAACAAAATGATACTGTGAGTTCACCTCGTACACCTAAATATGAAATAATCCTCTGTAGTGATACAGGCTAAGAAATTTACTTGTACTTATTAAACTGTACCCAGAATACAAGATCCATGTTTTTGTCTCCCATTACAAGAAAACTATTGACACTAGAATGGTCAAGAGTAGTTCAGCCTGGATAAGAGACAGATTTGAGGGGCATTTCTGTAGCATCCGTAAATGGACAGTTGAGGGATGAACCTACAATACAGGTGTTCTACAGAGAAAGAGATGGCAATAACAGAATGGAAATTTCTGACTAGATGGCATGCAAGGAAAAACTTATTCACCACAATAATTGAAGCAGTTTGTCCATGCTTGAAGGTTTTCAAAACCGAATTGGACTAATACTTAGGAAAACAGGTTTCACTCAGTGTTGACTTTGACTTGTACAGAATGCTGTGACAGATGATATCCTGAGATCTCTGCCAAGCTGAATAAGTCTATGATTCTGTGGATATTTTTTCTCTCTTACATATATTTGAAAGCAAATCAATGCATATCCAAGAATTATTCAAATGAGAATATTTCTGGTATCACAGTTATAACTGGTATAATTAATTAAACAAACAAACAAATACCAAACCAAGTTAAAAAAAACAAACAAACTACTCATTAAATTTTCCATGGGCTTCCATGACCACTGAGCATGATATTAAGAATTCTATTTACAGATCATCAGCAGATTGGACCTTCAAAACAATATGGGATTCATATTCCCATCTTACTGGAGGGGACAATGTCTTCTATTTCTGAAATACCAATGCCAGTATCTGAAGAAATCTGTACTTCATAATTTGCTTGTCTCTACAAACTCAGACTTGGTGTGAAACATTATTTATCTGGTGAGACTCCAAGTTACCACAACAAGAGGGACATAAGTAAAATTTGTTTGTTTCTTGCTGTGAGGGAATACAAGAAAAGCTGTTCAGAGCAGCAGCTGTGGAGCAAGATAAACAGCATGAGAACCAAGGACACTTCTGGAAGGAGAAGAAGGGTCTCACAGCTCTGATTGGATATGTGCCTGCATGGACAGTTGAAAAGTGTTTTGTAGAATGCTTTGTTGACATGTAAAGGTGGTTGGGAAAGTTGTAAGGGTGGATGGGAAAGTTAGAAAACAACTTGTGAAGGTATATAAGAGATGTGAGAACTTGTAATAAAGGATTTGGATCATTCACATCTGAGTCCGTGCCTCAAACGCTGCATTGCTGGATGTGCATTCCCATTACAGAACCACAGAATCACAGAATGACCTGGGTTGGAAGGACCTCAAGGATCATGAAGTTCCAAACCCCATGCCTGGCAGGGCCACCAAATTTCCACAATTACTAGATTAGGTTGCCCAGGTTGCCATCCAACCTGGCCTTGAACACCTCCAAGGACGGGGCAACACCTCCAAGGACAGGGCATTAGAAGAACATCAGCTCTTGTGCACTCATCAAGTGAAAAACAGGCCATTTTATTTCATGTTCAATCAATAATACTATGGATTAACTTATCGATTTAAATATTTATGGAGAAAAACCAACTGCCTACCTGTTAATGAGAGTCATTTTCATTATTTGTGTTTGCAGATTCTGATTAATGTCAGACAAATGGAATTACTGTTTGAAAATGGCCTTGATTAAAGAAAAAATAAAAATTAAACTTAGTTTTCAGGATTGGACTTTTATTTAATTTCCTAATGTGATAAGATTTTCCTTTCATCTCTGTGATTGCCAGTTTTCTTGCTTGCCTAGTTTTCTGCAGTGCACTTCTATATTTGGTAAACTTTGATACAACTGCAAATATGTGGAATTATTATTAACACAACCAAAAGAACAAAAAGTTAATTTAACATACCTTCTGGCAGACCAGAAATTTAAAGAGAATTTTGAAGTATTATACTGGAGTATAACACTTAGTGAATTAAACCCTTTCAACAATAGGTGGATTAAGCATTGATGAATTCAGAAAAAGATTTGTATCAGAACTCTATAATGATCAAGCTCTTTATTTCTGTATTTTGATGACTGAGAATTATAATATGATTTAGAATATATTTTAATCTAAAATGTAATGGAAAAGATGAGGGTTTTTTATTTAGCTGTCATTTTGTTCTCTTTGTTCTCGTATGTTTTGTAGAACATTAATTTATTAGTGTACATATTGTTCAGGTGGCTTCTACTAAGAAATACAGAAGACAAAATTCATAATCCCAGCTTCTTTAGCATAATCAAAGCAAAAAGATATTCTGAAGAAAGATTGGATCAGTGGTGCTTGTAAGTCCTCCTCCACCTTATATATGGATTTGGAATACAGGCTTAAGAAGGCTTTGAAGTCTAACTTTACTTTCTGACATCTTGTCCTCTAATTATGAGCGATGATTACTAGGCTTATTGGCAATTTCATTTTCAAATGAAGGATAGTGACTTCTGTTCAAATTTTCACCACTCTTCTGCTGAATAATAATACTCAACTCTGAGGGTTTCCCAAAGGGGAGAAGAAAGCTGAACTACAAGTTAAATACTACTATGTGGCATCTCATTTTTCCCTCTATATAATATATGTAAAAAGTATTCATAAGACGTGAAAGTAGTTTTACTAAGGTTATCCATGAAAAATATTCATGTATTGCTATATACATTTAACAGAACTTTTACAGTGATATAATGGCACATGGTAAATACAATGAATAAATACAATTAAATTCAATCATTTAAATTATACATTGTTAGGATGTGTCAGTTTGCTTCTTGAGTACACCCTAAAACATTACCTACTTGAACTCCACAGCAACAAACAGCATGCACTATAGAATTGTAAAATGTATGGAATAGAAAATTATTTTCTCAGCTACCTGTTAGTCTTCTAACATTATTACTTGATTTGCAAAAGACCAGTACTATTTGAATTAGATTAGTTCCCCTTTAGTTAAGCATGTGTTCACAGTTGGAAGTATTCCATTACTTGCTCATTTGTAACTGCATCTATTTCTTTTATTACACCTTCTTAATTACAGTGATAATAGTACACTACTATATTCATGTATTAATTTGAGGAGTAACTATTAATCTTTTCCTAAGCATTTAGTCAGGAAGATAGATATTACAACGTAACTTTTTTTCTACTAAAAATTATTTTTCTTCTATTTAGATTGTTTTCATTACTTTTTGAGTGCATGTGGATCAAAGACAGTCTAGATTCAACCCTGAGATAAATATTTGTATGTATATTAAAAATCTAGAGGTATTGTTTTTCAGTCCACGGGTTTTGATAAGTTTAAAGTACATGAGATTAAATAATTATATTTTTCAAAATCATAACTTCATAAGTACAATTCTAATAATCAGTGTAATGATTTAGAAAATACAGAGATGAAGTTTTCATATTTTGTTAAAAAATGATGGTATGTTTTATTTTATGGCTGTTAAAACATTAGGAATACCACATACAATGATGGGCAAAAAGGCTATATCCAGCATATTAAATTATATTCATTTATATAGCATTTCTGTCAATAGATCCTGTGGAAATCTTAGAGTTGGCTTTTGGATAAAAGCCAAGTCATCTTTGTTTCATGGGAAACTTCTCTCAAATCAGTAAGTGACTTTAAAGCACTTTATTCCAACTGAAACTGAATTTGTCAATACATATTCACTAAGCAAATTAAATGATTAGCTCCTGTTGAAATAAAATCCTGATTTTTAAACTGTCAGGTAGTTCTGATACCTGCAGGAAGATCAAAACAAGAAAAGTGATTTGTCATCTTAAAAATGGGCACAATTTAGGAGTTTAGATTCCTCAATTATTAGCTTATCTTCATCTGGCTATAGAAATCCAGATCCAGGTGAATTAATACCAAGCATTTAGTAATTTTCAAAGTGGATCTATTTATTTAATTATTTATTTATTTGTGGTGGCGTTGGTGGGGAAGGAAGGAGGGGAAGGCTACAACTTCTGGTCATTTAGTCAGCCAATTCTGACTAGGTCTGGAATCAGAAAATAAATCTAATGGTGTCTTAATCTGTGATTAGAGGAAATTCAGCTGTGCTCACTTCAGCAACAGTAAAAATCAACACTAAGTTGTGCTGGATTAAATTAACTGCCTAGGACTGCAATAATTCTGTTCATCTTTTAAATATAGAAGTCTTACTGAATAGAGGATTTCCTTACTAATGCCAACTAAAAAATGACTTTGTAAGTATGAGGGGACAATCCCAATGAAAATGAAAGAGTTTCTCTTTGAAAGAAGTTCTACTTTGTATAAACAGATAAATATTTACAGAAAATGATTGTACAGGCAACATAGCATTTATTCTATTTGTCCTAGAATAAACAGTAGCCTGTGAATAAGGATGAATACAGGTCAGAAAATAACTGAACATAAAGATTATCATTACCCATATGTGTGTATTCAAACAACACTTTAATTTGCTTTAGTTCTTATGCAGAAGAGTCCAAATCAAAACATAATTGATTCAGCTTGGTTCCTGTATGTTAAAGTAGAAAGCTAAATGTGTATAGAATTCATAAAAGTTGCCATGACCAAGAAACAAAAAATAAGATTGATGTATGTCAGATATAGTAGCTTTCTAGATTACAAAGTGGCCAGCCAAAAAGTTTTCTGTTCTTTTTTTGTTTGCTTCGTTACCATACCAGAAAACAAAGTTATGAGCTGCAATTGTCCTGGGTTATCAAACTGATACAAAATCATACAAGCTCATAAAGACAATGTCACATCTGTGACAATTTCCAGAGAAGAAAACCTATACTCAATTGCAGGACCACCAGATATTCTTCTCTACAAATTTTGTCACTATTTCTTACATACTATTTCCAGACAATAGAGTTGAAGAATCTGGTAGAAAAATCAGCTATCAGTATCAGATGAGCAATTTGGTGTTTTTGTTGCTGTTTTATTCTTCATTTATATTATTATTATTATTATTATTATTATTATTATTATTATTATTATTATTATTATTAAATGAAGGCATTTGGAAGTCTATAATATCATAGAATAATCACTAAAATAGCAAGTTAAGATAGTTACTTTATCATAACAGATTATCCCAGCAACTGAAGGCATCATACTGTCACTAGCAATATGTAGGTAAAATTTTTTGCAATTTATCCATCCTTTAACAGATGTCTTATGACAATATTTTGTCATAAGCTTAGAAAACAAGAATCATGCCTATGCAAGAAGCAAAAATATGCCTTCTCCCCTCTGTTGTGAAAGCGTATCTATTTCTATAGGAAAAAAAAAAAATAAATAGAAGATTTTGCATTCAGTCCCTCAGAAGGGCCTTCAGTGCATTCACAAGAAGCTTTACTTTCTTCTTATCTTCACATTTCTAATGTGATTTATTGGTGGAATTATATGTATATAATTCATTTTCACACTTCATGAATTAAATAACAATAAAATCAGTTCCATCCCTTGATAATCACTGAGACAGCCTTTGATCGTTGCTTTAGATAGCCTCTGTTCCTTTAACATGCCTACACCTTTCATTTAAGGAAGAAAAAATAATTTGCTCCCTGCTATTAGACTGAATATTATTTGTGAAACTGATTCAAAATATTGCTTAGTTCTTAGTTCACTGTTCTTGTTGCCTCCTTGTAGATTAACTGTGGGTCTGGTAGATTAGTTATTCTTGATGGAAAGTCAGAAAAAAAACATTTTCTATTCCATTAGTCAATGAAGTTAAGCCTTCTGAGTACAGTCAGAGACTCTACTTCTCTTCTATTCTGTCACTTTTCTTGTTTTTTTCTCTCTTTATATAATAGTTTCTCACTGTATAAAATGACTGAAGACTTTGAAGCATGAAGGCCAAATTTGGGTCAACAAAACAAATCTCTTCTGTGTAGACAACTAGAATATAAGACCACATATCACACTAGGGATCACTAAAATAGGACTTTACCTTTAATGGTGCAGTATTTGCAATGTTACAGAGCATAAATAAAAACAGTTTGCATGATCCCAAATCTCCAGCATAGGTAAATATATTAGAATCATATAATCATAGAATCAGCAAGGTTAGAAAAGACCTAAAAGATCATCCAGTCCAACCGTTCACCAATTACCAATAGCTCCCACTAAACCATGTCCCTCAACACAACATTCAGTCTTTCCTTGAACACTCCCAGGGTCGGTGACTCCACCACCTCCCTGGGTAGTCCATTCCAGTGCCTGACCACCCTTTCTGAGAAGTAATACTTCCTAATGTCCAGCCTGAATCTCCCCAGCTGCAGCTTGAAACCATTCCCCCTGGTCCTATCACTAACGACATGAGAGAACAGGCCAACCCCCAGCTCATTACAACCTTCCTTCAGGAATTATAGAAAGCAATGAGGTCTCCTCTGAGCCTCCTATTCTCCATGCTGAACATTCCCAGATCCTTCAGCGTCTCCTCATAAGGCCTGTGCTCCAGACCCTTCACCAACTTTGTGATATTGCCTGACTACATGTACTTCCAAGGTTATGTAGATCATTTTTCAGTGCTAAAATGACAATATACTCTGAAAACACCATAAGAATTAATTTGGAAGTGCTTGAATGTTTTCATAGTTACAAGTAAAAAAACATTTACTGAAAGTTCCTTAGAACTAGCTATTACATTAATTCTGTCACTTTTGAAAATTCAAGTCCTAATAGTGTTTAAGTTACAACACAGCTAATATCTCTGAGATTCTTGTCCTATATTCATTAGTAATTGTATTATCCTAAATTGACTTGGAGTACATACCTTGGAACTAGTCTTATGAATTAATAAATGAATAAGTCCTGTATCACTAAATCCGGTTAAGTCTGAGCCCATAGAAACCCACCTAGGACAATGCACAGCACAGACAGCCAGAACAATGTATTTCAGAGGTCGATAAACAGTGCACAAATAACTTGTCTATCTAGCAAATGGAATTTTCTGCAAAGTCAACTAAACAGTGTTAACTACATCTTACTAGCATCCATTTTTTGATAGTGAGATTTTGTCTTTATCTTCTAGCTGCTAAAGTTATGAAATATTTATCTTAGTAGATCCTTTCAGTTCTTGGAATGAAAAAGATTTTACTTATCAGTACTAATGTGTTTTATGAGCATCTCATAAGCAGGAAAGGATTTGGGGGGAAAGGGGGAGGGGGAATGCAATTCTAAAAAGAATCATTTTCTGGCTTATTTTTGTGGTCAGTAAATTTGATTGTAATCTTGTTAACAGAGTTTGTATTCCTAAATTTTAATCTGGAAGTCAGTGGGAACATTTCAACATAATTTTAATTAGAAAATACATCTTTTTAAAATAAACAACTGTTCAGTCACATGTCCATTTTGATTATGTTTTTAAAAATGCCAGTAAAAGAGAAGTAATTTAAAATATAAACGTGTAATAAATCTATTATGAAAGATCACTTTTTTTTTTTTTTTTATTTGATATCATTTGTAATATTCCACCTTAACAGAAATTGCACTCTTTTCTTTATACATACGTATTTTAAAATGTCATCCTACAGGGCTGTTATTTGATTAACGTTTGATTAAGTTTTATTATTCAGTGTCAGTAAATGGAACTACATTCAGCTCTTCTTCATACTAAGTTAATTTTACTTAGATTTTCATAACTGTAGAAGTGCCATTAGGATTCCACATCTATTCTAATCTTGCTTGCCACATAAACTCTGCTAGCACAATGGAAAATAAATGCTAACTGCGTAAACTACATACCACTATAGGAGTTACTAGATTGTCATAGTATTAATATTTTGAATTGACCTTACAATGGAGCAAGGAGTTAGTTTTCTCACTGGGATATTTTATTCAGAATTTTTTTTACTGTACACTTCACTAGCATCTGGAAGAAGAGAAGAAAGTGGAACTCTCCTGAAACTTTTCTTATCCATTCTGGAAGCTTTAGATTCACCCTTTAAAATATATGAGCAGGGAGAAGAAAAGGAAGTTAATGCTGTCTTTCCTTACTTGTTTACAGAATTAAACACCAGGAAAGTAAAATTAGTTGGTTGGGTAGAATATTCATATTGTGAGAATACTATTTTATCTTCCTATGTGAACACAGCTTTGGCACATAGACTCTTTCTCTATTACTGCTAAGGATGTAGTAAATTCTATCAGTAAATAAAATCAATCAAAAACAAAAAAGGCCCCAAACTGCAATTCATTTCAAAATATAAACATTTTAAAAAATAAATGCTGATATAATAACAAATTATATTAATGCATTTTGGATTTAAAATTTCTTCCAATTTAAGCATTATATCACACCTCAAATTGATTTTTAGTGATTTTAATTCAGGAAAACAAACAAACAAACAAACATGAAAACTATACACAAACATGGTAGCTTCTGGTTAATGTTTATGTCATCACCAAAGAAAGTAGAGGCCACAATTTCGGATGTTGGACAACTTCATGTTTCAGAACAGGCTGGTGGTCATTTGGCTGGAAAGCAGTTTTTCCAGAAAAGGACTTGGAAGTTCTTATGGATCATAAACTGGACATGAGCTAGCAAAGTATCCTTGCAGCAAAAAAAACAACAAACAAACAGAAAACCCAATATCCTACAGCTGGTCGTGGTCAGCAGGTGGTTCGAAATAATCCTTCAAGTAAAATATCTCCGGAGTGCTGGCTCCAATTATGTTCTCTCCAGTACAAGAAAGACATAGACATACTGGAGCAAGTACAGAAAAGGACTGAAACATATGTAAGGAAAGCCTGAGAGCTGAGACTCTTAAGTCTGATGAATAGAGGACTTACAGATGTCTTGCTGATATTTACAAATCTCTATTAACTTCTGATATATATATGATGGGAATGAGTAAGGAAGATGGGGTCTCTATGGGGTACAGTGACATGAGTAGAATGCTCAGAGAGACTGTGGAAGTTCCATCCTTGTAGATTTTCATAATCTGTCTGAATATGTCTCTGAGGAATCTGCTCAAATTCTCCTTGTTTTGAGCAGAGTGATAGGACTGGGTGATCTCCAAATGCATGTTTCTACCTCAACTGCTCTGTAATTCTCTCTGAGAATATACAGGCCAGGATTTATGTAAACTAATTAAGAACATTAGCATTTTTATACCTGTGCATTGAAACATTTACTGCAACTTGAGATAATTAGCATATATACTGAGGAGATTCAGCTCATTATGTAATAAAAGATATGAGATACACAGACTGAAGTATACTTTCATGTATATCTTTTTGTCTTTGTTTGCTTTCATTAGCTATACTAGATTTTCAGTTCTCAATTTGATACCCTGGAGATTATTTCACTACTTCTGAAAATAAAACAATACAGAAATTCTTCAGTTTAAGGACTAAAATAAAGACATCAAATCAAATTTGAAATCAATAGTCACAAGTTAAATGAGCAATTTCTCTTTCTGGGTATGTAAAGCCCGTTTTTATTCTGCTGATAATGCTAATATTGATATGAAAAAATCTGTATTTCACTGATGCACAGTTTTCAATTTGAATTTGGCTCTCATTATCCCCTCATTTTAGATGTTCTTCCCTTTTTTGCTTGTATGACTACTGCTTAGCAAGTGGATTATTCACTGCAAATAGTTGGTACATGCTTACTGAAAGAAATTAACCTTCTATTCTAGACAATTATAAAGCAAATAAGTTTCAACATCAGTTAACATGCTGTACTATCCATATGGTTGAGCATCTGAACTTTATAAGCTAAAGAATCACAATGTATTTCGTTCTTTCTTTTAGGAATAAAGGGAAAATGACACATCAGCTTTCACAACATGTTTTTCCAAGCAAGCAGCTTGTTAATTGAAACCTTGGAAATGTATGAACCATATTCAAGACAAGACTTCATTTCACTGAACATGTATAAAACAGTGGATTGAGAGAAATATGTTTTGATACTGTAATGTGGTAAAATAGTGAGACTCAAAAATGTAAACTCTATACTGACAGCATGCATTCATGCCTGCATGTAGTAAACATTTTTTTTTGTTTTTTTTTTTTTTTTTTTTTTTGTTTTTTTTAATTTATTTTTATTTATTTTTGTAACTTTGGTAGTTTTGCTATCTTTTTTGCACATCCTCCTCAATTTCTGAATTATTTTAGAGTGAAATTGGCAAGATTGAGCATTAAAATAAATAACTGATGACATCCAGTGAAATGTCTATCGAAGGAAACAGAGTCCTCCCAGACAGAAAGTTCAAGTCTTAAATTAAACAGTTTCCATTTGGAATAATATTTTAATGTAAAAATTTTAAGACTGCATCAAGTATTTCTGCAGAAGACATTACTACCATCAATCATCCTTTAGTCTTCTCTGACTCTCAGCAGCAAGTCCTCTGCTCCATTCTTAGATCTAAATGCATTTTTGGTGTGTATTTATGTTATACTGTCTCAACAGGGCTTGGAACTGCATTCTGTGTACGTCTTCATTTATTTTTTTTAACCTTGAAAGGAGAATTGACAGCAAATGGTTAATGTTGTGTTAATTACCATAAGTAAGATAAGAGCTTTTTCACACACACTTCAATGAGTGATTTTTTTTTCCTCAGTTTTGAAATATGTTTTGGGTTAAGGATTCTGTGTGACTGGTTCTCTAAAGGAAGTTCTTTAAAGCATCCAACTTTGTTGGAATGCTATTAATAATCTCGTATTAATTTACAGTTCCACTTGAAGAAAAGGCCTTACCAATAAACAATGTTGACCATTTTGAAGTTTTGAATACGTTTATTTCTTTCATTTCCCAGTGAAGAATATTTTCACTTCTTTAAAACACACACACAGCTACTTGTCTGCTTTTAAGCAGAAAGGATTATACAGAACAGAGTATACTGAGCTAAATTCTGTCACTATTTTGCTGCTAGTGAGCATATATTGACTTTTTTAGGTCAGTATTAAGCTTATTGGCTGGAGGATTTAATATTTACAGTCTTTTGCCAGAATCAATATGATGACCTTAGGGGGAAAAAGAAAATGTCTTTGAGTCAACTAAATAGCAGTGTTTTCTGTTTGTGCCTGAAATCTTCTGATATTTAAATGCATCCATACTGAAAAATATGAAATGTACGTAGTCACAGTTAATAGTTCCCCACAATTTTGTCACCTGAAACTACAACCGTTCAAAAAAAAAAAAATTGAAATACTTGCTACGATAATTTGATGTTTTAAATCTTTTTTTTTTTCTAGAAACTGATGTCACTTCTGTGACTCCAGTCTCAGATAAATTGTACTTTATATTTATATATTTATATATATATGTTTGTTTGTTTTTTGTTTGTTTTTTACAATATATAAAATTTGGTCATACTCACTTTAGTAATAACAGCTTTAATATGATTTGGAGTTCTCTCCCAGGTTGAAATGTTTGTACAGGGGAAGATAAAAAATCTTTGTGGGTACTCTGTAATTATTGGTGTTTGAAATCCTTATTAATTCATTGTATAAGATTCTGTAAATCACCTTTGACAAACAAAGTTGAAACAGCTGTCTGTCATATTCTCTCATACTGGTTTCAGTATTTTGCTTTACTGAACATATTTTGTTTTACTAAGTTTAATAAATAAATTAAAAAAAAAAAAAAAAGAAAAATAAAATTAGAAGAATCAAATATTTTAAAATTTGCAAACAGTTTATCTTGCACTAAGTTAGCAGTGTTCATTTCACACCTTCCAGGACACGAAAACAACATGATACCTTCTTGGTTTTTAAGAAAGGCACATAGAATTTTGTACAACAAAGTGATGATAACACACTTATTTAATACTTGTATACTCATGTAAATTGTATAATTAATGCCAATTAATTATGAATGTATTTTTGGTTAGCACATATTTATTCAGAAAATACATACATATTCCTGTTTTGTTTTTACAGAGATTGTATTAATGACTTTTAAATTAGATATGCTGAACATTAACAGTTTCAGGGTCTGTCTAACATGCCCAAATTTAGGAAATTTAAGTGATTTTTTACTATTTGTATTATTTGTTCCATGCCTCTTACAGTATTATAATTGCCAGATTTTTACACTCAGATTTCAACAACTCAGTTTGAGAAGTTATTACTGGAAAAAAATGAAGTTACACTAAAATACCTAAGGAAATATGCAACCACATAAAAATAGATTAGAAAAACAAATTTCTAAAGGGAAAAGCAAACATTACTCAGGTGAAAACGGATGTTCCAAGTGTATTTTTTAAAAAGCATCTGACTATTTGATATTCAGCTCTTCACAACTTGATATATTCATGAAGACATTTATTTTTCAAAAGTAACAGAGGAATCAGCTCAAATGCTTACTTCTACAGTAAGTTAATGTTTAGGGCATTAGCGGTGGTACTCTCTCCACTGTAAAATAACACTGATGTATTGGATAGAAAAAAGTTTTTTTGCTACTCTGCAATATGAACTCTTGTGCTGATTTACATTTAGAGTAAGAAAAATAAAATATTGTTCCCCTTTAAAACTTCTTTTTGTTTGTTTGTTTCCATTTTCTTTCAGTGCAAAAATGTCCATCCTTGTATTTTTATCTACATGACACCAAAAGGAATTCAGAGCTACATTTTGGTTTCATCACAGCATGGAAACAAACAGTGAAAACATCATTTGTGTATTATTCTCCAAGGGCCTGAGTATGCAGATGCCTGATCACCTGTCTGCTTCTCTTCAACCTGTTTATGGATAGATTCCTATCTTTACTCACCTGTTGAGCACACATGAATGTGCATGAATAAAAATGAATGTAAAATTCAAAGAACAGCTGAACAGTGTAAGATTATTCTAGTGAAAGGCTCCTTTATATCCTTTAGATATAAGGAAAAAATCTTTTACAGTGAGGATGGTGAGGCACTGGAACATGTTGCCCAGAGATGTGGTGGATGCCCTGTCCCTGGAGACTTTCAAGATGAGGCTGGGGCAGGCCCTGGCCAATCTGAATTAGCTGTGATGGCCCTGTTGATTGCAGGGGAGTTGGACTAGATGGTGTTCAGAGGTTCCTTCCAACTTGATTCTATGTTTTATGCTGATTCTGACAATGCAGACTAGCAAAGAGTGACACCATGCTCTATTAGTGTACCACCTTAGTCCCCCAGTACTTTTGGCACAGATGCTTCTCAAGCCACAGGTACTGTCTTTGTGCTTGAAACCAGACTGATTACCCTTCCAGTGCTTTCCTATGTATGTTCATCCAAATTATTTTTCACCCAGTCTACTGTTAAGTACAAGTCAAGTAAATACTGTTCCTTCCAGATGCTCTGCAAAACCCATATGCAGTTCTGAATGTTAGAAACTAAACTGTAAGAGTAAGAAATCTTTTTTATCTTGTACCATAATTTCTCTTACATTACACAGAAAGCATAGTATTCTTGTTCCATGATTGCTGTTAAGAAAGTTCCCCCCAAAAAACCTCCTCCATACTATGTTGACTTAACAATATTTTAACAGGCAACATTCTTTTTTTTTTTTTTTTTTTTTTTTTTTTTACCACTTAGAGAATAAAAAATAAAAAAGGAGTTTGAAATTGCAGACTTAATCTTCTCAGAGTCCTCCTTGTCCTTTTCAGACAAGATCACTAGACAGACAAGGTAAGAAATGACCTTAAAGCACTATTGTAGTACCAGACATGCTGGTTGTAAATTTGCATTTTCCACTAAAAAAAAATGCCTATGTTTTTCTGTTATTTCTCTCCAAAAACTTCCCTTGCTGAGTGCATCCCTCTCCTACCAGACAAACCAAGTTTAACTGTGAATCCTGTCACTGTGTCTTTTACTTTCCATTTCTTCCATAGATAGACGAGAATAAGGAAAATCACAAAACAAAAATTTGTTGCCAAAACCAAACCAAAACAAAAACAAAAAATGAATGGCTTTATTGCATAAGTAGTCTTTATTAATGACATGTGCAACAATCACACAAAAACAAAAGCAGATGGGATTAAAAAAGTTTAAAAATTAAAAAAAAAAAATAAAAATACTTTGGGTTGGAAGTGACCTTAAAGATCATCTAGCTCCTGCCCTCCCACTATGGGCAGGGTTGTTACCCACTAGATCACACTGCCCAAGTCCCCATTCAGTCTGGGCTTGAACACCTCCAGGAATGAGGTATCAACAGCTATGGGCAACCTTTCCCATCCTCCCGCCACTCTTATCTGCCCATATAAAAGAGTTGCACTCAATCCTGTTTATAAACTCTTTGTACTAGAGCTTAAGTACTGAAAGGCTACAGTAGGTTCTCCTCAGAGTCTTCCCTTCTCCAGACTGAATAAGCCCAGCTCCCTTAGCCTTTCTTCATAGCAGAAGTGCTCCAGCCCTCTGATGATCTTCATGGCCATCCTCTGGACCCACTCCAATAGCTCTATATCTTGTCCTTGGGGTCCCAGACATGAACAAAGTCAGACAGGTACTCATGAGCACAGAGTAGAGGGAAACAATCTCTTCCCTCTTTTGTAGGCTGCTTGTGCCAGGGACAACATTGCTAGTGTAGCTGTACCATGCTGTGGAGGGCCGCACACCAAAGAGCTATGAGAGCTCTTCTGTCAGAATTTACTTTTAAGCTGTTCCCTGTTCCTTTTTTGAGCAACACTGTAGCTATACCACTGAAGAACAATATTCCTTATTGATCCAGTCCTTTTCACACTCACAAATGCACTATCTCTCTTCTTTTGAATTCAGACCTATATCATCATTAAGGACTTCTTGATGGTCATGGGACTGTGGCTAATCATTATCATCATAAGTCATGAAACTCGACTTGTAAAATTCCTGTCCTGGCTTCATGATGTACTTTCTCCATCACTATGGTCCTACTACTGGAGATATGTTGATGGGCTGAAGCTGCCACTCCTGGGCCTGCCCTGTTCCATTTTGCTGAGGTGCTTTGGTATTGGGTGGGGACATTTCATTGCAATGGCCTTGCTGATAGCTCCCAGCTTGTCTTCTGTTTAAAAACAGCCCACTGGTAAAATCTTGGTCCAGAGAATCATTAAAATACCTCTGAGAAAAAGAGAAAATCAATGTGAAGTGCCTAGTTTGGGGATGACTTGTTCAATGATACTATTACAAACAAGGAAAACATAACTTCATAAAGCAAAATGCAATAACTACTGCCAGAGCAGATATCACTGTATTTGGAAAACTGCCCTCTCCCACACTTTGCAAACACCTAATTAAATCCTAAGGATTTTGAGTGGAAGTATGATACCTTTTTGGATCCCTGTTACATAAGTAATAATAAACTTAAAATTTGTAAAACCAAAATGAATACTGAAATTGAAAGTCAGTCCCCTATGACACTTTAAGGCTACAAACTGCCATGACTCTGAAACTGACACAGCAGGTGAATAAGTTTTACACTGAGAGAGATAAACCCTACACTAAAAGACACTCATAGTTACACTTCCTATGGCACATGACACAGAAAGTTCACCTCCAGAAATAAAGAAACATATCTGTGTAAATTTTGGAAAACATCTGCTTTAATTAAGCATGTTGATAAATATACCTGGTTAGTCCAGGCGGTGTCACCCTTCAATGGTTATCCTGCTTTTTGGACTTGAGCTCACAATCCCTCATAGCATGGCATGGCATGATGCAAATGTTCTAGCTCAGATTGATGCTAACTAGGAAGTGTCTTGTGAAATTATCATTCAGTTCTGAACTATATAAATCAGGGAATCTATGCAATTTGACTTGAGAATGTTCTAATCTGTAATAGAAAGGATAAAAATTATAGTCAACACATTTTTAACATAGCTGTGGTTTGTCGAATCTAGGAAACATTTTAGCTCATGCAATATTATAGTTCTTAATAAATGAAGTAAATGAAGACAGAATATTGTGAATTGATGCCAAGAAGATAAAGAGGAGTTTGTAAATTGTTCATAACTTCTAAGGCTTTATTTGAACTATCAAAATTCAATGTAATAAAAACTAGGCAATTTTGTTTCATTTAGAAGATTCTGATTTCTTCATTCTTTCTATTCTGATTCTACACAAATACTTAAACATGTGTGACAAATACATTATCATTTGTTCTTTATTGTAAAGAATCTCTAACAAGAATATGCCAAATTTACACAAACATTAGTATGTATATATTGGATAGATTTAGTTTATATCCCACCTACATATTCAGTTCCCTGTACAGATAAAATGAATACTCTCTATAAAAATAAAATATTATAATCTTAAGTTTTTCAGCATTTTATTATTCCAAAGTAACCTGTTTCTAAAACAAGCATTTTTCATCATCTAGCTTTTTATACACATCGACTGCTCTCCCTTTATTACTGCAGTGAGCACTTTTCTACTTGAATGATTGGAGACACACAGTAAGAGCATCACTCATTACAAAATCGTGTTTATCATTTTCACTGTGACTACACAAACAAGAGAAGTGTTTCTAAGATGTCTAAATGTATCAGTCAACAGACAATACTTTAAGAGCTGAGTTGGAACAACCTTTCACCTTCACAGATACAAAGAATATGTTACAGAGAAGTAAAAGTTCAAGGATGATCCTTAAACTACACGAGGAAAGCAATTGTTGCTGTGCACTTCTCATCTTAAAAGACATTTATACCAATATACAACACTACAAATTAATGATTATCATATAAAATACTCATTTCATAATTTTATTTGGACTAATTCACAAATGAGAGCAGAACTGATTCTTGTTTGTTGTACGATTGTTTTTGTTTTAACACATAAAGGCAAAATATGAGAATAGTTTTGCATGACTTGAATTACACACAAGCATTCCATATGAGCAGCATGAGTATCAACATATCATTAAATTCTGCTATCCACAGACTTAGTTGTATTCTATGAGGAGATTTTGTCAGATCTCTAAGAAAAACAAAATGATTTAGTTACTTGATTATATAAAAGAAAAAATATTTTCTAAATTATAAACTGTGTTAAAATTGAATTCACACCAACATCAAGAATTCAAAATATAGAATTAATAAAAGGTTTACTGTAGGAATATCAGTAGAAGGACAGCACACAGACATATTTCAGACTCTTAGAGAGAATTTTCAAATGTTTAGTAAGATTATCTGTCTTCTGATGTGTTATATTACTTTCTGACATAATGTTATCCATTTAGATAAGACTCAAAGCCATTTTTGTTTTGTTAAGATAGTGTCTCTGAGAACATAAAAGAAAGAAAACTGCTAGACAAATTTTGATTTACAAGTAAAAATTCTCAATATATACACATATATTTTATTTCTAATAATCATTTCTAACCATACTCTTCATGTATTTGAACCTGCATAGTGGATGTGTAGCTTTTCTAACTTCTGTATCCAAAATAAGGACATGTTGATGTCAGGTGTGAAATATATGCAGTAATGCTACACTAAATCTATCAGAAGAGGAAAAAAGAAAGAAGATAATGTACATCTTTGTTATATTTACAAATATAAAGAATATTCTCTGTTTCTGAAATGACTCCTAATGAAGGATTTAAAATACATGAAAACACAGAGATATTTATATTCAGTAAATGTTAAACATTTTTGTTTTAATACTCTGGATATTGTAAACAATTTTTCTTTCTCTTAAAAAAGTTCATCCATCTTCTTGCCTTTCTGCTATAGTATTTTACTTATCAACAAATTGTTTCATTAATTTTTTAGAAAACTGAATATGACATGCCTCATAAAAATTACTTTTGATTGTTCAGTAACTCAAATTCATTTTTCTTCTTTTTAAAACTGCAATATATTTTTAAGGATTGAGCCATTAGTCTGATAAAATATGAAATGTTCTGTGCATTTTTACTTATAAAATACTTAAGAATTTACAAACTAGACTAGATTACTGCTTTGTTATCATGAATTGTTAATGAGTCTAATCAAAGTCTTAAAGAAATATGCATTATAATTCCAGAAGAAAGAATTTGAAAATATAATTTGATCTTTTCTACTGGGTAGACTACTTCTTGGTTTGATCCCAGTCACATAAACTCTTCCAAGATATTCTGGACTGGATGTAGAATACTGACAGCAACACCACAAAACCATGACAATCTGACATGAAAAGTCTAAGATGGATAGAATATCATTCTCCTTAGGAGTTGATTCCAGAAATTAGTCACATTACCATTCAAAATGTGCCTATTTCTGGCTTTAATTTACCTAATTAAGTTGTCAGGCACTGATTCTGTAACTTCTATGCCAGATTAAAGTACTTCTTAGTACTTAGTACTTTTCTCTTCTGAAGGTATTTTAATTCAGTGATCAAATTTGAAAACAATAAAGAACACATTAAAGAACTGAGTTTATTGGCTAGAATCCAGTGTACAAAGGTAATTATGAAATGTTTTATTTTTTTCCCATACTGGTTAAAGAATAAGTCAGAGATTTTCCCTAAGCTTTGAATGTATTTAGTTTTAGCTTGACATTTTTAATAATACCATTCAATACAAGTCTTAGATACGGACAAATTGCTGTACTATGCCTGGTGATTACCCATGTTTCTGAAGGAGAACTGCTAGTTATTTTAATCCTAACTTTTTTCTGTTTATTCTCTTTCAAAGGCTCTGAAAAACAATTTTATTTTTTGCTTTTTTAATTGTAAATTTAACTGCAATACAATCAGTATAACATAGCTTCAAGTTAATAATTTTTAACTGTGTTTGAATTGTTTGGATATTACTATTCCAAATTTGCATATGTGGGATCTATATATAACAATGATTTTAATTTATTTTTTTACTTCTTTCTATGTATTTCCTAGAAATCAATCTTCCATTCATCCATGAACAGTTAGGAAAAAACCCTTCAGATTTTTATATATGAAGCAGGCAGAACAAAGATTATGAAAGCAAAGAATGATACTAGGAAAAAAGAAGAAAAGGAAAACAGAAGAAACACCTGTGTCTGGTTTTATTCTGCAAGTTTTATTAAAAACAAAAAACCTCACAACAATTTCACAGATTGCCAACAGAAGCAGTGATTATTGGACAAAGTCTTCCCCAAAGCACACTGATTTTCCTCTACAGTGACACTACCATCCAGAGCTGAGCGCTTTCATATTTGGAATGTATACTGAACTCTGAGAATAGGCATCCTGTTATTCAGCTGATGACAACTATAGAAAATCTAGTACTCACATGGCTTTTCATAGAGATATTTCACGGATATAAAAAAAAAAAAAAAAAAAAAAAAAAAAAAAAAGAAGAAGAACGAAAAAGAAAAGAAAAATAATATGCAGACTGATTTTGTCTGTATCTAAGGACTGTGCTTTTAGGGTAACATAAAAATTGAATAGCTGTCATTCAGAGACTGACTGCCCAGAGGACTGCAAGGCAAACAAAATCTAAAAATTATCTCTTTACATTTTTACCCTAAGTTTTCATTAATTCAGCAGGACTACAGGGCACAGAGAAACTCAGCAGGCTAAACTGCTGATGTTGTCGTTGTGCGTATCTTTTCAGAATGAACTGCTGCTCCTTTTCAAAATGGTAAGTATTTTATAAAAGGCTTTCTAAACATTCTGTCAGATTTTGTTATCTTAGTTTCTAGGTAAGAATTTAAATTTGTTTTACCACTGGTAAGGTTCAATGAGTTTTTATAATCTTTCTCTTGATTTCTCCTTTGTCTGTGTGTTTGTTTTTTCTCTGAACCAAACCAAGCAGAGGATTAACATATACTGGCTTTCTTACGTAAATGACTTTTAGCTAAAAACAACTGAGTCTGTTCCACAGTTCATGATCTGAAATCTAGTGTAGAGCATGCACGATTGATAATGACCTTTTCATCTTCTACAGCTATAGGCATTTCTCTAAACTAGCCACTGGCGTCCGAAGAGACCACGCAATCTTCAGAATTAAGCAAGTATAACATTTCTCACAATATGATTAATTTTCACAAATCTCAACAAGATCATACAAGAGTCACTAGACTATCAGCTACATGAGGCAGTTCCACTGGTTCATGACAAGGGCAAAATGACAGGTTGAAAATGTATGGGGGGTGCATACTAATTTAGAATTAGAACTTTCACTAAGCTCTGAAAACAACCAAAAGTACTTGCAGCTTTCTTTGTGTGATTCTGCTGGAGGTGACCCTTCCTGTTGCTGATGAAAACCTCTTTTTTCCATTACTACAGTTTTCAACAGTGTAGAGCCCTAAGAGACACTGAAGTTAATACGCTACAA
Source organism: Excalfactoria chinensis (assembly GCF_039878825.1). Classification (NCBI taxonomy): domain Eukaryota; kingdom Metazoa; phylum Chordata; class Aves; order Galliformes; family Phasianidae; genus Excalfactoria; species Excalfactoria chinensis. Next base: position 18,428,883 of record NC_092828.1, on the reverse strand, counting down.
AAGTATTTAATTGGGCTTGACCTCAATGGCAAAACAGGAAAATGTTTACAAACTTACCTATAGTAGAAAGGCATTTAAAAATTACTAAGCCAACATAGAGGACAATGTTCCGTCCTGGAAGTTATGAAACTGTGGCAAAAATCAATTATCATTCCATATTGAAGAATAAAGGCTTCTGTGAAATAAATGTGTTAAGGGAAAGAAATATAGAAGGACTGCTCCAAAAGTAATGTTTTCTGTTTTTATTATTTATAATGTCATAGATAAATGTTAGTGGTTTGACAGTGAAGGCTGAGACCTTCCAACAGTACTTTGTATTTTAATATTACTTTCAGAGTGATGGTATATTAACATACAAATTTATTATGATTTACAATCAAAAATATGTGTACTGGAAAAAAAATCATTAACATTTTATTTCAAAAATCTAGGTGTGGAAAGGAGCACTTTTAAGTATTTATTTGTTTTTAACAATGGAACTACATTAGAGAACAATAAGGAAATATTTACACTGGATTATGAGCAGATTTGTAGAAAGTCTGATACAGACATATCTATATCTTATGAGGAAAATTGTACTAATATGTTTTTTAGGTTTCACAAAGCAGAATGCTCTATGCCAATAAGTGCTTAAAAATATTTCTGTCATATAAATTCCTTAAGGTCTGGTTGTTTGGTACCTTTGTCAGCTTGCTTATTTTTATATGTAAACAGATTTTAAAAATAACACAGTCCTTGTTTATTTTTATAGCTCCATTATTTGGTAAAAATGTCTTATAATTTATTTATTTTTCTTTTTATCTCTAGGGACTCTTCCAAAAGCAAATAATTTTCAGAATAATCAGTAAATGCTAGGCAAAGAGATACATATCTTTACAATTCTCCTTCAGTAGGTACTATGTATAAGAAAATTGTAATAATTCAGAAAATTTGAAAAGTTGGCAACATTTTTTGGAAAACAATCAAATTTTACTAAACCAAATTAATTACAAGGAACAAAAGAATCAATCAAATTAAGGAAACAGGTCAATTAAAATATGTACAAACACTTCCTATGCTCTATACAGGGAATCAAAGGGAATCGCTATTACACAGTTCTTCCTTATGTCCTCTAATTTAGAAAAAAAATTAAAAAGACTGAGTTAAAGTTATTAACTTTCTCTTATATCCTATTTCATGTGAAAATCTGGAAGGGACATGTACCTGTAGACTATTTTATCAATTAGAAAATGATTTAAAGTAGTGGCTAATATTCCAAATGAGCAGCTGAATTAAAGGAATTAAACCTGAAAATTCCTGATGAAAACTGAAAAATGCAAGCTCATTTTTATTAGATTTTCCTGAATTGGAAACCTTGGAAAGATACAGAGATCATACTTTTCACATTAATATCACAGCTCAATGAAATATTGAGAAAGCTAAGTTGTGCAGAAAAAAAATCACATTTGAAATGTGTATCTTTGCATATCTTCTACTTAAATAAATCTGCATAAATTATTTATTTTCAAAATCACTGAATCCACCTATTGACATTTTCTTAAATGTGTAACAAATGTTCATAGAAATGCTGGCAACTTGAGGGAAAAGAGGCATGTGACAAGAGTGGTGAAACCTAAGTTCTGATCTATAACTATGAAATTCAGGTATGTCCTTCAGTTGTAGTTCATACTTGTACTGTCACTATAAAGAAAGGCTTTGCTTACGTGAGTGTTAACTTTCTGTAATTTTCTTTTTGTTAAGAACTTCCTACAGATACAGAGGTGGTCACAAATTTATGTCTTTTGAACAATTCAACAAGTCAGGATATATTTTTCATGTAGATTCAGAAAATGGCATTAGATCACATATATGCTGGGGTGGTCACGTAGGACTCTGGGCCACCTAAATGAATCAAACTTGATGCAACTCTTTTTTTTTTTTTTTTTTTTTTTTTTTTTACAGAGACTTGAAATGAGTCTCTTCATTGACTTCTGGATAGTGAGCTTGTGTCAGAGACTCCCTGCATAAAATGTGTCCTGTTCATAGGACCAAATAACTCAGGTTTGTTTGTACACTTGCTTTTCAACACACTGTCCATTGTGTTAGTGTAATAAAAAGAGAAATTAAGTAAGAAATCTGTAAGAATATCATTGTAGTTGTAGCCAAATTGAACTGGAATATATTCATAGTTATTATACTACTGACAAATAATCCTCAAAGTAACATAATGTCTTTGTTCTGTACACTTAGTGTATGTGTCATCATAATTCAGATTCTAAGGCTTGATCTAATATGTTTAATATAGATTTAGTATACACTTATTATATGCAAAACCAGACATACCTATGAATATGAAGACATCGAGGCCCTGGAACATGTTCAAAGGAGTGCAACAAAGCTGGTGAGGGGTCTGGAGCACAGGCCATATAAGGAGAGGCTGAAGGAGCTGGGGATGTTCAGCCTGGAGAAAAGGAGGCTCAGGAGAGACCTTACTGCTCTCTATAACTTCCACAAGGGAAGTTGTAGTGAGCTGGCGGTTGGCCTCTTATCTCATGTCATTAGTGATAGGACTAGAGGGAATGGTTTAAATGTGGCAGGGGAGATTCAAGCTGGATATTAGGAAGTATTACTTCTCAGAAAGGGTGATCAGGCACTGGAATGGACTGCCCAGGGAGGTGGTGGAGTCACCAATCCTGTGGGTGTTCAATGAACGATTGGATATTGTGTTGAGGGACATGGTTTAGTGGGAGCTATTGGTAATAGGTGAAAAAAAAATATGTAAAAAAATATGTGAGCTCAGGAAAATAAAAAAAACATAACATGTAAATGGAATTCAAAAGAAATCTTCAAGGATGGATACATTACAACATCCAGCCTTTCCAGACCAGAGGAAAAAATGAAATGTGCACATGTCATGGTTTTGCAATTCTGTAATTTTGCTATCAGTATTCCACATCATAACATCATGTAAAGCATGTAAACCATGACAGCACAAAACAATTGTAGGTAGAATTTTATTTTCGTCCATCATTGAAAAGATGGACAATCTTTCAAAAGATTGAAAAAAATCTTGCAGATATTTATGAGAGTTACTATTAGATCCAAAACATGGAAGAATTCATTTGTACTCAATTCAGTTTGTCTTCAAAATAAATACACTTGCAAAAAATAAAAAATAAAACAAAAACAAATTACAACAACAAAAACAGGATTAAGTTTCAAAGCCAAATAGAAAGCTTATTTAACAATTCCACCAAGAACACATTTTAGTGAGAAAACAAGAAATGTCTGAGATTGTTTTTGGAAATGAAGAGTAACACCTGCCATTTTAGTCACAGTAATCATCAGGTGTATTCTAAGAACCTCTAAGTAGCACATACCTGTTAAACTTTCAGAGTAATCCATCTCCCTTGTTATATTAATAATTCTATAAATGTTGCACTTTAAGAGAGGATATTTTATTAATGAAGACCAAGCAAAATTTTTGCAAGCATTCACACTTCAATAAATATTTATTGTAATTGAATCTTTAAAGTAATTGGTAGTCACATTTGATTTTCATTCAGTAATAAATTTCCTATTGCATAAAGTTATAATTTCAATATTAATAAAACTGTATCAGGAAAACAAAACACGGTCTTATAAAAATGATATAAAACATATCCCAATACACTGAAACAGGCACAATGGTTTCAGTCAGAGAGATTTTAGAGATTTCACTATCTTATGAGAATCATAATGATCCAACTCCTCTACTGCATCTTATTTCAGGCTTTAAAAATCTGACAATATTCAAGCACTGTCAGTTTTCATGGTGAATATGAAAACATTTATGAAAACAAATATTTAACTTTGCATCACCTCATGTATTCATGTTTTATTGAAGTAGCCTAGCTATGTGAAAGACCCTGCTGACTGCACAATAAGAATCTACGGTAACCTAGGGATGCCAGGGTAACATAAAAAATATTCTGGTTGTTAATGTTAGCTTTCTAATGCTATGTGTTGGCAGTGCCAGATAATCTGAGTTTTTAAAATAGAATTAAACTCAATTATTATGTCAACACTAAAAAGAAAATCAGTGTCCATGTTCCTAATGACTCAATAGTCTTGTTTTTTTTGGAGGGTGAGGTAGGGAGAACTGCTATGATTTCTGACAATCTGCACAGTGACAAAGTGCGATTGTTAAAATAGTTCAGTATCTGCAGCAGCAATTCTGAGAAAGTACTTTGAATGAACTGATGACAATCTCCTGTCAGGCTATTTCCCTTAGGTTACCCTTATTGCTAAAATTCTGGTTTAGGAGAGAGCAAGAAATATCTCCATACCTCCTTACTAAGCACTTAGGATCAGCCTCTTTTTTTGGATATGCATGCTTTCTATGATTGTTCTCTCTATACAATTTTTGCCTGTTTCTGTGGAATGGCAGGAACTGAGTGATCTGAGTGATCTCTCTTCAATCCTCAATAATTTTTTTTTTTTTATTTATTTTTTATTTTTTTTTCCCCCTGGAATTATGGTTGCTCACTGCACAAGCCTTGACTACAAAAACACAGAAAGTTTCACTGGGGAAATATTATAGTCAGTCACTTTGTGTGCAGCAACAAGAGAAGCTGTGAGAGAGAAAAGGTAGAATGAAACTTGACAAAGGCTTTGAGAGGATGCGAAGTTTCATGAAAGAAAACATTTAAGAAATTATGGATGCAAGATACAAGAATAGCTCATTAGGTTATAGTGTCTAGAATACAACCCTTCAAAAAAATTGCTCTCTCTTCTTTCCATCATAACTAAAACAAGACATTTTATCCTTTTTAGTTTTATGAACATTTTTCGTCCACTGTCCTGTCCAAACCTTACCATTTTCAGTTCTCCAGAAGTTTCACCTATCAGTTTTGTTCCTAGACTTTTTCTCTAGACTTTTGGCTGAAACACAGTATTCAAAGAATAACTGCGACATGTCATCAGTGTTTCACATGAGATGCTTCAGCATTAGAGGATCATCACAGTTGGACCCAAGAACTATCATTATATTATCATAAACAAAGTTCTTACAAACAGTGACAGTATGATACTTCTTGTGAAATGCTTTTTAAAGGTACTATTTGCTAAATCCAAGTAGATATATGCAAGAAGGCATATAGCTTTAAGAGAAATCCAAGCAAAATGAATAGAAAAGTATCAGATAACATTTTCAAACCACAAAACACTAATTTAGAACCGCCGCTTGCAACACTGGAGGCCTGGGTTCGAATCCCCCCTGTGGCGCAAGCGGTAGAAGTGCCGCTCTGCTACACTAGAGGGCTTGAATCCTGGGAGTTGGACTCGATGATCTCTAAGGTCCCTTCCAACTCGCACGATACTATGATACTATGATGATGATGAATTTCCTGAGAGCTCAACATGATCGGTATTTGAAGATGAATAGACTTAGCTTTGTGTATGTGAGGAGGAAGAATTAAAAATTATGTTGTGAAAAAAGCTTCATTCAGAAATGATCTTTCTACTACAAAATACTTGTTCTTGACTAGTCAACAGTTTGTGAATGCTAGCATATTTTTGACTAGATTAATAGCAACACCTGTATGTATTTTCTACTGCTATACCTCAAACAAATTGTTACTAAGAGGGCATTAATTAAAAAGTCCAAATGATTCATGACATTCACATAGTCATAATACAGTATTTCTCCAATATTAAAAGTTTGGTATGTTAAGACTGCATTATTTTGCAACATTTTAGAGTTAATTAATATTAAACTGTGATTCTGTGACACAGCTTTCAGCTCTTCTTTCAGATTTCATCCAGATATTTTCAAGGACCTTAACATCCTTTTCAGATTGTGGAGCCCAGAACTTTTCACAATATTCAAGTTCAGACCATGCTAGCACTACTAAATTTAACATGAGAATAACCTCTTTTTAGCAGCTGACTATGCTGTTAATTGCATTCCAAAATGCAGTTTGCCCTTTTGGGTGCCAGGGCACACTGTTTACACATGCTGAGCCTGCTGTTGACAAGCAGGTCCAGATCCCTTTCTGCTGATCTGTTCTAAGTGCTTGTCTCCCAATCTGTATTTGCGTCCATAGTTTTCTCATTAAAATATTGAGTAGGTAAAAGGATAAACTCACAAAACAAACAAACAAACAAACAAACAAGCATACACAAACATTTACACATACAATCATGGAATCATAGAATGGTTTGGATTGGAAGGGACCTTTAAGACCATCAAGTACCAACCCCCTGGTACTGACAGGGATACCTCCCTCTAGACCAGGCTACTCCAAGCCCCATCCAGCCTGGCCTTGAATGCTTCCAGGGAGGGGACATCCGCAATCTCTCTAAGCAAACTGTTCCAATGTCTCGCCACCCTCACAGTAAAGATAGCATTAAGGAGATTTAAATCTAGGATACTGTTTCCAGTTATCACAGACTAGGCTCCTTAGAACAAAAGAGTGATGGACATACTGGAATCAATCCGGGACATAAAGATGACAAGAGTCAGGAATTTATTTCATCTAAGGACAGATGCAAGTTCACATAAGCTAATTTTCTCAAAATAAACTTAGAATTAATATTCTAAAGCCTAAGAATTCAAGTGACTTCACCCATGTGATTAGTTATAAAATAAGAAAAAAAAAAATCAAGCACTTGAGGTTTAAATTTAATTTGGGGTTAATGAATAGATAAGAAGTTCAGTAGGTTTATATTTTCTATTCAATTTCCATGTATCTCAACCAAAAAGAATTCCAATATAAATGAATTTGTATTTCTAATTAATTGGACAATTAGTGACAGACACTTTGATTACAAACTGGGATTTTACATGCAGACAAAGCTAAGGAGTAAGTATCTGAAGTAGTATTCATTGGGGGATGACATTATGTACGACCCCTCAGAATTACTTTGAGGTGGCTAAAATAATGCACTGTTGTGGTCCCCTGTGCTTTCTGTAGTAAGTAAAGCACGAAAAAATGATAATTCTATTTTTGAAAACTTTAACTTTTTAATGGGAGACAGCAGTTTGTCTGCAGTGTGGTGTCAAACCATGCTGTGGTGTTTTCTAGGAATTCAAAAATATAAAAATGTTTCCAGAAAATTAATAATACATCTATAATTATAGAAGTAAGTCTTATCAAAAACTTTTTGCAGCAGTAAAAGAAACAGTTAGTGAGTTATCACTATAGAAAATAGAATATATATCTTTTAACTCATGGTCCATCATATAGATTATGTTTTCATTGAAGGTGAACCATTAAAAAAATTTCTACCAACACCAGTTATAGACCACTGCCTTACAATAACCTCTCCACAGCTTAATACTTGTTAGTGAAAGGGAGCCAAGATAATGCAATTAGCTAACAGACAAGCTGCTGCACAATTTAGAAGTGAAATTCAATTCATATTTTTATATATATACATATATATATATATAGTGATAAAATATGTAATTTACACATAATGAAGCAATATATTGAGAACATTTTTTATGATTTTTCCAAATTTAAGATAGGAAGTTAGGATGCCTGGCTTCATCTCAGAAGTCAATGACAGAGGTATATTAAGTTACATGAGATAAATTCAGCTATACAATCTTACCATTAACTCCACAGTATTCAGAACTTCTTCATACGTAGATATCTTTGCTCAAATGGCTTCTTACTATAATGCTCACATGTTCTACTGAAAGCTTAAAGAATAAATTTTATTGTAGTCATAGCCCTTGAAAAAAATATCACTAGAAAAGGACGATGTGTCTTATGGCACGTGTGTGTATCTGTTTGTGTTTGTTAGGTTTCTTGCTTTCCCTTAAACTCTTTCAAACTGAGAAACCAAATATATTCACAATTCATTCTACAGAAATGGATTTTATTATTGTAAGAGACAATTTCTTATTTCACAAACTTTTTTTATGGAAAAATGAAAATAACTTACTTCCCTCCAAATTTGGGAACTATGATATTATTTATGAAGGTATCTTTCCTGCCTGACATAGTCCTGTGCTTCTTTTGGAAAGGCATAACAGAAGAATACAATTCTAATATCATTATACATCTAACATTCATTACACAAATTATTAATTAATTACATAAAGACTCATTCATTTCTACAAGAAGTACAATAAAATTTACAGCATAAAGCTGTTATCATAAAGAATTAGGCTAAGGTAGTCCATCTTATAGCCTCTGCAAAGACAAGAGAGAGGTTGTGACTGCTTAATTGTGCATAGCTAATGGATATAATAAAAATCATATACCAAACTGAATGGGTTTTAGAATATTTGAAAAGTTTTAAAGATATGTACACTATTTTAATCTATTAAACTATTTCAAAGCCACATTTCTGTACCAGAATTTTTAAGTATGTGATTATTCTTTGCCATATGTTCCCAGATATTCCTTAGTTATTATCTCCTTTGATCACTCATACATTGGTATTAGTAGAAATGATTCAGCTCCTAGCCTTAAAGTTCAAACTTGGTTTCAGCCTAGATTTCTATAAATGAAAACAATATTTTCTGATTAGTAACTAACATAAATTAACTTGAGGTCTTGTTCTTAAAGGACTTGTGATCAAGACACTATGCACACAATTCCTTGTTATACTTCTGAAAGAGAATACTTAGTAAATTAACACCTTTAGTTTCACTAGCTTCCATAACAGTTTGCAGTTATTACTAATATTTTAGCTACTCCTTTTTTGACAAAAAATAGAATGGATTTTGTTTTAGGTGCACAGGTTTCTTTACCAAACAAGCAGAGAAATCTCTGTATAGTTTGTAAACTTAAACATCTAAATCACATGAAAAGTTAAAGCTGAAATGCCTGCCATGATTACAGTTACTTGGAATAGGAGACATTTTACTTTGTGCATATCCATTTCCTTCTCATAGAAATCATGGGATCTCCAAAAGGGGAAGTTAAGGTAAAATATGTTTCTCTGGGTCTTCTTCCAGCAGTGAGTTACTTGTTGAGATATAACACAATTTGGGCTAAGTTTGTCAACATTTTCCTAGGAGTTTGGTTATCCAGATTTTCTTTGAGAAAATGTTGTTAATGACAATGAAAAAAAAATTAGATTAAATAAATAAATAAATCTAATTGCTGAATTTTACGAGGAGACCTGACAGCAGTCTTTACTTATCTAATGGAGGGGCTATATAAAAGGAAGGTACAGGCTCTATGACAGTCTGTCACAATAGGCAATGGAAACAGTTTCAACCTAATAGAGGACAAATTTAGCCTGGACATAAGACAAAGTTCTTTATGATAAAGGTATTGAAGCACTGGAACAGGTTGCCCAGAGAAGTGGTTGATGCTCTTCCTTGGAGATACTCAAAGTCAGGGGAGACAGGGCTCTGAGCAACCTGATCTAGCTGTAGGTGTCCCTGTTCACTGCAGAGGAGGTGGATGTGGCCCTTCCAACTCAAATGACTCCTCAATACAATGATTCTATCACATCTAGTAATTCATGACTACAGTAGCACCACACATTGATATTTTAGTCCTACCCTAGGGCATTCGGTATCAGTAAGCAATGAAATTATACTACTCCTCTCAGATTGAACTAATACACTTGCAATAAAGAAAAATATTAAAAACGAATGTCAAAACTAAATGTGATTTATAAGTCAACATTTAAAATGGCAAACTTTTTTTTTTTTTTTTTTTTTAAATTTTATTTTATTTCTATTTAATATTTCTCACTGAATATTCTGTTGCATTATATGGTCCTGATATATACACTGGTCCTGAGGTCATGATCAGGCTGAGCTAGCCCAAATTATACTTCTTAAGGGCCTATATCTGCCCTGCTCAGGCCCCTGGTCCCATTTTCAGTTCTTTCAGAACTGCGTATGCCCTAGGGAGACTTAGCAGTGCCAAGCTCCAGCTCTCTACAGCCCTGTCATGCCTGGCCATGGGCCCCATTGACTTCATTATTGCACCTCTCATATATCATTACTAAATCAATTAACTGAAACAAAAATAGTGTTGTTGCTGTTGTTACTAGAAATTGAACTTTTCCTCGTACATCAAACAGAAAAACAGTTTCAGAAAGAAGAAGATTTTAGGCAAGTGCTTCAGGGTCAGCACATCTGTGCATTCAGTGCACAGCCTGCATGTTTATTTTTCAGGTCTGTTTCATATAGCATTTAACCAATATATAAGTTCAGTTCAGTAACATTTGTGACATTCAACAGAATGAACTTACTGAAATGGGGGGGACAAAATTCCCACATTTTTGTCAGGGTGTATTTGTTGTAGTAAAAATAACATATATATATATTTATAGGGGGTGTAAGAACACTAACTTCTGCTGATACCATAACTACTGCTTGATACTGTGCTATCTCATAACATGTTTGTTCCAGTTTGCAGTACTAAAGTGGGAACAATGTAATAACATAAAGAAATCTACAAAACCAAACTCTAAGTTCTGATTTTACTGTAAGAATGTACAAAACATGATATTTTTCCAAGATTTTATTTTTTATGATTCCATGCATTATATATCCTTTCATGATAAGAAAGGCATACAGTTGCATTAAGGGTGACAGATGATATCTATTTAAGAAAACTACAAAAAGGGTTAGTTTTAGAAAAGGAATGAATTTTATTTGAGAAAGAAATTGTACAAAATGCCCCACTCTAGTCCTCACACATTAGTAATACATGTGCTAAATCCAAAGCAACAGCAGTCAAACAATGAATAGATTCAGCAAGCTGTACATTTTTCTGTGGCAACATAACACTGCTACCACACTTGTTAACAGGCTGTTTTCACGGCTTCTCCTTGGTTGTACACTGCTACAATCACATGCTTCCTTCATCCCTCGACAGTACTACAGGACAGTGGCACTTTGTAACGGTTGGATGGTTAAACATGCTGAAGATTAAATCTGCAAATAAGTGGAGACTAGAAGGAGCCCAAGTAAAGATATCTGTCATGTTCATGTGCCTTGCAAGCACAAACTGCTCTAGAATCATGACAGCTTCTTCTGTAGGATCGTGTCTCACAAAGTTCAACAACAGTGCTATGCCTGGGCACAAACTTTACAAGTTTCCTGACTTGGTAACTTAAAGATTATCCTTTTAATCCATGCTCTTTCAGACAAAATATTCAACATGGAATATCCAGGGTTGGGACAGACAGCTGCCGCAGCTACCCTAGTTTCCTCCAGAGCTACTTAATCTGACACTATCTGGAAGTTCAGGCACATTCTCTTATCTGCAAAACCAGAATATTCTCAACAAGCATATCATATCATATCATAGTATCATACTATCGTGCGAGTTGGAAGGGACCTTAGAGATCATCGAGTCCAACTCCCGGGTTTCGAGCCCTCTGTGTAGCGAAGTGGCACTTCTACCCCTGAGCCACAGGGGGGATTCGAACCCGGGTCCTCCAGTGCCGCAGGCAGCAGCTTAAACCACTGCGCCACTGGGCGCAGCATACCCACTTTCATCAGCCTAGACAGATAATACCTCCTGTCTTTAGCACCAAGGAAAAGTTCTCTCAGAAAATGGAAGATTCCATTGGGAAACCTCAGTCTCACCACTAAAACTTTCAATTAATTTGCTACTGCGAGCAGTAACAAATTGGACTTTTCTAGAATCTTTCTCAAATGACATTTCCTACATTAAAGCTTGGAATCCTCCTAAATTTCATCTCCCAAACATGCTATAAACTTAAATGTGAAAAAAATACAATACAGTACTTTCCTTGTGGATTGTCTTAGAATGAGTGTGGAGAAAACAGACACTCCCGACACATATCTATTTCCTCACTTTAAATCAAGTATGCATGCTCAAGCTTTGGAAGGGATTTTCTCCTACCAATTTAACTGTGTAACCTCACTAAACTGTTCTTTATGCTACAAAAACAAAACAAAAGCCCAGTACTAAAATGATCATATTAAATGTGAATGTGTGCTCATGCTCTTTTTTTTTTTTTTTTTTAATCCCTTCTGTCTCTTCTTATGCATCAACCAGTACAAGTGTTTCTGATATTTTACTTCTGTTGGAACTAATCCTCCCATTATTGACAAAAAAGTCCTCTGATCTAATATTAAACTGGTGAAATGATACGTTACTTTTTTTTTTTTTTTGCTGTTCTCTGCCATGGCACAGAAACATCAAAGAAAAATACATCTTTAAATTGGTACTAAATAAACCTCTTTGATACTTTCTGTATAATACTTTGTGTGATTTTATTATCTAGTAGTCTTTACCAGTAGAAAATTTTGCATTGCATGCTATAACTAAAAATCCTTGATCTGATATTTCAGCCTCCTTTTACCCCTGAACTCCCAAATCCTTTTCCATTCTCTCTCCACCTCGCTACGTATTATAGTTGATTGTTACTTTTATAATGTATAAGATTAGACTGCATTTGTCTTTTCTACTTAACTACAGAGTTTTTTCTTTCCATTTAAACTCATCTGCTGTTTTTTTATGTTATCTTTCTGCAACAAGAGCAGATATCCAGGATTATGTAAAATGCAACACTCAGCATCTTGCATCATCTATGTGTTAACATATTTCTTAATATTAGGAATGTAGTTGTCTTAACAATATACAATCTTTTTGCTTCCCTTTAGATTATTATTACGTTTTTTTTTTTTAATTGCAAATAATTTTGTTGTAATATCTACAGAGAATACATAGGACTATTTTGTTCTTCACTAGCTGAACTGTCTATTCATACCTCCTCGAGACCACTGCGTTTCCTTCTCTCGTTAACCTCACAGTTGGCTCTAGGGTACTCTAGGAACAAATACCAATCTGTGAAATTCTGCCATAACTGTACTCCACACAATATTAATAAGCCTTTTCAGTCAGTAACAATCAATACCTTGTCCGGAAAGGAGAACTGTATGTGTGTTGGTGTTTGGTTGGTTTTGTTGTTGTTTTTTGTTTTTTGTGGTTGTTTTTTTTTTGGCTTTAGACAGAATATGTTCTGTTTTCAATCATATTTATTTAACATCTTGAAATGGTTACATTTCTTACATGTTGTCATGGGTTAACCTAAAATCTACCTGCACCCATGACAGGGGTATAGACGGCCTGCAGGGCCGCTATCCCAAAAGGAAAAGGGAAAAAGGGAAAAGGAAAATAAATACAGCGGCAACAATCTAAGGAGGCACACTTATTTACTAAATACTATATCAGAATACAGAATAGCACAATATAATGCAATATAATTGGAATTAAGGCTAACAAATCAAGTAAAATAAGAGAGAGTGAGTCCCGAAACCAAGAGGCCTACTGTAACTCTAGGCGAAACGGCTGGAACGCTCCCACACGGCTCCCCCCTGGCTGGCAAGGTCCAAGAAAACGAGTCCAGCACTGAAGTGAGATTATATAGAGTCTGTGTCATATGACTGACCGTGATGTTCTCTGGGACATTCAGTCTTCTTTCTGTGAGCAGCACATTCGTCAAAATTATCTATGCTTAACGTGATGTTATGATGTGGAATACTGATAGCAAAATTACAAAATTGCAAAACCATGACACATGTTTAAAAAAATTCTCTCTCACTGTCCTTTTTCTGTTCAAAAGGAAAGACAATCAGATTCTTCCCATTTTTTGACTTTGTGCTTTGTTTCTTTATTTCTTCTGAGGATCTTGCAGTAAATACTCAAAAATCACTGTTAATTGCTGCATGCTGTTGTTTCTTGCTATAAAAATGGAGTCTTACATAAGGTTGGTAGATATTATTAAAGCCATCTCTTCCTCTGTTTTAGCATATCTACTAGAATGAAGCTGTAGAATTAATACAAAAAACTCCAGTAAGCAATAATCTTCAGGGAATTTTAGATTGATGAGTGATAAAACCATTCAGGAGTATAGAGACCATCAAGACAGAGATATAGAATAGTGCTCTGCTTCTAACAAAATATGCTAAAGAGCAGGAAACATATGGATTAATGTTATTATGCATATGCTAGTTAAAATGGGGGTATCTTACCAATTAAAAGGATTCATGAGAAAACTGAGACTGCCAATTTTGCTAGTGATTCATGAAAACAAAGTAATTCATCCCTCTCTAATCTGCAGCTTGTTCAACTCCGCAGGACAAACAAGAATTCACTTGTTTTTGTCAGAATAAGAAAATCCAAGATGTCAAGGAGGGAGAATAGTGATTTTTCATCCAAATACTTTTTTAATTTACTCAATAAGTATATAACACTTATGTGTCAAATCAAATTGCTTTCTATATCCTAGCTGCAGTGAAATGAAGAAAACTGAAAGGTCCCCAGTGACTATTATGATAAATACAATTACAGTAAGGTTGGTTTAGAAAAGAAGAATGCATTGGTTGTTTACCTATCTAGAGCCACTCTTTTTCCTGTTAACAAATTAAAGGCAAGAATAGAGAGTTTATCTCTTAAAATATAATGCAGGTGGTCAAAATAATAATAATAATAAAAATCTTGCCATTATTCAAATCTACTAAACAGAGTTCTGCAGATAGTGAAGGATTACTATAGAACAATTTTCACTGGATTTATGATAGTCCAGGAAACAGGAGAAAGCATAAAATGTAATACTGAATAACATCAACGTTTAAAGAACTCTGAATGTGCTAGCTGAATCTGAAAAAAGGGGACAGTAAAAATCCAAGCTTACAAGATTAAGCAGAGCTAAATGGAAAATTGTACAGCCATCAAGACTGTGAGAGACTATGATACTGCATTGCTCCAGTAAAATGGATCGGAAATAAAAGATTTCTGTACTTATTTTAACAAACCAGAAAAAAAAATAAAAAAAATTAAAAAAAAGAAAGAAAAATTGAAAAAAATGACCCAGGAAGCTGTACAGAAAAAACAGATATCTCTGATGAGCTAAATTAATTTTTGTTAGGTGCTACTGAGACATAACCATATCTAAGTTCTCCAGAAATCTCTGGAGTCATCATTCCTCTAGATAATTTAAAGAACAAGAGCATATTGACAAGGAGGAACATAGTACCATAGTATACCTTTTAGCACAAACACTGTCAAAATTACTATGTTCTCATTTTTATTACTTTGTGAACTGTAGGTACATGAAATACTACTGTGAGGAGAAAGCACTGCGATTTTTTCTGAGATTTATTCATTGCTCCCACAGACTTTTATTTTGAGAATAGTAGCATATAAGAATTGAATGTGCTTGGCTGAGATTTATTGATGGAATATATGTCATTAATGAATAACAGATAAAAACCATCAATGTTGATAAAGGAAGAAAGTTTTCATTGACTGAATCAAATGAAAATGAAATTTTGTCAATTCAAAATTATTTTTCTTCTTCAAATTGAAAAACAAACAAACAAAAAAACCCCACGGTTTAACTTCGGAAGGGTAGTGTGTGGTAATAGGAAGTTATCCTGCATAGAACAAGACATTTATATTTCTAAGAAAGTGATGAAGAGAAATATAGTCCTAGTACAATGGTAGAAACCCTGAGAAGCTGAGACATAGGATGTAATGCAGTGTACAGGCGTAGGATGATAACTGATAAGTCACAGGTTTAGTACTGGAGACACCATGGCTAGGAACAACAGTACCCATTGTCAGATAAAGAAATGTAGGTCTGGAGCTGGACAGAAGTGCCTTTATAGATAACTAAGAGAAAAGAGGAGCAATATCCAGTTTACATAAAAGCAAATATTTGGTCTAAAAGTGCAGGGAAAGGGTGAGCAAAATGCCAGGAAATGGATTAGAAATTAAACGTATGTGTAGATCACATTTAACTGAATTCTTATTTCTTTTTCTGTAACAGATAGACCTGGATTAATAATGATTAGACTCTCAAGATTTCAATTATGCTAACAAAAAAGTATGGATTTTATTTATATATAAGATGTGCTTCCTATTTGCCCAGAAATAATATCCTTCAGGACTTAATTCACTGCATTCTATCTGTTCTAATTGCTACTATTGACCCAATGGAAATAAGGTAAGTAGAACACTGCTAATTATTATAGTATAAGCTAAAAAAATCTTAATTAGGTGGAAGACATTTTGTTTAAAACTTATAGATTCTCAGATAAAAGATATGATTGTCTTTTTATGGAAAAGTGACTCATTTATAAAATCTAATTTGCATGGATATTTGTAAATAATATGTCCTGCTTGTTTCCATGGAAATTTATAACAGCTAAAAAGTGCACAAGAACACTATTTGATTGAGTAAATTCTGAGCTACAAGACACATTTTTCAACACAGTCATCACCGTGAACTATGCATTTTCACCAACAATGAACAGGAGCCTGCTTGTTACGCTTGTAAAAATCTGCACCAGAGGAGGTGACCTGCTGTCACCACTGCTGAAAAGCATCACCCACTACCTCACTGTTTTCATATCCCCTGCTTGATCTTCATAAACATTCAGAAAATGTCAATGAATGTCAAAGGATGCCATTTTTTTCCACATAGAGGAATTCAGTTGCACTTGCATATGCAATTTGAAGTTAGACACCAGTCTGTCAGACTGCCCCTCCACTGCCATCTGTCACACAGTAACAAAATGTAATGGAATACTGGTGTGAAAGCTAAGCCTCATTTGACATCCCACTATCATCCACCCACCGCTGGTCACATGGACTAACACAATAAAATAGGAGGCATCACTTTTGGAGAAGCCCTCTGATCTAGCTTTAAGAAGTAATTATTCTGTGTACACTACATTTATAGTAGAGGTGCAATAATATATTGCAGAGAAATTCAGACATGGTATAAGAGATATTAAGCAGTGGAAATGTGATTTGTAGCTTGTTAATAATATTCCATGATTTGACAAAAACTCAGTAATCTATAGTCTTCTGGTAGGTTATCTGATGCTGATATTGAATCATGACATGTAACAATCATCTACTTTCTTGAAGAACTGAAAGGTAATTACTATTCTGTAGTTAATGTAGAGAATTACAAGCAAGTCAGTATGATCATGGTAGAGAACAATTTAGTTAGATGTCAGTTCAATGTATTTTAAGTGGAGCAGTCACAAACATGAATTTCTTAAAATATGGGATGAAAAAGAAAAAAAAAAAAAAGTAACTCTGAGTCTGATGGAAAGATTCAGTAAGGGAATGATAAGCTCCTCATTGAATTTGCTTTGAGATTTAGATTATGAAGATTTTTAAACATAACATCAAAAAAGTAACTAAAATCGAATGCAAATGTTAAAGTCCAAGATTTGAGTACTAGAGCAGAAATAACCTTGTGAAGTCTTTGGGTTGCTTTCTCTAGGACATTAATTGACATAATAAAGCATATGTATTCCAGTAGAAGTAACAGGAACACACTTAACTATGCCACAATTGTAGCAAAAGAACAAAACATGATTTTTATACTGTAAATCAGATATACATTAAACCCTGTAGCTCTTGACACATACACAGTAGAACGCACACACACAAGTGAAATTTCAGAATTCAGCACTGTCCAATGAAAACATACATTTTCCTTAAGTTTTTTTTCTGTCAAATTTATAGAAATGTTTAAATATTGAACAACTTCTGTCTCACATACAGTGGAATCTTTTACACTGTTCAGATAATAGAGAAATAAAAAATTACATATTTATCCAGATACTGTTTCACGAAATCAGAGAATAAAGTACAAAGCGTATGGGATCTGGAAATATTTTCACCTTTCTGCTTCTACTTTTTTTTTAAATTAAGAAACATCTCCTTACCATTACTATCTCATTACCATCTCTCTACCATTTTTCCATTCTTGAGTGACAACCTTAAATTTTTACCAAGATAACTTTCACTTTTGTATCCTCTATCCAAGGCTGCAGAACTTGAATTCCACTGCATACCGATCTCTCTAGTTTTATGTTGAATATATGTGAACAAATATGTATGCACTAAAGTCTTCGAATATTATCTTTTATGGTCACGTGATTTGAGCCATCTTATATTCATTCTGCTGTCAGGCCCTGAGTTTCACTTATTTTGTCTCTCGATGCATTGTCTCTCAATGCATTTATGATCATGTAAATGCTTTCTATAAGAATACTTTCAAAAAATTTCTGTAAACACCTACCTTTCACCTAGGATTTCTATAATGAGGAAATGGAGAGATGGTAGCTCATCCATTCCCGAAGGCAGTATTATTCTCATCCAGAATATTTTCTTCTGTTACCCAAAATTGGGATCTTCTGGTAAGAAATAGCCAGTCTTACTCTTATAAGCATTTCAGTAATTAAAAAAAAAAAAACAAAAACACATTCTAAAAATGTTTACAATAATCTTCATGATAATATAGTAAATAATAATGCAAGTACTAAAAAATTAATAGAAGGTGAATGCAAGCTATAAACGTTCACGTTCCTCATTCACTAAACACATGTATCAGTTAGAAAATAAGATCAGCGATGTACTGTCCAGAGAGGATACGCTTCTATACTTTCTTTATCTGGGGTGCAGTATAGGCTTGTTTAATGAGAGATTCACTTTCATTTTTATTGGTAAATAGTTTTTACACAGACATGTTATTCCTGTATGTATATGTTCTTCTCTTCTTGATTCAACTACATTTAAAATTATCTTAGATTATGCCAAGAGAGTCTTTCTGGAAACATTTTTACTTGTTCTGGAAGTTTCAGTCTTGTGGATTTAACCTCCCCCAGATATAGCACCTGATCTTCGGGGAAGTTTCGTGGCGTGAGACAGACAATATATACTAGACTGAGTATATTAACACAGTGATACCTGAGGTAAAGCCTGTTTTGTTCAGTTGCAAAGGAGTGTTAACAGACAGAAACACAAAGGGATACTCTAAGGTAGCTGCTATTGTAATTCTTTTTTTCCTGCAGAGAAGTCTTTGGCCTTTTTTTCCTTCAGTTCCACATACTTTAGAATGTATAATAGTACTTACCAGTCTTTCAGGGTTATATTAAATACAATCTTATGAAAAGGCTTCTAGATGCTTTGAGTAACATGGAGGCTACACACATATATTAGGTGTGTGTGCATATGCAGTTTACAGTACACTCAGTAAATATAGCTTTTATAACTTGATAGCTTTTCACATAATGAAAAGGAAAAAAATGCACACACACAACAAAACAAAAACAAAACAGAATAACACATTTTTTTTTTTAAACAAAATAAACATTTCATTATTTTAATAAATATATATACAAAACAGCATGACTTACAGTGTAAGTCCCTGTGTATTCCTGCCAATCATTATCTTATATATATATTATCTTTCTCATGGTCACGCAGCAGTAGTTAGTGGGGTAGTTTATGGGATTTTAAACTGTCTCTTTGACCAAAACCATGACTAAGAAGATTCTGAATTCCAAAAACACATTCCCTATCAACACATCAGTTTAGGACATATGGGGTGTTTAGGATGTGAGTGGTGGCTTCTTCACTTTGCTGTACAGATGTGGAAATACAATGGCTATTCACTTTCAGAACAACACAAGGTATAAAAATTCTTAACCGGGGAACTGGAACAATACAAGCATAAGAGATTACCCCAGCTACTACTTGGAACAGATTTTATTCCACCCACCATTTTATTTGGAATCAGGCATGCCCACATTTGAGTCCTGCAATCTCCAGAATGAAACTTAGCTATAACGTCTATAGTTTCCTGATAGGCTAGTGATTTTCCTCACTCCTGGAGGTAACAAATGACACAAGTTTTGCTTCAGATTCACCCCCGGTATTCACCTACCTTATTTCTTCTGTCTGTTCTTAATGTCTGTAAGTATCTTGGAAAAACAAAATGGGCATTTGTTATACTGCAATCACAATGTGTTTCTGAACAGTGAACTATGTCCTAGTTATACCCTAGTATTTGTATGACTGTGATTTAGACTTTAATAAAATTAATATGAATATTTGTGGGAATTAATGGTCGAATGGAATTGATGCATCATTCTAGGTTGTGTATTTTCTATACCCTGGTATAATTTACAGATTAATTCTGCATTACTTTGTGAAGCTATGATTCTCTCAATAATAATATTAAAACACTCAGCACAATTCTTATTTCTACAGAAAAGTCCATTTATTCAGATGTTCCCATGGGAGCAGTTTTGTACCCATTTCTCCACTTATGTTTCTTTAAAACTAGTGTATCTCAGTACATAACCATGAAATACGTGTGATTCAGTTGTGGTGAGATCAGATTGGGCTCTCTACTAGCTCAGTACCTAATGCAAGCCCCTGACAGCTAATCTGCAGTATGGCACACTACATTCTAGATATCCACTTTCTTTTAAAAGGCTTTGAAAAAGTACAGAGCAAGAATACAATTACATTTTGGTTTAGCTAGTCACATCAGTCATATTTGCTCTGGAAACACTATTGATCAATTTTCTCCTTCTGTCTTTAAGTAAACACCTGAAAACTTAACTAGGATAGTCATTTAATGCAGTGAATCATCAATCTAAACTTTTCTGTTTATAGTTTATTTGCAAAAAATAAATAACAAAGTGTTGAAATGGTACTTAGTTGGAGGAGCCAGAGGTGTAGCTGTGACAAGGGTTATTTATGTTAAAGTAGTAATAGTATGAAATTAAAAGTTGTAATAGGAATCTAAGGGAAACCAGATACTATGTACAGGTCTTCAAAAAGGAAGTGAAAAAGAATATGCAGATCATTTTTCATTCTCTCAGTGAACATTTTATGTCATCAGATTGCATATAATGTGCATGCTTTTAGCAATTAGTACAAGCAGAAGTTTTGTCAACATCAAGCCATTTTCAGCTAATTGGTACTAACATGCTTTGCTGTTGCTGCATTTATGATTAAATGAGAACTAAAGAATATGGTAAGATTTACAACAAGCCCTGCCAATTTCACTGAAAGCAAATTAGATTTTTCAAATGCTTACAACCACATGGCAGAAGCAAAAATGGTTCTCTTTGAAGTAACTTTTTTTCAAAGTTCCATCAGGTTGACCAGGCTAATAATCCAAGAAAGAGCATGTAACATAAAAACCTAACTTTATTTAGATGTAATTCAATTTAACATTATATAATTTCTTTTTCTTAACAGATTTATCTCTGAACAGGATTAATGATCTACTCTTAAAAACAATAAAATAAAATAAAACCATCTAGCATTATCACTTTTAAAGATCTTCAATAATTAGCATCTACATTATCAGTCATTTTCATTTAACTTGTACTGACATATTTTGTAAGTTCTCTGCAGCATGTGAATGATCTGCATACATGTTGGACAGATGAACTGTTTTCTCATTAGTCATTCTATACCTGTTTCTTTCAGTATCGCCCTTTTCAAGTAAAACTTTGATGGTATGAAAATGATGAGAAATGAAGCATTATATGGTACATTTAGTTAAATAATTTTGTTGACTTGTCTTTCTCAGTAGGAGAAAGATTACCATAGGTTTTCAACACTACCACAGATAACCATATCATAATCATAGTTTTATAATTGAAGCAAATTACTTTGAAAGGTTTACTTTAAATCACAGATAGGGAAAGTAAAAAGCACACCCAGTACTGAATAGTGTACAATAATTTAGCATCTTTTTCTTTTATATCAGAGTTAATTTATTCCATGAAAGTCTAACATCAGGATAATTTACCTGGAAATAATTAAAAATTGAAAAATAAATTTGACTATTAAGAGGTTATAGGAAACTTTTGTAAGAATCTGTGTATCTCTTATTGCACCTTTGTAGGGATTCACTTTGTAAAATCTCGTCTTCTAGGGGCTGATGCCTGGCACTTCTCAGCACAGCCACATCTCTGCTTCACAGGGCTTAGCTCGCTTATGTTCTCTGACATGCATGTTTAGCAAAGCAGTTCCATGAGTGCAACCAGCTGAGTTACCAGGGCTGGTCCCATCAGCTTCTATTTGGACAGTGCTCCGAAATGGTTTATGTAGATGCTACTCCAGCAAAACTGGAAAAGATGCTGGGCTTAAAGGGCTTTTGTTGCTGAAGACTAAATGCTATTGTCACATCCATGACAGTGCTCACAGTATCTCCTTGCCTGTCTGGATCCCTGGGCACCATAAGGATTGCCCAGATTAAGGTATGTTTACACTCTTCTAAAGCCACTAGGGCTGATGAGCCCATATCATGCAAATCTGAGTATATATTAGAAAGTATTTTCACTGTTGCTGTCATCATGTGTGGTTGCTTTGGATCCATTGCTCTTGAAAAAAGTAAGAGACTTCTTTCATCTCCTAGAATCCTTTGCAATCCATATTTATTGTTCACAAATGTTCTGAGGCACTGGATAAATTCACATTGATACCTCTAATCAATATTTTCTTGCTGTTTCTTATCCAGAAGCCTTTCATCCAACACAAGTCTAAGGCCTTCATGTCCAAAATTGTTAACCCAGTTAACTGTATAGCTGGTTATAGACACTCTCAAAGACTCAAGACAGTTAAGAAGCTTTTCCTTAGCAATTCCAGATTGCAACTCATGAATGTACACTTGCAAGAACAGGGTGCATTGATATTTGCAGTTTCTCAGTCCACCAGATTTGGCAGTTGCAGAAATGTACATGACAACCATTTCACATATTGTGGACAAATCCTTGTATTTTAAGGGAGCGCTATGGTCTTCATTTATATTCATGTCTTCTATCATTTTCTCAAAGAAATCCATAACTTCTTTTTCTGGTGAATTCATGAAACATTCATCAAAAAGTGCCAGGGTTAGTGAATTCACTTATAGTAGGTTAAGTGTCAAAAGGATGCTGAATTAGAGGTTTCTCTTCTCTCACTGCTGATTTTCTGAAGCATGTTATTCTGTCACACGGCTTAGGCCTGTTCTAGGTCTTATCTTCTGAGGAGCATCCACTCCATTTCATGTTCATCCTGCTAGGGCCTGGGTGATTGCTGCTCCCAGAGAGGCTTTGGATACCCTATCCCTGGAGGTGTTCAAGACCAGGTTGAATGGGGCCCAGAGCAGCCTGGTCTAGTGATAGATATGGAAGTTGGTGGCCCTGCCTATGGCAGGGGGTTGGAGCTTGATGATTCAATCCAAGACATTCTATGGTTCTATGATCTGTCAGAGGAGGGAAAGAGCACCTCAGTCACAGGCTTGCCAAGCTGGTGAAGAGGGCTTCAAACTAAAGTTGCCTGGGGAGGGGAACCTCAATGTATCTGTCTCCTACCAGATTCATTATAGTGCCAGCAAGTGATACACAGAGCACAGAGAAAGATCAAGGGTCAGCAGGAGAGAACTTGAAAAGCAGCACAAAGTAATTCCAGCTACTCCAGCCAGTAAGTCAGCATCATGGAATGATACAGGCTCTTTGAGAGAGAGGTCATTTTTGCATCCTGCAAGGGGTTTGTATACTCATTTCTGTCACTCTTCTGTTCTTTTTCAGTCTTACCCACGTTATTTTCCCCCAGAAAATAATAAAATGTGATCTATTTCTTAACTTCTAAGTATCCTCAGTTTATTTTATAGATTGCTACCTAACTTTTCTGAAGAGCTTCTCTCTGAAAAGTATGCATTACCACTGAGTGATTTCTCTAACTAATTGGGTATTTGTTTGCTTTTTCCTCAGAGATTTAACACACACGAGAGTATGAATGAAAGATCCAAACACAGTTCCCCCATAAACACACAAAAGAGCAAAATCACAACAGCTGAGAGCAGGGAAATTGTTTTTCCTGCACTCTTATCCTGTGTTGTAACTGAGAGAAATTAGAATTGTGGGATGAAAAAACAAACAAGCAAACAGCAAATAAACAAAGAAAAGCACAAATGTTAGAAAGGGAGTAAGTGTGTTTCATCTACGACATCTATGACAATAAAATCAAGTCATGCTCTCTCTTTGTGACCTGAAATTTGTTATAACTACAATTTAAATGTTGTGACAGGAGATTGATTTCTTCTTTAACTGTATATGTCAAAGAGAAAATGGTTCTTTCTCAGAAAAAGCTATTTGTTTTTTGACAATTTGGTACTGTATTACATCACAACATAAAAAGATTATCAAGAAGGCAGCCAAACCTTTGGAGCTGAATTCACAAACACGAAGAAAAGTAAAAGGTTACAATAATAATAATAACACTGGGCAAGCTTATGCTTTTTGTTTTGTTTTGTTTTGTTAGGTTTCCTAATACTTCAGACCATATTTTTTCTAATACTCAGTTTTAGGAATAGAGTATTCATGCAGAAAATCTCCACAAGGATTTTCAAGCTTTTTTCATGATTTTTTGAAAATAATCAATTAATACTTTCCATTTTTGCATGGATCTTTTGCCGGGTGCTTCATAGGAGGAGACATAAGCAGTGTAGTTTTAAACCACTACTTCATAATTTTTGTATCTGACTTAAAATACAAACAAACAAAAACAAGAAGCACAATTTTTCAAAATGATTGGCTCTATTCTCTGTTTTTGTGTTTTTGTTTTTTTTTTTTTGCAGACGTATCAGGACTGCTTTGAGTGTAATGCCTCCTATTTTATGATGTTGACTCATGTCAGAGGTGGATGTTTGTGTTATTGGAGCACAGGTTGAACCTTCCCATCAACATTCCATTACATTTTGTTGCTGTGTGACAGATGGCAGTAGAGGGGCAGTCTGACAAAATTATATCTGACATGGAAGTGCGTATGAAGCAAAGGCATGGAACTGAATTTCTCCAGATGGGAGAAAAAATAAAATAAATAAAATAAATAAAATAAATAAAATAAAATAAAATAAAGAGCACCAAATGACATTTATTTTGTGAGGAATTAATTATAATATAACAATTAATCAATTATCAAACAACGTTAATAACATTTATGGAGACCAAATATGGATGCAAGCACAATAAGGCAGTGGGGTGATGCATTTCTTTCAACAGTGACAACAGAGGTGTGAAAGACAAGCCACATTCTGGACAGACATGCAGACTTTTACGAGTGTGGCATGCAGGCTCTTGTTCATTACTGACCAAAATGCATAGCTAATAGTGCTGACTACATTCTAAAAGAGTGTTTTGTAGCTGAGAACTTGTTCTGTCCAACTGTGTTATTTTGCTCTTTGTGTCTACTGTATTTTCAACAAAAGTAAATAGTAAGCACTACTTTCAGAGCAACCTGTGCATACACATAATAGGATAAACTATCTTAAACAAGAAGGGAAAGAAGCATAAAATAAATCTAAGCACGGATTTTTAGATTTGGTTTGATAAAATATTACGTAGTACAGAATACTTCAAAATATTCAGAAACATTTAGCAATTTTCTCTGTATTTTTTCTATGTGGTTGTGTTGTACAGATTCCTCAAGATGGATGGTTCACTGATTGAGGACTAAGCCTTGAAAGATATATAAACATCAGACTATTTTATGGCTAGTGCTTAGGGTTGCCATAGATCATTCAATGTTATACTGTTTCTAACTCACTCTTCAGAAGAATCTGGAACACCTAAAAACATTGTAGAAAATAGTATATTTTTGTTCCCTACATTTTCCCTTTGTTTAATAAGTTGACATTTGTACAACTTTATTATAATTATTATCATTTAAACAAAGAACATGCTGTGTCACGTAACCAAAACAACATTTGCGATAAACAATACACTTAAATAAACTCAGGGTCTCAGTGTTTAGAAACCACACAGAATTTTTGCGCAATATTCAATGGTTGTAGACTTCTTAAATTTTAATGAGCTACTGGCAATACTGCCTCAATTTTGCTTTCAGGACTAAGAAGAAGACTCCTCACTGATTCAGTAGCCAAAATTATGGATGCATTTGTTTATGACTACAGATAAGAAACCAAGGCAAAGTTTTCTGTGTGGCAAGACACAGTGAATGCTTTCAAGTTCCATGATTTCTCTGTTTCACACTGAGATGTACTGAACATTTTTCCTCCCTTTGTTCTCATCTGAAGAAGACTGTGTTAAATCCAGAACTATAGCTGTTGCATGGCTTCATCAGTATAGTAGAACAGACCTCTCCTTCTCTAATTTACTTAGGTCAAAACTTTCTTGCAGACTTCCATATTTCAGGTGAGAAATGTCTCTGAAATGTCTTTTACCATACATGACTACAAACAATTTCAGCATGAGAAATCTTCTGTTTTCCAGTTATGTAAGATTAACCAGCAGATGACAGATAATTATTGATTATGGAAAGGATCCAGGTTGCTCTTCAGTTTTGATTGGAAACTGCTCTATAAGAAGATCATATGTACCCATACAAGAACTCTAAATTTCTTGGGAATATTCTTTCTATCCTCCTTTCACATATTTACAAGCAATCGTAAGATCTTCCCTGATCCTTAAACTCTTTTTTTCCTCATGGGTGAGATGCTCCAGTCCGTCATCTTTGTGGCCCTACAAATAAAAACAAATAAAAACCCCTATACACTTAGGATGAGATCTGTAGCAAACCATCATAGAAAATTTGACCTAATCATCAAAATTACACTTTGCATTTTGCTTTCTTCTACAGAATTACCTCAGCATTCAGCTTTTTTTGTCAATTAAGAGCCTGGAAGTAGATTGATTTCCTGGCATGTTCTCTTCTGGAAACAGCATTTGGCATTTACTCTAGATTTTGGTATAGCATTCAAATTTTTAAATTCTATTTAAATTAAACTGCCTTCACTAAGCAACAATTTTACATAAGTAATTCCCCTGTTATTAATTCTTCAGCATCCATTTTTTTTACACACACGTAAATAACATTAACTATAACCGAGATTTGTCAGAGTCAAAATGTGTGAAACCATATACAAATATACAGTGCAAGATAAACTCCCGTAAAAAGAGCAATAATTGGTGAATTAGACAAGCTAGAACATAAAAGAACAGAAGGCAAGTCAGAAAAGAAAAACTGAGTGAGTAGAAAAAGAATTCAGTAACCCTAGAGCTTAGGAGTTAGTGAAGGGTTAGCAATCAACTAACATGTAATATTCATATTTCAGGCTCTAACATATATGCTGTATACCAATCAGTAATTGCAGTGCAGTGCATATATATACAAATGTATTTGTGCCTCTTGAATATTCTAGCTATATTGGTTATGTGAACACTAAACAGTTCAATAGCACTATCATTTAGCTTTCAGATATAATGAAGAGGTAATAGACCTCCCTAGCTATGAGAACATTTGAGTTTCTATGTCTAATTACAATTTTTTGAACTGTAGTCATGAAAAACTAATCACTGTGACAATAAGCTTCTGGAAATTATACTGTAGAAGCACAAAATGCAAGCAATTTAATGTTTGCTATGGTTCATCAAATTCTGACTCCTCATGCATAACTTGGTCACATTTATTTGTGCTCCACAGGGGTATAACTCCAAAAGGGAAAGCTAGACCCAAAATGTGCTTCAGAAAAAAATATTGTTGCCTTGGCAACTAATACAGAATTAAATGTTCCAACAGGTATAATATCACACAACACTGAAACACATCGTTCTTGGTGCAGAAAATGTATGCAATTCCAAATTCCTATACTAGATGTGAATGCAATAAATGCTTCTTTATTTTGCACCCCAAAATATTTGTTTGTCATTAAAATTACTATCTCCCATTTCTCTATCTGGACTTGTTTAATAGATTTTATTTTTTTTTTTTTTAGTATTTTCCTTACCGAGTGTATCAATCTTTTCTTTCCTTCTGACTATTTATTTCTGTCCCTTAAATTTCTGTATTCAAGGTTCTCATTCCCTTTATTTTTCACTCTTTT
The DNA here is from genome assembly GCF_039878825.1 of Excalfactoria chinensis. Classification (NCBI taxonomy): domain Eukaryota; kingdom Metazoa; phylum Chordata; class Aves; order Galliformes; family Phasianidae; genus Excalfactoria; species Excalfactoria chinensis. Next base: position 18,401,250 of record NC_092828.1, on the reverse strand, counting down.
CATTCACATGCATGTCACTTTCTTTCTTTATATCTGAGCAGAGGGAATTCTTAGAAAAATTTTTTTCTTTGAATTTCAGTTCCTTTGCATTGCCACACCAATTATCTTCAATTTAGCTTGAAGAGGAATTTTCAGTGCCACACTATGAGCCAGCTGGGACTAGTCTGCCGTGCCCAGAATCTCATCATGCAATGCTTGGTGACTATACCAGGCTCAGAACTTGATCTCTGTCAGACACCTTGGCTCTAAGTGATTACTGAACAACATATGATGCAAGTAATATAACAGATTAGGATGATTCTGTGAATATAAAAATGGAAGGGTCTTACTAGAGGTATAACTTCATGAATTTGAGGGGTAGCTGGAGAAGATATATTCTTTAAGACATGCTTACTATACAGTCAGCAAGATCCACTGGAAGGGACCTTTAAAGATCATCCACTTCAATACCTTGCAATAAACATGGACATATACAGCTAGATCAGACTGATCAGAGCCCTGTCAAGCCTGACCTTGGATGTCTTCAAAAATGATGCAAACACCACATCTCCAGGCAACTTGTTCCAGTGCTTCAGAGCTCATACCATAAAAATCTTTTTCCTTATGTCCAAACTAAATCTTCTGTCTTCTAGTTTGAAAGCATTTCCCCTTGTCCTATCACAACAGACTCCAATAACATATCTACCTCCTTCCTTCTCACAGCCCCCCTTCAGATATTGAAAAACCTCTATCAGATCTCCTGAGAGCCCTCTCTTCCCCAAGTCACCCACCCTGTCCTTGCAGAGGAGGCATTCTACCCTTTGGATCATTTTTGTGGTCCTCCTCTGGATGTACCCCAATAGGTCCAAAAATAAAGTGGCAATGTTTCTCATATTTGTTGCCTTTTAGGCCTTCTTTGTTAAGAATTTTCAGTTCCCTCAGCTATAAATAATTGTGCGCACTTCATGCATTGCACATAACTTTCTTCAAAGTAAAGTGCACTTGAGACATAAGCTTCATATAATTGAAATATCTATTAGCTAATACTGTATTAGCAAAATACAGATTTTGGTGTTTTAAAGAATTTTAAAAAAATTTCTGTCAGATCATCAGTCCGCATACATACAGAAAAGCATCCAGATTGCTGTTTTTGTTGTTGTTGTTGTTTGTTTTGTTTGCTTTTTTTTCTTTTCTGATTCACTTCAGTGTTTGTCTTTGCTTTAGGATTAAAGTTTCTTCCAACTACTTAATTCAGAATTGTTTTCTGATTCAAAGGCCAAGCCAAAGGCAAGTTCCTCTTTATCTTTTATAATCTCTGGCTCTAGCTCAAACTTATATTGTCTTCACTACACTCAAACTTGTACAGTCTTACGTAAGGATAATGCAAAAATTTTGGATAAGTATCAATGGAAATGGTAAATTTATTAGAGCCCAATAAAAATCAGTTAACATTTTCTATTTACACATAGAATCACAGAATCATGATCAAATTATCTTTATAGACCAAACTAAAATACCATGAAAAAGAGAATTGTGATTTTTTTATAACTTCATCTGTATCATAATATTTTAGTAATCTCACTAGTGTATGAAAGGAGTTTCAAGTAAAAATGAACCATTTCTCCTTAAAAAGCAAATCTACAAAACAGTCTTCTGCAGCTTTTCATGAAGTAGAAAGCAGTTTTACAGAGTGTTAAAAAATTGAGTTTCTCTTTTACTATTTGTCAGAAAGTCAATTTTCTCTTAGAATATAATCTTTCACAGATTATCTCTAATACAACTTATCCAAACTTGAGCAAGTGTGATTCTGTGAATTAGGAAAAATAAATAAATAAATAAATTCTGTAAGTGGACAAATAAATGATGAGTAAAATCTCAGATATTTTAAAGAGTAAATAAAATCTTGGATACTTAAAATGGCACATTAGAAACTGTATTTGCCATTTGCCCTTCAGATATAAATTGATATAAAAAGAAATAGACAATTACCAGTGATACAGTACAAATGTTAATGCAAACTAAATATAAGTAATGCATCAGAGCTTGTAGCTTTACAGTCTTCCTTTTGCTGTTTATTGCTGTAGTATGTTCTAAACATGGAAATACACTTCCTTCAGAAATGTGTCTGCTAGTCACAAAGGCTGAATCATACTCACTGATACTACCTGACAACTCAAATAGCAAAGGCAATTTCTATTCTGACTAAATTGAGGTTTTATAAAATCTTTAAAGAATTCAGAAAGGTCAGAAGCTAGCAGTATAACAGCTTAAGGGACTTCAATTCATATTTATAAACTCTATTCATTGACATCATTATCCTTTCTGAACAAAAACTGGGTGATAGAGATAAATTAGTCTCTTTTTCTTTTCTGCTCACCTCTGACTAAAGGGAAACTATGAATGTTGTTTTAGTTTTTTAAATAAATGATTCATTAGAAGCTTCTATTTAATTTATACACAGCCACTGTCATATGTGGCTGTTTCTTTTAGAGGTTTATGTTTCTCAGCCTTCAAATACACTATTATAGCAAAATATAATGCAGTGTCAAAGTAAAAGAGTTTACTGTTTTGCATATCTACTCTAATGCTCACTGACACTTTCAAAATAGAGGGCCTTAATGAAATAAATAATCAAACACAATATTTCCTTACATCATAGATGTTTATTGTTAAATGCCAAAATCTTTAAGTAGTCAATCAAAAACAGGCTGATTTTCAGTACTGCTTGTCTTTGATTCTGTGACACTCAGAACCTGTGAAAATGATGCACTGCATGAGGATTTTTTTTTTTTAAGGTTACTTATTTACCTCAAATTTCAACTCCTTTATGAAAAGAAAATTCTTATTACCTTAAGCATTGGATTGTGACAGTTTTGCTAAACTGTAAACACAAAATGCTATAGTTTTGCACAAAAAAAAATAAAATAAAATAAAGAGACCACTAAAACCAGATAGCCAGCAGGGCAGGGAAAGTGATTGTCCCTCTATACCCTTCATTCATGAGGCTCCATTTGAAACAGTGTCCAGGTCTGGGGTCCCCATCAGAAGAAAGATGTATCTGTTGGAGCAGGTCTAGAGGAGGGACACAGAGATGTTCTGAGAGTTGGAGCACCTCTCCTGTGAAGGAAAGCTGAGCATGCTAGGCTTGTTCAGTCTGAAGAAGATAAGGCTCTGGGGAGACCTCACTGACACCTTTCAGTACTTGAAGTGAGCTTATAAACAGGAGGAGAACAGACTTTTTATGTAGTTTGACAGTGACGGGACAAGGAACAGTGGTTTTAAACTAAAAGAGAGGAAATTTAGATCAGATGTTAGGAGGACATTTTTTACTTAGAGAATGTGAGGCACTGTAACAGGCTGCCCAGAGAAGCTGTGGGTGCCCCATCCCCAGAGGCTTTCAAGGACAGGCTGAATGGGGCTCACAGCAGCTTGATCTAGTGAGTGGCAACTCTACCCACAGCAGGAGGACTGAAACTAGATGATATTTAAAGTCCCTTCCATCCTAAGCTGCTTCAAAGGTAATTTATTTCCATGGAAACTATAACAGATGCAAAGAGCAAAATAACAATATTTGATTGAGCAAATTCTCAGCTACAAAGCTGTATTTTTCAAGACAGACACCAAAATTAACTACGCATTTTCACCAGCACAAACAAGCGCCTGCATGCTGTGCTTGTAAGAGTCTGCACCCATGGAGGTGACCAACTGTTGCCACGATGACTGAAATGCACCACCCACCACCTCACTGTGCTAACATCCACTGTTTATTCTCCAGAAAAATTCAGCAAGCATCAATGAATGTCAGTGGGTGGTTTTGTGTTTTGATTTTTTTCCTACATAGAGGAATTCAATTGTACACCTCACCTTCCTTTTATATGCTCTTCCATGTCAGATATAAACTTGTCAGACTGCCTCTTTGCTGCCATTTGTCACACAGCAACAAAACATAATGGAATACTGGTGGGAATATTGGTGGAATCTCTACTGACATAACACCACCTCTGACAGCACTGGCCAACATTATAACATAGGAGGCATTACTTTTGGAGCATCGCTATATGATTTTATGATTCTATGGTAGTAACTTATGCAAAGAATTCTGAAGTGGGAAGATATTTCTAGATTCTCAGATATCATTTCACGTTCACATTTCTGGATTTCTTAATATTATTAATAAAGGAAAGAAAAGAGGAAAAAAGAAGGGGGGAAAACGGGGGGTGAAATGAAAGGTTAAAAAAAAAAGAAAAAAAAAAGAGTACCTTTAAAGAAGTTTAACTAATCAAGACTTCTTGTTTTGAAGAATGAATGGGGTTGCTTCCTAGGTGATGAAAACTCAGGTTTACTTAAATTTTGGGTTCTCTAAAAAAATGCTAGTGTATCAAATTCTCAATGACACCCAGTCATCTATCTGAGTTCCAAGACATAACCCGTATGAATGCTTAGATAACGGTGTGTATTCTTTGCCTGAGAAAATACATTGCTAACTTTTTGATTGCATTCTCCAGTTGTAAGGTAAGACCATCTTCCATTTTTTTTCCCCAGCAAACAACCCTGTTACTCATATTTCTACAAGGTGTTCACAATCTTTTCCTTAAGCTGATACAAATACAAATGCAAATAAAGCTCATACAACTTTACAGCCTCTTTTTCATAGTCATAGAATCACCAAGTTTGGAAAAGACCTCTAAGAGCATCCAATCCAATGATCCACCTATCACCAATATTTCCTGCTAAATCATGTCCCTCATTACAACTTCTAAATGTTTCTTGAACATCTCATGGATGGTGACTACACCACCTTCTTGGGCAGCCTTTCCAATGACTGATCACTCTCTTGGGATAGTATTTCCTAATTAATTAAAGGTTTTCAAAACTTAAAGGTTTTTAGCATTTAACAGCTTGTGATACAGCACATACAAATTCAGAATAAATCAAATACGCTTATTGTCAAGTCAGCAGAGGTAGACTGCACTTGGTACCACATTTGTATTCATTCTAAGCATGTAAAAAAGAAAACTGATGTGACCAAGGCAGTTTTCAGGAGACTGGAACACACTGACAGACAATATGCTAATTTGGAATGTCTGTGACGTCTGTGTCAAACTAATGAATTAATACAATAAAAATTATGTTGGTTATACATGAATGTGGGAGAGCATGTTGTGCAAAGTACGTGGAGAGGAAAATAATTGTTATCTGCAAACTTTGTGAATGGAAATTAGTTCATCTGAAATATGCAACCCTTGGATTTCAAACTTTTTTTTTTTTTTTTTTTTTTTTTTTTCCCCCCATGAATGCTTACATTCACTGTTTTATTTTTAATGTAGTTATTTTACATTGTGGGTGACTGAAAACATATTAAAGACTATCAATGACACATCAGTGACAGTAATTTTTTCAAAAATATATGTTATATATATTTTAATTCCTTAATTAAACATAAAGCCATGTATTCAATTGAATCAAGTTTGTAACTGATACACCCAAACTGACATTATTTTTTTAAGTTTACCTTCTTCCTTTAACTAAAAATGCCATTGCTTTCAGATTATATATTACAAGGACAGTTATGTTTTGACTTATGAATCTGACATTAGTTGCCAAAATAAGTACATCTGCAATTGTATTTGGTCTGCTCCACAATAAAGGTAGTTGCTTATTCTCAGTAAAACTATTAGTACTTTTTAAAAGTAATATCCTTTAATCTGAATGTTGCCTTCTCCCTTTTTTATTTACAAAAATATAATCCATGTGTTGAAAACTTTAATGCTTCTGTTTATGGGAGGCTTAAAACACCTGTCAACTACCTGGTGATATTAAAAAAAATTAAAAAAAAAAAAAGTTCATCAAAAGAATTTGCAGAGTACTCATTGCTTTGTGAACTTTGTAATACTGTCTTCACTTACTCTTGACAAAAGTAAGAAAAACTAGCAGGTCCAAGGGATTGTTCTATCTGTCAGAGCCTAACTGAAGATTGCTACAAACCAGTAGCTAGTCATAGACACAAATATTAATCAGTACTTTATATAAAAATTGCTTAAGTTAATCCAAGAGAAAACACTTGGCAAATAATCTTTTTTATATTTACCTTTAAAGACAGGAATGATGTAAGCACATAAGTGGGAGTATATGAGATGGGAGTATGAATATGTGTATGGGAATTGACAAGTCACAGCCTGAACCAATGATTGAGCACCCAGTGAAGGGACACAAGTCAGTCCTGGGAGTACAGGTGAAAGCAATTCACCTGTGCAAGTGGATGGAGTGGAACCAGGCTTCTCTCTTAGCCTCATTTAAGGCCTGGCTGCTGCAAAAGAAGGTTCTTTGTCTTGGAATATTATATAGCCCTGATCCTCAGGGATGGGTAAATAAATTTATCTTAAACTGGGTTGTGATCACCACTTTTTTTTTTTTTTTTTTTTTTTTTTTTTTTTTTTTTTTTTTTTGGGGGGGGGGGGGGTTAGTGTAACTGGCTATCTGCCATCACATTTCCCAACAATATGATATGATTAGGGGAAGTGTCTATAGATGCTCCAGATGCTTTTAAGAAAAACAAAAACTAGATAGCTCTTCTGATGAGACTGTGCAGATTTGCTAATGAAGAAAAATCTAGTTCTGATTGATGAAGTGGATTGTGATTAACCAGTTTGCACTGTTAGTGAAGTGTAGAGGTAATTACCAGGGAAATATGGTTTCATAATTAATTACATATTGGTGTATTGTATCAACAGTGCAACCATAGGCAGTAAACTAACATAGGCGGTTTGGCCTGTTGATAAGAGGCAGGAAAAAGGTATTTTATTCTTGCATTCTAAAACCTTGTTGATAACTACACATCTTTTCAAACAACCACACTGGAGTTCTTCATGATATAAGTTGCTAAATAAATTCTGACATATTTGTCAATTAAGAAAAAAATTAGAACTGAAGGCCTTTGTATAACGTAGTTGAAGTGTCATTTCTTCTATCATTCTGAGAGTTTCAATTGTGCCCTACTTTCCCAGCTTATTAAAGCATTTACTGCATATTCATGTTGATGAACTAATTAATGTAATGATATGCCACTGCTGTTGATTGTGAGACCAATACCTGTGCTTACTGCTCAGCACAGCCTGCCTGAAATTACACCTGTTTATTTTACTTAATGCAGTACATAAGGAAAGAGATGAAATCTCAGGAATGAGTAACAGAAAATTAAAGAAATTTTAGAATGCTTTGAGAAATATAGCATTACTCTGTAAAGATTTAAAAAAAAAAAAAAAAAAAAAAGGGACTTCATTACTCTCATAATGCTGCTAATAGAATAAGCTAAACTGTTGCAATTAAAAAAAAAAAAAAACCAACACCTGTGTAAGTTTTTTTCAGTAATCTATCAGTAAGGATTTAATGAAATAGAAACTTAGGTTTCCTGATTTTTACAATGGTTTTATGTAAAGCTGTTTTATTATTTATATTACAGCTGTGGTGTCTTGCTTAAACTGCTGGTTCCTTCTTTGTGAAAACTTATATCAAATGCAAAGTAACACAAATATTAAAACCTTAATTTAGTTGACCAGCAGCACAGCAGGAGGTTTGAAATTTATTCTGTGTAGTTACACAATAGAAACTTGAAAATAATTTAATATAATAATGTAACATAGGCCACAAACGAACGTATTATTTATCCTGTTTTGATTTAGAATGGTAGGCTGAACTGCAGGAAGGGAAACCGACTTGATTGCAGATAGTTTTTATGTTTTATGGAATGGAATATGAAGAAAAGAGAAAGTTTCAGAGTCATATGTCTGCTGCAAGTACCGATAGCTCTTTCTAAATTTGACCAATTTTTCTTTTATAAGAAGAAAACATGAGAATGGCAGGAAAGGTCTCCAATACCAGGAAATATCTTTTTTTCAACCTCCTTGAAAAAAGGCTGCTCCTGTATCAAACACGAAAGCTTCTATGTACTTCACTATTTTTCCAGAATAGCTATTTCTAGAAAGAATCATAAACAAATCTCAAAGGAAATCTTCACCTCTATCATTTTCCTTTTCATGGGACTAAACTCTAAAGTTTTGTTAATTTTTTTTTTTTTTCAGTGAGTTAGAAACTCGTCAACAATATTAAGGCTAAGAGCCTTCTAAACTAAGAGGGCTATGGTTTGCCTGATACGGGAGCTAGGAAAGTTTCAAACTAAATAGAATTTTTATACAACACAGATCTCCATGGCAACAACAGAATACTACTTCTTCTGAAAGTGCACAATTCTGTTCCTACAAATCTCTTCACATTTTTGGAAGGACTTAGTTTCTACTTTATTTCTCTTTTGTATAAAGTTGCTGTCTGAATCCTATCTACTAAGTTGTTTACAGGTTGTTGGCCTGAGAACAAAAACAAAACAGCAGGAGACAATCCATATACAACAGAACGTGTATCCATGAGCTGTAATAATTGAGAAGACATCATATTACTACTAAAGTCAAGAATTAGGAAAGCTTTCTCAAACACTGCAAAAGATATTAAATTCAGTAGTGCTTTTTTTTTTTTGAGCAAACAATGAAGACTTCATAGGAATACATAAGTGCATTAAGTATAGTGCTGTACTGTGCTAAATATACATGAACCAGATGAGAATTATCTAATATGGGAGTTGATGCAGACATCAGTCATGCAAGGAGCCACAGAATGATGAGCTATAGTGAAGTTGTTAGGATAGGTAATACTAATTGAATAGGTTAATTATTTTGCAGATAGAAAAGACAGAAGTATGTGGTGGGGATTCAGGAATTAGTTCATCTGCTGCCTGCTATCTCCTGCCTTATGCTGCACTGATACAACTATTCCCTGCATTTCTCTCGCTATGATACAGAACAAGCATTTGCCATCTATATTGTAATAATGCACTTTGGACGAGGAACTCTCTCCAGTATTCTCTACTTAAATTTACAGGCGATGCTCTGAAAGTAATGTCTCTTACTTTATTATATTGGCCCATGGTGTCAGAGGTGGATGCTGGTTGTGTAGCAGTTAAGACCGAATTTTCCCAGCAGTATTCCTTTGTATTTTGTTGCTGGGGCATTCTGACAAAATGATGTTCACATGGTAGTTCATATGAGGAAAAGTTAAGTAATTGAATTATTCCATGTAGGATAGAATTGTACTCATTCACATTTACATATTGCTGAATTTTTACGGAGGCCAAACAGTGAATGTGAGCACAGTGAGACAGTGGGTGGTACATTTCAGCAGTATGTCCACTGCCACTGATGCAGGTGGTGCAGTATGCTTACTCTTGTTCATTGTTGATGAAAATACATAGCGTATGGTGTTGACATTGTTGAAAAATTATTTTGTAGTGGATAACTTGCTCAAACAAACATTGTTATTTTGCTCTTTGTATCAGTTGTTGTTTCCATGGAAATAAATAGGAGGCATTAATTTCAGAGAGACATATTAGATGTGTCTTTTATGCAAAGAAAGGATCCTGGCTTTCTTGTGAAAGTTCTCTTTTTACTTATTATGTGCATTTGGTGTTCTTTGAAAATCTTTATTACTGAGACTATTATTTCCCCTCTAATTCTGGAACAATTTATAAGCAGTCTTCTGAGCTCATTTTTTCCCGAGGCAGTTCTGATGTTCACTTCAATATCTTATAGATCTTGCATAGTGAAGTCTGTAGGTGAGGCATGATTAAGCTAGGCTATTTAAAACAAATTCATGAGATTGAAGCAATTGTTTTTATTGCCTTTCCCTCTATTCTTGTTGAAATGGATACACAAATTCTATTAAACTGTGAAGAACACATGGTGCAAAAGTAATCAGCCTCAAAAGTATAATTTAAAATATGTGACTTAACTAAATTAGTACAAGCTTGGAATAAGATGACACCTGGATAAACAGCTTGATCCAGGTATGAGGTGACGCAGTTTAAATGAAAAGAGAGTTTACTGCACTTGGACAGATGAACAGACGTGTCCACAGTTTGAGAGACCAGACCTTTAAGTAACTACCACCTGACCTGAATACGTGAGGTAAATCAAAGTGTGTCATTGCACATCTACTAAATGGAGTAGGAAAGCATCTCAGCAGGGTCTTTTACCTTTGTAGAATCATAAAACAAGACAGGTTTGATGGAGGGCAACACCAGCTTCAAAGCTGGATCTGACTTTGAAGTTCCATGAAGTTGTTCAGAGCTTTGGATAAATTTAACTTACAGTTGTGTCAACTTAGTAACTTAATCTGCAACTGTACCTTCAGTCTTATTGTCTCTGTCATAAAACTGGGCTTCTCTTTTGTCGGGTGATAGTGAAGACAGACTAGCTTCTGTTCCTGTGATCTGGTAAAAAATTATGGGCCACTGTTTTTCGATAAATGTTCATGTTCATATTTTTCCTCTCATACAAACTACTATTTCTAGAAAACTATTTCATTTTCATTGTCTTGTTCATCCACTTGTTCATTCTCCCTGAGAAATTCTGGTAACAGATTTAATCTCTTCTGGCCTTGAAAGGACTTCACTTTGCTGCTCACAGCATAATGTACTCTTTGGAGTCAAATGAGCACATTCTTCAATGTATGACTAAAAGGAGGAGCCATGTGAATTTGAAAATTTATCTTAACTTTCTGAAATGTATGCCTCCATTACAAATGATCAAAAGGCAAATCCAAATCACCACAGCCTTTCATTAGCAAGTGGGTGGATGGCTGGGCGGGAGGCCTCATTGTGAAGACCAGCTACACAATATACTAGCAGCTAAGTAACTGCTCAATGAGAGAAGGATGAAACTATGACAGAAAAAGGGAGAATAATTCCCTCTTCTTTCTCAGAAAGTTCTAAACTGTAATGAACCCTTTATCTGCCTCTATCATGCCAAAACTGTATTATCATCTAATTCAGGATGCTTCAGTAAGATATTCAACTAACTGATAAATTACTGATTTCTTTATTAAAAAACAAATATGACAACCATAGTGGAAAAACAATCAGAGAAAAGTCCTCTGTGAAGAATAACTGCCATGATTTGTCACACTGCATGTTCTTAGCCTTTTTTTTTTTTGTTGTTCTATAGTACACAGAAAATGCTGTTTTACCATTCTCAGTACTAGGCCATGGGCTTTGTACTGAGTTTGCAATAGATTAGGAATGAGTTTTGTCAGGGTTGATCTACATACAATTTTGTTGACATATTTCCAATTCTGACTAGGATTTTTTTTAACAACAATTTATGAAATGGCCAGTTTCCATGTCTAATTTATTTTAATTTTAAAAATGAGAGGAAAAAAAAAAAAGTGAAACTATGCCTTCTCCCGGCAAAGGAGGTGGGATGTGGATTATTTGCTATGCTGTTTCTGTGAGACAGAAACCACCTACAGCAGCCTCCTGAACAGCCTAGGGGTGCATTATACCTGGAAAAAGGATAGGAAGCTTGTCTATAATAGTTGTATTATTCTGATTGATACTTTTTCTGCATATTGGTATTTTCTTGTTGTGTACTAAATAGATTTGGAAATACTACTTTCATTAGAGTAGTAAGCTTTCAATTACTGTAAAAATAGCTTTGGCTTTTCACATAAAGCATGTTGCCCTGTTACCCATTCTGAGTACAACATTCAACAATAGGTGTCATGCTGTGTAACATATTAAACTGAGCAAGATGAGAATGGGTAGACTATAATAGCATAACCACTGTTTCTTTTTCTGTGCAGAAATCCATACAGATTTTTAAGAAACATGGCCTTTATGAAGATTAACTGGGATAAAATAATACCCCTCATTATCACCAGTTCTAAATTAGATATCCTGCATTAACACTTAAAGGAGAGATATCTCTAGGCTTACATTTGAATCAGTGGAAAAGGTGGTGCCATGCTTTTCCTCCCTCCAAGTCCGTCCAGTCCTAACGAAAAAGAACAGAAGGGCCTTTTGAAAAGAATTTTAAATATGCATATTTAAATATATGTGCTTGCCAAGAGTTAGGAGTGTCTAGAAGAAGTAAATGAGACAAAGCAAGTGCTCACTTAGAATAGTCATATTTAGATTCTTGAACTAATTACACAGTAGCTGAACACTTTTAGAGGTAAATATGGATATGTTCTGTCCATAATGATGAAAGCTGTGCGAGTTATACTCTGTACTTATGTGGCTGTAACAAGAGAATGAGGAAAAAGTCTTTCATTTAAGTTATAGTTTTAAGGGGTTATCATAGTTATCATAGTTATCATAGCATCGTGTGAGTTGGAAGGGACCTTAGAGATCATCGAGTCCAACTCCCGGGATTCGAGCCCTTCTGTGTAGCAGAGCAGCACTTCTGCCACTTGCGCTACAGGGGGATTCGAACCCCGGGCCTCTGGTGTTGCAAGCGGCAATTCTACCACTGCGCCACTTTTCCTGTGGTGAACTGAGAACAGAGGGAAGAATAGATTGCTCTCTTCCCTCTTCAGACTATTTTTCCTGTGGATTTCAGCACTTAAAAAACACTGCTAGGATTTGCACTTTTCCCACAATAAGAAAAACTTAATGGATACTATGAGCTGTTTAGGATGCCTCTGTTTTTGGCTTTATTCACTTCACTTATTTTTATCTTCCTATTAATTATGAGAAGTAGGGGCGAATTCCTGACATTCCTGAGCTCAATCACATCTCCTCCAGGCATGAAATTTACAATCTTTAAAGCTGTTCCTGCAGTTATTGATAGCTTGTCCATTGGTAGCCAGAGGAGTTCAAAGTTTCCTGGGTCAGAATGAAATTATATGTTGCATATGTATTTTTAATTTCGTTTGTTGCTGTGCTGGTTTTGATTGCTCTATTCTGTGTGGAGGTGGGAACGTGAAAGTGACTCTTTGGAGGTCAGAAATTTTGTCATTTTACTTTGTTGCCCACACACAAAATATAGTACAACTGAGTAGAAAAGCAGGAAGGAAAAGAAAAAAACAGATAAACAACAGTGAAGTGGGAAGAGGAGAAATCCAGTTAATGAGGAGTGAGAAAGACAAGTCAGAAGGAAAAAAAAAATGTGTTTTAGGATATTTTCATAGCTAAAATAGCCGTTCAGATACTTGTGAGCAAAGTGGTATTTAAAGTAATGACAAATTGTGTGGAACAAACAATAAAATGAGAGCAAATTTCTGTATGTCTAGTATTTTACCCAGGCTTGCTGGGGAAAAAGGAAATAAGAAAAGTGGGAAAAATGACCTTGTGAATCAAAGAGTAATCGTGCACTGTGGAACATGCTCTACTGCAAAATGAAGCCAAATAACCTGCTCTCTTGTTTGCTGCCACCATCGGGTGCAGATTTTCTTTTCAGTGTGAAAAGAAAAATAGGAGCTATACTTCTATTCCTGCACAGAACTCAGGCATAGTCTAATAATTGTGCACCTCCTAAATACAATTTGATGGGGCTCAGGAAAAGACAGAACCTCTCTCCTAGAATGTGCATTCCACAGATACAGTAAAAGAATTCCAAGCAGCATTTCAAGATGAGATTTCAAAAAAACATGTAGCCCAATTTTAAAACAGTGGTTATGGATTCACCATCACAGAGTAATGAAAGAGCTGTATTTAGAGAATCTGTCTGAAGATTCAAGTTCGTACCTTCCCTATTGTGAGTGCCTTAGGCTACATTTATATTATCAAGTAGAGCAGCACATTTAAACAGTTGGTGCTGATGATACTAATTTAGGAAATCCATGCTTAGGAGTGGTGCTCTGTGATGTGATACTAAGGACTGGATGTCACCAAACAGCTGGACTATGTTAGGTCAGGTTCGGCAGCCTACTGGAAGTTTTATCTGATAGAAATTCAGATTGTGCACTCTGAGATCGAAGTGTTTGCAGTAGATGATTATATCATTTCAGATGTGCTTTCAATATCACATGTAACAGCACAGACACATTCTGTTGAGCATAGTCACCTGAAATAAAAAATTTTGTTTCTTATAATTTTTCTAGAATACAGATAAAGACCACTATACTGATTACTTCTTTCATGAATTCTAATGAAACTGTTGATATATTGGGAATATAGATGACTAGAAAATTAAAGCCTCTGCAGATTTGTGAAAGCTCAAAAAATGGATGTTTAGAAATAGTGTCAAAAAGAACATCTTGTTTTCCAATGAACGATTCTGTGTTTGCACAGTGCAATATGGTTAACTAAGGGCTGCTGTCAAGCAATTAAGAAACTAACTTACCTGGACTTCCACCATCACTTAAAACTCTAGTTCAGTTAGAGGATCCCACTTGTACTGGCTGTGATTCATTTCAGAATGATGACAAAAACGGCAAAGCTGAAATATGCCACTTCCACCTGCAGATATAGAAAAAAAGTGTTCACAGATTATCACAGCTGTATGAAGGATATCTGAAGTCTTGACATGACTACCTGAAAGCACTTTTAGATAACTGTTTTAGCTGTTTAATATAGATCTTGAAAATAGAAGTCATCTTTCATAGTGAGACTAAAGGTTAAGCATGGTAAACTTGAAAACTAAATAGTCTTCTAAGATTCAGATGAAGTATAAGGTTCACAAATGCAGCAACAGTATTGTACCCATAGATACAGTCCAAGTATTTGCCTGTGTAACTGACTTAACCGGTAAACTAGATGAAAAAACCTTTTTCTAGAAGCCCTGGAAAATAAAAATAAAAAAGGATCAGTCGCTGTAGAATTCTTCTAAAGAAAAAGAATTCTAAGACTACACACCATTTTTTAATATGTTAGTCAATCACTTCAAAATTGCAAATCAATATGATAATGTTACAAAATAGTACAATTGTGAAAACCACTTTATTTTCAGTTGCAAAGATAATTGCTGATGGGAATGAAGTCATACATCAAGAGACGTCACATGGAGGGGAAAAAGCATGCAATGTTTTTAGTTATCTTGGTATCACAATTCCCTGCCACCCCTCCACAATCTTAAGAAGTTTAAAATGAAATAAATATGATGAATGAGATTTGACTTCCATGCTTTTTATGTTCATTTCAAAATATCACAGATGGAAATTACACTTGACTCATAGGAGGAAAAGAATATACTTATTGATGTAGTACAGTGATTTAACAAAGCTTAATTGGAAGAAAGACAGCACATTAACCAGGTGCCAAGTTTTTTTGTTTGTCTTTTGTTTTTTTGTTGTGTTTTTTGTTTCTTTGTTTGTTTTGTTTTGTTTTACTGCATAGAGAGTAAGGCTAAGCACATTCATCCGGGACACCTCCCATTATGTCAAAAGGTTCCAAGCAACCCCCTTGCTTTCCAAACTCCTTGAGACATGGAGGAAAGGAGTCCAGATGCAACTGAATCCAATTCCCAAACTTGATCAGTGGTTCATGTCCAAAGGATTTTATCTAAGATTGAATGTTAGCAAAACTGAAAAAACTTGAAACTACTGGTTATATCATGAGTAGTTCTATCAACAAGATGTCTTGATATCAACGTGTAAGGGATTTCTCTGCAGGTGTAACCTCAAAAGCTGCCCTTCTCAAGGAGAAATCGTGTAATACAATCAGTTGCCATGGAGGAGAGCTCAAAGGGCTCTTGTGTTGTTCACTATCTGTGGGAGGAGATGGTTGGATCCTAGTTATAGTATTTTGCATACACTCAGTTGACTGCCATTGAACCAGACGTCTGCCATCAGATGTTTGAGCACCCAATCGAGGACAGCATTGTAACTGTTAATAATTTAGGCCAGACCTCGATTGTTATCAGTCCTGAGCAGAGCCTTGGGCGTCTGTCACGGGTTAGCCAAAAATCTACCTGCACCCATGACAGGGGGATAGCCGGCCTGCAGGCCGCTATCCCAAAAGGGAAAGGGAAAAAGGGAAAAAGAAAATAAATACAGCAGCAACAATCTAAGGAGGCACACTTATTTACTAAATACTATGTCGGAATACAGGATAACACAATATAATACAATATAATTTGAATTAAGGCTAACGAATCAAGTAAAATAGGAGAGCGTCCCGAAACCGAGAGGCCTACTGTAACTCTAGGCTAAATGGCTGGAATGCTTCCACGTTTCCCCCTGGCTGGCAGGATTCAAGAGAGAGAGTCCAGCCCCAAAGTGAGATTATATAGAGTCCTTGTCATGTGACTGATCGTGATGTTCTCTGGGACTTGCAGACTTCTTCTGTGAGCTGCACATTCATTAAAATTATCCATGCTTTATCATGATGTTATGATGTGGAATATTGATAGCAAAATTACAAAATTGCAAAACCATGACAGCATCTCACTGTCTACCTGAGCCAGGCCTTTGGTGCAGCAGCCAGCCAGGAGGAAGGAGGAGGCTGGGATGGGGGTAGAGAGCACACAGTCACAGAGAGCTAAACTGTTAAGTGATTCCAAACACTTCAGTATTTTAAGATACAAGTGATGCAATGCATTTTCCTTTCACAGACTATCCCAATATTTAATATGATTGAATGCTGCTAATTCATTTCAGATATGTAACAATGTAATAATTTTGATTGTGTTTACGTATTACTAATAGTTGTCCATGCAGTGTTTCACTATTTTACACAGCACTTTATTAAAATGATCACTCTTAGTGAAACTCAAAGAATTTTCTTCAAGAACGTTTTCTTGGAAATTATCTTTTTTTATATCCTACACAGAAGGAAAGCATCTCTCCAGACAGTCTGTCCCTGAGATGGATACTAACTAGTTAAGTCTTTGTTGTTTTTGTTTTGTTTTGTTTGTTTGTTTTTCTCTAAAGTGATTTTAGCAGTGGATCTGAAAGAGCATGCCAGATTCTGCATTACCTTTTTCCAGATCTTCACATTTAATAAACTTTGGGGGGATGTTCTATAACTGTATGATTTATGGATATCTGTTGTAACTCAGCAGAGAAAACTGACAGTTACACAGCTGTGTTTCAGCAGCAGAGGATACAGAACCTGAGATAAGATTATACCTTCTAGTGTAATAAAACTGTTTACATTTCTGATTTTAAAGCACATGAAATAACAGTAAGTACTGAACACAACCAAGGCATTTTAGTACATAATTAAGAAACAAAATCAATGAAACCTTGTTCTTTGTTGTAAACTGTTGGCTACAAAAGGGAAATCTTAAAAATAATTTGCATACAGAATAGCTTCTTTCAGTATGATCTTTAAAAGTGTTATCTGAAATCTGGAAGAAAACTCTTAACTCCTATGAGGTGCTGGGAAGCAACATTCCTGTACTCCTCACAATACCTACCAGGCCCCTTGACAGGCAAGCTTGTCTCAGAGTTCAGGTTTTACATCTGAACAGTTAAGACATGAACACATAGTACACTAGCATGCATTCACTCTTTTTCAAAGACTCCTAAATATGTGCTTATGTCTCTTAGAGCATGCTTGGTAACTAGGGTGGTCAAGTGCCAACTTATTTCTTTCCCTTTTCCTCACCATCAGATTTATTACTGAAACCTTTGACCCACTTTTTCCCAGTTTGGAAGATTTCCACTGTATATTAGGCCACAGTGAGCTACTTTTTTGAAACAGTATGTATAGAATCTGTGGAACATATCCTTGCATGTTTTGGGACAAAAGATAAAAATATTGTATTATGTCCCCAGTGCAAAGTTATTGAAACAAGACTGTTCACACCCTAAAACTGCAATGAAAAGTTTTAGAACTATCACTTGTGGATTCCTTATGCTAAATAAATTGATTCTTAAACTAATGTACTAATCCCTATTGCTAAACAAAACAAAATGTATTAGAAGCAAACTCTTCAGTCAATCTTCTGGTCATCCTTTCTGCAACATTTGAGTGTTCTCTCCCTTAGTTTAAGATTCTCTCACCTCATGCAACGTACAAACTGAAACATGGACTATGTGCACTTCACATTTTATAGCTATTTTTTTGTTATGTATTGTTGGTTGTCTTCTTTTGTGGTGGTGGTGTTAAATATTGTTATGTTTTTCTTAACAACTTGTAAGAAAGGAGCTGAAAAAAGAAGAACTATGGAACAAGATAAGTGCGTATCAATATCAATAATAACAATAATATACATATAATATACATATACATATACATAATATACATATCAATGTATACTACTTAACAGTTAACTTACTCTCATGTTAGCTTTGGACTGAGTCAATTCTCACTAAATAATACACCGATGCAGTTCAGGGGATTTTCTTGTTTATTCATCGGGATTTGGGAGAGGCACTGAGTTTAACATCAAATAGGAATTCTGTTGCGGTACTTGCTCTCAGAGCCAGAAATAGACCAACAAGACCTATTTCATTTATGAGAATATTGATCAGTGGATTAGACCTTCCATGTACTTTTCCTAGTACATCAATTCTAAAGGCTAGTAGGAAATAGTAAGACTATTTTTTATATCCCACTCCAAGTTTTTCTTCCATTATTTTATGAGAATACAGTTTTAGATGAAAACACGAAATAGAGACAGTGCCATGTGTTTTATGTAGGAGTTATGAGTTATACTCCTGCGCGGTATGAGCCTCACATTGCTTCCTCTGTATTAGATATCAGGTACATAAACAGGAAGGACTGATCTCAATCTGCTTGATTCAAGGTTTTCCAGAATTTCCAGTCAGTTTTAAATCAGAGTTCAGATGATAAATACAACAAAAATAGAGAATAAAAAATCAAGAAAAGTGAAAAAACTGCTTTTTTGTTTTGCTTTGGGTTTTTGTTTGTTTGTTTTTTGTTCATGAGTCCATTAGGATCAGACCTTTAGGGTAAGAACAGTACTTAATTTCTTTCAAAAACAAGTAAAATATTTTCATATTTGGCGGTTATGATTATATTGTAAATCAAAAGAGTTTCGTAAGGTATGGAATCACTACCTTTCCCTGTCACTTTTCCTGCACTACTCTAGAATGTGTAATACATTTATCCCTAAGTCATAAAACAATCTAATTTTAAAGAAATCCATTATCTAATAAATTGAAATGTTATGCATAAGACCTGTTTGGAATTTGTAGCCTGAAATAAGGAATTGTAATAATGTAACAGATGAAGTACTCATTAATATAAATCCTGGTAACAACAAATAAATACAACTGATAAACACAAACTGCACAGTACCTCACAATTCTTCTCGAGTTATACACAACTTCTATCATCCTGCTGGGGCTGCAGGCAGTGGTGCTTCACTTTCTGAGCCAGCAGAGGTGCTGGCTGGGAGTTTCTCCCCCGGCGGTGGGGGGGGGGGCTGGGGGCAGGGCCTGGCAGCCAGGACACACCACTGCACAACGCTGAGCAGAGCAGATGGAGTGGCCCCGGCCCTGGGCTGCAGGTCCGTGCCTGGGGGTGGGGACAGATTGAGGCTGGGCTAACGTGTTGACCTTGCAATTTACTTGCTCTTCACTCCTTGAATTGTAGTGATTAAATCTGGTGTATTTAAATTTCACTGTGCATGTTAAGTTTTACCTATGTTAACTTTGTTCGTCATTCTCTCAGTTAACCCTGTGACTGGTTTCAGTCAGTTTCCAATCTTTCTATCATTATAATCCCTAGCTATTGGTTGCTGTAATTGTTACTGACAGCCACAAAGCATCTTGTATTCTTGCAGGTACACTTACAGGGCTTCTGCTCTCATCTGTGCCGTCTAGGTGTGAAAGCTTGTTAACTTGCTAACATCTGTTTTTCTTCAGTCTTGAACTGTGATTTTCTTTGAAATATAACATTAATATAATGACAAGTGCATCTTTTTCTTATTGTTATGGATTTGTTTTCTCTACAAAAGTATCCATTAGGAGGCATAGATTTAATGAGGACTACTTTAATATCTTTTAGTTATAGCAATACAATTATGCTGTGTTAAGACGGTCCTAAGTTACAGTGGGAGAATCATGATTATCGTTTTTAATCTAAATTATCATATCTGAATGGGGAAAATTTTTGCAATGTTCACTATGAATATTTCTCACAATAATAAACTTGACTATATTGATTTATATATGTGGGTGATTTTTAAACTGCCAAAGCAATATTCTGTGGAGCACTTGAGTAATTATTTGCTTAGAGAGAAGCGGTCTTTACTTTTACATACATGCATTTTTAGTATATCCTTGCCAGGACTTTTCATATGTGCAACCATAATGCTTCCCAAATTATGGCAAGAGCAAAGTATCTTAAGAAAAATGATAACCATATCCATCAAGTAAGTCCATTAATGTCACTAGAAAGACTGTTTGTGTGCCACTAGGCATTGGATCAATCACAGACTTCAAAGTGCATATACGGTAAAGGTTGAAATGAAGACAACCACAGTGAACAGAAAAAAATGAAAATGTCAAAAAATAGATAGGACAGACGGGTGACATGTAGATGAGTAAGGTTCAAGATAATATTGTACCTTACTATGGCTCAATAAACTTTGTATTCAAATTAAAACAACTCCAGTAGGAAACAGTTAGCCTAAGAAAAAGTGACCCTAGAGTACCATGGTTAGTGCATGTAAGCGACTGGAAGATGTGAAAACTTGTCAGCCTGAATATATTTCCTTGAAGCAATATGATGAAAACTACCCTTGTAGTTGTGGAGTGAATAAGATATTACAGCATGTAAGAAAGAATATTCTGTGAAGTAACATTATTTTTTAAATAGTCTCGCTGCTGAAATTGTGAACAAAAGTGAATGCTAAATTGTGCTGGAATCCCCATGCAGTTCCATATGTATCACGTAGAAATAAAATAATTCATAATGAATAATGTTAGTGCTGAAAAGAGCAAAAAATAATTTTAAGCAATAATTAGCTTGATAGTGTAGCAAGCTGTTTTAATGTGTTTTGTTTTTTTTTAAATTGAGTAGTAAGTTTATATTCCATTTGGCAAATGCACAGTACAAACTAAAAATATTGCTGTGTTTCAGAATCCTGATATTAACGTAGACTGCCTTAGCCTGCAGATAGCATAGCACTCATAATAGTAGGCTGTGTATCTCCTGTTATCACCTTACTTTTTTGCAACTTTCACATAATGGGAGAAGTAAGCCACTTTGCCTACTGCCATCATCTTTGCGGTTAATGAGAAAGCATTACATTAAACTAATATCAGCTGAAAATTGAAAGTGAGCATTTCCATGACAGCGGGGCATCTAACTCCAAAGCTCCTAGTTTGAATCACCTCATTCTTTCATTGACAAATGGATTAATCCAATGTGTCTACTTGCACTGAGTAAAGCTTATTTCGTTATAGAAGGCATTCACTTTCTGTTGAGCACAGCAAAAAAGGTAAATCTGTCCTTTAAATTAGCCCGCTTTTTCTTAATCCTTCTCTCCCTCTGGATATTCTTCACTTTTTTTCTTGTGTTAATGTTCTCTGTTTCTAAGCATTTATTTTTAAGATCTAGACCAACTGTAGGTGGATAGTCTTTTATTCTTTATAAAAAGCCTATTTTAGGGGGGGACTGGATATCTCTGAGGGACACCACGGTGGTTGTAAAATTTACATGTAATAGCTTTGAGGTTTGGAGGCAATAAGAGAGCTAGAGAGTTTCAGGTCAGAGCTCAGAGTAAATTCATTATTATTATTTTATTTTTTTTTAACTGAAGCACATAAAAAAATAATGAACTGAGCCTGCTGAGCGTATTTTGCTATATGTTGCAGTAAACAACTTTTTTTTTTCATCAAGGATTACTTGCAGCTTTACATTTTTAATCTGAAGACAAAGATGTGGAGGGAGGGAGCAAGCAAGAGAAATAACATTAAGGGAGCAACTTATGATGCTTATATAGTGCTCCGTATATTATGCTACATGTTACAACTACTGCTGTCCTAGAAAGACATCATCCTAGTATTTTAACATTTCAGTCAGAAAGAATGTAGATATTAAAATGCACATATAGCTAAGGTGAGGATGTTCACAGAAAAATTTACAAAACTGCAATGGTTTGGCATAAATTATTTCTAGAAACATATACATAGAAAGCATCCCACATATAACCACTAAATATAAGGAGTTATATAACAATAGATTTTAGGTTAGATTTTTCAGTTATTGTTTTTATTGGTTTTAGATGTACATATACTCTAAGATACACACATAGCAAACCATAGATACAAAACGAGTGGCAAAAATCAATCTTGCTAATTTCATGTAAGCTTAGGACAAAGACAGAAGTTAACACTTCACATTGAAAAGACACAAATCTGATGAGGAAGTTAACATTGAGAGGTATATCAGTTATGAGTCTTAAGATAAACTTCCAACTTTTTTTTTTTTTTTTTTTTTTTTTTTTTTTTTTTTTTTTTTTTCTACTTTGCTAGTAGTGGTAAGAATGAAGTGGTAAACAGTGCTTCACATTTAAGATTACTGTGGATGGTGAAAAGTCCTCTTTGAAAGACATAGATACCCACTTATAGTGGTAACAGGGATACCATTGTGTTCAGTAAATGTCTAGACTTATAACACGAAGACAAAGAATTCTTTATTAAGAAAATGTGCACTGGAGGGAAGAAAGATGGGAATTTAATCTTTTTCCTTGCAGAAGTTAATGCACACACAGGTGTATTCCCATTTCCTTAGGACAATCTGTTTTTGTCATTTATTACCTCACTCTCACTAGACCCCTCCAGGAGCTGGTTTTCAGGGTGCATGCTGTTCCTGACATTATATGACAGCTGACACCCTACAGCTGCAGTAGCTGACACAACAGGACAGTAGTGTGTACTCCCTGTCTGACTTTAATCACTGTTTCCAAATCCACTTGGGATGTTTCTCCAGCAGCTGGCAATTGTTCCCTGGCTGCTCTCCCGCACATGAACAGGATAGAGGGTGAGATTACATACAGAAATGATCGAGAAAAGATTTAATAGGACAGACTGCAGAAATCAGACATAGGCTCTGTCAAACGAGTGTCATCAGCTCTATTTTGCACTCCACTAAGACTTTTTATACTCCTCCTCATTCCTCCTGTGCTCCTGCCTGCTTCCCTTCTGCTGCACATTCCCCAGCAGTTTGCAGAGCTCCACTGACCTTTGCAACATCTTTTACCCTCAGGTTTGTATCCTTATCAGCTGCAAAGCCCCAGTTAGCCTGCTGTTTGCTGATAGCCCATCAATTAGTGTGGCAGACTAGATTTCCACCTTGGCTTTGTCTCTCTTTTATTTGCCTGTCAGGTTTGTGTTTCAATATATTTTGTTCCTGGCTTCCCCTTTTTCTATAGTAACCCAACTGACAAGGTCTCTGTCAGATAATCTTATATAAATAAACATTCTCACACACGACATATCCTCACCAATCACTGTGACTGACCAGGTTTTGCTTCTCCTTACTGCTTCTTTCATATGTTGTTCTCTGCGTGTTCTTGCTTACGGCTTCTTACTTTTCCCATTCTCCTCCTTTGCACTCCAGAGTTCCTTGTTCAGATACCCTGAAGCAGCAGACACCTTCTTATTCCACATACCCTTATACCTGTTTTTAAGAATTAAGGAAAAGCTCTGGTTTGGGTATCTGGTCAAAGCCAGCGTAAGATAAAGTCTCTTGTAGGAAAAGATGCAAAGCTATAGTAAAAAGTGCTATACTGGGTTGGTTTTAGTAATAGGCAGAGTGGAAAGCTGTAAAAACAACAAAAACAACAAACCGTGCTGGTGATTGCTGAGCTGTTAATTCCTTCAGCTTCTGTTTCTAGGTGGGGGAGCAGGAAGGATGGCATGGGGCAGATATATTGAAGGAGGAATCCTGCTGTGAGATTGCTATGGTCATGCTGAGAATAGAAGTGGGACCTAAATGATAGTCCTGTGCCCTGAAGAGTTGGAAGGAAGAGGGAATTAGGGAACAGAAACAAAGCTTTCCTGAATGCACATTCTAGTGGCAGGGCTTTGATGCCTAGGTTCATGTGTTCCTAAATTTTAACTACTAGGTTTAATTGATTCAATGACTTTTCCACTTGGAAGGGAATATTTTTTAAAGTTCTGATGCACAGAAATGTGTAACTTAAGTACTGACAGTGCTGCATCATATAACTGACAAGTAGTATTTGCATTATTATATTATTGCTTGGGTTCTTTTAATGGTGAGTAAATCATTTTATTTTTCAGTCCTAGTAACAATTAGAGACTGTCACTCATGGTTTGTACCTAATGATGATAGAAATAATCTAAGAAAAGTTAAGGAGACCAATAGTTTTATTTTCATCAGGTAATAAGAAAATTTAATAATTTTAAACTAATTTCATTGGTTTGTTTTAAAGAATGGTTTCATTTGCTCTTACATGATTGTTGGAATTCATCAGAGTGAAAAAAAAAAATTAGCAAAGGAAGTGAAGCACATTTAAAAAACAACAAACACAAAAAGCAATATTGTGATGTTTTCATTATTGCTAAGATAGGCTCTTGAAAATGTCATGCTTATTTCAAAATTCAGCTGTTCTATTCCTGACCATTCTTGATTCTTGCTTTAGTTAGCCAATAACTTTCTTCTTTGCTCCCTGCCAGAATATGAAATCTCTCAGCGACTCTTAATGAGGGCAGTCAGCCCTAGTATCCATTTTGTTTAGTGGATGGTAGAAAACAAATCTTCTGTTTAATTCATGTCAATTGTTTTTTCTTGCCTTTGAAATCTGCCAAATAATCCTGCTGTAGATTTTCTTTACACTATTCTTTTGTTCTTTCACATCTGGAGAATCAAGATGACACTAGCATTTCTGCAGTGAAAAACAATAAAAGTAAAAATAAAAAAAAATTGAGAAGCCACAGTCCTACAGAACAGAATTTTCTGAAGGATTATTTAGTTGTTAACTCTGATTTTAATGAATTCAAAGGAACTTCAATCGCTGTAGGAAAGTACTGAAGGCATAAGAAATGTTTGTAATAACACTGACATAATGGTAGTACCTGGGAAATATCAGTTTAAGCTTAGCTTATCTAAAGCATCTAGTCTACTATGGGTTAAATGCATACTAAGATTTACTAACCATATTATTTTACTCTACATAATTTAAAGAATAAATCATTCTTATTGTTGTTGTTTTTTTGTTGGTTTTTTTTTGAAAAAAAGTCAAGAGCTTTTAATAATCAAGAACCTCATCCTGTCAGATATTGCGTAACTTGAGCATTTAGAAAAAACTTGTGACAACTGAGATTAAGTACATTGCAGAACTGCTTCCCAAAACATTGGTACGTTTAAACATGAAAAATAATCTCAAGATAATAGACTTCAAGAAAATTCAAACTAGGAATCCCCTCTAGCTTTGCTTGCTTGCATCACTGTGCATGCATACCTATGTCTCACTTAATTTTCATAGAAAAAAAATAAACAGTAACGATTGCTTGTTAATTGTATAATGGTTTATACATCCTTTAAATCTTACAATCAATTAAGCAACACTGGGAATGACTTTTGTTGTGTTTTGTTTGCTTAATCTTCCTACAGCACTTCACTTAACACTCATATATGGAATGAGTGCCTGGGCCAGCATTGCTGTACTCAGTTAGCATACTTTTAGAAGCAGGAAATAAAAAAGCTTCATATGGCTTCACAAAAAAAAAAACAAAAACAAAAAACAAACCTTGCTCCTATGAAGCAGACTCAGAACAAGAACAGGCAAGTTTGGATCTGTATAAAACTTGCCCTGTAATTGTGCATATATGTTATCCTTGAATGATTTGTATGACCTTGCAGGACATTTTCTCTATGGACTTTTTTCTTATCCTTACATGTATAAAAGATTTGTCTAGTTTCAGGTTGAGAAATAACGGAAGTCTCATTTATTTGTTTCTTACTTCCTTTCTTGAATGGCCCAACCATTGTGGAAGAAAATAATTTAGCGATCCTGAGCTTTGTGCTCAGAGTAGTAAATGATCTAGAAAGGGCAATAGAGGGACAATAAGTGAATTTTTGGAAAACTTTGCCTCCATCTTATGCAGATTTTTAAAACTTGCCTCCTCAGAGGTCACCGGGCTATTCTTGATATTGTAAGATGCTGTATGAAACTGAACATTCTGTATAAAATTTCTGTAGTGCTTTAACTCCTGTTTTGAATTTGCCTAGAAGTGCTTCAGTCTTGCTTGAGGCAATGCAGCTTGTCATGTAGTTAATGCCTAAAAGAAATTTCCTGGTGGGCCTTGGGGAAGGGAAGGTGTAATGAGGCTGCTCAACCTTCTAGCTATGGCCATTCTTTATTATGCAGTAGCATAATATATAGGAATCACGGGAATTATTGTCAGTATAATAATCTTTGTCTAGGAACTACACTTCTTCTGATGTCCCTTAGTGGACAGTACTTCTCATAAATAAAGCAATAGTTCCAATAGTTCCAAGCTTCCCTTTAAAAATAGACTGAGGTGAAAGCTGTTTCCTTCTACTTCCGTCCTGCAAAAAGAACTTTAATGTGAAACAGCTCATCTAAAATTGTTGCTGCTACAAGTAAAGGTCTTTAATTCTGGAGAAAAAGAGATCACAATGTATCTCAAACTCAACTGGTTTAGAATTTAATCCTAGCTCATTTTAACTTATTTGTGTATTTTTAAATATCTGCAATGGTTAATTTTCCTTGTGTATTTCTTAGACCTATTATATGGAGGATGAAAGGAAAAGAAAATGGACTGTTTCAAAATGAGCCTCATAATTTGATAAATTTTGGTCTCAGTAAGGCTTTCTGAAAGTTCTTTGACAGTTAAAAATGCTAAAATTACTTGAAGAACTTAAGTAGTAAAAAGTGTGCAATGAAGATTAAAAAAACCCTTTCTCCTCATATCCTAGTGATGTTTTAATGACATAAAGGTGATTAGATAATATTGTACTTACTGTACACATCTTTTAGATTTGATTAGATTAAAACTTTAATTTTGCGTTGTCCACAATGTAAATAATAGAAACAGAACTTTACTCTTAAGCATCTTCTGTCCATTCACTGGAGTTTATCTAATGGCATTTTTCTGTATCTATACAGCAAATTAGATGTTAAATGCAGCAATTTGAATAAGACACTCTCAGTACAAAAAAGAAAAAAAGATTAGTTTCTACTTTTTACTTTTATAGCTCCTCCCCTACTGTTACTAGAAGGTTTTGAAATAATAACTCTGTAACAGCTCCCATTATTTTTAAAAATGCATAGAGCTATTTAAAAAGCAGCAATCCTAAAATAAAGACATTCCTTAGTGCACAAAAGCAGTTGCTGTATTGATGCTTGCAATCAATTACTGTAGTATAAGGCATTCACTCCTCTATTACCTATTATTTTGAAACATAATGCAAAGTCACAGCAGGCTTTATAATATTGGGCCATGCATTCTGCATCTCAGCCAGATACAAAGAGTCTTAAACAAGCTAGACTGCATATTCTACAAAAATAAATAAATGAAAAAGTCATCAATTCCTATATCATTGCTCTAAACTGCTTTACCACATTCATTTTCAAGATTGTGACATTCATTACTGAGACTAAACCCTTCATTGTGCACTTTGTTGAAGTGTTTAAAGAAATGTACCAGCGTAAACAGAAGAAGTGGAATTAACTTTCAATGACTAGCTTCTCTGTTTCATGGAATTTATGCATTCACATGCCTGCATCCTTTTACTTTATAAAAAAAAACAAAAAAACAAAAAAACAAAAAAAAAAAACCTCAATAAAAACTCAATAATCAGAGTTTTTAACTATTTTAAATAAAATTTTTCAACTTTCTCAGAGATTTATTTGATGTCAAAGTATTTGTGTATAAAATTGAACATTAAAAATATAGTGAGTAAATTTTCAAACACTTTAATGGTAATATTCTCATTAGGTGAGGTTCAGTGGTATTCAACATTTGCATATATCTCAGTCTTTGAAATTTTCCTCATAGTTCCTCATTTTTCTCTCATAGTTCCAGTGATTTTTTTTATTTATGAGTATACATATACATAAAATAGTGAAGTATTACTATGCAATTACTACAATATATAATGGGCATCTAATTAGGCAAGTATTATACTTATGATACTTATGACTTCAATCAGGTACTATGCTGACCTGTAAAAACTTGTACCTAAACTTGTATCTCATCTTTGTTGGTGACCCATAGCAGATATTAAGGAAATTATTGAATGAAGGGTATATATGTATATATATATATGTATATCTGTGTGTGTATATATATTTGTACACATACAAAGATAAAAAGAAAATGTGACTCTGCTGACATCCAAAATGCTACACTATAAACTATAAATAAGTGGAAGCATAATGACGTGTATAAATAATCAAATTTGTGAAATCACTGAACCTTCCTAAAGGGAAGGCATTAGGCATGCTCACAGAAATCTCCTGACTTTCAGGGCCCTGAATATATTAGGCCACATTGCCCCTGTAGCCTCCACTCAAACCTCTCTCCTCCCTGCCCATGGGCTCTGGACCACATTTCAGCTTAGCCCAGTGCTATTTGTTCCAGATCCTAGTGATATCACAAGAGTGACTTGTTCAGTACTGTCTTTACTGCTACCCAGAGGAACATCTGCTTTTTGTGGTGGCCTTGTTTCCAGTGCTGCCTCCTGCTGCTTCTGACTGCCTGGATATCCTGTATGGACCACAGGTTTAGTTTCTGGCTTTGCTGTGACAAAGTCTGATGATGGACCCTGTTACTAGAGCCTAGATCTGCCCAACACTGTCAGACTCTATGGGGCTTTGATTGATAATTGACAGTGGTGTTGCCTGTGCTGATGTCTCTCTTGCTTTCAGCTACCTTTCCCCCTGCTGCTCTTTAAAAGTGGCTGTATGATTGTCTGAATGTATATTACTGGAGTACCTTTGCATTGCTGACTCCATAAAAATAACCAAGAAATAAAACTGTTTTGATGTACAGTAAAAATGCAATTAGAGTGAAAGGCTGAAAAGAATCTCAAGAGACCTACAAATTCATCTTTTCAGAGACTTAGCCGTGTTATTATGGAGCCCTGTTCTTGAAAAACTGAACTTGATAACTTGGGCAAAAACTTTATTTCAGCATTGCTTTCTTCGTGCAGCTTAAGTTTTGAAGGTGTTCTATTCAAATTTTGTCTGCTGCTATTTTACATTTTGAAAACCTCCTAAAATTTCTGCTATAAATATTATTTTAAAAGAAATTATGCAGAAAATATAGTAAATCGAGGTCTGCTGTGTCAAAAACACCAAACTTAAATCACAAACATCAAATATCTCTAAACATTGATGCATGAGTACTGTCATAGCCATAATTTTTCTTGGATGGGAACGCTAGTGACTTGGCTGTCACTGATGCTATGCAGTAAATCTGGGGATCTTGTCTAGATTGCTAAAAAAATATAAAGAACAAAAATTAGCAGGATAAGAATCCCTCTTTTGAGAGGATTTGTTAAAAATTGCAAGATGTTACTATTCTGTTATAATGTATCCTTAAAGATTGTGTAGCTTGTTAATTAAAAAGTCCTGCATTCATCTAATACATTGTTAATAGATTACAGCATTGCCCAGTTATGGTTAGAGACTTTGCTGTTGTACAGTAATAATCTAATAATGAATTAAGTAAAAAGAGAAAATAAAACACTGTCACTAATGGTCAGGGAAAAAGAAAGTCAGATCAGGGATTTGAGTGTTGGCTGAGAATAAAGGTCAAAAAGTCACTTCTGAAATTCACTGCCCCTATACTTTTTGATTTTGAGGCACTTGGACTAGCTTATAAACAGATACTTCAACAGATATTCAGTTTTGTCTTTCAGAATGAGGGAAGTGTTTTTGTGTGTGCAAGACAGACAATTATGGGACATGATTCAAATAATAAATTTTTTCAGGGTTGCTAGAAATAATAATCCTGACTTTTTTCAACAGTAAATGCACATACACAAATATTTCCATTCATAAAATATTCCAGACAAACATTTCAGTGCATAACTAAGACCTAATAAACAAGAAACTGATGGACCTTTCTAATAAAAAAATGAACTTGAATGTAAAGGAAAAATAAGTATTCGTTAATTGTTTTGATTTAAAAAGACAGACATAAAAAAAAAAAAAGAGTATATTTTATGTTTCAAATTTAGAGAGAGTTTATTTTCTGTTCATTAAGAAGAAAAATCTCATAGTTGAACATTAATCTTTTGAATAATTTTACAGTTTTTAAGCCATCTTTAAGAAATTGACTCGGAAAAAACAAATTAAGTAAACAGAAATGGTCTTGCCAAAGATAAATTCTACTGCACAAGGATGAAATGCTTCGAGTTAAATTGTCCTGTTCACTCTGTTTTGGTGTTTATAAAGACAGTTGTTGTAGAATACTTTATCTCCATTTTTTCTTATTTTTAAAACTGCAAGGCATGGGGAAGACTGAAAATTTGTATATTAAAAAACAAACAAACAGAAGAATCAAGGACCATATGCAAATAGATGTGAAGGAACCAAAACAACAACAACAAACAGAACATGCAAACAATAAAAACCCAGCACATAAATTCTCATGAAACAAATCCTGCAATGTCTTTCATTATGGGAAGAAAATGACTCATCACTTCTTTCAAATCCAGGGTATAGTCTGTGGTTTATTTTCAGACCTGGAAAGGATTTCCCAGATTTCCATCTTATTCTGAATTCCAGCAGTCATTTTTCCCTGTTGACATGTAAGGATATTTCTTGTTTTCCGCCTTCGAGAATCCACTGAGACAGAATAAAAAGCTTAAAATGTCAGTGCTGCTTTCTGTTCTAATTTATTAGCTAAGATATTATATGAGTTGTTCAGAAACAGTGTTGGAAAAATAGTTTCATCAGTAATAGGACAGTAAAAAAGATAACAGCATCACCAAAGGGGCAGGATCAGGACAGAATTAAACTTGATAGAAATTTCCAAATTATTTTTTCTTGGTTAAAAAGTTTCACTTTGTTTCCAATCATGAAAATTAATTGCACATCCAGTAATACAGATGATGTAGCCCCTCGCCAACAAGGGAGAAGTATTCATAGCTTTGTATTATATTCAACTTATAGAACTGAGATTTTTGCTTTCTTTGTAATGTTAAGAGTTTCACTGAAGGCAAATCTTTGATAGGAATATCTTTGCTTCCTTACATTTTGAATCCTATAAGGACTACTTGTTATTATTTCATGTTCCTTACTAGACAGCTTTACAAACATCTGTCATGATGCAGTATCATAATAATTAATCCACCATGCATTTAAAGTATTATTTTATGATTGCGATTAGTACAACCTTGAGAAGATTTTTCTTCTCCTTGGGGTAAAAAATAGGAAAAAACAGGTTAAGAAAAGGAAGACAAAAAAAATTGCATCTTGAGTTAAGTGTAAGGCAAAATCCAAATGTAAATTACCTCAGTGATTTTGGTTATTTGATTTCAAAGTAACTGTTCTCAAATAAAAAGTCTGAGAAACATTACAGCCTAAGAAATGTACCTTATTACATAATTTCAAAGTGAATGTTTTAGGAAACGTATCCGTTCTTCTTATTTCTTCTTCCTGATAACAACAACCAAATAAAGACAGCACAAAAACAAATCAACCTTCTTTAGTTTGCTTTTATTGAACTGACGTTTTCTTTTGGAAGAAAGTTGCTTAAAAAAAAGTTCTACCACACTCCACCTCTGAACATCCTTAAGTAAGTCCTATCTTACTGAAACTTATAATTATGCAAAAATTACTTATTCACCCCGTTGTGAATGGAGAGATAGACCAGTAGTTTGGGATTCTAATGCACGGATATTTATATAAGAAAAAAATATGCTATGAAATACATGTTCCTGATGTATATCTTTGCACGATGTCTAGCATTTGTTAACTCATGGGATAGCTCAGTTGTTCCTGTCCATTTCCTAATTCAGCCTAAGATACAAGAGGCAATCATTTTTTGATGATTATATAATACCTCAGGGAATATTATATGACAGGTGAATGATAGGGGAGAAAAAGTAAGTGACTGTAGCTTCTCAAAAACTTGAACAATTATATTACAAAGTGCTGTCTGGAGAGTCATATTAAAGTTATTATAAAAATAAAGAAAAGAGCCTCTTGCACTTAGAATTATTGGTTTTGCTGTGACATGCCTGACAGTCAATTATAAAGTTTCTGATGTGTCTCTTGTGAAGGTTTAGGACAATCTTGTATTTAGCAACATTTTTTTTCTTGTTTATGCTGCATAACAGGTATGCCAAGCTGATTATCTGAAGCTGTCTCTCTGTTATCAGGGACATTTCTCCAGTTCTTAATAAATTCACATGTGCTTAACAGTTTATGAACTCCCTTCTGTTATTTAGCCACATTCACACACACAGAAGAAAAGATACTGGAAGGCTTTAATAACTTAGTGGTGATTGATACTATTAGATTTCTGGAAATGGTGGATGAACTCTTAGTATTGCTTTAATTGTGCATTCAGTTTTTCCTTTATCTGGCATGCTGCCTTTCTCTCAACCCATGAGTTCTCCCACATTCACCTTGCCTCTTCTCTTCCTCACCCCACTGAAGGGCACTGACTGAGTGATGCTGTGATGCTGAGCTGCCTGGCAGGGTTAACCCATGACAGATGTATTTTTTCCACTCTAACCTTTCTTCTAGTCTTCTGGTAAAATTTTTGAGATATTTTTATTTTTATTTATTTATTTATTTTTATTTGCAGCTGTGACCTGTGAGAATGCAAATTAAACACTATAAAAGTTGATCTGGAACTGAGATAGATATTTAAGTTTTCTGATATATTTATTTGTCACAACATGATAAGGTGGCAGTAACAAATAGAACTGCTTTTCCTCTGACATCTTTCGTTCTGTCAACAATGATTTACACTCTGATCCTTTCCTTGTCTTTATAATAATTAACACTCGTGCAGCATACAGATTAATATCTACAGAGTGATGTTGCAAAACTATCTATAGAGTTGTATCATCTTCAGAATTAAGTTGCAGAGGACTCCCTGCAAATTTCATTCCTTCTAAGGAATGTTTTCTATCTTTTACAACTATAAAAAACAAACAAACAAACAAAAACCTTCTAAACATTAAACTAGAAAAGTTTGTCAACATTTACACTGTACTTAATTTGTGGCATGGGAAAATTAATAAAGTGAAATTCAGTGCAAACACTTAGGGGTAGACAAGGTCACATTTGTTCATAAAATATTTCAGCAATCACACCTTCACAGTCCACGAAGAGATTTCACTCATTCACACACTCTCACCACAGAGAACAAGGGATGCTGACTGTTGAGTTCTCATCACCAAAGGTTCTTTTTGACTGATGATAGCAAACTAATTATTGAACAGGTCATTTATATCTTTCAGAAATCATCAGCAGCTATGGAACAATCTTCTGGCTCAGAATATTGCTTTAACTTCCTGAAATCTTCAGCTGTGTTCTTCCTGGTTTTCCTCTGGGAATATGTTTGAGGCATATGTTTATAGTTTATTTTCTCAGTTGGCTAAAAGGAAAACAAATGGTGATATGCTGCAGCCTCGTTGCCATCCACTTCATGTTAGGATGCCAGATCTTCCACTGACAAGTTGTCTGTTTTGTGATCTTGTCAGAGTGCATGCCTTTTTGTCTTATAGCATGTCCCTTAATTTTACTTCTGGGAGTAGTATTGTAGGAATAGTTTTTGTTATACATTTAATTTAATTTAATTTTCCATCTGGTTCTGACATATTTCTGTGATTATATGTATCGCTTTTTCTCTTACAAACTTCTACGTGGGGACACGTATGTTAATATTTTATTAAAACTTTGCGATAATTTCCTCATTTTTTAAAGTAAATCTTTATTGTTTCCATTATTGTGGAAATAATAATATAAATCTGCTACTCTCTCAAAATTCACGGTTATATGATAAACCCATTAAAAAACAACAACATAAATGTCTGTGGATAAATGAAGGCAAGATGAAAAATTAAAGGAAAGAAATTATAATTATCGGTAGTATTAGTGTATTTGTGGTCTATCACAAAAGTAGAATTATATATGAAAGGAGAAGATGAGACTAGAGAAATACTTCTCTCTTTATAATAAGCAAATGCTAAAGCTTAAATGTAGTCTCTGTCAAGTGAGACTTAGAAGTCTTAGAACGGTAATGGATCCCAATCTAAGACAAACTGGAGAAATAGCAGTCAATAGTTCCTACTTTTTGTAAGATAGCATATGGCTACAGAGGCGCCGATTTGTTTGTGGAGTCTGCTTCCTTGGAGATCTTCAAAGGACATGTTCTTGGGCAAGCTGCAGCTGTGGAGTTGGACTAGAAGATTTTTTTTTCCAAGATATTGCCCTAGTTTATCATAGAATCATAGGTTGGAAAGAACCTACAAGATCATCTAATGCAACTGCCATCCCTTTACCATACCTACAGTAAACCACTAAGTCATATCTCCTAGCTCCCTATCCAGACGCCTCTTGATCACTGCCAGGGATGGCGACTCCACCACCTCCCAGGGCAGGCCATTCCAGTGCCTGACCACTCTCTGAAAGAAAAAGTTCCTTCTTATGTCCAGTCTAAACCTCATCTAATACAACTTGTGGCCATTTCCTTAGGTTCTGCTTGTTGCCTTGGAGAAGAGGCCAAGCCCCTCCTCATCACAGCCTCTCTTCAGGAAGTTGTAGAGTGCAATGAAGTCTCCCCTGCACCTCCTCCAGGCTAAACAACCAGCCGCTCCTCATAAGACTTGTGCTTCAGACCCCTCACAAGTTTCGTTGTCCTTCTCTGGACACATTCCAGGGTCTCAGTGTCTTTCTTGTAGTGAGGAGCCCAAAACTGAACACAGTACTCGAGATGCGGCCTCACCAGAGCTGAGTACAGAGGGATGGTCACCTCTCTGCTCCTGCTGGCCACACCATTTCTTATACAGGCCAGGATGCTGTTGGCCTTCTTGGCCACCTGGGCACGTTGTCAGCTCATGTTCAGCCAAGCATCAACCAACACCCCCAGGCCCCTTTCCTCTTCAGAGTCATCCAGCCATTCAGCCCCAAGCCTATAGCGCTGCATGGAGTTATTGTGGCTTAAGTGCAGGACCCAGCGCTTGGCCTTGTTGAACTTCATCCCTTTCACCTCAGCCCAGCGATTCAGCCTATCCAGATCCCTCTGGAGGGCCTCCCTACCCTTGGGCAGATCAACACCATCTCCCAACTTGGTGTCATTTGTTTATTACCACATAGATGACTATTCCCCAACATTTACCTCAGAACTTCACAGTATAATGTGCATTCTCACTTCTCATATGTATTTGTTTCTACTGAAATCCAGTTTACTGGATTCAAGACATTTAGCCAAGGTATTAAGATTATGGTAGCAATATCCTGCTCTCTTAATTATTTGACTTCCCCGTAGTCCCTGTCATCAGGGAATTTTATTATAAAAGATCTTTAAATCATCAATGTAGATCACCGATAAAATAATATTAGTGTCATATCTTATATCACTTCTTGCGATACCCCATTAGACTATGTTATGCACATGGATATCTCAACATTAGCTATGATGACAATTTAAGATATCACATACATTGGATCAGACATAAAATCAGAATTCTTGCCAGTAGGAGATAAATGTGCTGTAAAATATTTTCAGAGAATAAGAGAAACTGCTAATTGTGTTGGATATACATATACATTTTTTTACATGGATATACATAAAAAAATACATTGTTTGACTGTTGATTTGTGTTGGTAGATTTGATTTACCATTTTCTATATACGAAGCCAGAACAACCTACCTCTATACTCAGATTAGATACTAATGTATTCTGAGCTATGAACAGATAATTAATGGATGTGAATTTCCAAACAAAAGAGAATTTTGTAACCTTAGAACACACGTAAGCAGAACATGCACAACTCAATAAAGTCCCACTAAGACAAGAAGGGAAAATGAAGATAAATATTGTCTGTCTTGCAAAAATTCAGATGGGAAGAAGTAGGAAGGCAGCTGCAGCTAATGCACCTGGTGTTTCCTCTCCAGTTCCTTTATTACCTTAATTTAAAATGAGTTTAGTGCTAATAAAGTTTCTAAGGAAAACAAAGTTTCGGATTACAGACAAAAGTTTGACTCTCTAGGGAAAAAGACTGATGACTGCACAGGATCTAGCCCTCTGTTCAAGCAAAGAATTAGATTATTTATAGAACGTTCGCTTTTTCTGCTGCAGAGAGTTGTAAACAAACATCTTTCTTGGCTTCACCTACTCACCTTTATTTTATGCATAGGGAGTTCAGTAATTATATCTGCTGTGTAAGGGAAATAAGGACATCCTCCCCTCCATGGCTGTATTTTTTCAATATCTGTCTGTCTGGGAAATAAATAAATAATTTCAATGGAATTCACTGAAAAACCTGATGTTGACATTACTATGTTCAAGAGATTGCAATTTTGAGCAAATTTAAACAGGTTATTGTGTTAACTTGTATAGAGATAAGATTACCAAATTTAATCTTTTTCAAATCAAACTATTATTGTTAATAATGGTAATAATTTTGTCTTGCAGCTAATGCATTTTTGCATAAGGGCATCCAATTTGACCTTTCCCAAATGTCAGCAATAATATTTAATGTGAATATGCTTCACAGACACTTTAAACACTTGTATAATTTTTTTATATTAAAAGGTAATAATCTTGGTATTTGTACTCAAAATGTCACTGCATATTGCACGAACAGTGATCATGCTGGCTTAATAGGAAGATGTGTTTCCAGACTCTGATATTATCAGATAACTCAAGTAATTGATATGGGGGAGAATTCTTGTTGTTTACATATTTTTTTTAAACAACTGTGTTTAAAGAACACCTTCTTTTGTAAACTATTACATCTTCAGAATCTGTTTTAAATGATTACATGTTAATAAGCAAAAGGGAAAAGAAAATATTATTTTCTTTTAATAATGATGATCTATCTTAATGTTTAGACCTGCTGAATCTCTTGGCAACTTGTATTTTGAATGAACAGCATTTTCCTATATTCAGAGATATTAGCAGGAAATGAGAGATCTTTAAACTCTTCCTCAGATTTAGTACCTGTAAATGCACACATACAGAAGAAATCTGCATGTTGTCTTAGGAGGAAGAAAAAACACAAAACAGATGACCAGAAGGAAAAAGAATAATAAAGGGATAAGCCTCAAGCGTCCTGTAGCTCAGTTTCTAAGAAGGTTGAGTGTAAGACTCAAGCATGCAAAACTTTAATATTTTTATATGCACTTTTATATTGGAATTAGAGAAAAATATATGGATTAAACAAAATAAACAAAAATACTACTTAGAGGAAGAACATGGATTCACATTTCTCCCTCTTTTTGAGTTATCTTAATTCCATTTAATGGTATTATTCATCTGTCTGTATTGAATTCCACTATCCTGCACAGAATAACTTAATTCTGTTGAACAAAGCAACTATGTGGCATGTCCTAGAAGCACTGCTATGTGATTTCCAGAGAAGTTGTGAACGGATCATCTCTGGAGATGGTCAAGGTCAGGTTGGCAGTCTGATATAGTGGTTGGCAGCACTACCCACAGCAGGGGGATGTGCAACTAAATGATCTTTAAGGTCCTTTCTAACCCCAGCCATTCTATAATTCTATATTTCTATGAAATTAGTTTCAACTATTTTTATTTATATAACAAACTTAAAAATGAATCACAGAATCACTTGGAAGGGAGCCTAAAAAGCCATCTAGTCCAACTCCCCTGCAATGAACAGGGACACCTAGAGCTAGATATGATTGCTCAGAGCCCCGTCTAGTCTCACCTTAACTATCTTCAAGGACACGGCATCCACTTCCTCTGTGGGCAACCTGTCCTAGTTTCTCACCATTCTTACTGTATAAAACAAAACAAAAAAACCAAAAAACAAAACAAACAACAACAAAAAAAAAAAAAACACCAACAAAAAAACCCTCTTATGTCCAGTCGAAGTCTCCCCTCTTTTAGTTTAAAACCCTAATCAAAGGTCTGTCATCTTCTTATAGCCCCCCTTTAGATACTGAAAGGCCACAACCAGGTCTCTTGAGAATCTTTCCTATCTAGGCTGAACAGTCTCTGCTGTCTCAACTTATCCTTTTAGGAGAGACATTCCATCCATTGGATTATTGACCAAACATGCTCTATGGCATATTAAATACACAAGAAAAAAGAAATAACAAATAATAAATTTTAAAGATTAATACAAAACAGATTTGAAGTTTGCCTTTACTAAGTGATAAAAGAAATTCATAGAAGAGAAAGTATAATAAGTTAAGAAAGAGACAAATAAAACCTTGAACTTATTATGTACAAGAAACTGTGAACATTGATCAAGACCCCAGAAGCAGTCATCTCCCAGGAGATGCTAATGGAAACGGGAACAGAAATTAGAGAATTCTACAGAATACTTTTACTTAAGAAAATGCCCTGGGACATGGCAGGAAATTACAGACCAAATAGTTAAACTTCAATTTGTAGGAAGGTATTAGAAACTATTTTAAACCACCAGGTTGGAAAATGCTTTGAAACATGCAGCTTGATTAAAGGAAGTTGGAATAGGAAGGTTATGCCTTACTAATTTCTTAGTTCTGTAAGAGTATCAATGTGAGATAAAGGAATTGCAGCATAGATATAGTACTGAGGATTGCTCAAAAAGCTTTTTAAAATCAGAGGTTGTATAAGGTGCAGAATCATTCAATAGAAGACACTCTGGCATATTGATTTAAAAGAAAATAACTAGAAGAGGACAGAAAGCAAGACGCTATAAACCAGGAACAATATTGCTTGAGGAAAAAAAAAGAGATTCTGTAGAAATAATTGCTGTGCTAGTGTCTAAAAATATTTGGTTGAGGATGAGATAATACAAAGGACCTGCACATTCTATAAATAAAAGTAAGGTCAAAACTTAATAAATTATCTTAAAATATTTTATAAAATTTTTATTGTTGTTTCTGTACTGCAGGTTTTTTTTTCCTCCAAGTACAAATAGAGCAATTGAACATTGATGGAAGTTAAGTCCATGTTATCTACAGTAAGGTACAGAAGCATCTACAGATGTGCTTTAGGCTTTGGTAAGGGTTATAAATGTCAGTGTAGATGAGGAAAAGATAAAATTCAGTGTTCAGAAAGTTAGTTCATCCGTGTGTTTCTAGCCAGAATGAATTTAAAACTTTAAGCTGAAAAGAAAAACTGTCTCATCTATGAAGAAAACTAAAACCAAATCAAAACAAGAAAAAAACAACAAAAAACAACCACACACACAAAAAACAAAACAAAATACCACACACACACACACACGAAACAAACAAACAAACAAAAAAACCCCATCCACATCATGCTAAATGGAAGCAAAAATGCAAATTTCACCTTGGTCTTCTGTTTGGGAGACTAACATGTATTTTATTTTCCATAATTTTGTAGTAGAAAAACCAATAATCTCCCCCATAACCTGAAGATTGCTGAGATCCCTTAAAAATGAATGAATAAATAAATAAATAAAATCATTTTCTCTTTGTCTTTATTCTGCCTACATAACAAGAAAATGAAAAAGAAAACCAAAAAAACCCCACTACCTTCTGGATATATAGCCAGAATGTGAATAGATTTGGGAAACAGTTTTGTATCATGGCATTTTTAGTTCTAGATTTTTATTTTTTTAATAAAAATATATATAAAGGAAAAATCCTGATAGTACACAATGTACTATAATACTATGTACAAAATACTATAACTGTATTAAAAACATGTATTTTGAAACCATGAAAATTAAGACTACGATGTCTGAATGATTCGTGTTTTTAAAAGAAATAAGTTTATTACGTGGTTCTGATACATACTGTATTACCTTTTCTACTCTTTAATAATGAACTCAAGTAACCTAGAGCACAGTTTTTGTTTCCTGATGTTTTTGTTGTTGTTGCGTGGGATTTTTTCTCTGTCCAGATTTGTCTTGCTGAATAATTCTTAGTACTTGTTGACTGGCTGCTAGACTCCTACACAGCCACTCTCTCACTCACATTCCTCACCAGAACACAGAAGAAAAATAAGATGGAAAATCTTATGGGTTGAGATTAAGACAGGGATGACACCTACCAGCGCAAGAAAAAAGATTTGTCATGGGGAAGTTCAACTTAGTTTATTGCCAACTATAATAGATTTGAATTTGAAACTAAGATGAATACTAAAGCACTTTACCATCTCTCCAAACTTCTTTCCAGGCTCAAGTTCATTTGATCATTCCCAGCTTTTTACTTCCATTGCTGGGCAGAACAGGGTGATTACAGTCACTTCTGAGCACCTTGTGTCTGTTGCTCCTCCCTCCTCAAGTTTCCCCTGCTCCAGCATTGTTCTGAACAACAAGGTGCAATCCTTCAAGAGCAGAGTGCTGTAGCTTGGGTCCCTTATAGCCTGCAGCTCCTGCTGGATAGTTTGGTTCTTTGTAGGCCCCTGTCTGCAGGCCATACACCAGAAGACTACTTCTTCATGGAGTCTCCACTGTCTGTAGCTTCCTTTACAGTAAGTCCACCTGCTGCTGTTTAGGCTCCTCCATAAGCTGCAGTGCAGGTATGTGGTTCAATGTTATCTTTTTACCCTTCTCAAAAATGAGTCCAATGTTGCTTTTTTTTCCTCTTGCCAGGGACTTCACCTGATTGCCATGTCTTTTCAGATTTCATCAAGGGTGTCATGGCAACTATATCAGCTAATTCCCTCTGGACTCAGGGATGTATCTTATCAGGACCATAGCCTTGTGGATGTTCAGGTTCCTCAGGTGGTCATGAACCTGATCTTCACTTCGAAAGGACATGACGTTGCTTTCCCTATCCTCTCCCACCAAACCAAACATTTGAGGACAATGTGGTGAGCAGTTGTCAGACAAGACCAAGGCAAAAAAAAAAATTGTAAGCTTCCTCCTTGTTCCCACAGAGAGGCCAAAAGCTTGGTTGATGGTTTTAGTTGTCCTCTGACCAGTGGAAATTGCTGTAATTTGCTGTTTTAAACAGAAGACAGCACCTGGTCTCTTCTCACAGAGGACCATACAGTCATGTCCTCCCAAACCATCTTCAACTTGTCACCCACACCCAATACAATATTTTATAGTTCACATGTCTGTGGAATGGTAGCTATTTTAGAAAAATATCCAAATATTCTTAAAACTTAATTGAAGTGAAATACATGAATAAAGTCAATGGCAAGTGGAAGTAGACAACTGTATCAGATCACAAATATTTCTGATACATATAACAAAGTAAACAATAACTCACCAATAGTATTAGCAGTAAATTGCACCATGGTGACTGTTTTACTGAATTTGTGCATGACATTTGGAGTTGGGAGGGATGTCGAAAGGAACTTAGTGATAAATAAGACTAAAAACCTTGAAGTTAAAGAGGTTCTTCTGAAATTAGATTCTATTGTTTCTCATATCTCTCCTTCCCCCTAGATAAGTGTTGTAATGTTATAATGTGATGGGAAGTACAGCAATAATAGCAGAGTGGCACAATCCTAGGCTGCAGCAAATGAAAATAAGCCCAAATGTAGCAGCCAGGGATGCATAAACAAAGGAAGAAAGACTACTTTTGCAAGGCTTCAGGTAGGCAGGGGTACTCTGCAAATTTGACAGCAGTGTATTACATGTCATTCATGCTACTGAAGAAGTTACGAAATTATAAGGATTGAAAAATGATAAGGATTGCAGCAGTAATCGAGCACCAAAAGAAAAAAAAAAAAAAAAAAAAAAGCAACAACAACAAAATTAATGAGGAAAAGTGCAAAGTTTATACAGAGAGCAGAAAAACACTGCATTAATACGGGCTCAGAAGTTATAAATTGAGAAGTGCTTTTGCTAAAAAGGTTAAAAAGGTTATTCACAATGCTTGGTAAATATGATCCAAGGTCACTTTAAACAAGAGAAACTGCCTGCTAGGCTACATGAGGAGAGCAGAAGAAAAGAAAGTTAGAGGAAATGATGATCTTTTACCTCACATCAGCAAGCCTGGATCTGAAATACTGCTCCCATATTTGGGTCCCCAAACTCAAAAGGGATGTAAAACAATTGAAAATAGCTTAGAGATGTGCTGCAAAGATAAATAGAGATCTAGAGCCTACGCCCTGTGAAGATAAACTGAGGGAGTATAGTTTATCCTAGGAAAAAAAAAAAAAGAGAGTTAAGGATTGATTTAATACCTGCCAACAGCTATTTGAAGGATAGTTAAAAAGATGTATCATACATAATAGGGAAAAGTGGCAGAAATTTAGACCATTCCCTCCCTGAAATGGTCTGGGAGCTTGAAACTAGACATAGAGAAATATCTTCTCAATAAGAAATTATGGAAATGCTGAGATTGACTACCCAGGTCATGACATCTTCATTCTCTCAGGTTCTTATTATTCATCTAAACAAAGCCATAGCTGACTAGATATTGTGTTGGCAGTAACAACTAGATGATGTAGAAATCTGTGTTGTAGGTTGTTGAAATGAGTAAAAAAAAATAAGGCAACAATATTTATCAATATTTATCAATAAATGCTGAAATAACTAAATAACTGCATGTTTATGTACTGATGGTTATTTTAACACATTGATTTCTGTCTTTTCCAGTCCATTCATAGATCTTAGGTATAATCATGGAGGAAAAAAGATTCACAGTTCTGTCCTGAACATTCAGTTAAAATCAGAAAAGCACATGGAATAACATGACATTAAACAAAATAGTACTGATTAAGCTATATTGTTACTAATCAATATTAATACACTAAAGCTTTGCAAAGAATGAGACTGTGGCATTCTCAGCACTGTGCATATGCAAAGAAATGGTCCCAAGACAAAACTAACCTAACTTCCTGAAAAGAACAATTATTCTGATTTGAAAAACACAGTATCTGAAACTCTTCTTTTGAAAAGAGTATTTATATCTGAACTAACTTAAATGCTAATTTTTATACTAGTAAATATCCATTTCTTTCTTTTTCTTTTTTTTTTTTTTTAAATATAATTTCACAAGTATTTTTTTCACAAGTATTTTTTTAAGAGTAATCTATTCTTCCTGAGTGAACTCCAGAAATGAAATAGAAGACACTTTAACTAATATCCTATGAAAGTGTTTCAACAACTTGGTTTGGAGCCACGGTTTATCTTAAGTTGGAGGGTTGGTTTCTCCCTGCGAGATAGTTTGGAACTTCATTTCTCTTGATTAGGGAGAAAATCATGCCATGTAGCTGCCTACTCCTGGCTAATGGAAAGATGTCGAAAATGGCAGTTTCTCCTGTTATACAACCCCCTTCAGGCAATTTATTTTTCTTGCATTTCTTCTTTCTAGCTCATC
Organism: Excalfactoria chinensis; assembly: GCF_039878825.1. Classification (NCBI taxonomy): domain Eukaryota; kingdom Metazoa; phylum Chordata; class Aves; order Galliformes; family Phasianidae; genus Excalfactoria; species Excalfactoria chinensis. The sequence continues at coordinate 18,358,134 of NC_092828.1, read as the reverse complement.
TTTATGCTATTTTCTTTACACCTTTCCTTGTATAAAGAATTTCTGATCATCAAAACTTACAGTATTTACTTAGAAAGATTCTATATGAAGGAGTTTAACAAGGATAGTGTCATGTCCTGCTTACCCTTTATAGATAGTGACTGTGAAGATTAAACAGTGATGATTAGGAAAAAATAGTCCTGTGGCTCATCCAGACACTTGCAAACTCAAAAACCTAGTGACTACCTTTATCAAAAGACAGTTAAAGGAAACGTTTCTTAGCTGTTATAGGCTGAAACAAACTTTTCCTCTGTCTGCCAAAATATTATCAGGTTATTTCTATGAATATAGACCTGTGTCACTAGTGACTTATAGTTACATGGGAGGCATTGACCTCTTTTTAATACAGATATTAAGAAGTATATATAGAAGTATATCAGAGGGTATAATTGCACAGAAAAAACATCAGAACATAAAAAAACTAGATGAACAAAACAAGAGCAAGGAAAGTGCAGATAGTCAAGACATTTCACATAAATGACTACCAAGAGGAAAAACAAAAAACAACAAACAAGATGAGCAATATCATGAGACTTGGGGTGTGGAAAGCAAAAAAAAATACTTCAGGTATAGTTAAGGAAAACTGAGGAATGAAGAAGACAATCTGATCTCATAAAAAAGAGCTATCAAGCCACAGATCTCATTAACTAAGAATCACTGAGAACATGAACCATGAGTGCTAATTATGTAGTATCAACTTTATAGTACAGAATGCTGACAGCTAGATTAGAAAATGATACTTTAAACTTAATAGTCAGGAGGTGTCATAGCATCACAAGTTAAAAAATGGCAGTGTCGGATGTTTGGTCTCTTCCTCTCCTGTTGTGGAAAAAATGTTAACTCTTTCCCCTTTCTCAGCATCCAAGGACAGGACAGGACAGTGATTAGACAAATTTGATAGCAGGAAGGAAAAAGGGAGTGGGTTACCAAGTATAGTATCCATGGAGTTAGAAAGGGACCTCTGAAGGCTGTGTAATCCAATTTCTGTGCAATGAACAAGAACAGGAATTTTCCCCTGCTCCAGCATTGTTCTGTACAACAAGGTGCAATCCTTCAAGAGCAGAGTGCTGTAGCTTGGGTCCCTTATAGCCTTCAGCTCCTGCTGGACAACTTGGTCTTTTGTAGGCTCCTGTCCACAGGCCACACACCAGGAGGCTGCTTCTTCACAGAGTCTCCACTGTAGTTTCTTTTACGGTAAGTCCACCTGCTGCTGTTTGGGCTCCTCCATAAGCTGCAGTGTAGGTAGGTATTTGCTTCAATGCCTTCCACAGTCTGAAAAGACCTGTTACACCACAGTCCACTCTATGGGATACAGGGAAACATCTGTTCCCATATCTGGAGCTCCTTCTTTTGCATTAGTGTTTCTGCTGTTCTCAAACTCCTTATCCCCATCTCTTTACCCTCAGGCAGCATTTTTAGCCTTTTTTAAATATAGAACCATAGAATACTCAGAGTTGGAAGGTACCTTTAAAGGTCATCTAGTCTAACTCCCCTGCAATGAACAGGAACACATACAGTTAGATCTGATTGAGGCCTGATCTAGCCTCATCTTGAAAGTCTCTGGGGATGGGGCATCAACCACATCACTAGGCAACTTGCCTCACCACCCTCACTGGAAAAGATTTTTCCCATGTATCCAATCAAAACCGACCCTCTTTCAGCTTGAAGCCATTTCCTCTTGTTCTCCCACCACAGACCCTACTAAAGAGTCTGTCCTCTTTAGATACTGAAAGATGTCTATCGGGTCACCTTGCAGCCTTCTCTTCTCCAGGTTGAAGCCCCAGCTCTCAGCCTGTTCCCATAGGACAGGTGTTCCATTCCTGGGATCATTTTTGTGTCCTTTCTCTGGATGAGCTTCAACAGGTCTGCATCCCTTTTGTACTGAGGACTCCACATCTGCACACAGTACTTCAAATGAGGCCTCACAAGCACAGAGTAGTGGAACAGGACCACCTCCCTCAGTAGTCTGGCCAAACTTCTTTTGATGCGGCCCAGGGTATGGTTGGCTTTTTGGGCTGCAAGGACACATTGCTGGCTTATGTCCAGCTTCCCATCCACCATTATCCCCAGGTCTTTTTCAGTAGGGCTGCACTCAATCCTTTCATTCCCCAGCTTGTATTGGTGATGGATCTGGGTCTCTCTGGGTGGCATCCTGTTCATATGAAGGAGAGGAAAGCAAGTCAAGACATGGAGTGAGAGACATACCTAACATCATCATCAATGCTCTGCAGTCTTTCAGGTTTTATTAGCTTGCCTCTTCCTATTTGTGAACCTCTCATCTCCTGCAATTGTAATGCCTTAACCAGAAAATTTACACCTGGACCTTTGTAAGCAGAAGAGTTTCTAAATATGTCAAGAGACTAGGAATACAATGAAGACTAGGGCTAATGTAATAAACACACCTGGGAATACCTACTAGAGAAATAAAAAGTGATGCACTACAGTTTAACTATTCTCCTATGTCTAAGCAGGGCCAAGCAGTTCATTGTGATTGAAATTTCAGCTGTTATGCTCATTTGCCAGTGGAGAATTATGTACTTAATTAGTGTTACCCTTAGAACACAAAAGTAGTTTCTACTAATTTTGTTGATAATTTTTTTAAAATTTGTTCACCACACTTCACAGTTGAAATTTTATATTTTAGTGGATCCATCCCATTTTAGCATCCCAGTACAATCCTGTAGTTACATTTCAAGTTCAGCAGGACTATAAATATAGTCAGGCTTTTCTAGCCTCTTATCTTTGCCTCATTCATATTACCTTATTCCTGACTACTTCCAATGAAGTGCAGCCAAATAGATCTTCAGTATTAATCTGGGCCCATTTACCACATTGTTGAATTAAAAACCTAAGAGGATAACTGCAGCTTTTCTGAATGCCTTATGAGTTATTTCAATCTATTGAATCTATTCTGCCTCCTACAGAAGTATACACCATTGTTCATTCTTTACTAGCTGGGCTGAAAGTTATTTTAAGGTCTGGACAAATCTTGTTTTGACTCCCATTATTGTAAGTCTCTGGAAGAAAAGGCCTGTGGCAGCTGACAAAAGGATGTATTCAAAATACAGATGTTCATCCTAGAGGACAGGAATGTATAAAATCTAAAAGGTGACTGTTGTATAGTATGCCTTCGTGATTCATTGAATGCCAGGAACATGCAGGAGAAAAAAAAATCCCTAGTGGTCCATAGGCATTTTAAAACCTGAGGGGTTCCTAGGGACACCTGGAAAGAAATCAATACTTTGACAATGTCTGATTTGTATACATGTTTATGTGATAGTAAACATAATAGATGAAACTTGGATTCTTATTTTTTTTTTTTTTTTTTTTTTAAACTATGAGTTTATACACATTATATCCCATAAATGAAAGCAAGTAAGAAGTGATGTACTGTGTGATTTCCTAAATATCAAAACATTCTGATGCTTATATTACAAAAAATAAAATAATAAAATAATAATAATAATAATAATAATAAAATCTATAATTTCACTGAAGCAACAAATACAGTAATCTAATGAATGAAATTTGTACATACTGCTTTGGGTTGAAAGATGACTTTCAATACTTGTATGTTGAAAGGTTTCAGGTTCCTGACATTGTTTGACTTGCTAAATCTGTCTTCCACGGCCTGACATTATTGGTAGTGTTTTAAATAAACGTTACAGCCTCAAAACTTCATACTATACTATTGGTTCTATACTCTATTCAGTCTTCCGTAGGGACTTTTTCCTAAGAGCAAAACATAGAAGTTATGAAATAAATGCAAGTTATAAACTTATGTTAAATTATAAGTTACTTTTTGTTGTTGCTGTTGTCTCCACAGTCTCAGTCTTCTCTCATTCTTTTGTTGTGCTTTTCAATAGACTATTTTTGGTTGCTCCTTCCCTCCTCCATCATGAGACTAATTAAGGAACAGCAGTTTAATATGTTTCTACTTGTGATGACTTTGATAGGAAAGTAGAAGGGTAATTACTTTTTTTTTTTTTTTTTTTTTTCTGACAGGATTTTTTTTTTTTTTTTTTTTTTTTTTTTGCACTGTTTTTCTTTTAGGTCCATGCTAAATTATTTGGGGGCAGAAGGGGAAAGGAATATGAAGAAATAATCTACCAGAAAGAATGTTCCTATGTGTTTATATGCAACAGACACAACAGAGAGAAATCTTCTGTGTTTTGGGTGCTAGACTAAGATTAGTGAGTTCTTAGCAAACTGAACATCAATGTAGTGAATTATTTTGAATTTGTTTTGTCATTTCCTCTACAGAGACTTCTAGCCACTCTGCCCCAAGCCTGTAGCGCTGCCTGGGGTCATTGTGACCAAAGTGCAGGACCCAGCTCACTACCCCCAGGCAGATCGACACTTCCAGCCAACTTGGTGTCATCTGCAAACTTACTATGGGTGCATTCAATGCCCTCATCCAGGTCATCAATAAAGATGTTAAAGAGGACAGGACCCAAGAATGTCTGCAATTTACTGGCATCTTCCGCAAATTTTAGAATTGCAGGTCTCCTGACTAGTGATCAGGTATATTGTCACAAAGGTGACAGAGGTACTGTGAAGTCCTTATACCGAACAGAGCACTGGAATAGGAGTCAATTTGAACTGGAGTACTACAGCTTTGTCATGCATATTATAGCATATTCTGAAAATGGTCTAGTAGTTCATTCATATGAGAGATTTGCAATAAAAGTTTATCTCATTGCTATGGTTATGCCATATTCTAGTATATAAATAAACATACAGAGTATGCACATATGACCATCTTCATAAGACTTGGGCAAAGTGATATTTGTTACAGCACACAAAAAGCATTTCCTCTAAATGTAATCATGCTTCACTGAAGGAAGAAGAATGTTATTTCAGAAGTTTTAAAATATGTTCTGTCACATGTTCATTTTATGATCTAATGTTATAAACTTGGTTTGGGTTAGTTTACTGAATCAAATCAGTAATGTCTCATCTTACATTTAAGCCTTCAGAACAGTACAACAAAATTTGGGTTCAGAGATACACTTTACAGATCTGAGTGATCACTGAAATATAATGTCCTTTATCTTTTTTTCTTCCCCTTCCCCTTCCCTGTCTCTTTTCCTTTCCAATTACAGCTGCAGGAAAGCTGTGTCCTACAAAAACACATGAATGATAACAGTAAATATCTTTGAGCAAATAGAAGACTGGGTGGCAGAAGAAACAAAAGAGAACAAACTGCAAAATAATAAGCAAGTTAACAAAAGACAAGCTAACAAAATCAAAGTCTTAGCATATAACACATGTTGTTAGGTGATCCTCAGTGTCTGCCTTATTTTCATTACTTATTTGTTTTTGTCCAGTGAGGATGCATTTGTTCATCTGAGAAATAATAAAAATTGGGGAGGAAAAAAAAAAAAAAAAAAAAAAAAAAAAGATTAGGAAAGGAGAACATAGGTTAGGTTGAGGAAAGAGTACCAAAGTCATCATGCATACAATGCTTCATTATTTACTACATGATGCGAATAAAGTGGGGAGAAAAGCAAGGAATGATAAAAGGATAGTTTACACTTCATAAATTGTGATGAATGTTTATCACTAATATTTCATGATGGTATGATGTGCTACCTGGCTCAAAGTTTAGTGAATCCAGTATCTATTGGCATGATTACAATGTACAGAGTTAGAGATCCTGTTAGTTCTAATGTATTAGAGCACATGAGTGAACTAAGTAGGGAAGTCAGACTGACTAATTAAAACTTTATTCTTTGTAAAACTTGGAAAATGCTCTTCTCTCTTTCCTGATATTTTTTGACAATCAGAAGACAGCTTTAGAGATGAGTTTGGACTGTCAAAATAATTTCTATATATTAAATGTCAATATAACTCTGGAAGAAGATAAAAATTTGCTTTCAATATGACATTTATATGCCAGTGCTTGATTTAGATAGGCAGAGACAGCAAGGCATGCTAGCTAAAAGTAAAACAAGTGAACAAGAATCACTTTTAAAAAACTGTGCTTAGTAACTTGATATTATGCTTCCTTTCCCAATATAACTATAAAGCTGTCACACTAGTAATGGGGAGCTCCACAATAAAAAGGGTGCATTATATGTTTTGGCAACAAAATAGCTAAATTAAATATGTTATATATGTTAGTTCTGCAAATGCATGTAATCTATTTAACAGAATAATGTATGTAACAGGATAGTTAACAAAGAATATGACTTTTTGTTAAGCTAGGACATAAAAATCTTACTTTCCCACCTTAAAATGCATTATTTTGTAGGACAAGGCAGTGCCAGAATGACAAAGAGGAAAAATTTAAATTATACTTGGAAATCTAGATTTTTCTATCTGGAGCTTCTTTGAGGACCTTAAAGGTATAATATAATACAGTCTTGTATTATCTTAAGTTTACTTTCACAGGATAGCAAAATATATCTTTCAAATTTTGCTGAAAATTCAAATCATATTTAAATATGAGGGCTACTCCATAAGTAATGTCTCCAATTATTTTATGTTGGCTAATGACATCAGAGGCAGATGTTGGATGTATGGCAGTAGGGGCTGAACCTTCCCAGCAATATTCCATTACATTCTGTTGCTGTGTGACAGATAGCAGTGGAGGGATAGTCTGATAAAATGGCACCTGACATGGAAGTGTGTGTGATGCAAAAGTGAGACTATTAGCACCTCCATGAGGAAAAAATGCACCCATTAAGATTTATAGAGACCAAAAATTGGATGTGAGCACAGTGAGGCAGTGGGTGGTGCACTTTCAGCTGCTGTAACAGTGACACTAATTCACCAGAGCTGGTGCAAATTTTTATGAGCTCAACACACAGACTTTTATTAATTTTTGGCAAAAATGCATAGCTAATGGTGATGAATATGTTGGCAAAGAGTGCTTTGTAGCTGAAAATTTGCTCCATCAAGTAATATTTTTGTGCTCTTTGTATCTGTATTAGTGTTCCTAGTGTATTAGTTTAGGAGTGTCTAAAGTACATTTAGTGAAAAACTAAAGCATGGAAAGAGAAAGGATATCAATCTTGTTTTTTCACCAACCAAGTCATCAGCTCCTAGTACTACTTTCTTTTTAACTATGGAAGTAATTCCTCAAATCAAGATAAAAAAAAGCTAGTTTAAAAGTCATCCACAGGAGTTCTGCCAGAGCCTGAATTTAATTTAATTAATTTATAAGAAAATATGTTGTAAAGCAAGAAGAAAATAAAATCTTTAATATAACAGGGTCAGCTAATCAGCTGGGGTGAACTGTTAAAGTCAGTTCTGATATGCTGATTATATTTACTCCAATAATTCAGACTATTTTATATTTATTTTTGGCAAACATGGAGGGGAGAAGAAAATAAAGCCATTTTTATAAAGCAAAATAACTAAATGAAACTGGTTATTGTGCTTTTAAAAAAGTATTTCTTGAATTTAAGTGCAATCCAAGTAACTTTCACGTCTTCTGCTCTTACCCAGCTTAAAGGCTCCTGAAATACCACAATTATCTCCTATTTATCTCCACAGTTGTTTGCTCACTTCTGAATATAGCAGAACCAGGAGCAGAAAGTTCACTGTGCTGAAAATAAAAGCAGATCTAAGTTTTCCATAACAGAATGCAGAAGTAGAATAATAATAATGCTATGATAATGCATCAGATTTTTTTTTTTATTTTTTTGCATACTCTTTCCTTGTTTTCCTATCTATATCTATCTATATCTATCTAGATATCTATCTATCTATATCTAATGGCTTCTTGACAAGATGTAAGGACCTCCATGAATTTTAAACAGGAAATTTTGAGGTTTTTCAGATTTATGACATTTTTATTAACAAATTCTTTAATTTTAGACATGATTCTTCACCCCACAGATTAAAATTTACAGAATAGATAATGACACAAAATATAGTTCCTTTCGGTTTACCTATAGATTAATCTAAAAATAAAAAATGATAGATTTCAAAATACATTATTTTGGTTTTCCTGAATAACATGGTTATGCATTATTCATCAGACTTAGCTGTTATTCAGCAAAACTAAATAGCATTTTTAAAAGACATATATATTTCTCTCTACAACAGAGTTTTAACTGATAACTTTAACATGTGTATTAAAAAAAGTGTTCAGAGTCACTAAAATCATAATATATTATTAACATCTATTGCATACAATGTATCTTGTTCCATTTATGTTATGTGGACATAGGAATCAGGAGATCTACTCAACTAATTTATACAAAGGTTAATTTTATTTCAATGAATGGAGGAAATAACTGTGTAACAAAATATTAAAAAATAAAAAAAAGTAAATCTTACAAAATATGACAAATAAAAGAAAAACATTCTAGAGATTATACTGTGATCATAATTCCTTGCAAGAAACACCATTAAAACTTGTGAATCTGAAGATATTACATTCCCCTGTAAAAGAATCTTAGATATGATATGAGATTAATTCTATTTCAATACAGATTTAGAGATCAGTGGCCATGCCTGTGGCAAGGGGATTTGAACTCAATGACCCTTGGGGTCCCTTTCAACAAAAGCCATTCTATGATTCTATGAAAACGTGCTAGAGTGATATATATTTTCATGATTTATACTTCTATCATAATCCCATTTTGCGTCTTATTCCAGTATTTTTAATATAGATGTGTGTACAGACACATCTGCATATATGTATATATGTATATCTGCATGTATGTATACAGGTAAAATCTGTGCATAAACATACATTTTTGTTTGTTGAGTTATTGATAATTGTTTCTGAATATCTTGCCATCAAATAGTTAATTAAATGCTAATTGTACTTAAAAAGAATTTAAGTACTTTAACCAAAATAATTTTCAAATTCAATTATAGGCACCACTGAAGATTGTTAAGGGTTTTTTTGTTTTGGTTTGGTTTGGTTTTTTCGGTTGTGCTTTATTTATTTATTCATTTTTTTTTCTGGATGTATATTTATTTTTAAAATTGTCTAATACTCTGGTCTGTAATTATGGACAAACTATAAAAATAAAGAAAAGATACAAAGTAAAAAGACTTAGTATTGGTCCTTTCTCTTGACGAATTGGTAGAGTCTGTAGAAGTTCTCTTCAGATACTTTTCTAATTCTAAAAAATATGCTATATTTCAAAATTCTCAGTGAGAACTGAAAATATATTGGCTGAGCTTGTAATAATTTTTGTAGGTTTTGATACCTCATTAATAGTTTAAAGATTCTGTAATCTGTAATTTCCATATACTTTATGAGCCTTCTCCCGTAAGAAATATATTTTCAACTAGTCAGGCATTTTTGATTTAGTATGTTTTAAATCTCAACCTCTATTCATGTAACGTATTTGAATTCCTTCATAAATTAAGTTTGACAGAGGAAAAAAAAAAACATCATATTATTCTGAATACAAGACATATTTTTCTTTTCCCTTGTCTAGTGGTCTTTATGTGACCCACTGAAACTGTCCTAGCAAAATAATGGCAATAAAAAATCATAGACTTGTTTTTGAAATCACTGTGTACAGGTTGATATTTGTGAGATAAACTCAATATTCAAATGTTACTGCAGTGAAAGAAAAGAGGAGCACATAACTACCTAGAGGGCACAAGCTTGGGTTTAGCACAGATAAAGAATAGTAAAGATCTGAAAGCCATTCGGGGTGTGAAAGCACAGCAAATGCATGGGACTATTCTGGTTAGTGGTATGTGATTCATTAACTCTAAAGGTGTTAAATGTAAAAATCATTTTACAGCTACTTGCTTCATTTTCAGAGATGGCTACATATTTTTAATGTTATGTCCTCTGTAAACACAAAAAGATTTAGATTTTGATGGGAGAAAGCATAATTTTTCCATATTTTTCAGTGGAATCTGGGCTGAGTTATGCTTTTCTGCAAATGCTTCGCACAGCTTACTTAATGTAAGAATTCATTTTGTCTGCTAAAGCTGATGGCAGATTTGTATTTGTGAAATATTTGAATTAAGTGAAGGAAATGGTGCTTAAAGTGTGGCAACTGTTTAATCAGTGAATAATTTACTCAATACGTGAAGTATTTTCTATGGGCTCATTTATGATAATAGACATTCAAGGCTCAATCAATGTACGCAGTAGATTTATGATGTATTTAGTCATAACATAATCCAACTTAAGTACTCTTATTTATTACTATTCATGGTTCAATTTTTTATTTTTTTTTTCTACATACAATTTACAGCGTCTAACTAAACTCATAGAGTACTTAGAATTTTTCAAATAGCATCTATTCATATGTCTTAGCATATTTTTGCATTCAAATGTTGGACTTCAAAACACAAGACTATGATCACATTTGCATAATTACATGAATAGAAGGGTGCCTGTTTTAATCACATTTCAAAGAAACATTTAGAGAAATAATTAACAAGAAAATAGATCAATTCCTCTGAAATTTCTTGTTTCTGTTTGTCAAAATATTGGGGTCTATTTTTTCAGTTTATATAATCCTGATTTTCCATCATAAGCTGTTCATTTGCCTTCTGTTTCTTCAACTATCATGCCAAAGAACAAACACTAGAAATTATGATCCTCTGGATACTAACAGAGGCAGAAAGAACTGTAGATGCTTGAATACATCATAAATATAATATATATATATATATATATAAATATATATAATATTTATGAATACATCATAAATATTATTGAAATTTTACATACTCCAGAAGTCTTCCATAATGATAATGTGTAGAGTGTCTATAAAAGACCCATAAGATTAAATTAGGAGAGAACCAATTGTCACCTACAAGGATACATTGTCTTCGGTTAATTATCCTAAACTGTTAGTATTCTGCTTTTAAAAGGGATCCTCCCTAGTTAAATAAAACAAGTCTGATATGATATTCATACACCATTTACTTGAATTTTCTGAATTAATAAGAAAAATATATTACTACAAAAAATAAGTGCAGATCTTGGCATAAGACATTTTGTGTGATTGCCAAGATGTCTGTACCATAATGTATAAATGCTAAAGACTTCTGCTTCAACAGCAGAGGATGATCTGTATAGTATAATACTGTATAGTATTTTCTATTTGAGATTAACTAGTAACAGTTTACTTTCAGTTCTACATGAATGGTCAAAATTATGAGTGTAGGTTAGAAGCAATTTTCTCTGAAACAGGATTTCTAAGAATTTTCATTCTTACTTCAGAAAAAATTGAAAATGTAAAAGCTTAGTTGGCTTTTGGTTTTCAAATTGGAGAAACTGAAATATATTCAACAACCTGGTAAAGGCCAAGGCCAAATATGTTATTTAACACAGATCTGCTTACAGTTAAAAAACAAGTTACCAGTAGTAACATCTGAAACATCTTCCAGATTGTTTGTTTCTCTTCATTTTACTGTAGTTAATTTCAATGTATTTTCCCCCATCTTGATCTGCAATAACATGTCATAGTTCTTTCTGACAATTTCAGTTTTATCCTGTAGGCCTTAACTATGTTGAATTTCTCCCTGCTTTTTTAAATGAGACAGATTCCTGTTTATCTTCCTCAAAACTGATAATTTTGGATGGCAATAGATTAAGCATAACTTAGGTTCTACACAACTATTGAAACTGCATGGCTATCCATCATGTTAGTTTAATGGTAAATGTTCTAGTTTGTCCACATGTTAAACTATGCAAGTAAGATTAGTTTGCTACTGACTGTTTCATAACACACTATGAAAATGCCACTCTATGTAAACGAATTTGAATTCTTGAAGGTCAAAATGACCAGATGTCTTTGTTTGACTCAAAATAATGTGTAGAACAGTTTGAAACTGATGCTACCTGTTTATTTCTATGGAAACTACAGTAGAGACAAAGGGCACAATAACACTTTTATAAAGCAAACTCTTAGCTACAAAGCACTGTTTATCCGTGTAATCACTACTGTTATCTTTGCATTTTCACCAGCAATGAACCAGAATCTGCGTGCTTGTAAAAATCTGCATCAGCAGATTAATTAATTAAATTAATTAAATGAAACATCAGTGCTACATATACATCTCCATGTCAGATGCCACTTTGTCAGAGTGCCCCTCTTCTGTCATCTGTCACACAGCAACACAAATGTAACGGAAATTAACAACAAATTTATTCCTGGGAATGTGCAGCCTTTACTGTCATGCATGAATGTCTTCCTCTGATATCATGGGTTGACATAATAAATAGGAAGCATTACTTTTATATCCCATACATTCTTTCTTAAACTTTCTACTCAAGCTGCCATTTAGGTTACTGCTGAATGATGAGTACGTCTAGGGCTGGGCTGCTTGGCTGGAGAGTGCTGTTGCAATTATGGTGTATCAGCAGGGTGTGCAGGACAGTATGCAGGACAGGTGACTTGGATTGCCCAGGGGGTTATTCCGTACCACATAACATAATATTGAAGGCTACAGAGGGAGCTGACTGCAGGTCCAGCTGCTGCCTAAGGATTTGCAAGGCATTGTTTGGCGGGTCGTGAGGTGTTGCATTGCGTTGTGTGTATACATACATATATACAAACATATATGTAAAGTTATCATTGCTATTTTTTTTTTTTCTTTCTCTTTTCCTTTTCAGTCTTAGTAGAGAACTTCTATCTCAAAAGGAGTTTTGTTTTGTTTCCAGTTCTCTCCCCCATCCTTCTGTGGGCAGGGAAGAGGGGATAAACAAATGTCTGTGTGGTGCCAGCTCAGTTAAGCCATAATCCTGGCTATTAAAAATAATTCAAGAATCATGAAAAACTGAGTTTATTTGAAAATTTGAACAGCTGAATCTATCACATGAAACAAATAAGCCTTGTTTAGACAGCAAATACTTTCAGTTTAACATCAGTAACCAATATGGACTAAGAAAAATGTATCAGTGACAGATAAAAAACAGATTACCTTCTGAAAGCAAGAGGCCCTTTTCTCAATGTTTTAATGGGCTTATCTGCACAGTATTTCTCCTTTCTCATTGCTTATGCATGTACCAGATTATTTATAATGATCAAAAACATTTCTATTAGGTTGAAAGTGTGTTTCATTTCATACAAATACATTAGAGAAAAATATGACAAAACAAACTCTGAAATTTACATCTCATTTTATTACAACCTATCACTAATTGAAGGCCAAGTTGCATTATTTTTTGTTGCAGAAGGTATGTGTCAAAACAGGATAAATGTTTTTTTGTTTGTTTGTTTGTTTTTTGTTGTTTTTCTTTTTGTTTTTTTTTTTTAACTTTGATTATCATTCGGTAGAAGTTGCTATAATGTTTCATTATAATGCACAGTCATATGTTACAGTGTTATTCAACCAAGAAATGAATACTTGGATGAAGCTAAGATTGTATGGTGCTATGTGGCAGTTTCAATATCTACTGTAAAACCTACAGAAAACAATACTCTAACTCATTCCCTACCCATATAGTTTTGTAATTAGATTCTTTTCTTTCAAGTTCCCCCCTAATTGTACTTAATTCTACTAAAATATTATATAACAGTATTAAGGGAAAAATACAGTATGTTCATTAATAAATAAAAAAATTAAAAATGGTGAAGAGACGGGAAAAAAAAAAAAAAGGCTTAATAGGGAGAAAGCTGAAAAATCTATCTTTGTGATACTGTGAGTGATCTTTAACAGTGTAATCAATCAGAAATTAATTACTTGAAAGGCATGGCAGAGAACTGTAGTGATTCTGTTGCAAAACTACCCTTGCCCATAATTTTGATAAGTAGATGATACAGAAGATTGACACAGATCAGAAAATCCAGAAGACTTTCTTCATAAAGTTTCCTTATCTTAATTTTATGCATTTGGAGTGGGACCATGGTTTAAACATATTTTTTAAATCTGAATTTTGTGCCTACCAAATAACCTAGCTAATATAGCTACATGGCTTTTTAAAACTTTAGATTACGAAGTGCTGCCATGACTTCTATCCATATTTAAAGCCATAAAAGTGTATGTGTATACTAGATTTACTTTTGATAGTTTGAGACAAATAGTCAGTTGGTCCAGATTTTTCTACTTTACCTTCCTTCATTTCAGAATATCTGTTTCTAGCTTTTATCCTTCCTTATCATTTTTTAATAACAAATAAAAAATGTAATTGATGTTATAGCTTATTATTTTGGGACATTTAAATCTTATTTTTCTATATACTAATATCTTGTTATTCTCAAAATAGCTACATTACTTTTGAATTTATTTTTATTTTAGAGAAGGGAAACTCTAAGAATGATTTAAAGTCATTAAAATAGAGAATGAATCAATATTCATTCATGGGAAAATAGGTGTTAATGCCTTTACTATTACAATGTAGAATTGGAAACATTTTTTTATATATGTATATGCATGTTCTTAAGTATATATGTGCATGCTATATTTGTATGCATCTAGATATGCACCTAGATGTTATTACAGTAAGAACTAGTAATTAAATAAAGGCTTTCCTACAAAATTTTTGTTTGTTTGTTTTAATGCTTAGTTATTTAGCCATTCAGAGGGTAGTTGTTAGTGATCCAACTGGAGGTCAGTCATAAGTGATGTCCTCCAATGGTCAGTCTTGGGGCTAGTGCTCTTTAAATGTCTTTATAAAAAGGATAAAGAGATATAGTGCACCCTCAGCAAGTTTGCTGATGACACCAAGCAGAGTGGCATAGTTGATACAACAAAAGGAAAGGAGGACATCCAAAGTGATCTGAACAGGCTTGAGAAGTGAGCCCACATGAGCTGAATGAAATTCAACAAGACCAAGTGCCAGGTGTTGCACTTGAGTTGGAGCAATTCTAGATACGTGTACAGACTGGGAGAAGAACTGCTTGCTAACAGCCCTGTAGAGAAAGACTTGGAAGTCCTGATGGACAGAAAGCTCAACGTGAGCCAGAAGCATGTGCTTGCAGCCCAGAAGGTCAACAGTATCCTGGGCTCCATCAGAAGGGGTGTGGGCAGCAGAAAGAGGGAGAGGATTGTTTCCCTCTGCTCGGCACCTTGTGAAGCCCCATCTAGTGTACTGAGTCCAGGTGTGGGGACCGCAGAACAAGAAAGATGACGAGCTGTTAAAGAGGATCCAGAGAGGGGTCACAAAGATGATCAGAGTACCTGAGCACCTCTTCTACGATGAAAGACAGAGGGCCTTTGGCTTGTTCCACCTGAAGAAGGCTCCAGGGAGATCACATTGCAATCTTCCAGTATTTAAAAAGGATTTAAAAAGATGAAGAATAACATGATGGTGACAGAACAAGGGGAAATGGTTTAAATAAGAAGAGGGGATGTTAGATCAGAAATTTAGATTACATGTTAGGAGGTGATGAGGTACTGAAACAAGTTGCCCAGTGAAATTGTAGATGCCCCATCCCTTGGAGTCAAGGCCAGGTAAGATGAGGCCCAGACAACCTTATTTAGTGGGTGGCAACCCTACCCACAGTAAAGGGGTCAGAACTATATGTTCTTTAAGGTTTCCTCCAGCTCAAAGATATCACAGAATGGAGCAAAGAAAAATAATTTATCCAAGAAATTGTGTATAGGAAGATTCTTTATGAATGAAGGGGTTTGCTACAACTACCTCCTGCCAGGATGCAGATGGAAAACAATGCATGTGAATGACTTCCACACATCTGTGAGATACGAAGTCAATGGCTGACATTTCATGCTACCAATGCTTACATTAATATCTGCCTTTAGCATAGTATTTATTAATATCCGATGCATACTGGATATTTCCTTCTTATATACTTGTTTTATTTTGCATTTTGCTGTAGAAGTAGAGTAAGTAAAAGGTAAAATAAAGTTCAGAACATATTAAGTAATCTTTAGTCTTTTAAATATTAATTTTAACCAAGAATGTTTTCAAATCCTTCAAGTAAAAAGGTGAAAAATGCAATTTCCTTTGGCATCTATAAATTCCAGCTATTAAATTAGTTCTGGAGCAGCCTTTGTGTCTTTTTTCTTTAGCTGGAGAGCCGTGTTTTTCTTACAACAAACAAACAAATGTGTTAGACTCTGGTTTTCTTCACTACATAAGGACAAAGGAAAATATATAGGGACTCTTGGATGCTTTCTGGATACTGGATACTGCTTTTTGGAGGAATAGGAATAAAATTCATTTTTTCCTTAGATTTGCAGGCAAATTTGTGTCAGCAGAGAGGGAAATTGAAACATTTTTTGCTTTGTCACTCTAGAAGTCTGAAATAATGTAAAACATAAGTAGCTACCAATTACAGAGAGGTTTTTAGAAGAAAGATTGTAACAGAAATGTTGAATTGTATATGTTCTTAGAGTTTTGTGTTAGTAGTGTTTATAGAGGGAAATAGTTAACACTGAAAGTTATTATGGAAATAACCATAAATGAAGGTATTTATTCAGTTCATGCCAGATCAAGGGAAGAGATTTCCAGAAGGCAAGACAGATGGTTATGAGGGTTTTATTACAGACCTATGCTGACCCATCCTCAAGTGCTCCAGTAGTTGCCATCACGTCTGTGAGACACTGTGAAATCAATAGAAATATGAACTTTTGTGTGCTGCAGGATTGTTGTAGATAGAAAATGCATATTGTTGCACCTAAGTTTCAAGATTCTTTACACAGTGTAAGAATTTCCTCAGCTCCCTGGATAATTTAATGAATTGGGGGCAATTAGCAACTGAACATTTCAAAATGGTGTTTTAAAATATCATGCTTTTGAACCTTTTCAGCGCTACTCTATGTCTAACAGATTTCCCAGCACCCATTTTCGCTTACTTTGACACTTTTTTCTGAAGGGCAACAAAGCCTTCAGCTCTGCTATTAACTAAATGTCTTCTATATTTTAAAATAAACTTTAAAGGATAGTTTCATTTAAAGACTACATCAAAATTCCCAGACATAAAGGAACACTGTAACATAGTAGTAGTGTAATTTTGCTCTCACACTCACCAACAGAGTAATATACAGCAGACCAAGCTAATATCCAACTGTACTCTCATCTCTTTCTAGAAAGCTTTCCTTTGTGAGTTCTGCTTTCCCCAGTATCCCCAGTACAGTATTGTCCTCTTACAAAAAAGTTATTGCTGGAAAGTCTTTCCAGTGCTGTCTTTAAATATTATTTAAAGAAATAAGATAACTACAACCCCACTCTGAACAACTGTTGACCATGTATTTCTTTGCTTATGCTATTTTATCATAATTCTGCAATTTCTGATTTGCTTACAATACAATGACCTATATTCTTGAAGGTATTAAGAATAAAAAAAGGCAACAGGAAGGTGAAATAGTCACTTTACTTTTTCAACAGGTACCCAATAGAAAGGCTTATTTAGGAGACTGACTAGGATTACTCAATTTCCTGCTTCATCAAGAATCATACCATCTTAGTCAGCTCCCTTGATTCTGAGTAGAAGGAGATTAATGAAGAAAGAAATTAATTCTCAGTTGCAACCACCTGTAGCTACTAACTTATTCACTCATGCTGTCAGTCCTCCCTGACCCCCATCAGACTGTGAGAGCATTTTTCACTCATCTGAATCCTATTTTCTAAGTATTCTAGAATGATACCTTGGTTTGTGTTACAAAAACAGTAAAATAGAGTGGCTACAGATATTTATGAAATATTTCCTGTTAGGAATAGTTGATACTTATTTCACTGCAGTCCCTCTAGACAACCAGTCTAGGCACTTTCCATGCTTCTGGAATGTGACTGCTGGACTATCAGCTATTGCTGGTACCTATGTATTTAAAATAACTGGGTAACTAAATAACATACTCCAGTCCATAGAGAAGTTCTCAGTTATGAAATCCCTAATATTAATATGTACTTGACTATCTGATTTTAAATTTTGTTTCCCACACTTTGCTGGAGGCTCTGAGCTCCAGCATGTCATCACTCACTAAAGAATGCATTGCATCAATAAAATCCAGTAGAACTCTCAATATTGTAGATAAAATCAGTCTATACTATGAAGTATACACTGACATGATGATCAGGCTCCCTTAGATTTCTAACCTTAATTTAAAAAAAAAAAATATTAATTGTATACCTTTTTTTTTTTTTTTTTTTCCTGATCTGGAAAGAAGTGTTCGTCACACTCCCCTAAAGACTCAACATTAACATGTTAGCTATATTTGGATAATCTGGATAATTAAGTATCTAGGCTAGGAGCTTTCAAGAAGAACACAAAACATATGTATAGGTAGTTCATATAATAGGTAAAAACATATTGCATGATATAAAAATCTACATGTCTCAGTCAGAGTAACAGAATCACTACTACACTGTCTGAAGACAGATGTATGCCATCATCGGTAGCTATCATGCACTTATATGCAATTTAGTCTCATTTTTATGACAGTAAGAAATGAAAATTTGCTTCTCCCCTCCACAGCTAAGTTGGAATAAAGGGTGTTGAGGCACTAGAACAAGTTGCCCAGAGATGTATGAAGTCCCTGTACCCAGAGTCATTGAAGGCCAGGCTGAACCAGGCTCTGAGCAACCCTGAATGTCCCTGCTCATTGTCCCTGCTTGTTGCAGGGGTGTTGCACTAGATGACCTTTAAAGGACCTTTCCAACCCTTAAGTATTCTAACATTCTAGGCTTCTCATCTACAAAAAGGAACTTTTAGGTGAAAGCTTTTCTCACCACTATGCTCAAAGTTATCATAACATTACTACTTTGTTTCAAAACAAATTCTGAGAGCAATGATTTTTCATGCTGAAACGAGTACCCTAGCCCACTGGTTAGGAATATATGTGTATATATATATATATTCTTGCATTTTTTTGAGGATTTGATTTATATGGAAGTGAGCTGATTAGCCCCAAAACATCTAAATTTGCCAGAAACTTAATTATGTTAAAGCATTTTCATAATGCTTGTGGAAAACCATCTATTATCTGTCTCTGTATGACAGTCAGTCAAAAGTGTCAGGTAGAATGTGACAGAAAACATTTCTGTGAAGACTAAAACCATAATTTTTGTAAATTAACACAAATATAAATACTTGCTTATATAAGTATCCAGGCTTTCAGGACTTGCTTATTTTTGTAAGTATTTTGATGGAAAAATAATCCATCATCTAAGATTTTTTAAACGTCCTAAGTCTGAAAAGTTCACAGTAACACTGTGTTTCATTTTGGTTTATTTTATTTTCACACTTACTAACTAGCAGTGTGATTACAGTTCTTGCTAGTTGTTATGACAGAGTAAGAGAAAACAGTGATCCATCTTTAGATTTCAACAGCATTGTTGAAAGTATCAAGATAAGTATTTAAACAAAACAAAACAAAACAAAAAAAGAATCTGAACACTTCCACTGTCATAATTGATGTCATCTCATATTTTAGAACCAGCATGTATGGAAATTATGTTTAGAATTCAATAAGAACAGAAATAACAAATTTCTATTTTAATGTAAGTTAAAAAACAAACAAACAAAAAAAAAGTATAGAAATAATGGAAAAAACAACAAAACAAAACAAAACAAGAATATACATAGAAACTATTGCATTTGGAAAGAGAGTAAACCTTATTATGTTTTTATGAATTTTGGTTATCTGTATTCCACATCATAACATCATGTAGTGAACTGGGAGTTAAAGCGTTAATGCTGAAGTTTTGTGTACCTGTCCCAGGAAAGAAAGAGAACTACGTATACCACAGGAATTTGTGTTCAGAGAGGAGATAAAATCCCTGGCAAAGTCATGGGACCTAGCTCTCTTCCCTTCTGCTTGTACCAACCACACATCTTGCCTCAGCATCAGAGTAAGGCCTTCAGTTTTCAGACTCTCTCATTTCATTTCATTTATTATCTTCAATTCTAATTATATTGTAACATATTGTATTATACTGTGTCATCTTGCATTCAAATATCTTATTTAGTAAATTAGTTTGTTTCTCCTCAGAATGTTGCCTGATTTTATTTATTTATTTATTTATTTTTGTTTTAGGCCCTTTTCTCTATCCCAATGAAGATTTTTGAAGATTATCCATGAACACAATATTCTTTTAAATAATTTTGTCATTCATTACCTCTCAATCATTTAGAACTCTGTAAAAACCTGTATATAGCTAACAAACCTCACATCAGGAGAAAATCCATATAGAGCAGAGGAACAGTCTTGTGAATGGGATTGTTCCACCTATGGTATTGATATCGTAATAGGTTAATAAATGGTCACTAAAATAAAGAACCTACTGTTAGTAGAGTGAAGGATATTTTTCATAGAATTATCATAGAATTATCCAGGTTGGAAAAGACCTTGAAGATCATCAAGTCCAACCGCAGCCTAACCAGTACCCCATCTCTAAGAAAAAAACAAACAAACAAACAAAAAAAACAACAAAAAAAAAAAAAAACAAAAAAAAACCAACCTCTGCTAAATCATATCCCTGAGTACCACAATTTGATGAATGCTGGGTGTGCACTGGAAAATGAGACTGTACTGCATTAAACTAGTCGTAGTGCATGAAGCCACAAATACACAACCTTATTTTTGACTTTAAAATAATTGTTTATTTAAAAAAGTTTATTTTATTGGTGCAAGTAAAGGTTTAACATGTTTAAAAGTTTTTATCCATTACTAGGATTAAAACAAAAACAAAAACAAAACTTTAAAATATATCCTCTTTTATTTATCAAACAATGGCTAAGTTGCTGAATTTACTAATAATTATTGCGATTTAGTGTTCAAAGAGTTAGAAGGTGGCATTTATAAATTTATGGTAAAACTTTCAAAAAATATTCTCCTATTTCAAATTGTAATCTGCTTTATTTAGTAAAATGAGATTAATGAAAATCCTGAGTGCAGAGTTGTTTCTTCTCTGTAGAGATGGTGACTGAATAGAAAGAAATCCTGAAATTTATGAGAAAGAAGTTCATCAAGACAAAAAAGAAGAGATTTTCTAGTCATAAATCCTATAGCTGATCTTCAGTGGATACACTGGTTATGACAGATCTCACGTACAGAACAGGGGTAGGCACATGTGCAGGGAACGCAGGAGGTCTGAAATGTACAGCTTGACTCTTTGCTTGACTCTTTTCAACTGCCTTCAAATTTCAGCCTAAGTATTCACAGCTTTAACCAGACTGCTGGGAAACCATAAATTCTGGTTTAGTAGCTAAATTTTTATTTGGAAGGTAACTGTAGCTAGAAGAGGAGAGCATATCTACAAACATATAGTAGCACCAGCCAGATCAGGTTTAAGCAAAAGTTTTCACATTTAATATCAAACTATAGGAATGCAGAAACAGAACATGAGGAAAAAAAAAATTAAAGCTTTCCTTAGAATTGCCGTGATGATATACCAGTTTGCAAATTTACAGAACAAATAACATTTTGCTCTAATAATAGGCCTGTATTTTCATTCAGTATAAACAACAAAGCTAATTTCCTGCTTTACATTACTATGTCTGAAGAAATGTTAATGATTTTTTTTATCATTTTCTGTCTGCTTTCCAGATATTGTAGTTAATGTTTTAACAGATTATTTATTTGTTTATTATTTATTTATTTTGCACAGTTTTTAACAGTGAATGGATAGTACCATGAAGTTATGTGGAGTAAAATAAAGAATGTGAGGTGACTGAGTAATGCAGTTGTAAAGTATATTCTTCCATGCTGAAACCTTAATGATGACAGATTACTTTCATCATTAGAGGCCAAGCTATATTATTTGCCGAATGATTACACAGTTCTGACAAATAAGCTGCAAATATTTTAACACAGAGCATTTGAGGCAGAAATATACTTCACAAGAGAAATATCTGTGTGGATGAACATTGAAATATGTGAAGCATCTCAGTTTGCAGAACTGCACATATGATTTCAGTTATACTAACCTGCCTGTTTTTGTTAGCTGTTCAAGAAGCTGTTAAAATCTACCTTCACAAAACTCAGCTCTTTCCCACTGTTTTCAGTTTTCCTGAGAATCATACAACCTAACTCAGCACAACTCTTCCTACGTTCTCATCACTCACTTCCATTCTTACTGTCAGAAGCCTCTCTGCTTTCTGACTGTATGAGTAAATCATATGGCAAAGTGTGTTATTTTTAAATTCTTTAAATTTTATTTATTTGTAATGTACATTGAGAACAGGATCAAATGGAATCTGAAATATTTACATCTTCATATATTGCATTTTTGGGAAGTGGAAAAATTATACTTATTACATATTTTGACATGAAAAGGAACAGAAATGAAACAAAAAGCAGACATTTATCACACTGTGACAAACGTTAAGCTTGAAGGAGCGGCCCTGAGCTTTACAATTTCCTTTTAAAAAAAGGTAAAAAAAACTGTGACAGCTATTCATACATATGAGCAAATGAGACACTGACTTGTTATGAACTCACTGTAGAAACATATAAAGCCCAGGTTTCCCACTTTCAAGAGCATTTTGGCAAAGATCCATCGCATTGTTTAGATTCAAATATAAGGAAAATTACTTAATGTTAGAAAATAACGAAGTGCAGGTTCTGAGGTACTGTAATTCTAAAAGGCAATAAAGCTTTTAATATGCATGAAATCTGGTCACCTATTCAAGTCTTTTATTTAAAGCTGTCAATGAACAAAATGGATTTTAAAAGGATTATATTGCTTTGATCTTTATTTTTGAGTGAGAAAATCTCCCTTTTGAGAATAAATAACAGAAAGCGCTTAAGCAAATGAAATGTGAATACTATCATCAGTGAAGAAATCAATTCTGTTACATGGAGTTAAATAACTGGGATAACTATGTGGTCACTCTCATCACATAAACAGTAACCAGCTGGAAGTAAGATAATCTGATATGAAGTTATTAGAATGATTCTTCCTTAGTGCTCCACCAGCAGTAATTTTTGTTGTCATACTTCAGTGGCAGTAGAACTTGCATGTAATGAAGTGAATAAGTGAAGAGGTTAAAGAGTAATCTGCAGTTTAAATTAATGTCGAGGTATCCTGAAGATGTTGGTAAAGGAAATTTAAACAGGTATTCTTCAGGACATAATTGAGTTTGTTTGATACAATAAACTGTTTAGTACAAATAACATTAGAATACTAATTTTTTTGTTTGTTTGTTTGTTTGTTTTTAAATGAGGAATTCCTTTTGCCACTGACGTTTATTTTTATTATTCTGAAAAACCCAGAAAGTGACAGACAAAAAAGAAGTTGACCATCATGTGTATTTTAACACATGAGAGAGGATTAAAGTCTAATCATTTAAATATAGTTCTGTGACAGTCTTTCTTCACAAGAGTAATTGAGAGAAATAGTTATGTTTTAAACACCTTTCTCCATATATGAAACTTGTATTTGTTGGATAGTTTACAAAAAAATATATTTTAAGTGTGCATCATTACTAATAAATTTATTCAAACATTGCAAATCAATTGTTTCATTTGCATTTGCAGTTATGGAATTAAAATTATCAAGAATTAATGTAAGATTAGACCTATGGGGATGGGAGCGGGAAGGTGGCAATGAGTGTTTCAGTAGATATGCCCGCTACAAATTCCTTAGTACTGTGAAAGGTTAGACAAAATATAAATTGACTTTTAAATCACACTTTAGGTCTGTTTCTGTAAGAAACCATGTTCTCTCAGAGAGTGAAGTGCTGAGATGAACATAAAACTAAGCTTGTTCTGGGAGCCTCATATATACAAAATGCAGCTGAGTGACTGTGATTGTTAGGGTATTACTCTTGTCACTCCAAGTCAGGATTATATTCCATACATTTATTCCAGTGAATGCAGGATTAGATAAACAAAACTACATTAAAGTGTCATGCTATAAGATAGTACGCTATTTAGGATTTATAGGGTTTTGTTTGCTTGTTTGTTTGTTTGCTCCTGAGCTGCTAGTGTCTTTGACTACACTTCCTTTGGAACTGTAAGCATTAGATACTCAACAACAAAAACAGAAAGTCCTTAGGAAATATAGCACAAGAAGCTGTGGGATCTAATTCAGGCATCAAGTACTGTGACAGTTGCTTGTTCAGCATCAGACTGATTGATAGAATGATTGTAGGCTAATGCAACAATAACTGCAGTTCTCAGCTGAGGTCTGCAGAGACTTGGCAAGATGCCTCATACCATCTTATCCCTCTTTTTCCCTCCAGGGAGAGTAAAACTGTATGAACAACTGAGAAATAAGAATAGAAATAGGGCCAAAGATCACAACTCTCTGAAGAGATGCAAACTAAGGCTTCAGAAGTGCAGACCTGTTTCCTAGAGCCTGTTTCAGATTTTATAATATATTTATCTCATTACATTTCTGTAATATAATGGCTCCCACCAGATTCTGGCATGGTAAGTAATGAGATACAGCAGGAAAGAGAGTTTAATTTATCTGTACTAATGAAAATGTTTATATGTCATGCATAGCAGTACTTAATACAATGTAACTAAAATCCCCAGTTATGCCAGTGGTTTGAGCACCACACTCCTGATCTGAAAAAAAAAAAAAAAAAAGCCAATTTGGTCTTCTGCCAAAATAAATCACTCACAGAGGATATCACAAATGGTGATAAAATGAGAAAGCATGACCTCTGAGGAGCAATCATGGTTTATTTAGATGAGGAAAAACACAGGGAGGAACATAATGATTTCTTTGCAATTTAACTGGCATCTTCATAAACATGGCAGTGAAAAGCAGCTCTTGCTCTCTGCTGTATTTCCTTTGTTGAAGTAGTTTTAGTTTGAAACGTGTTGCTTCTCTGTTTTCCCAAGTTCAAAACTAGTGAGCTCTGTGATGAGTGGGAGAACCCCTGTTTAACTGGGGTCCTAATGTAATTTTACATCTTTCACTATGCCTGCCTACATCTATTACTTAATGGAAGAAATGATATAAAATGAATATGAGTAAAATATCAGTAAAAGGTTATACAACATTTTAAATCACCAGTATAGCTCATATAGCATTAATCTTTCCAGGAGAAATGAGAATAACCATCAAACATAAGAACTAGAGATGTTTCAAAATAAAAAGATGGGTGAAATTCCTCTGAAAGGAAAGTGGTGGAAAACTAGTGACTAGTGTGTTTGGAGAAAGGCCAACAAGTTTGTTAGCTTACATTTAGGTTTTTATTTCTAGCAGATGTGTATACACACCTTAGGTATACCAAGACACCTTACCAGTAATAATATCAGGCCCTTGGCAACCTGATCTGATGAGTGGTAACCCTGCACATTTCTAGGTGGTTGGTATTAGATGATCTTTTAAGATCCTTTCCAACTCATACTGCTCCTTAATTCCATGAAGAATATATTACTTCAAGAAGTAAGTTTCTCTGGATTCTCTTTTTTTCCCAATTTAGGTCATGAGAGAGGGGCAGGAGAAGCCAATATAGTGAGCGCTTTTACCACTGATCTATTTTCTCAGTACAGTTCCTGTTTGCTCTTCTGAGTACAATAATATTCATGGTAACCATGCAATTACATCTAAATCCAGTTCTGCCTGATTCACAAGATTACACCCCTGCACCTTAGGGATTATATTGCACCTGAAATTTTCAATATTTTTTTTCTTTTCATAGTCACTAATAGTTTATTATATATATATTATTATTATTAATGTAAGCTAAGTTTTAACTACAACAATTGTATGCAACAGTTACTTATCTGCTAGTGGACTGCTGCCACAGCTGCAATAAACTATAGTTGGTTTAGATCTAGCACGATCATTATCACTTCCATTCCCCTTTATGTGCAAGATAGCATAGCTAAGTTAAAGGGACAAGGTGATAGCCGGGGCTGTCAACCTGCTCTATCTTATAATGAATATAGTAGGCAGCAAGCTGGTGAGGCTCATCAACAGGTCTTTAAATTAGATTTGATGAGGGGAGGGGATGAACTGCTGAGAAACAGAGAAGAATCAGGGAACACTGTCTGTACTGGAAGCAGCAGGGGAAGACCTCAGTTTTTCCCAGAGATCTTTGGGAGGGCTTCTCCAAGAAGGTAATGAAGCTGAAAGCCTAGCTGAAGTGCTTCTGTACCAATGCGTGCAATCTTTTTGCTATCATGGAAACACTGTGGGATGACTCATGTAGTTGGATTACCAGGACTGAGATATGAAATTTTTGGAAGGGATAGGTGAGGTAGGAGATGTGGGGAAGTTACCCTCTATGTTAAAAAGTGGATACACTGCAAAAAGCTGCCCCAAGAAACTGTCATGAGAAATGAGTATGGTGAGGTGCTGGAACAAGTTGTACTCAGGTTGTGGATGCCCCATCTCTGAATACATTCAAGGCCAGGTTAGATGGGATCCTAGGCAGCCTGATCTAGTGGCTGGCAATCCTGCCTGTGGCAGGGTGATTTGAACTAGATGATCTTGTAGCCTTCTCCCTGTTAATGAAGGCAGAATGCGTGGGAAAGGCACAAAATAAGGCCAGACATTAGGAAAAGTGTCTGTATTATGAGGGTGTTTGGGTTTCCAAGAGAGGGGAACTTGATCTTTCATGGTCCCTTCCAACTCAACCAAAGTATTCTATTCATTTCTATTCTACTTCACTCCATTCTGCTCCATCTTATTCCATTCTATCCATTCTATCCCTTTCCACCCCCTTTCCTTTCATTTTCCTATTGAATTATAAAAGGCATTGCAAATCTAAAGCTATACAGAATTGGATTTATTTATTTATTTATTTATTCCCAGTAAAAAAGACAAGGCAGTTAAATTCCATAAACCTGTGAACAAATTCAGTAGCAGTCTGCTATTGGTTTGTTTGATTAGGGAAAGGATGTTGAAGGTAAAATTTAGCAAGGATGTGGAAAACAAAGCAGTTGCATTTAATAAGGTAACAACTTGTTTACAACTTGTAAACAAAAAAGCTAGGATGTGTATTGTTGTTTGATAGGTAAAAAGTCTATTATAGATGCAAAAGCTAATTCAGGGCATATACCAGTACTTGGAGTTAAAACAGTTCTCCTATGAATAAATTATTTTCTAGTTGCCCTTCACAATATTTCTTTCTGTGAATGTCTTTATGAAGAATATAATAAAGCCAAATATAAAAAACAAGATGATAAACAAAGTTTGCAGGTTATGGAGACATGTGAAATATTTTGGTAGAGGCTCTTATTAAAATTAAAACCAGTCTTTGATAAATACACTTTTATAAAAATAGTAGTCTCTTTAAAAAAAAACAAACACCACCAACAACGAAACCCACAACGCTTTTATTATACAAGTTCACCTTGGAGTGAAGCTGTAAATGGCAGTATTGTAACAATTACCACTAAGTGGCATTATTGTGTATAACATATATTTTTTCCAAGTTTCTTTTTAATCTTTATAATAGACCTTTTGATTTTTTATAAAAAGGTTCATTATTTTGTCACAAGTTCCTCATGGTTTCAAGGAAATGATCTTCGCAGCAGAAGGAGAATAGTTGTGTAAGTGAGGAACATTTCTCTTAAAGTATCTTCAGTGAACATCCCTTGCACTCTCTCATCTTATTTAAACATGCAAGACAAATTCTGTTTAGTCCATGAGACTTAACATCACCATTAGTTTTAAAAAATTCTGAAATTCATACTCATTGATCAGTAGAGTTGATCTATTGTACATAATCTGTAGCCTCATACAAGTATTTACATCAGAAAATATATATCTAGCATACAGCATAGGTTTGTTATGTTTTGTAATGAAGTCAGATTTTCATTCAGTCAGAAAAAAATCATAGGTAAATAATATGGCAGAGGTAATACTAACAGTAATGAGCTTCAGTTGAGATAGCTGTATGTTTATTCCCTATCAAGCAATTACTAAAGCATGAGTTCGACTTAAATGAAAACTATAGCATACTTTCCTAGTTAATGAGATTCCATGTTAATCCCCCATGCTGCAAATCAATTATTTAAAGCCTTTCACAGCTAATGGATCACATGCTCCTCTTTGATTAATACCAACAATCTAGTTTTAATGCAGTGAAGCAATCAATGGTCTTTACCATCCTTTTTTAATAATACTTTTTTTTTTTTTTTTTTTGAGAACTAATATCCCAAAATAATTTTAAAATACATATTTCTATATGAGAAAAAACTGAACTTAATCAGCAGCAGACAATGTTGAACTGTGTTTAGTAGTAAAAAACTTTGCTGATTTGATAATACTGATTGTAAATTCTGTGTCTCTTAAATAACCAAATAACCAAATACCAATGCTTACCATTTTTCGGGATAACATTTTGCACTGAAATGTGTTTTAGCTTTCTTTGCTATTCAGATGCTGAAGAAATAAAGTTTCTGGTATTACAGTATAAAGTGTATTGCATGTTCTACTGATAAATATTAGGATGATTTTCATTTTTTTTTCTCAACTCTTGTAGTGCCCTGTGGTGGATATTCTGCAATGGTGCTGAACTTGGGATTATCTCTAAATGTGTGTAAGAATTATGTATAATTTCCTGTCCTACTGAGGATAGGGAAGAAAATACGGCATGGTAAATAAATAATCTAGGTGGTAAAAAAAATAGATAATATAAACTAATGTACATTCAAAGAGGAAAAAAAAATGTTATTTGCTGCCCTGATTCAAACCTTCTGTTTGATTTCCAATGCACTTGCTTTAAGTAATACACATAGCATAAGACATTCACACTTCACTGAAAAATGTGCATCTGGTTGATGAGAACCAACAAACACATGTATATAGGTACAGTCATTAATAATGAAGTTTTACATGATACAAAGTATTATAGGGCTTTTTTCATGCAACATATTTTTGTGTTTTTATAGATGTATATTGTTATTTGTATGGAAATAGAATATCTTTTAGTGATAAAAGTTTCCAGTGTAATCATATGGTCTTATCGCAGAATCACAGAATGGCCCTGGTTGGAAGGGACCTCAAAGATCATAAAGCTCCAACCCCCCTGCCTGGAAGGGCCACCAAACTTCCACATTTACTAGATCAGGTTGCCCAGGGCCATATCCAACCTTGCCTTGAACACAACCAGGGACAGGGCATCCACAACATCCCTGGGCAGCCTGTTCCAGGACCTCACCATTCTCCTAGTAAAGAACTTCCCCTTAACATCCAACCTAAATCTTCTCTCTTTCAACTTAAAACCGTTTCCTCTTGTCCTACTATTATTGGCCTTTTCAAAGAGTTTATTCCCCTCCTGATTATAGGTACCCTTCAGGTACTGAAAGGCTACAATGAGGTCACCCTGCAGCCTTCTTTTCTCCAGGCTGAACAAGCCCAGCTCCCCCAGTCTGTCTTCATAGGTGAGGTGCTCCAGCCCCTTGATCATTTTGGTGGCCCTCCTCTGGACCCTTTCCAACAGCTCACTGTCTTTCTTGTACTGAGGGCTTCATACCTGGACACAGTACTCCAGATGGGGCCTCACAAGAGCAGAGTAGAGAGGGACAGTCACCTCCCTATCCCTGCTGGACACCCCTCTTCTGATGGAGACCAGGATACAATTTGCCTTTCAAGCTGCAAGAGCACATGGTTGGCTTGTGTTAAGATTCTCATCCACCAGGACCCCCAGGTCCCTCTCTGCTGAGCTACTCTCAAGGATTACTCCTCCCAGTCTGTACAGATGCCTGGGGTTCTTCCAGCCGAAGTGCAAAACCTTGCACTTTGCCATGTTGAACCTCATTAGGTTCACCCAGGCCCACCTTTCAAGCCTGTCAAGGTCCCTCTGAATGGCATCCCTTCCTTCCTGCATGTCAACTGCACCACTCAGCTTGGTGTCATCAGCAAACTTGCTGAGGGTGCACTCGATTCCATCATCAATGTCATTGATAAAGATGTTAAAGAGCACTGGTTCCAGGAGAGATCCTTGGGGGACACCGCTCATTACTGGCCTCCACCTGGACATAGAGCCATTGACCACCACCCTCTGTCTGCGGTCTTTCAACCAATTTCTTATCCATCAAGTGGTCCTCCCATCAAATCCACATCCCTTCAATGTGGAGATGAGGATGTGGTGGGATACCATGTCAAAGGCCTTACTCAAGTCCGGGTAAATTACATTGGTTGCCTTCCCTTCATCAACCAATGCCATTACTCTGTCATAGAAGACCACAAGATTGGTTAAGCATGACCTTCCCCTGGTGAAGCCATGCTGGCTGTCTCTGATCACACACTCATTCCTCATGTGATCGAGCATGTCATCCAGGAGGATCTGTTCCATGATCTTTCCAGGCACAGAGGTGAAACTCACGGGCCTGTAGTTCCCCAGGTCCCCCCTGCTCCCCTACTTGTATATGGGAGTGACGTGGCCCTTCCTCCAGTCATCTGAGACCTCACGACTTCTCAAATATGATGGATATACTTCATTTAAAAATATTTATGATACTTGTACTTCATTGATATGATAATTATACTTCACTTAAAAATATTTATGATATTTTCACTGAATCTAACAAAATTTTATCTTAATTCAGAGAAATGTTTCAGAAAGAAATATAACAAATGACAGCTTCTCTAAACCATCTTTTAGACAGACTATCCACCCAATTCCTTAAGCTCTGTCCTAGATGCATACTAATGCCTTATTTATTGGGACCACACAGAAGTAAGACAACAAAATTTTCATTAAGACCTTTATCTCCTACCAAGTTTTCTTTTTGCAGTTGTTCTGTGCATATATGCATATAGATGTCTCTAGTACACAAGCAGTATTTGAATTTTTTACCTTGGGTAGTAGGCCAAATAAAAGTAGTAGTGATTCATTTCAGCTTTTGTGTAATTACTTTTATTTACACAAATGTCAAAGAACATCTGGCTATGCTTTCCACAACAGTGAAAAAAAGAGTTAAATTCTCTTTAAACTTGCAAGGTCAATGTCCATGCAAAATTCAGGATGAGAGACTTACATGTCTGTAGACAGCAACTGTGAACTTAAGAAGTGAGAAGGATAACAAGTAGTGAAGGAGCTGGTGTCTTGTACTATTCAGAAATGTAAGTGAACAGCTTTATTGTAATATCTGCACCAAAGGATTATACCTGTTATTCAGTGTATTGTTTTGAAGTACTAAAAGAGAAACTGTGAATCAAAATGCAGAAAACAAGCCTATGAGAGATCTGCAGCTTAACTGTGTCACTTACTCTTGATGAAAACAGCTCAACAGCTTCTAAATAGACCAAAAACGGCAACTCACACAAAAACAAGTAACCAAATGAATACAAATAATGGTGACCATTTTAATTAGAAATATGGAGATACTAAAAGCCATTTTCTCCATTTTTTTTTCTATCATTTCATTTTAACAACTCTTTTTTATTTTTTTTAATCTATGTTATAAAAGTACTTTGAACAACTGCACCAAATTGTTAGTTTTGAAAAATCTTTTTCAAGTACTCACAAAAAACATTATAAAAATGATACTGATACCCAGTTTTGTAAAAGTCACATAGAGAGATAAAATAACGTAAAGAAATACTAAAACACACATGGTCATATATAACGGAAGTCTTTTCACTGCTTATAAAATTAATTTTTCTTCAATTGAGCTGGTGCAACATTACAGAACAATTATTAAAGAGTGGGGATGATGATAACTAATATATTTTTCTGAAGGTAGTTACATTAGCCTTGCAAGGATGAAAACAAAACTTTAAGTAGTGTGTAAAATGCAATCAGCTTGATTCATTCTGTGAACATACAGGAAACATGATATATTCTGCTTTGCAATGATTTATATTGATATGTAAAGCAGCACCTCAGATGAATCTGTTTTTAATATGGGTTAATTTACAGAGGATTCTGTCTTATTTTGTCTAGAAAGATTGTTTTTATAGCTGCAAACAACTTGGCTTTTTTGAAATAAACCTCATTTCTATGAAGAGGTGTATTTTAATGTAGATATTGATGGTGTGGGAGACTTGACATTCTGCTGAAATTTCTGCTGACCAGAAGTTTTTCCTAAATAATTTACTACTAGGCAGAAGTACTATGAAGGACCCTAGTGAGGAAGTTACTGAAATAAGAACTGCACTGGGGTGAACAGAGAAACTATTTGAGAACTGTTTTCCCATAGGATTTAATGTTGTCTTGCCATATAGTATAAAAAAATTTGATAGGACTGCACTAAGAAGAAGCGGTGACTTAAGGGAAGACTCTATCAGACTGTCAAGATCTGTGTTTTGATAAATATAACACAGACAGCTCCTAGACATGATATACAACTATACTGTAATTCATGTATGTTTTCTTTACTTATTTGCTTTATTAAATGGCATGTCTGATGGTAGAGAGAGATTATGAAACAAGACAACAAATGATAACAAAGCATCTTTCTGACAACTTTGTGTAAATGATGAAGGCATTCCCTACAGTTCAAATGTATTTAGTACTATTTTTTCTCAGCACTTATTTGTTATTCTGAGATAGTGACTTGTTAAGAGACTTCAAATGAAGGACTGAATTAAACTTCTTCCCTTATTTATATGGAATCATCTGTGCATGAAGTTTGAGGCATGAAGGAACAGCAGGTTGCAAACAGTATTACTTTTTATGCACTCTCTTGAACCTTTTTAGTAATTAAATGCTACACACATACTAACAAATATGCTTATAAAAATTCTCATTATAGCTATGTTCATTTTAGAGGTATGAGTGAAGCCAATTAGCCTACTTTTTGCTCTAAACATTGG
Source organism: Excalfactoria chinensis (assembly GCF_039878825.1). NCBI lineage: Eukaryota > Metazoa > Chordata > Aves > Galliformes > Phasianidae > Excalfactoria > Excalfactoria chinensis. The sequence goes on along the minus strand of NC_092828.1, from coordinate 18,325,571 downwards.
CTAAAGTTGTTGAAATGTCAAGTGGTATATATTGGGGACTCTACCGAAAGACAAATATTACATAGAATCTTTTAAGAAAATTGATTTTTGCTAAAAGTTGTCCAGAAAAAATTTTTTATAGATTTCAATTCCCAGGTGAGGTCTGGGTGCTGGATTCCTTTCATCCTAACAACAGATTAAGTACTTGCTGGAGGAGTACAGTATGACCCAATCAGATATGTGGTGCTTCGTGTGACTTAGGATCAGAACATTCTGCTCACTTGAAAACTGATAATATTCTGAAGAACCACTGTGATTACACTTTGATGTAATTCTATGAACAAATGAGTTAATGAAGTTCGAAGCATGAAGTTGAAATAAGAGCAAACTTAGCATGTTACAGCTAAAAGTAATGTCATTCAGCCTCTGTTCATAAATGTAAAGTGCCTTAAAGTATATCTATAAGGTGACTCAGGGATGTGAACACTTTAGAGAGATATATTGAGTTTGTAGCTACTAGATGAGTCCATAAATAAAGGCACTGAATAAACACTTGCTATTTATTCAATCTGTCAATAGCACGGAGTTGATAGTGTATACGTGGTATGTTGCTAGTTTTACCTCTGTGTCACTTAGCCTGTAATCAACAGTTATTGAGCTATAAAACACATGGATATTGATTTCTTTTAAGAACAGTATTAGTCATTATATAACCCCAAATGTAGGTTCTTGTGCACCCTAGCACAAAAAAAAAAAAATAAAAAAAAAAAAATCATGATTGATTTTTTTCTTTTAAAATTCACATCTTCAAAGGGTGTTATTAAAGGTTCATGATGATTTTAGCTGCCCTGAACAGTTTTTCTTCCCTGTACTGTTCTGAAAAATTACATTGCACTGTGTACCATGTATTAAGGTAAAACATTCAGACATCCTTCATCCTCATGCAGAAAGAGTAAAACTGGTTCTGCCAGCTCACTCTCAGATTTGATTGTACAAGTGAAAATACACATCCCTTATATCTGTGAAAGAGTTTAGGGGGAAATCTGCTAATCAGTGCTAAAACCAGGATCCACAGCATCACATTAAGTGAAATCATATGTACTCACATTTAAGTGATGCTTTAATGAAAATTAGTTGGTTGAAAATATTTAAGTCAACTTAGAGCTGAATAAGAGTAAGAAACTGAAGTTTATTGTGTTATTCACCCTAATCTGAGCTTTATTTCTCATTTATTGTCATACTTTGTTTTTCTAATACACTACACTATTTGCACGTGTATACTGGTTTCCTTATCCTGAGATATGGGAGATACCTTTTGTGAAGCACTGCTTTGTTTCATGAATACTCAACCAGAAATGCACTTCTTATATTTGCTAAGTGTATCATATATGCTATCACAGAAGAGTTTGTTTTCCTAGGGGGTTTCTGTATTCCTCTGTAAAGTAGAACCTATTCTGTTGATCAACTTTGGGTGACCAGATATACCAGATTTATGTATATGAACAATATAATGCAGTAGGAATTTCTAGATCTTCATCGCTACTGGGGACAGCTTAGGAATCACCCAGCTTTTTGTTTATTCTAACTGCAAATTCACACTTCCAAAAATGTCCTAATGATGTACACAGCATGTGCTTCAATTTTTTATTATGTAAAAGAAAAGTAAAATAGTTCAGAGGAAAGCTGAACAGCTTTTCACCTTTCAACTAAAGGAATCCTGTAATTAAGAAGTTCCTTCTGGATGGTGTGATTTTCACTATTCATTTAAAGACAGGGAAATGTAGGGATAAAAAAGGTTTATATATATCTCTAGGAGCAGAACAGGGAGATATATGATAATAAACTGAAACCATTACAGACATGACTTTCTTGAGAAGTCAAGGGGTTTCAGAGAGACAGAGGTTAAACGGTGGACACAGCTTAATAAGTATAACAGCCATAAGTGGTGATGTTTCTCACCGAAACAACTAAATTTTACCTTCAGGGTCTAAATACACAGGTATTTCCAGTATTTCTCCGAAAGAACAATAAGATATTCAAAATTCATTTTTTTCTTGAACACTTAGAGAAGGAAATAATTTACCCTAAAATAAAAACGAAGAATGATATATATTCCAAAACCTCATCCATAATTCCAGGTTTGAAGCCAGAATTAAAACTGTACTACAAAGAACAAGTTATGATAATGACTGTTCCCTAAGCCAGGGAGACGAACTTAAAAATAAAATAAATAAAATAAAAAAAATAAAAAGTGTATATATATCTGACTAACTTCTTTTAGATGTGTACATACATATATTTCTTTAAAAGTAGTTTCCTCTTTCATAGTGTGAGTAGAGGTTGATTTTTATTTTTTTTATTATTTTGTTTGTTTGTTTGTTGAAGGCCTTATTTGGTACTAACTTCACCATGTTTTGCATCTATTTCCATATGTGCCTTACGTTAAATGAAAGGTTATAGCTGAGGATGTTGCTGTTGTGAGGCTTTTCTGCAGCAGAAATTTATCTTCACTTTTAGGCATGGGTTTCACAAAGATTTTCCAAGTTCTGCAAATATTCTTTTTATTTAAAAATATTTCATATACATATTACCATGCAGTAGTAAAATATGATTTCATTGACTTTTTCTTCAGTGTGTCCTGAGTCTTATCTTAGAAATTATCGAGTCTTGAGACTCTAAATTATGATATCTCTGTTAGATATGTGGTGTATCTAAGCTATGCCAAATCTGTATTAAGCAAGAGAATTCTGTGAAATTCTATACTACAGATAGAGTTGGGTGTTGTACCTCTACAGGAATCATTATAATTGGTACTCTGGTTACGATGCTTATGTTAGGTAAAAAATATGCTCTTTGTGGTAAGTAATGTAACTATCACGGAATCACAGAATGACCCGGGTTGGAAGGGACCTCAAGGATCATGTAGTTCCAACCCCCCTGCCTAGCAGGGCCACCAAACATACACATTTACTAGATCAGGTTGCCTAGGGCCTCGTCAACCTGGCCTTGAACACCTCCAAGGACTATATATTTGATTGATTTAAACAAAAGTTAACAGTAACTGAAATATCATTTTTAAATGAAAAAGAATGCAGTTTTCTGAGTCACAAAATAAGAATTTCCTAACTAACTGTCTAATATTATTAATTTCCTGACTTAATACTTATATAAGACTTCTCTTACTTATTTTATTATATTGATTTAAAATGTAATTAATTTAGAATTAATCATGATTCACATACCTCAAATAAATAAAATCCATAGAAAAATGAGCACATAACCAACACGAGAATAGGAAGTGCAGTTTTTAGTAATCGCACATTTAGAGCTATTTAAACCCCTACCCTCTTGAGCTTTGGATACTAGGTCTTGAGGAAGAGCAAGGTCCTGGTTACAGCTAGATAAAGAAAATTCATATTAGAATACCAAACTGCCATAAAAAGCTTACTACAAAAAGCTGCCAGTAACACTGCTGCAATAGAAAAGTCAGTGAATACACTGAAGGACATAAGTAAAAAAGTGAAGCAAAGCAAACATTTCTTAAGCTGAAGAAAATCCTAACAAAGAAGGATAAAGGATTTTAAAAATGAAAAATTATATTCAAATGGTTTTCTTGAATTAAGAAAGCCAAGCTTGGAAGAATAAAGTTCAGTGCTATGTAAGCATTTGTTAGGAAATGGTCCTACAACTAAAATAAACTAAATAAACTAAAACAATAAGATATAGATGTAACGTGCTTTTTAGATATATGGATAAAAAAGAAAGTTTATTCAACCATTCTGAAAAACTACACATCTAATACACTCAAACGATTTGCATAGGTTACAATAAAGCATTTAAATATTATTTGTAGGTTTATGTCATACTTTTAATAGAAGTAGGCATTGAGGTTATAGCAATAAAAAGCTTAATGTCTCATAAGTGTGAATCAAATTTCTTCCTTTCTCATTTCACCATCTCTCCTCTCACCCTTCTTGTATGGCTAGTGTAGCTTTCTCTCTACTAGCACAGATACACCGAACTACAGAACACATGTCCCATTTAAGAACTCTCTTCCTAACTCACTGAGTTTTTAGAAGTCTGTTTCAGATGATCAGTTCTTAAAAAACTGTACTTTTTTCATTTTTCATTACATTACCTGTCTTTATTAGTGTAGTTTACTCTTCTTAACTGGGTAAATCATTAACTAATGTAAGGAATATAAGGAGATTGAGTACAACCTCAGTTGCAGATTACACCAAATTGGGAAGAAGTGTCAATCTGCCTTGGATAGAAAGACCCTCATGAGGGATATTGACAGGATGGATAGCTGTTCTGAGGCAAATGGGATTAATTTCAACAAGACCAAGTGCCAGATATTGCAGTTTGGCCACAAGGAACACAGGCAATGCTGCAGGCTGGGGGCAGAGTGGCTAGAAGACTGTTTAGAAGAAATGGATGTGAGCCAGCAGTGTGCCCAGGTGGCCAAGGCCAATGGCATCCTGACTTGTATCAGAAATAGTGTCGCCAGCAGGAGCAGAGAATCATAGAATCATCGAATCACAAGGTTGGAAAGGACCTATAAGATCATTTAGTCCAACCGTCCTATCTTTACCATAACTACAGAAAACCCCTAAACCATATCTCCTAGCTGCCTAGAAGTGAACCATATCTCCTAGATGCCTAGAAGTGATCACCTGTCTGTACTCAGTGCTTGTGAGGCCCCATCTTGAGTTCTGTGTTCATTATTTGGGTAACTCAGTACAGGACAGATGTTGAGGCCATGGAGTATGTCCAGAGAAGGGCAATAAAGCTGGTGAGGAGCCTGGGGCAAAAGTCATATGATGAGTGGGTGAGGGAACTGGGATTGTTTAGACTCAAGAAGAGGAGGCTCGGGGGAATTTGTGCTTTATTTTGCCTGTTATTTTTTACAAATAAAATAAAATTCTTATATAAGTTAAATTCAGTACTTTTTAATTGTTACTGAAGTGAAAATTGTTACAGAACCTGTCCAAATGAGACATCCTGTACTAGGTATGAATGAAGCTCAGAAGGCTTTGTGTTTTGGATAATCGTCCCAAAGTTAAGATGCTTAGCACATTTTTTGTTTTTGTTTTTGTTTTTGTTTTTGTTGTTGTTGTTGTTGTTTTTTTTAAGCTGTCTGAATGAAGCGATGCTTTTGCAAGCAACACTCAACTTCTATCAACTTTCAGATTCTTCGTATGCACTGAGTATTTACTTCTTAATATCCCAAAAACCTGATGTAAAATAAGGAATTAAAAACAGGTGTTTGAGGACTCAAAGAATTAGAACAGTTTAACAAAGAAATCCAGTTGGTTAACTCTTCCCATGTGCTTCTACCATTTCCCTACTTAATATCTGATCCTTCTTTTTTCCATCTTGAGAGTAGGAAAAAAAGACAAAACAAAAACAGCAGCAACAACAAAATCAAAACAAAAAAAAAAAAAAAAACCAAAAACCAAAAAACAAACAACATCACTTACTGTATCCAGCCATTTTAATCTGTATTTATCAGACGTGTTACAGTAAACACAACACTGAAATTGTTACTTTTAATATTAACAATAATCCTTGATATATACTATACCTTCAGTTAATCCTACCTGAAAACAGACCTTTCTAACTTAGTCTCTTGATTGTTTCTTCCTTGTCTTCCATTTCTTTTCCTTGGAGCAGTTGGAGTTTATTTCAGCTTCTCATTAACTTACGTACCTTATAAATATAAGAATAGTGTGTCCATTTCTGTAATGTTAAAGTATCCAGTTATCATAAAATTCAGGCTGGACATTAGGAAGTCTCAGGCTGGACATTAGGAAGTACTACTTCTCGGAAAAGGTAGTCAGGCACTGGAATGCACTGCCCAGGGAGGTGGTGGAGTCACCAACCATTGGGCTGTTCAAGAAACGTTTGGATGTTGTGCTGAGGGATATGGTTTAGCTGAGAAGTATTGGTGATGGTTGGACTGGATGATCTTTTAGGTCTTCTCCAACCTTGATAATTCTGTGATTCTGTGAAATTCTGAAACTTTGGATATATTTGATTTGTAGACATCAGCACTGCAGCATTAGAACTACATTTGTTAAGTACATTTAAGCATTTTAGCTATTTCTTGTCTAATAGTAAGTAGTTCATCAGCTTTTACTGTAGCATTATGACATTTGAAATTCTTTCCTTGGTCTTAGCAGGAGATCCGGTGTTTTACATTTTATTTCCTTGACAGTTACAGGCTAGCAAAGTGAACATTCTCTTTTTCTTTTCATTTTCTTTTCCTAGCAGAAATGCTTTTATCAGGATTGTTTACTAATGATTATAGAAAATCTAAGTGGACATGGTCAAAGATGGAAGTGATTGTAAAAGTGCATGTCTTTCTAAAAATGTAAATAATTGTTTTTCATTTCCTCTTGAAAATTTCTAAGTGATTTTCTTTCTGATCTTGGCTTTAAATGACAAAAACTAAGACAGTGAAAGAGCCTGAAAATCAGGTATTTTGGACAGTATTTTTTCTATGTTATGACTTTCTTTTAAGATACTTGGTAGAAGAAGATAAGGAACTGATGTACATACTAATTCAAAGAAATCTTCAATTAAGTGAAACATTTTTTACCTTTGTCTTATGTCCCGGGATGAAAGTGAATTCCTTCCTGCTCACTGTGTGTTTTGTCTACTGTTCAAAGTCATAACCTTCCAGTAAGATTACAAGATTTTGTCTGCCATGTATATAGAAGTATTTTTTTTTTATTTTTATTTTTATTATTTTTTGCCCTGTAATGTAGTTAAGGTATTAAATAACTTTAACTTCAAATATGTATTTCTAGTTTCATTTGGTAATATACTCCTAAACTGTTGCAGGTTATTAAACAATGTACTTTGTTTGATATGTTTTTAAAAATTCTATATCTTCTGTGCACATTAATATTCTTTTTTCTGTATTTTATCTATATTCTTAAAAAAAAAATAGAATAAGCATTGGATCTCTTTTAAGTTTTCATTTTTGTCCTTCTCTAGCTAAACCCTGAGAGTTGTAAATGTTGATTCTAGGAAATATTAAGTAAATATATAGTGACCACAGTGTAACTCACTACCTTAAATGTTTTCATCAGTATTTTCAAAGAAAATTTGCATATTTATGGAAGTAAAATATGTTTCTGACAGTAGATTTTAGCATATGGACTGTATGTATGTCAGCCATGACAAGTCTATGTCCTAGAAATCTTCACAACAAAATAAACCTTTTCATAGCCTCTTCATCCCTTAATAAATAACTTCTCAACTGCAAGAATTACTGATCTTTTATTTGTTCATGAATGGAAATTTATGTAAATCACTTCTGATCCTACAGATACTGTTTGCAGCAGCTTACTGGGCAGAACTCTGGGTTTTTTAATTTATTCCTCTGGAGATCTCACTGTAGAGTAGATTGACGTAAGTAAGGAGACACTAAATAGTGATTTAAATAATCAATTTAAATATTTTGTTTCCTAATTAAGGTATTTCCCAAAGAAATGTTGTTCTTCATTAGCTGATAAAAGTTGTTGCCATCTTTATATTTTATATCTGTTTATTTAAGCAATTATGTCATTTAATATGCATTTATTCAGATACTTAACTTCTGAATTTCTATTATGTTTGCAAATAAAGAACGAAGATCTTTATTATTATCTAAGGAATTGTCTACATTTACTCATTACTTTTGTCACCTTTATTAAAAAGGAAATTACAATTCAATTATAAATCAGCAAAACGAGAATTTAATTAATAAAGTGTCATTTATCTTTTTTTTTTTTTTTTTTTTTTTTTTTTTCAATGATAACTACTTGCTTTATAATAAAAGGAGACATGTATGGTAGTGAATTCATTAATATATTTCTTATTTTCCTGGCCTGTATATCTTTTTATAACACTTTCTTTGCATTCATATGCTCAAAAATTCTTTCTTTCAGTAGTCGTTTGACTTTGAATGAACTAAACACTGACTGTCACTAATTGAATAAATGCAAAGAAATGTTTTCTCTTATAAGAAATGAAGTAATTTAGAATATTCAGCTTCTTTTTGTCTACTTCAATACAGAAGGATGCTCTGAAAGTAAAGCCTCTTAATTTTTTATGTTGTCCGATGATGTTAGAGGCAGATGGTGGTGGTATGGCAACAGAGGTTGAACCTTCCTGCTAATATTCAGTTGCATTTTGCAATTATGTGTGACAGGCAGCAACAGAGGGGTAGTCACTGAAGTGTGTATGATTCAAATCTGTCACTGAATTTTTCCATGCACCCACTGACATTCACCAGTGCTTGCTGAACATGTATGGAGACCAAACAGAGGATGTGAGCACAGTGAGGCAGTGGGTGTGCATTACAGTGGCAATAGTGAGAGTGGGTTACTTCTGCTTGTGCAGATTTGTACAAGCAGAGCATGCAGGCTTTTGTTCATTGTTGATAAAAATGCATAGCTATCACTGGGAATTTTTTCTTTCAAATAGTGAAGTTGCACTCTTTGTATCTGTTGTAGAATTCATGGAAATAAATAGGAGGCATTACTTTCAGAGCAATCTACATGATAGACATCTGAAAAAAAAACAACAACACTATTGAATAATAAAATGTTCATTAACAGCAAAGCATATCTTCTTCAGACATACATTTTGCCAACTAATGACACCTTTTTTGGAACACGACACTTTTTATTATCTATCAATGGGATAGGTTTATTATACATGGAAAGCAGCCAGACACTGTCTGGAATTTAAGTAATACCAGGAAATCCTTAAAAGCTACACCTTATCTTTCATACATTTTTAAATACTGGAATATGTTTATGTCTGGGGCTTTATCTTGCATTCACTTCAGTAGATTACATTGTGTCTGACCATATAAAAGTCTGTTATAATGAAAAATCAATATTTTTCATTTCAGTTAGTGGCTGTAACTCAATCAATTAGCAAAGTAATATTATTCTAATTTAGTCAAGAATAACAGAAAAGTTCCTCAATGAAATCATACACGTGTAACATAGAAATTTTGTACTGCTTTCCTACAATTAATTTTTTCCCCATTGTTTTTTTCTTCTCAGCAGACCTATTTTTTCAGTAACTCTTCTAGGAGCTCCCTTGATAGACATCAGATCTTTTAGTAGCTTACTAGCTGACCACCAGCCTGATGAGTTGAAGACATGATCCCCAATCAGCAGAAATCTCAATGATTTATTGCTTTTGATTTGTTGAAGATTCTCATTTGTTTTCAAAGACCTGGAAAGCCACTCAAAGTCTTCCAGAAAGTTATAGACTTTTGAAAGCTTCAGAGGTGGTAGATTTTACAAAGCACTTTCATTATTGTACTGCATCTCTATATGACATTTGCTGCTGGAATACTTTTTACTGTTCTACTGCCGTTGTTTTCCCCTTCTCTGTTTCTTTTTCTCTTTGAATAGCAAAAATTAGAACACTGACATAATTCTGAGAAGAACGAAATGTATCTTACTTACAAATGACAGTAAAAGTCTCCATTGATAATGTGGTGTCTTTTACCAGACTGATACATATTTAATATTCATTCATTGAATGGACTGCATAATGATGCTACTAGAATGCTTCTTCCAAAAGACATAGCATATTAATTGTCATTATCAGAACAGATTGATTTTAGATTGCAGCTAGAACATACAATATAGCCCTCCCTGCATGTAAGAATCCTATGAATAGTATGGTTTCATTTCATATTGCATATATCAGTGAAGCATTAAAGCACAACTAGATACATTTCCTGCTTATATAGTATTTTTAAATCATAAAAATAAAATAATAAAATAATAAAAATAAAATCAACCCACCCACTCTGCTATTAAGCAATATGACTAGTTAGTTTATTCCAGAATTAGTCTATATGCAATATGAATAATCAGGGCAGTACATTTTTGAAATCACAGAATCACAGAATTGTAGGGGTTGGAAGGGACCTCTAGAGATCATTGAGTCCAACCCCCCTGCCAAAGCAGGTTTCCTACACCACGTTGCACAGGTAGACGTCCAGGCGGGTCTTGAATATCTCCAGAGAAGGAGAATCCACCACCTCCCTGGGCACCCTGTTCCAGTGCCCCGTCACCCTCACCGTAAAGTTCTTGCACACATTTGTACGGAACTTTCTATGCTGAAGTTTCAGCCCATTACCCCTAGTCCTGTCCCCAGGACTACTGAAAAGAGACCAGCCTTGCCACTATGGCTCCCACACCTCGGGTACTTATAAACCTGGATCAAATCTCCTCTCAGCCTTCTTTACTCAAGACCCAGTTCACTTAGTCTTTCCTCACAGGGGAGATGCTCCAGGCCCACGCTCAAGCAGAATTGTACCACACTACATAGTAATACTAGACACACTCTAATGGATCAGGCCATGGAAAAGACTAATATGATGACTGTTTAAACAGTAGTTGTTTGTACAGCACCTGGACCTTTACCTGCTTCACCAGTGCAATTCTAAGCACATACACTGCAAAGCATTTCAAGTGCTCAGGGAATTCCCCAAGCAAGGTTGGTCTGGATATCTATAGATCAATCTTTGAATCACAGATGACTATTTAAGTATTATTCAAAGATATTTTGATTGCATGATCTAGCCTAATGAAGAACTTACATCAGACTTCCCAAGGAATTTTCACAGACATTGTCAGAAGTACTGGACGGTACTTGAAATGTTTAAAGAGGTGTAAGTAAAGCAGAGGTAATTTGCATCTGTAAAACTATATTAAATAAACTTTAACATGAATTTGTTTTGAATTTAAACTTTATAATTTTGTAACATTTTTTACCCAGTGTTGCAGTGAAAATAGAATTTTCATACTTTGATGGGGGACAGAGGCCTCATGGTAACTATGCAAGGCTGAAGTTATGGCCTATTAAACTTGTTATTAACTCGTTATGAACACTTGTTGTGTGAAACAGAGCTTCATATCAGGTGTCTCTAATTATGATGTATAGTTTTATCACAAGATAATTATAAAGGCCTGAAAATATGAGCACAGGTAGAAACAGTGGTTGCAGAACTGTAAACAATTTACTAGCAGCTGATTACTGATCACTGAGAGAACACAACCTTGGGAAAGGAAGGGGACCTCCTACTTTTAGAAAAGGAGCAGCAACTAAGCAAAGGAAAAAGAAATAGCAAAGCAGAAGAATAAACCACACACTATGGCCTGGGGAAGTAATCCTGCCTCAGTGTTGCAGAGTGCATAGTCTAGAGGAATGGGAGGCCACGGGTAAGCAATTCTCTAGAAACTCAACAAAAGGAAAATATACCAATTTTAAGAAGGGAGGAAAAGATAAAAACAGAATGCTAGTGCATTTTCAGATTCTCTTGACAGTACACTCTCAAGGCTGACTACCTTGACCTTGATGACTAAAACTTATTAAAGCTATTAGCTATGGTTACCACAGCATGCAAATAATTCAGGATGTGATTATTACTGTTTGGAATAAATAGTGATAATGATAAAATATATGTAAGAGCTCCTTTGATAATGGACTGTGTTGTTAATGAATGTAGTCTAGTTAAGTTGCATTTTAAAGTTTAAATCTGATTTGTCACTCTTTTAAACACTACTGTCCCAACAATGCTTAATTCCTTAAGTGATATATATGTAATCATAGAATCACAAGGTTGGAAGGGACCTACAAGATAATCTGGTCCAAACATCCTCCCTTTGCCATACCTACAGAAAACCACTAAACCATATCTCCTAGCTCTTTATTCAGATACCTCTTGAACCCTGCCAGGGATGGCAACTCCACCACCTCCCTGAGCAGGCTATTCCAGTGCCTGACCACTCTCTGAAAGAAAAAGAGTTGCAACACACAATGTGTGGGTCAAGAAGACCCATCAAAGGCAATAGAACAGTCATAAAAAGGGAAGAAAAAAATCTACTGTCTCCATCTTGAAAGTTCGAACCACAGAAGTTAAACCATCAGTTTAAGAGCTTTTGTTCCAGCCCTTAAATGTAGGCTATCTTTATGGACCACAGGTATGTAAGCAGTGACTACTTCCTTATCTCAAAAAAAGTTCTTACTTCTTGTTTTGCTGCTTCATTTCTCCCTCTGAGAACTTCTCCTAAAAGTTACTATTGACTCTGATTATTCAGATGTTGCAGTAAACAGACATTTCCACATTAAATATAGCTTGATTAATTATTAATACACAGGTGTAATATTATGTGGTGTTTGGCTACCCTTCATTGAATTTGCATTTCTAAATAAAACAAACCTTAAAGCATCTACCTACTTTTGTATACAATTATGACAAGGAACCGGATTTGTTGTCACAGTGATTAATGAAAACAGTGTGAAAAGTATTAACCATTATCTGTGTCCAAACTCAGTGGCTACTACTGACTGTATTATCTGTGAAATTTGTAGGTTGCTTTTTTCTTTAGTAATCATTTCATTTAGTGTTAAATGCTTACTCTTGACATATATTGCATTTTTTTCTCTTACACTACTATAGTGGCCTCAGCTGAGTCTATCATGCAGAAAGAAGTGCAAGGCAAATAGTACATTTTCAAACATTACTTTATATAGCAATAAGATGAAGTCACAAGAAAAATAAGTTTTACTGGTTAAATTTGTTACCAATTCAGAGTTAATAGTAAGAAAAATATGTTTATGCTATGGTCTCTTCTCACTGGTCACATGTGACAGGATGAGGGGAAATGGACTCAAGTTGCACCACAATAAGTTTAGGGTGGATATCAGGAAAAAACTTCTTTACAGAAAGGGTTGTTAAGCACTGGAATAGGTTCCCCTGGGAGGTGGTTGAGTCACCATCCCTGCATGTGTTTAAAAACTATTTGGATGTGGTGCTCAGGGACATGGCATAGTTGGGGGTTGTTAGTTAGGGTAGTATGGTTAGGTCGTGGTTGGACTTGATGATTTTCAAGGTCTTTTCCAACCTGCGTGAATCTATGATTCTATTACCATGCACATTTTATGATGCACTGAAGGAAAGCATAGCAGGTGATACAGAAGAGACAGGTATTAAAGTAGAAAGGGGTTGAGGGTAATGTTCTTGACAGCAGCATAGGATTATTGGTTCTTTTGCTATAGAGCATTCTAGTACAATTCTGAAATAGACGTGAAGACTATGTGGAGTTTCTTGCAAATTTTTGTTTTTGAATAGAATCAGAAAAAAAAAGGGTCTCTGAGTCTGTAAAGAGTAGACTGTTTTCTGTGTCTACATACAATATAAACACAGGTTATGCTGACGGAAGATGCATAGTTTGTTCTGTTCATTTCAGTCTTCATAATCTTGTGTTACTATCTTTTTTCTTCATGTGATACATTACTACTGATAATGCAAAGAGATCTCTGTGGGTGATAGGGATGAATCATTTGGAAATCAGCAAGCCAAAATCAATACAACTGACACGTCCTTGGGCTATCTGGCTTGCTTTCTTCATAGAGCAATTTCATTACACCAAGGAGATAGCAAGGACAACCTTCATTCATAACTTATTCTAATAATTCACATAAATTAAGATCAAGTGATCTTTTGTTGATGTAACAGAAGATCTTTCAACAGAAAGCTTTTTAATGTCAAAGATCACATGGTTATACAGACTAGTGAAAACAGGGAAAAAAGAGTTACATCTGAGGGGATACAAAACACATAAAAATATCCGTGGAGGTGATTCAAGATACTGTGGTTGTGTAATCAACACTGTGCATGCTCTGTATCACTTTGGAAGGGAGAAGCTGCAATGCATCATTTGACAGAACTCTCTCTCTTCTTTGGTATGTCTAGACCCAATCCTAAGGGTGTTGATAAATAGGACAGTCTTGGGAGATAAAAATAACAGAAAGAACTGTTTAAGATAAGTCAAGATCAAAAAAGAATGAATATATGTCATATAAGGCACCTAATAGTCTAATATTGTCTAACAGGGCACCTAAATTACTTGTTTTTGAAAAAATAATGCTTCCAAAGCACAGAGTAATATAGATTAATAAGGCAGACTACAACTGGCAGGAATTCTGTAAGAATAGAAGATAGCAAGTGAAATTATTAAAAAAAAAAAAAAAAAAAGCTTTTTTGAGATCTGTGTACTTTCACATGAGAAAGCAACTCTGATTACTCTTACCACTAGTTACTCTGGCCTCTAACTACTCTTACCACTTCTGTCTTGATTGTGTGCAATATTATTTCATTTAGTCATAGTTGTTAGCTAGCATGGTAACAGATGTACTGAGCAAAGAAAAAGTAGTATGTAATCAATTTCTTCCAAGCTATCAGCACTATATACTTGTAATATTACTTTCCAGATCCAACAATCAGCAAATAAATTGGTTTATCTGGGGAATTTTGACAACCCTGTACACCAGCCTTAAAACTACTGTTCAGCCAGTTTGAACTGTCTTTCTATAATATTCATGGACATAGATGTTTCATAAAATCAAGACAAATGAAAACCAGATCTATTGCATGTGTGTGCTGAGTAGTATTATTCCTGTTACTGAATTTTCGAGCTTATAACAATAAGTATCAATTTTAAATGATTTTTCTGTCACAAATTCAGTTTCATCTTAACCAAAATACTTAATGAGAACTCCATCTGCTAAAAGAGAATATGAAAAATATGAAAACTGATATGAGGTTTAGAGAGAGAATAGAAGCAATTAAAAATGTAACAGAGCATCTTATTTCAACTAATTTTGATAAAATTTCATTTCATATTACCTTACACATAGGCTGATCTTGTGTGGTCTGTATTTTCTTTCAAGGAATGACTTTGATTATGAGGCTACTTTGCTGCTTTGATTGTGAGATTTCTGCTCTGAAAGATGTGAGTAGTGTCTCTTTGCGTGACTTTAGTCTCTAACTAGAGTCAGAGGGGTTGAAAGTAGGGCAGTGATTGCACAGCTGTGAACTTACCTTATTAACAAAATGGAACAAAATAACAGTGGAACAAAACAGAGACACTCGATCCTCTCCTAGCACTGTTGAATCTGCTATTTAAACTATATAAATTCTCTTCCCCAACTGCAGTCGTTAATATAGATTCCAGCAATAATCTACAATTTCTTTCCTAGTATTCACATAAAAGCAACATCACATCAGTTCTCTCACTGCTTCCCCACTGAAAATGGGACAAGCTTCCTTTGCCTTCCCACTGTATGAAGAAGAAGGCAGTGTCCAGCTGTGCATAAGTTGGCTGGAATCTTTTGCTTGATTTTTTCTAAGACAAAAGAAGTACCATTGTTACCTCTATAATCTGGCACTGCAGCAGCTGATATACAAAGGCTGTACATGTACTAAACATAATAATGTATTAAAGTAGATAATATACTTAATGATGTAAGGAAAGGGAGTGAGAACAGTGTGTGTCCTCGGTGGTTTCTTCCTCACTGACACTTTTTTTCCCTGGAGATAGAAAGGTGGGTAGCACTGAGTTGTTTACTGTGATTCATTTAACCCCTATGTATTTAGCACAGTGAGGTACTCACACTCTTTTCTCTTGAATACTAAATGCCATGATGTTTTGAATGTGACAAGTGTATTCCAACAACACAGGCAGTGCATATAGAAATACATTGGTATATATGCCCAAGAAATGAGAACTTTGTTCAACCAAATTAAGGTCTTAATAAAATCAAAGAACACAAATGCTTGGTGAACAGTAATGAGACTGCATTTGGGATGTAATGTTTGAGCAAAAATAATTATCTCTATCTAATGCTATAATGCAAGCTGTTTGGTTGTGTTTGTGACAATATGGTTTGAATCAGTTATGTTGAACCCTTGCCAATATGTTCATAATGACTCTCAGCTGTGAATTAGAATGAAATTGAGTTCTTCCTGTAACTGTTTGGATGAACACTCAACATTCTGAACAGGAGGATCATTTTCTTAAAATACTGTGTACACTGTTCTGTGTGATAGACTTTGCCATAAATCCAGTAATTTTTGTGCTTCACAGAAATTTTCAGTGGCTGACGGTGTCTGGATTTATCATCTGTAGAATAACATATATTCTGCAGCCATTTCATATCCATTTTTGATATGCTTCTTTTAAAATTCTTTTTATTTTTCTGTTTGATTCAAATAATTATTACCTTCTGCTTTCGCATTCCAGTAATTATTTTGAAAAGCAAGTTATTAAACTTCACATAACTTCACATGCAAAGAATGACATGTTAATATTTCCTCGTAATTATATATTACTCCTTAAAACAATGGAAGAATCAAAAAACAGTGCTGAATCTGCCATCCTAAATTCACTCAAATCATCCTAAATTCAGTCAAAGAACTTTGCTTCCCTCCTATCAACTGGAGCAAGACAAAAATGCAGTAATAATATTAAAGATGAGATTTCCCCAATTTATGTGTTATCCAAGAGCAGTTTCAAGCTAAAATTAACAACAGCCTCGCAGACAGAAATTTTTTCAGTGTTAAAGTACGGTATATACTACATCAAACTGTACAGACAAGATCCCAAACCCCTAAAACAGAAGCCTTTAATTGTTTGGTTTTTTGTTGTTGTTGTTAAAATGTGTCCAAATTAATATCTCCCAGTTGCAGACAAGTTTGTGTTAGAAGTGCTTCTATCAGGAATGATTTCTACTTACAAGAATTTCTAGTGCATTGCAAGGTCAAGATTGTGTTTGAATAAAATTTCTGATAGTATTTAGCTGATAGAACTGCATTCAGCGTTTACAGTCACGTACATAGCACAATAGTGAATTTTTACAGCAACAGATAAATGACTGGAAATAGGTTCTAAATTTGGGATGATAGCTTGTGTTATTTCTCTGAAATATCACCTCTAAGGGTAAGATGTTGGAGCTAGTACTGTAGCACTTCTGTGTCAGCAGTTTACTTGATGCTCAATTTGTTTGAATTGAAGTAGTCCAGTGATTCTGAGTGAGCCCTTTTACCTTTTTTTAAAAGGCAAAGTGGCAGGGAACAGTGAAGTGCCTTATAGAGTTCATATGGTAAAGCCTTAGTGCATTTATTCCCTGAGCTGGGCCTACTTCTCTTTCCATTTACTTCCATTTACCTTGTCTCCTGTATAGGTCAGTACTTTGGAATTTGATCCTTTAGAAACAATTGATGGATAAATCTATTCAAAGAAACACCTGTTTTTTTTAGGTAAGCTATCTTAGCAGCAGGAATCCTCCTCTCTCTAGGAGAACCACTGCTTAAAAATTTGCTAACGAAGCCTAGTTTCAAAAATGAGGGCATTGAAGTTAAACTCTGAGCTCAGATTAAAATTGGTCCCTTGGTAAAGAAAAGTGCCCTCCCATGTCTCTGGCACTAATAATGGTCATTAAATTCCTATCAACTTCTCTAGTTTGTTACTCAACTTTCCTGCCTATGAATTTAGTTTTTTAGGAGCCTTGGAAAAGGTTCTTATCAAACAAACAGTAATTACTAGAAATAATTGCAAGATTACGTTTCTATTACTTCAGGAATAGTGTAATCACAGAAAGTATCCATCTTTTCACACAGCTTAAGCTTCTTGGAAGAGAGAGGAATCCAGTGGAAAAGTATCTGTTTCTCATCTGTAGATGCAGTTTAGGACTTACCTACTTGTTCTGGGTATATTCCTTTATGCACATTCCGGAGACTTCTGTACTGTTATCTGCTGGATGTAAATTCTTTCTGTGACAAGTCTCTGAAATAGAACAACTGCTGACAGGAGAGAGAATGAACAGTTGGCATCATGGATTTGAATCAGGAATCTTTCAGAAGAATAATTAAATGTAGACATTCTTTCATGTTAAAAAAAAAATAAAGAAAGAAAGAAAGAAAGAAAGAAAGAAAGAAAGAAAGAAAGAAAGAAAGAAAGAAAGAAAGAAAGAAAGAAAGAAAGAAACGCACACACACACACACACACACACAAAACCATCAACAAAACAAAACAAAAGTATCACAGTATCGTGCGAGTTGGAAGGGACCTTAGAGATCATCGAGTCCAACTCCCAGAATTCGAGCTCTCTGTGTAGCAGAGCAGCATTTCTGCCACTTACGCCACAGGGGGGATTCGAACCCCGGGCCTCTGGTGTTGCAAGCAGCAACTTATACCACTGCGCCACCAGAGGTACACAAGTGTAGTCTTTGGGTGTATTTCTGTTTATCTTTCTCCATTTGAAGTTGTTGACCCAAACAAACCTGTCCATATGTAATAGACAAATGCTTCTGTGCAGACATAAGTTATCCTTCATCAGAAAAGAATCTGAATGAAAGAGAGAGTACTGTTAGATCTTTCCTAGTCTGACTCCAGTATTTGTTCGTGTACAAATTTAAAATTAATTAATTTTAAAAAATTAGTCTCTGACAAACTGAATTTGGTTTCCCTACATCATACCATTGCATACACTATTTCCAAGAACATTTTCAAAACTTGTTACTGTATTTTAACTAGTAGAGACTGAGAATGATCTGGAAATGTCAAAGGTATTTTTAAGACTGGAATAAGTGAGTTTCAGCTTTCAGGCTGATCTGAAATCAAGGACAGTAGATGTGCTCAGTTTTGTCTCTTTTTCTGTTTTCCCTTTAACAGACTGGTTAGGTTGAATCGTAAAACAATGTGATTTAAAATCTTGCTGTCTTGTATGTGGAACTATCAAAAATGAATTCAGTCAAAGGTCAGAAGCAACTGCTATTACATTTAAATTTTAAGGTATTTTAGGAGGTACAATATATAAGGTCAAATAAGAGCACTAGAAATCAAGCCAGACAGGGAATAGACTTGCAGACTCATGAAGAACCAAGAATGCATATATGGGCAGTAATTTTCTGCAAGCTGTCATGCAGCAACTTGGTGCATGCAAATTCTGTGAGACAGTAAATCTCTGAAAAACTTGAATGAAAAAATGCATACCAGCAAAGAAAGTGATTAACAAGCAGATTAGGCTCTTGAAACTGCTCATGTTCTGAGTTTAAACTTACTTGTTGACCATCTTCTTCAACATTAAATGAGCAACTATGCTTCACACTCCCTTTATGTAACTCCTAATATGTTTCTAATTTTGATGATTTTCAAGATGAAGAAAGGTTACATTCTAAACCAGAATGCAATACTGATAATTTTCTTCTTTCTCTTGTTTACTGCAGCCAGAAATTTTGTTGTATTTAATTTGATATTTCTGAAATTGAAAAATCAAAAATAACAATTAAATAACCCTAAGATTTTCTTCAAAAAACTCTTTAAAAGCAACTTATATTGAATTAGAAATCATCAGAAGAATATATCAGCCTCATACATGAATATTTCACTGATTTACGAGAAAGTTTGAAATATTAAGTATATCTCAAAACTAACAAAAGTACTGATATGTTAAAATATTATTTTCTTTAGTTAACGTTTTTTTCCCACAAGCATTATAAATTTAGGAGTAAAATTATATAATAAAGTTTTATAGCTCTGTATGTCTGGACATGCTTGATCTATAGAGAATTTGTTATTGCATTCCCTGATCAAAATATTTTATTATTGATGTCAAAAAGGGTAAGTCCAATAATGAAACAATGTTGATATAAAATGAACATTGCCATAATTTTAATTTGACTGGATCATGTGGGAGGTTTTCAAAAAATAGGATGCAGAGATCTGAATAAATTTCTTTGTATATCAACATGTCTTTTGAAGAACTAAGATAATGATAAAGATTTCATTTTAAAACAAAACTATCAGGTTCTTTACAGTTATTAAGATAAGATGTTTATATAAAATTCCTACTCATTTATGTTACTCTGGAAGAGAGAAATTACACAACACATGCAGCAGATATTATTAGTATCCCATCTACTGTTATTTTTTTGTTGTTAATTTAGAAGATAAATTGCCTAGAAACGTGTATCAGTATCTTATGGACATAAACCACACTCATCTCTTATCATCCTTAATCAAGAGGAGATAGGTCATTTCATGCCTCACCAATTTATGACAATGCTAGACAAAAAAAAGGTCAGTTAATTCACAGGTAACAAGAAGTGCCTGGAATATCACATCACACAAATAACTTGATTTCTTATTACTCAGCTTCAAACTTGCAGACATTTTTAAAGATTAATTGGCTAGGCCTAACTTTCTTAGAGCTTGACGTTCATCTCCTTCTACAGCATAATGTCTATGAGTAATGCGACAAAATGAGTGATGGTACCTGTTTTTGATTATGATACTCAAAAATAATCTGCAACCAAGGTTTGTTATGTTGACTTGTTTTCAAATTCTGTGAACCTATTCTAAACTTACAGGACTAATGACCAAATTGTCAGCTGTGTCTCCCAGGAAAACAGTATGGGTATTTTCCATTTCTGAATATTTTGATCAAAATAGCAAAAGGAAAAATGCTTTATTTCTGTTCTTCAGGACATAAATATTGTTCAGTAAGTTTTCTACCTAAGCCCTGTCCTCAAAGAATGGTTCAGTCTGCAGCATTCTTAATGCATATATAATACACAAGTCCTTTAGTAAGGTGTGCTACCGAACTCATTAGCTGTTTAGTCCCTTGAGTAATCCAAGTTTTTATTTTTTAACCACAGTTTACCCTGGGTATGACACAATCATATCCTGTAATGAAACATTTCAATTTCATCTTGATCGGAATGGTTTTTTATTCTGACTTCATTTCCAGAATGTTCTGCTTGCTCTTAGCACTTCTTTAATAACAAAGGAATGCAGAATGTAGATTAAGTGGTGTTTTGTAGTCTATAAAATATCCTGTATTGGTCCAGTCCTTGTTTTGAACACATAAGCTCTCAACCTGATGATGGCTGTTCTTTAAAGACAGCTATTTGCAGTTGTAAAGCAAACAAAGGTGATGACAGGTGATCCCGGACGAGCCCCCAAAAAATATTGTGTGCCCCGGTGGCGCAGCGGTAGAATTCCCGTCTGCAACACCAGGGGGCCTGGGTTCGAATCCCCCCTGTGGAGCAGGGGGTAGAAGTGCCACTCTGCTACACAGAGGGCTCGAATCCCGGGAGTTGGACTCAATGATCTCTAAGGTCCCTTCCAACTCGCACAATACTATGATACTATGATACTATGACAGTTTTCATTTGAGATACAGGAGCAATAGAACAAGAAATCAAAAAAAGAGGAATTAACTCACCCCTCCCAGCGACAGTTTGGAAAAATTGGTGAGATGAGGAATGCAGCCTTCTTTTATTTGGAAGCACAGCAGGAAGCAGGAGAGAGGAAAGCTGGATCTAGGCTCCCCCTGCTCTGGACATCCAGATCTCATGTACTGGTTCAGGCTGCAACCTGACAATTCCACTGCGGTAGTTTATCTACTTCCCAACATAGAGGACAAGTCCTCTGCTTTTCCTTCTTCTGTCTCTTTTAAATGTTTGTGCCCCTCGGTCTTAATATTCCAGTTGTGTGACTTGTCCCACCATGTTTTTATGATAGCAAGGGCATAATACTGGAACATATTCTTAGATAACCTAAACTATTGATTGTGATAGGCAGATAAGCTGTACTACTGTGGTTTAACATGGCAGGTGGCTAAGCATCACACAGTTCCCTCCCTTCCTGGTGAGATGAGGGAGAGCACTGGGGAAAAGAAAGAAAGTAGAATTCATAGGCTGAGATAAAACTATACTAAGACAAAGAAAAGGAGAAGATAATGGTCATGACCATATATATGAAAAAATATATAATAAATATAATATTTGCAACAAATATTATATTATTATATATTATTATTATTAATAATATTTATAATAAATAAATAAAGGTGCTTACGATCCTTTTGCAATAATTTGATGATGGGCACTAGAATGTTTAGTAGCCACAAAATATATTTTTCATTTTTTTAGTAATGTAACTTAATTATTCCTCAACTCTAGGTAAAGGATTACTTATTAACAGCCTCATTTTGCTCTCCAAATATATTTTGTTTTCTGTATATGCTATTTTCTTCTTTGCCAAAGCAAAATTTTGCAACATTTTCTCACTATTTCAACCTTATGTAGAATAATAGAATAAACTTTTTTCAAATGAGAACTTTCAGGTCGAATAGAACACAAAATTGTGTCATAGTAAACATATATGTGTTGAGAAAGGCATCTTGTATGGATGTTTCCTGGCCTGTGTATAACACTTCACCTTTTCTTTAAGATACTTGTTCACTAAATGGGTTACAGCTCAGTTAGAATGCACATATTTGTGTGACTTAAATTCTGTTGAAGTCTCTTTCCTGCAGCAGGAAATACAGGTAAGCTCTCTGATCACAAAGAACCATAACTTTCCAATTAACTTGTACTGGTACCAGATTTCTGCAGCCTCTGCTATTTGCATTAGGAAATAGATTCCTGCCATCATTTCCTAATGTTTATTTCTGTTCATAAAAGACCTTTAAACTAGGTTTGTATATATATTTTGTTAACATGATCATGGTTTTTATAATGCTTTTGTACTTGTGTCCTTTTCCATCCAATATTTCATGGAGTCAGCCCTGAATTGAAAAGTTCTGGACTTAGGTTGAGGTGATCCTAGATATGTATACAGAATGGGAGAACTCCTTGAGTGTAGCCTTGCTGAAAAGGATTTAGGGGTCCTAGTAGATTAAAAGCTTTACATGAGCAAGCAGTAGCTGGCTGGAAGGCCAATGATATTCTGGGTTCCATCAGAAGAGGGGTGGACAGCAGGGTGATTGTCCTCCTCTATTCTGCCATTGTGAGGCCCCATCTAGAGTACTGCCTGGGATCCCCAACATTGTAAAGATGTGAAACATTTGGGTAGGTTCCAGAGGATGGCTCAAAGATGATGACAGGGTTGGAGAACCCTGCCTGAAAGGCAGATGGGCTTGTTCAGCTTGGAAAAGAGAGAGCTATGAGAACACCTTATTATGGTCTTCCAGTATTTAAGAGGAGATTATAAACAGGAGTGAAATCAACATTTTATACTGGTAGATAATAACAGCACAAAGAGGAATGATTTTAATCTACAGGAAGGGAGACTTTCCACTCACATTTAATGAGAATGTGGTGAGGTGCTGGAACAAGCTGCCCAATGAGGTTGAGAATGTCCCATTCCTAGATGTTTTTCAAGGTCAGTTTGGATGGGGTCCTGGGAAATCTGAACTAGCTTGATTGATTGGCAATCCTGCTAATCCTGCCTGTGACAAGAGTGTTGGAAATGATGATCCTTGACGTTGCTTACAACTCAAGCTATTGCATGATTCTTTTATTATATGATTCCTTGTAAGATGAAAGAAAACTATGAGACTAACCTGATACTAATCCTCATGAGCTGTAAGAAGTTCACGTTTGCTGTCACACTGGAAGCTGCATTATGTATGTAGGGGTATCAATTTACGATAGGTAGCAAATTAATGTATGTATTTTTAATAGTTATATTGTTGTTTCTTAGTGCAGTTAAATGTTCATTAGAATAATAGTTGTGGCTTATTCACTAAGAAATGCTAATATTATTTTTCATATATTAAGTACAGTGAGATGGTAAAAATGTTTATGTATGTGACAGATCGTGACATCAGACAATCATTTTACATAGTATGCTATGTGTAATTTTGTCCCTGGCCAAACAGAATGTAATGTTTGTGTGTTGATTCTTCATTGCTATCCGTAGTTGATGGAACCAGTAGCATCACAAATAGAATTTCATATTCATGAATAATTTTTTAACAGATTTTTATATTTAAATAAAATTGATTTATATCTCACCTTATCTGTAATAACTTTCGTAAAATTTGCTAGCAGCGTTATGTGTGGGGGTTAAGTTTAATGCTGCTTTCAAGTTCTAAAATACTACTCAGAAATTAGTGGTTGAGCAACACCCGTGCATCAATTTCTTTGTAAAACATTACCAATTCTCCAAATCATATGCCAGGTGTTATTTGGATTGTTTTCTTTTTTATAGTTTTTTTTTTTTTTTTTTTTTTTTTTTTTTTTGAGTGAAACTACTGTAAAGATGGACTATTCACGGTAGATTCTGATGGAGATAGCAAAATGACTGCACCTTCTATCTCTGCAGAGTTAATGGAAAATGGCAGGTTCCTCCTGGGGAATGCCTCAGCTGAGGGAGCCTTAGCTCTACCTTCAGTATCATTTCAGTCAAAACTCAAGGCTTTCCATTGCTGAAATAGTTGAAGAAGCTCTTTCTGGATCCACTCTCTGCATTAAAATTATGAATTTTAGTCAGGTGCAGCAAGGCACTCCTGAATATTTCTCATTAATTCCAACATCTGGTTCAAGGCAACTGCTTCTATGAGCGCTTAGTATTTGTCGTGTGCTGTTCCTGCTGATTTGCCCATTTGCTGTGTGGTGACAATAGCTGGTGTTGTTAACCTCACAACATTGAAGTAGGAGATAGAAAACAAATAGTTTCTAATTCCTAAAACTGAAGTTGAATATTCTGTTATTTGAGCAACAGTTGAATAACAGTAAAAAACATGGCAGAAACATTTGTAAATGATAAATCTTTAAAATAATTGAGCCCCTTTGACAAATTCATTTATGCTTACCCAATACAGTTAGTGACATTAAGAGCTATAGTGAATTGCAGGACTTACTTAAATTATAAGACTCTGCTTTGGTTTAGGCATTTAGCTATGTGATAGTCTGAGTCAGGCTTGAGTTAGAATAAAAAATGTGTTAGGTATTCCAGAAGGAGACCTTCTATCCCTCAACTCTATAACATATTTAAAGGAAGGTTAACTAGTTCAGAAGGTGGATAGTTTGCATACATCTTTTTGCTTAACAGTCTCCAAGCAGATAGATTTGAATTTCTTTGCTGTAAGCTTCTCATTCAGATTGCTGATCAACACATCTTTTTTATGCATACACAGTTACATTTTCTACTGTCTTTGTTCTTGAAATGGATTAGCATGTTCTTTAACCAGATTAGTGTGCTTTGTTAAAAGCAGAGAGACACATTGATATTTAAGCCAATAGAGAGTGTGATAAATCCAGCACAAGGTACATTATAACTCATCACTTGCGGCTTGGCATTGCTTTAACTATATAATTTTAGAGAACAAATGTGTGGGAAAAAACCTGTATTCCAACCTAAGAGCATGCTAATTTCATTTTACGGCTACACAAGAGGTTATATTAATTAATTAATTAATTAATTTTTTTAAACTGCAGTGTAGTTTAGAGAAGCTATTTTTTACTGGCGTAATGGAAGCATCGGTCTTTCAGATCTCGTTGCATGTGACTTTGACTAATTTATTTATAATCTGGATGAACTACTATCATTGCTTTTTATACTCCTTTTTAGATTTGACTTCTGCTTCTGGAGTCTACTACAGTCTACTTTTAATAGGACAGAAAAGGAAGGAATAATAAGAGTATACAAAACAAGTGATGTACAGTGCAGCTGTTCATCACCAGATGACTACTGCTCAGACATTTCTCAATGCCTTTGCCCACTCCTGGCTAACTCCCCCAGTTTTCTTGTTCTGTATGATACTATGGTATGAAACATCTCTTTGGTCACTTGGAGGCAGAAGTCCTGGTTCTTTTTCTCCCAGCTTCATGTGTACTCCTTGCTTCTCACTGGCAGGGCAGTAGGAGAAACTGAAAACTCCTTGCCTTGGTATAAGCACTGTTGAGCAACAACTCAAATATTAGTGGTTACCTACAGTATTCTTATCCTAAATCAAAAACATGGGGCCATACCAGATACTATGTAGCAAATTAATTCAATCCCAGCAGAAACCAGGGAAACAGTTCATCAGGAGCAGACTATTTCAGTGTGGGTTGCTGTCTAAAGGCCACAGGTCCTACACAGATCTCCAGTGTTAGATTTCCAGGGACTACAGCTTCCTTCAGTGTATATCCCCATGTAGAGTCATGTGGTCCTCCAGAAGCTGCAGTGTGGATATGTTCCCCAGTGTCTTCCTCCATGGGCAGCAGGGAGACATTCTGCGTTGCTGCGGTCTTCTACAAGCTGAACCCATTCTCTTTACTTCTTCATCAATTTTGATGTCTGCAGATCTGTTTGCTTTTTTTTTTTTCTTCTTTCTTGTAGCTTTCACAAATATGACTTCTCAGTGGTGTCAACAGTGTGACTGAACAGCTCAGCTGTGTCTAGAAGGTGGTAGGGTGGTCTGTTGGAGCTGGAATTCACTGTTTCCAGCATGGGGTATTTGCTTCTGCTTATTCTAGTTCTCAGTTTCAAAAAGGTGAAAAAGACTTTTATTCTTTTGTTCAGTTAGGTCTGGTTAAAAATGAAACAACTTCAGTTCTTCCTACTTGATTAGCTCAAGCAATTGCAAATACCTATTGGCGCATAGCAATAGGTGAAGTTTACTAGATGTGACTGTACTTCTACATTGTTTCAAGTTGGTGAACATTAAATACTGAATAATTTACAAGATAGAATTAGTTAAATAGAATTGGAATGAAGAATGAAAAGCACAGAAGCTAAGTTTGGTATCCATGCAGATGGAAGGGTGTCTTATCCTCTATCTTCAGCCCAAATGAGAACAAGACTATGAAGAGGAAAGGGACCTGGGGGTGTTGGTCGATGCTAGGCTGAACATGAGCTGACAATGTGCCCAGGTGGCCAAGAAGGCCAACAGCATCCTGGCCTGTATAAGAAATGGTGTGGCCAGCAGGAGCAGAGAGGTAATCATTCCTCTGTGCTCAGTTCTGGTGAGGCCTCATCTTGAGTGTTGTATTCTGTTTTGGGCTCACTACAAGAAAGACACTGAAGTTCTGGAAAGTGTCCAGAGAAGAGCAATGAAACTTGTGAGGGGTCTAGCACACAAGTCTTATGAGGAACAGCTCAGGGAGCTGGGATTATTTATCCTGGAGAAGCTCAGGGGAGACCTCATTGCACTCTACAACTTCCTGAGGGACGTTGTGATGAGGAGGGGCTTGGCCTCTTCTGCCAGGCAACAAACAGGACCTGAGGAAATGGCCACAAGTTGTACTAGATGAGGTTTAGACTGGACATAAGAAGGAACTTTTTCTCTCAGAGAGTGGTCAGGCACTGGAATGGCCTGCCCTGGGAGGTGGTGGAGTCGCCATCCCTGGCAGTGATCAAGAGGCATCTGGACAGGGAGCTAGGAGATATGACTTAGTGGTTTACTGTAGGTATGGTAAAGAGAGGATGGTTGGACTAGATGACCTCACAGGTCCTTTCCAACCTTGTGATTCTATGATTCTATGATTCTAAGACATTGTAATGTTGCAGTGTGGGATAAAAGTACATTATTTGTTAATTTACCTTTCCCTGAGGAATGTTCATTAAGATAATTTTGGCTCACACTAGATCAATTATGCTTGGAAGTATAAACATTAATGTAGTTGCAATCTAATGAAACAATATTAAGACATTATCATCCTTTTTGTTGTCTAATTCAATATGGTTTTGATATTAAAAATATTCCCTCAACTGTTCTAGGGAGCACCATTCAAAAATATTTTAATTAAATACCTAGACAGAAAAAAAAAATGTACATTTATTAAGGGGAGACTTTATCTCCATTTTTTCCTTTCTGACTGGTTTTATTTATATATGTTTTATACCATATCATCAACAATTGAACAGAAGGTATGCCTGGCATACGATTTTTAAACAGTTATTAACATTAAGCCTATCACAATTTAGAACATAGGTTTTTGCATCTGTAATGAATGACCTATTGCAGTCAGTAGCATTGCATATAGGTGATGTTATTAAAAAAAAAAGTATTATTTTCGAACCTATGTATAAACGCAGATGAGTACTAAAAAAGAGTACTGAAAACCTTTAGTTACGCCACCCTTTTATGGGGTCTCTTCAGAGTTCTGGTTTCTCAGCAATAAAGTCATTAAAAATTGCTTGGAGCTAAATTCTGAGATCTATTTTGAGACTATGTTAAGTATTTCAAGATGTATAATAGCTGAAAATAGAACTTAGGAATTCCATGTAAATCATTTGATCTGTGTCATGATCCCCTAACTGCAAGCAAGAAAAATGGGGTAGTGATATAACATTGCTCCTACAAATGAATATTTGTATGTTTTCCAAAATTGTCTTATGCAGTTACCAAATTCCAACGTTCATAAGATGAGAAAGTAGTCTTAGAGAAGTAACAGAAGGCAAACAGTGTAATTAAGATTACATTAAGAATCCCTGCAGCTAATGATATAAGGCAATATGTGAAATACTACGTATTTAAATTTTGGGCTTCTTAACTGCTGCAGTGTGATTTCTGTGAAAGAAAGATTTTATATTTTATATACCAGGTGATATAAAAGGATTATACTTCAAATAAATATTGACTGGACGAAATTCCAAAAATAATCTTTCTTAACTAAACAAGAAATATAAATAATTTGTAAGCATATAATCCTCATAAATGCATTTCATTTCAAATGAGGCAGAACATTTCTAGTACAATAACATTTGATGTAAAATATGAATCTTTGCATCATTTAAAAATTTATTGTTTGACCGTTTGGTTGGATATAGGTTACATGGAAAAAGAAACAGTTGGTATGTACAAACACTGCATTTCCAGTTTTGCCTTTTAGTTGTAATGCAAACTAAACCAGTATAGAATGTGGGTGTCTACAATGCTTAATTCCAGAGTGTCTTATACTGCTTTTTAACATCTAAGACTTTTTTCCTCAGACCATTTTGATAACATGCTTTAGTAACTAGATTTTTATTTTTTTATTTTTTTCAAAATAAGATGGAATCTGATTATTTGAAAATTTGACATCAGTTTCCTTTGTAATATGTGAAATATGATAAAAGGACTGTAGTTCCTGTGCATCTTAGGGGTTTATAGCGGAACAATGAAATAGTCAGAACAATATATATTTTTTAAGGAAAAGAATTGAAGCACCTGGTACTTGAGAAAGAAGGAATAAAAAGTGTCAGAATCTTGACTGTTGATGGAGGCATGTGTATGGTGTGACAGCTGGTCTTTGTAAAATGCAAAACTGCAAATTACAATGCCAGATAATACCATGTTTAGCATCTTTTCCTGTGGTTTGTATTTGGAGCAGTGCTTGACAATTCCATTGGAGACAATAAAATAGTTGTTGGCACAATTTAATTACTATATAAAGGCACAATCATTTCATGGAACGTCAGGGGGTAAGGAAGCCATCAATTACTGTGCTTAGCTCGACTTTATTTAAACAAATGATTTTCTAATTCTGGTACATAAACTATATGCTTCCACTCTATTGTGATATTTAGTTCCAAGAGCTTTTCATTTGGGTTGTAAAATATCCCAGGCTAACCAAATATATTAAAAATCAATGTTATAAAGAACAAGGTGATTACAGACACTCTAGAAGTGCTTTGGAAACAAACGTGTTTGTAGAAATCTGTGCTGCTATTCACTGAGCAAAGCAATATGCTTAACACTGAAGCCCACAGGTGTCACAAACCCTTAGTAGCAGAATACAGAAAGGGTTTTGGCTGATAGTTCACCCTAATGATTCAGCTCAATTTCAATTGGATATAGCAGTAAATAACTACGGAAAAGTAGAAGTGGCAGATAGACACTATGAAGAACATGCAATATGATCTTATTCAAACTGACTGTTGCGTAACACTTCATATTCTTTTCAAAATCAGGATAACCATATGCTCTTCATTAAGGTAGAATTTACATTTAAAATACATCTTTTTCAGCAATGAGAGCATAAGTGGAGAAAGCTTGACACTATAATAAACAGTGCACTGTTTGGTGTTTTCTAAGCTAATTTAGAACATCTCACTCTCATTCACAAGAAAAATAATAAATTGAGTGAGGACTGTACCAATGTATATAATTATTTATATTATCATGTTTACTTCTTAAGAGAAGTATATTCTATGCTTGACAACATTACTTGTGAATATCAAATGTACAGGTTCTAAAAGTTAAAGGTTTATGGAAAAACTTCCAACTACTTGGAATAAATACATAAATATACAGATGTTAATTAATGCCATAATCAGTACACAAAATAAATAGAAAAAAGAAAAAAAATATTGGTTCTGATAGTCTGGCTCACAACAAGTCTTAAGAATTACTGAAACTTCAAAGTAAATTTATGTTAGAGGTGCATAATGGTCACCAGTCTTGCTGCTAAATAAACAGCATATTTTAATGTTATACAGAAATGATAGAAAACAAAATCTTCATTATGAGCATTTAAGCTCTACTTGTACTCATTAGTATTTTTTATTTATTTATTCTAATTCCCTGATCCATGAGGGGTGTTTGTTTGCTTGTTTGTTTTTTCCTGGCTAATACTTTCTTCATTTTCAGATATGGTTCCTATGTCTGCTTACACTATTTCCATTTTTAAATAATTTATTTTCCTGTGTCATTTACATGTATTTCTCAGGAACATCTGATTAATGCATTGATAATTTTCAACAGTAAGTGGTTCCAATACCTCTCGTGCAGTGCAAAATATGGGGTGCTATTATGCAGCAAAATAAATAAATAATTTACTCAAAGTATTGCTATTAATAGGCATAAGGTAAATACAATTTTATTTAGAATATTGTAAATGAATTTTAAAAAGGAACCTGTCACAATCTGTGGGTGGGATTTGGCTACCTTTTATTAGCATTTTAGAAATTGGTTTTGAAATATTATAACTTCAGTGGTCACAGAATTGTTTAGTTGAAAATTACAGTATCATCCAATAACATGGTATCTCAACATACCTCAACAGAAATATTCAGGTTCTATCCTGACTTGCTAAAAAGAAATTCCCTGCAGGTTTCCTGAAATCTTCCTTACATACAAATACGCGATCATAATGATATGCAAAAGAAAAGCAAACATTCTCAGGTTATGTGTGGGCAGACACTGATGCAAATTTGTTATCTGATAAATTCCTGAATACTTTCAGATGTCTTTACCAGTATTTCTGAGTTTAGTGACAGTTTCTTAATATGCATGTCAACATATTCTATGATAAGAATGGTAAGAATAGATGAGAATGTGAATCCTTATCACGGAATTATCTAGATCAATCTGAGTCCATGACAGGGGACAGCAGGCCTGTAGGCCCCCTGTCCCAAAAATGGGAAGGGAAAAGGGGAAAGGTAGGGAGATGGGAGCTGGGCCCAAAAACAGAACAGTGGCAACGATCTAAGGAGAAAAATTTAATTTTACTAAATATGATATTGAAATACAAGATGACAAAATATAATACAATATAATTGAAATTGAGATTAACTGAATTAAATGAGAGAGAGCGTGTCCAAAACCCAAAGGCCTACTTTGAACTGAAGGCGCATGGCTGGGGGGCACATGCACACACTGCCAGGCAGTGAGTGAGCCAGACATCCCGTGACTGATTTTCCTCTCTAAATGCAAAGTTTCTTCTGAAAACCAGGTATCTGGAAAGTCAACACTCCAGTTCCATGGACTGACAACTCTTTAATTACCTGGAGTATTACATCCAGAACCAAGAATATGCAACAAAATGGTTATGAGAGAAAAAGAACGGAGTTAGAAACATGCATTCTCTTATGGATCTCTGACTTCTGAAACACATGTGATTTAGTTTCACTACTCCATTTCCAGTACTCATTTGCAAATAAAATGAAGGATATTTGAAAATATATTTTCATCCTGGCAAAATTTTGAATGGACAGTCTGTCATTACCAATCATTAAGTCATTTTAACTGTTCATTTATGTCCACTTTGAAGTTTTCAAAATCCTCATGTTTTTTCTGCTCTTCAGATTCTCTCAAGAATTATTGCGGGAGTGAAGACTTGTTTTATGAAAATGTTAAAATAAATGACATGGAAGTTTTTAACTAAGTCATACCATTTGATTATATGGGCATCATCAGCACAAATGACTGAACTATGCAGCTGAAGGCTCTGAAGGGCAGCATTCTTGTATACCTAGATAAGATTGGCTGAAGCTTATATGCAGCTGTGCCCCGAGTCAGTAAATGTAGGCTTTTTTTCTCTCGTTCTTGAGATTCAGTTGTATATTGGACAATAGAGTCCCAGAATATAGCATAGAAAAACTACTTATGATCTCTGTATGTGTTGACTTGTATACAAAAACCAGAAATCTTGTCATAACATTGTCAAATGTACAAAGATGATTTGATGGACAGAAGAAGTGAAGAACCTTCAATAGTTCTGTCTTATTGCTACCTTGTTTTCTTCAACTGCATCTTTTATCAAAACAAACAAGCAAAGAACAATGCTGTTTGTTTTGGATGCCATGAATGAACACTTCTATTTTTTACTAGGCTGTAAGTTGTCTTGAGCTCAAGAAGGTTCTGTAAATGCCAACAAGGTTTTTCTAATTGAAGGGTCTGACAAATGCACACAGTCAGAGACTGTGTGCCTAACCCACTGTCAGCTGTCAAAAAAAGAATAAAATGTTTCCTAAATAGAAACTGCTTGGACTGAGCTAATTGTAATAACAGTCAGGAAACAAAGAACTCTGTTCCAGTAATCAGAAGTGACCATCTAACAAGAAAAACAGAACTGTGCTTAAACGTAGAGGAAACTTTGAGATTATGTCAACACTTGGTTAATTTATTAAATAAATTTTCTCTCAGGATCAATGTGACTATTGAAGTAGCTGTATTAAATAATTCTCCACGTATACTTTCTTATGTGTGATTTTGTATCTCTAGCTCTTGGTGAATTTGAAAATAAATGTCTTAACATATGTTCTTTAACAAATTATTTGAACATTTATAACATAATTCAGATCTTATTTGCCAGATTTCTACAGTCACATGAGAGTTTTCTTTTAATGACCAGTTTTCATTTTATTCAGTGTACAATTATCTTAAATTATATTTTTACTATTTTTTCAGTATGTTAAAAATAGTGAACTGTAGCTGTATCTTATTTGTTTTAACCCATCAACTATCAGAATTATTTCAAAATATGTCATTAAGTATATTAAGAAAGAAAACCTGGTTGCTTGCATAAATGAGAGTTTGAGATTTTGCCAGTCTAGACCTGTATACTTTGTGAAAACTTTAAAAAAAAAAAAAAAAAGAAAAAAAAAAAAAAGAAAAAAAAAAAAGAAAAAAAAAAAGGTGAGAAAGTCAGGGTTGATAATATTGAAGTGTAAAATCAAAGTCCTAATTCTTCCTTGGGCAACCTTTTTATATATATATATATTTTAACTGTTTATTCAGAGAAGAAATCAAACCTACCTATAACATGCATTAACTAAAGAATAATGCAGAAAGACAAATTTATTTAGGAATCTATTAAAAAAAAAAATAAATCCCACTTTCTTCAGTTAAACGTATTCTGTGTGCACACATACAGATAAAGAGATTTTGCTGTCTTCCAGGTGTGCCCCCGGTGGCGCACGGTGTTAGAACCACCGCTTGCAGCACTGGAGGGCCCGGGTTTGAATCCCCCCTGTGGCGCAAGTGGTAAAACTGCAGCTCTGCTACACTAGAGGGCTCAAATTCTGGGAGCTGGACTCGATGATCTCTAAGGTCCCTTCCAACTCACGCGATACTATGATGATACTATGATGATTTGCACACGGCTGAACTTAGGATCTGTTATACTCTCTTAGTGGTCCATATTATCCTTACATATTCCAAAGGACATTTGTGACATCTGAAATTATGGCAGAAGGTTACGCTGGATGAAGGGAAAGCATATAATTGTATTCCCATGAGGAACTAATAATTAATAACATCCTGCATCATTTAGTGTTGTCTTCCTAACACACTTGATCAGAAGTAAACAGAGGAAAATTATTAACAGCTGACCAGGAAGACTGGGGATGTTTCTTTTGAACTGGAACCAAGTATAACTTAGCTGTGCCTTACAGGTAGCTTCTGTCAATTTTGTGGCCTTAATCAGTTAGTTTTCATGTAATTGAAATCCCCAGATAAACTACATGACTTTGGTTCTGAAAAAGTCCTGTATTATTAACACTGTCTAAACAGTGCCATGATGTGTCACTTCCAAAATGAAAAAAGAAAGGAAGGTAGAAAGGAAAGGGGGAAAAAAAAAAAAAAAAAAAAAAAAAAGGCATATATGTGTGCTGCACATTATTAAACTAGTTAACACATAAACACATATAAACACATGTTAATTTAATGACAGCTAAAACTAGTGAATTTGAAGATGAGTTAGTGTGTATTTCCATGAACAGTAGTAGTAGTAGTATGGAAACTGTTGAAAGTCTCTCCAAGAAGCAGACATACATCTTGTTTTCGATGAAATTTTATCAGCTTGGAAGAAACGCAAAAGAAATACACTGTGGAAAGAAACTTTCAATGGAATAGGAGAAATATGAGGAAAAGACACGAAACAGGGAGAGCAGGTATGAAAATGATATAGCACTTACAAAGGGGGGTCAGAATTCTGTGCACATGTGAGTATCACATGTCGTGTCAGTACTTGTCACAGATTGTACTGTATTATCCTCAGGGTAAACTCAGTGCAATCCACATAAACAATTGCTGGTGTACATCTCCGTCACCACACATTACTAAGGGGCAAACTGTACTCCCAGGTGATCTTAGCCATCTTTCTTTGAAGTCAAGAATACTAATGGCTTTTCCCAGGGCAAAATTTTGCTCTTGCAAGTTTTAAACACCTTTAAAAGTCATTTTAGTTGAGGGAGAAGAGAGAGAGAGAGAAAGCAACAAGCACAGTCTGTGCATTTATACTCTGGTTCTGAGTTTCAGAGGTAGTTGTAATGAGCTGCTTGAAGCAAACATTACAGGTTGTTTTTCTGCTGAAAGAAGTCAAATGAAATGACCTTCTTTTCATCTGCTATTCTTTTCAGCTTTTGAAGTTGCTCCTTTTTGAAGAGACAATCCATTTATCAGCCATATCAGTATGAAAGTCCTAAATTTATCTAATAAAAATATGAGTAATTTGCTTTAAGGTGGGCTATGCAAACTACAGTCACTATTTTGTTGTTGTTCCTGTTCCTGCTGAATAAGTTAATGAACTCTTTAAAAAGTGAGAAACTTAAAAAATAGCATAAGAACTGGACTGTGAGTGAAAAGTGATTCCTATAGCCTTCGGGGATGAAGGGAGAAATATTTCAAGCTGTACAGTTTTTCCTCATTTTTGAGGATTGCTCTTTACAAGTCTGACTCTAATTTACATGAAGTGTGTATGATCCCAAGAGCAGGTAATAGAAGATCATGAAATGGAGTTGCTAGGCTGATGTAATCCAGAGGTAGCAGACAGAAAATCTGAAGGGAACTGTTAGAGCAAGATTATTATATAAAGCTTTCTATAGCCACTGGAGTCATATTTACGCGTGAGCCTATGTGAGAACATGCATTCATTCTATCAATATGGGAGATTATAAAGACCATCTATTTATATATATGTATAGATAGATATAAAATCAAAATACCTAAAAAGCCCCATCTTACTTTGCCTCTGTATGAAACCAATACATTTCAAAAATTCTTCAAAACTTCATTTCAGTGACA
Organism: Excalfactoria chinensis; assembly: GCF_039878825.1. Lineage (NCBI taxonomy): Eukaryota > Metazoa > Chordata > Aves > Galliformes > Phasianidae > Excalfactoria > Excalfactoria chinensis. Next base: position 18,290,216 of record NC_092828.1, on the reverse strand, counting down.
ATAGAGATACAATGGTAAAAAAAAAAAAAAAAAAAAAAAAAAAAAAAAGGGCTCAATTAGGATGTTATCAATCCAGTTTGAGCTTATCTGCCTTACTTAGACCACTGTTATAATTTCAGTGTTTTTTATCCTTCACAGACATTTCAGCCATATGTCTATACATGCTTGGGTTCCCTTCCACTCTTTAACAAAAAATTGAACTTGTGGACTAAAAGCCTCCCCTCTCTTTCTTCAGAACTGGATTGGCTTGCTATTTTGACAGACTATAACAAGTTAAAATGTTTGAAAAGAAACCTAATTCCTATCAGCTTACATAATATGTGAGAAAAATCACATTCCTTTTCCTGAACTGTTTATAACAGGAATGACAAAGGATAAAAAGGAAAGAGAGATGAGAAAGCAGGAAGATAACTTGCTAAAGCCCAGGGAAAATGAGCAGTACTATCAGGAAAATAAACCATGCATGTTTGTAAAATAATCTATTTTTGGCTGCCTTTTGTCTCCTGAAAATCTGAGCTGTTGTTTCTTCCTTTGTTTTTCTTCAATGGATACTTGTTCTCAGTTTTTTAATTAATAGTTCATTAAAGTGCAAGAATCCAGATGTGTCTCAGACACACAACTGTTACAAAAACTGTAAAAAAAACAACACAAAAAACAGCTCATGAAATATAAGGTGAAGCAGTTGAATATTGTCCACATATTTTTCTTAAATCTTTGATATGTTTGGGAGCTCAGACTCACATAAAAAAATTACTTCTGATTACAGTTGAGCCCTGGTGTGACAGGTGTTTGCCAATAAATAAAAAGGAGTAAATGTGTGACAGATTACACAGATAATGGCAGTGATAATCTCTTGCTATATATAGAAGAATGAAGCAGCTTACTACCTTTCAAGTGTAAAGTTGAAAAGGAAAAACATGAAAATCTTAGAAGGATAGAAATAGGCAAGTCAGCTTATTACTTTCCTCTTAGTGTTTTGATGATGACACTAATCAGTGAATTATTAGTTTTTGTTCACAGAACATCTTTATCACTTTTACCATTTCTTTTAGTGGCAGTAACTACTTCCCTTGTTTACATTCTTGGCGACACTGTCAAGGATTTGTAGAATTTGCTGACACAAGTGTCTACCTCTACATCATGCCTATTCATCAGAGACACAGATAACAAGATGGATTTGTGTCTTTTAAGAGTAACAGTCCACAATATGCATTAAAGTTTTCCCATTAGAAGAGCAGGTAAGAAACCCAAGACAATGTGAACTAAAGGTGTGATAGTCCATTTTAATGATTTCTGGAAATCTCTATAAATGAATATGAAAATCCACAAATCATAAAAAATCACTAATCATACAATCATACAAAAAGCTTACAGATTACAGATTTGTTAGTACTTAAAAAAAAAAAAAAAAAGATACTTATAAGTGCATAAGACATGCAAACCTTAAAAAGATATTTAATTACTATTTTTTTTTCTATTTTATACTATTCTTTTTATATGATTACACAAATATTCACAATATTCGCATTCTGAAAGAATGTTCCTCATTCATGTAAAAAACTAGAAAGCTTGGAATAAGCTTTTCTGTAGATAGCAGCAGTAGGTTTCTGCCTTATGTTTTCACCCTGCATATTTGTTCTGCCACCTTTTTGAGAACTGTTGTCTCATCTCCTATCCTTGACCAAGTTCGGTTTCATATGTTTCTTATTTTTCTGAGTCCCATGTCTACATGCCCAGATGATATCCCTGTACTCCTCCAAGGACACATCATTGCTTTCACTACCTCTCTGTTTCCTTATCCCACAGTTTAAACAACAGGTCATTGTTCAGCCTTGCTGGTTTCCTACCTCTTCCACTTGTGCTGGGAAATGGAAATCTGTTGGGATCTTAGAAAGATTCCCTTAAAGAAATGCCAGATCTGTTCTTTTCTTGTGTCCCTAAGAGCAGTATCCCAGGAGATCTGACCCCAATTCCTTCAACTGCTAGAAGTTTTCCCTTTTGAAGTTCAGGGTCCTGATTCTGCTATTTGCCAGGCCCATATTTCTCAAGAACTCAACCAAAGCATAGTCACTACAGCCCAGATTGCCCCTAATTTCAACCTCCTTAATGATCTCCTTTGTATTGGTGAGCACTAGGTCCAGAAACACTTCAACTCTGATCTGTTCTTCTAATACCCAGACTAGAAAGTTAACTTCAGTGTAATCCTTGAATCTTCTGGATTGATTGCAGCCTGTTGTGTTACTTCCCCAGCAGACATCCAGGTGATTGAAATTGCTATCAAGATGAGAGATTGCAAATGTGATGCTTCCTGTAGCTGGAGAAAGCATTGTGTGACAAAACCCTCATCTTCAGATTTAAATGCCTTTTGCTAATTAAAAACCACATAATGAATCCATTAAAATAAATACATTAATGAAAAAAAATGGCATCCTTCTACAGTTCTAATTTTGAAGGTTGGATCATTAGTTTAGAATTTGCATGTTTTTTTGTTTGTTTGTTTGGTTTGGTTTTTGTTTGTTTGTTTGTTTAATATCAGGCCAAATAAGGGAGAATAATGAAGAATATTGAGCTCTAGTTATTTTCATTTCTCCGTCTAAATCTCTTTTGTAATGCTAACAGAGAGAAAATTCTAGATATTTATACTCTGTTTAATAAGATAACTCTAGAATGAATTTAGATGTCAGTCCAAAGTATATGTTTTAAAAAATTTGATTCTCACAAAATTCAGTAAAATTTATTCAACCATGCCTAGTAGGATGTGAATCTGTGCATGAGTCACTGGAAGGAGAGAAATGTGAGCTTCTGACTTCTTGAAGTGTTCAATATAAGGTGAATTAAAGAATTATTGTAGCAAGTCCAGTAATCTGTGTCATGGTTTTGTGCTGTCAATATTCTACATCATGACATCATGTGCGGTATGAACTGTTTTGGTGGTATAAGAAAGTGTAACAGAGGGTATGTGGAAGTGTAACAGAGGGTATGTGGAAGTGTAACAGAGGGTATGTGGAAGTGTAACAAAGGGTATGTGGAAGTGTAATAGAGGGTATGTGGAAGTGTAACAGAGGGTATGTGGAAGTGTAACAGAGGGTATGTGGAAGTGTAACAGAGGGTATGTGGAAGTGTAACAGAGGGTATGTGGAAGTGTAACAAAGGGTATGTGGAAGTGTAATAGAGGGTATGTGGAAGTGTAATAGAGGGTATGTGGAAGTGTAACAGAGGGTATGCGGAAGTGTGGAAGGTTCATGCTCCAGATCTGTGGAATGGCAGCATCCCGAGTACTCAGCCCTTGGAGGAAACTACATATCCCAGGGGACAACGCGGCCAGAGACGAATCACCAGAGGAGGAGGACACACATATAATCTCGCTCCCAGGCTGGAACGTCCCTCTTTTCGCCCTGTCTATCGCTTTGGAGCGCTCCATCCCTGCTGTCTCGCTCTATCAGCAACGTTCCAGCCTGTCGCCTAGAGATTGCAGTAGGCCCCCGGTTCTCCGGGACTCTTTTCCTCTCTTTCTTTTTCTCTGCCTTGTTTGATATAGTAGTTGTAGTTATATTGTATCATATTGTGTCTCGTATTTAGTAAAATAAGTTCTTTCCTTAGATTGCTGCCGTTGTTTTTGTTCATTTCTCCCCTTCTAGGGGCAGCAGCCTCTATCACGGATAAATCTAGATAACCCGATTACAATCTGTTTTGTATCACTGACTTCTTGTACAGCATTCATTTCTGACTCTACTTTGTCATCACTAGCTTATTATAAAAGTAGATATTTTCCTTAGATCCAAGTGCTCATTGCAGGGTAGGAGGCCTTTAAAAAAAGTGCCACCAATGTTTGGAACTAGAGTTAAATTTTAACATTCATAATCTTACTTATTATTGTTTTTGGATTTGTAATTAAAAATAAATATTAAAAATAAAAAAATGTATGGTTTAGAGACAAAATTTGAGTTTTCTTTCATTTTGTTTTTAAAATCTATGTTTATATTTTTCAAGTAGAAAGTGTGTTTTGCATGAAAAAAACAATTCAAATTAGATGGAACTTTTCAGCTATGTAACTCTGAATTGTTTAAGAAAAATTATGAGTCTTCTGTAAGTGTCTTTTAGCTATTTGTGGTAGTGGTAATTATGTTAATGTAGATTTAAGAATATTTAAAATGAATTTTTTAAGGTATAACCTGTAAGTCTGAGAGATAAGTAAAGATGATTCGTTGGAAATTTGACATGGAAGAAAACATTTAAAATATTTTATATTAGAAGTTATGAAGCTCAAAATGAATGTCTCTAGTGAGAAAAGAGGTCTAAAAGGTTTTGGGAAGAAGCATACATTAGACATGTCAATTTTATTGGCAGTGATGCTTTTGACAGATTCATGACAAGATAGAGAAATAATTTTTATTAGTAACAGGGTATTGAAAGATTCATTATAAGAAATAGGAAAGCAGTTTTATTGGGTATTACTAGCATTAGAGATTTGCAATTCAAGAATCCCTTTGAGGAATATTGATTTTAGAAATTCGTGCTAGGTTTTCATTTAATTAACAAAAATATTGGTTAGCAATAGTGCCAGTTCAACCACTGCAGAATCTTAATGCTATTTTGTCAATCTCATTTTCTGTACTTTCTTTCAGAAACTGGCCACCTGTATTTCTTGTCTTAATTTCCCTGTTTCAGAGATGCTCATATTTCCGTTCATTGGAGAAATGTTCACTGAGTCTAAGAACAATATAGGCACAATAAGGTGAAGGTGGAAAAACTTTCTGCACCACAGTTCTTACATTTTTTTATGCTATTTTCTCAAGGCAGCATTACGTACATGAATGTCACTGTATAAACATTGTGAATCAAATGTTTTCATGTGTAAGTAGCAATCAACTGCACTGAATCATCTATTAATCTCTGCAGTAATTATTTTGTAAATTTTTTTGCATACCAACAGCCAGAATTCACACAAAAATTGATGTTTCCTTTTTCTTTTTTTTTTTTTCTTTTTTTTTTTTAATTTTTAATTTTTTACTTTTTTATGAGGAAAAGTGGGATTAATTCGGGTTTGGAGAATGCATCTAAGGAAACTTGTATGTACGACAGTATTAGTATTAGTGTTTTAAGATTGTACAATATAAATTTAAGCAGGGAGGAAAAAAACACTGTACAAAGACTTTATGCTCTGCTTCCAAATTACTGTATTATATAATGCAGCAACATCCTCTCCACTTCCTCCTGTGCCTCTAACCTCAACTCCCCTTCCTGCTTTGGATATCTAGTGAAGTTCATTGGATAATTCTGTGCATAATTCTTATGTTTCAGACTCCTCTCACTCAGGGATAAAATTATTTGCCTGGATTCTTCCATAAATAAGACGTGTAATATTTCTATAGCTTGCTTGCTTTTTAGAAACAAAAAACCCCCTAACTCTGTAGAAGAAAACACCGACAGTTAGAACACTATATTTAGGTTATTTTTCAGCCTTCAAAACTTTTAAAAGAGGCACTTAAAATGATTAAGATATTGTGCCTATGAAATTTATGAAGTCTTATTACATTTTTTTTTTTTAATGACTGTCTTTTGCATGGTGTTTTATTTTTAAGAAGTCAGTGATTTGTATATCATATAATATGGGTTAATTTAATACAAAATGACACCTAGAGAAAATTTTCTTCTAATACTTTTGATGCTGTATAAGAAATTAGCAAGAACAACAATAAATATTGGTGGTTATCTGTCATGCCTGAAAACTTCACACTAATTGAGACTCTACCTTTTTACTCTGTGTGAGAAAAATCTGCACTGTTTAGTAACTGGAGGCTGTCTATGTGGTCTATGTTGGTAACATTATAAAAAGCAAGTATTCCATAAAGTAGACTTTATTATTTTAAATAGATAAATACTTAGATAAGAATTAGATTTTTTTTTTTTTTTTTTTTTTTTTTTTTCCTGTTTGTTTCCCACTGAGAAAGGTCTTACTTTAGCAGTAGTATAGCTGTTAACAATGAATGGGAAAGACTCAGCTAGGTTTCCAGCACTGGTCTTGCAGTTTTTCAGTGTCAAAAATGCTCAGTCACTGTTCCTTCTGCTATTTGTATGAAATATTTCTCTTAGTCCATGCTGCTGAATCTGTTCTTCCATTATAGACAGTAAAGATCATTGTGCTGGATTTTCATTTTTGATGGCAATGAAGTATACAACCAGTAGGATATTCTCATCTCTTTTGTTATCTTTCATATTTTGACCAGTTTTGTTTTTATGTTTTTTTGTTTTTTTGTTTATTTGTTTGTTTTTTGCAAACATACAAAATAAAAATATTTGGTTTATACACACATAAAACTTAAATATTTTACCTATAAACATTGTTTTCCCAGAGTTCATGTAGTGAAGAGCTTTGTAAGGACCGAACAACTCTACAGATAAGTGCATGCTTTTGTTAGAAGATATCTCTATTGATTGTGCTACAATCAGAAATGGCCCTTACTTTTCCCTCCAATTGGAAGTCCATTTAATAACAGAAGATTTAAGCTGATGCAGACATAGTATCAGTTTGAGTTGACAACAGTCATGCCCTGGCCTCCTTAGAACTGGGATCACCATTCTGACCCTCAGCATCCCCATGGAGATGCCAGATCCCCTGGGCTGAGACTGTCCCTGTTGTCCTCTAACCTGCCCTGCTCCTGGATGCTCCGGGATGAGACAGAGGGACAGATCTGGATGCCAGGCCCTGCCCTGATGCCCCATGGGAAGCCCCTGTGCTCCTGCCCCTCTGCCCCCTGTTGTGCTGCACTGTATAAGAAGTGCTCATGGTCAGGCAAACAGTTTCATGCACATTAATCATTCTTGAGATTAACAGTTCACATATCTAATTTTAGCTCTTGGTTAAACTTAGTTCTGCTTTTCTGAATAGGGAAAGAAATTAGTTGCCTTTTTTTTTTTTTTTTTTTTTTTTTTTTTTTAAGATTCACTAATCAAGAAAGGGGTAGAATTTCAAAATATGTAAGGAAGTTCCAGGAAAAAATGAAAGTGAATGTTTGGAGATCACTAACACGGATGATGATCAAAGAAAGTGGGTAGACTTTAGTAAGACTCAGTGGCTCTTTTTCTAGCTACAAATACTTCTGGAAATATCTTTCTAGGTTTGGGGAAATATTTACTACTTAAGCCTTCCTACTTTAGCAGCATAATGTGCTTTGCATTGGTCCTGTGGCAAATAGATTTCATGCTGTTTTTCATCACCTTTTTCCATCCCATTTAAGTAATCCACTCTTCACACTTCTCTCTAGAAAGGCAGAGCTTGATCTGCATAGAAATATTATTCATTTTCTTCCCCTTTCTCCACATTGTTCAGTACTCTTAAATAAGGACTAATAAATCCCTAGCTACTTAGAGTTACTCTGATATCACTATGCCTTATGCCATTACTCTTCACGACTACTTTCTATTTGATAAAATGAACAGACCTCAAAATTTCCTGAAAAAAATATGAACATCTGATCATGTGTAGAATGTATGATAGTTCTATGCTGAATTTTTTAAAGCCAGATCTAGATTTAACTGAATGAGAGTAGCAGACTTACAAGAACAGAAGATATGATTCATAAAGTTTTTTTTTTTCACAAACTATGCAGGTCTGTAGTTAAGACTTAAGTTTCAAACACTGCTAAACTGTATACAGTTAGTGGAGTATTGTCAGTCTCCCTGTGATGGATTAAAAAATTGTTCCTAGATGCTTGGAATATTAAATCTTTATGTATATTTATGTATATATATGTATATATACAACAAAATCTTTTTTTGACAACTGTATATTATATTTATCACTAATTTTAACTTATTTTTAAGTCATAAGTAGAAAATTGTTGTATGGATTAATAATAATAATGGCTTATTATTAATTTTATGTCCTTAAGAAAAAATAAATCTTAAAAAAACTGCCTCAAAGTCTACATAATTCACCAGAAACTGCATTAATAATGCATAAATAATCATACAAGATTAATTGTGAATTAGACTGGGTTCTAAAAATAAGCATTTAGAAAAATATTTTTAAAATAATACAGTTAAAATATTGAATGAGTTAATCTTCAAGAGAGTGTTCATATTTATAATTACTCTGCATAATAGAACTAGAACAATATAAGATTGTAATTATATGTACATTTACTCCATAGATTATATTACCAAAAAAATTTTAAAAAAATTAAAAAAAAAGTGAACAGCTTTTAAGCTAACAATGCAGACCATGAAAATTATATCATAGAGAAGTTCCTTAACTTACTTGAAAGTTTTAGGTTTCCTTATGAAATACTGTGAGGAATGGGACAAGATATTTTTATTGAAGATATTCCCAGTAATTGCTCTTAGCTGAATGTGGGTATTTCTTGGAATAAGGACCAGTATTGTTCTCATTTCTCTGGACTTCTAGAACATCCCTCAGCAAATGAGTCATAGTCAAAAAGTATTTTAGCAATGATGCCTATTTGAAAGGAGATGCTTATAAGTAGGATACAATTACATGGAAAGAGATATTTTAGTTTGTCTGTGTGAGTGAGAATGAGTTTCTTCTCATAGAGGTTATAGGAAAAATACCTCAGTAAAGTCACTGTTATCTCAGCTTAATCACTGCAGTAGTTGAATGTTAACAACTTGAAACAAATGACCAGATGCCAAGAGTTTCCACTTTACTGCTATTTTTTTTTAAGGGACCAATAAAAGAATGACAAAATCAATTTGAAATAATACAGATTTCAATAAAAATGTTAAATGATGTAAAAGGAAGGATACACTGAAGAAGATCCTCAATTTAAACTTTTTTCCCCCTATGGTTAGCATGATACCTACCCAATTTTATCTTTCTTGATTTTTTTCTAGCAGGTTCTCAGACTACATTTTCTCATCTTCTCAAAAATAGGTACAACAGGAAGGCTGAAAGACTTCCAAAAATATGTTCAACATGTCAATGTAATGCTTATAATGTTAGTGATGATCTGATTGATAGTTCAGAGCACAGGCTATAATCATAGCATTACACTAGGATTATTCTCAGAGCTAGAGTATTATGCTGATTTTTGCAGAGTAGGAAAAAGAAGAAAGATAAAAAATAAAGTAACAGTAAACAACAACAACAACAACAACAAAACAGACTATTGTGCTGATATCTGATCTTGAAGGAGGACAGTAAGAGCAATGCAGTGGACAGATGATGAAGTTCTATAGGATACATTTATGGTTATTACAAGATGTATTAAGTCAGGTGATTTAGATTTTCCACTGAACAAGGCCTGATGCTTTTAGACTGAACTTATCCTGCCTATCTTTCCTTTACTTATAGTGTTCTGATGAGTTTTGTTGCTATAGCAATTTGTTAATTTTTAGTAATATTGATCTTCTTGTGAAGTTTGAAATCAATGTTAAATCTATATTTCCTTTAACAAACAATGAAATGAAATCCCAGAAAGGTAAAATGACTCATTTTCAACCTGCTGGTGCTGAACACTTAACTAAGACATACATGCTAGAAGAGGAAAAAATCATTTCTGTTGCTACAGCAAACAAACAATCAAAACCAATGGATAAAACAAACAAACCATCCCCCCCAAAAACAAACAATCAAACAAACAAACAAAAAAAACCAAAACAACAACAACAAAACAAAAAACAAACAAAAAGCGAGAAGACTGATACCAAATCAGCATTTACTGGTTTAAAAATAATATGGAGAAATAATCATTCCATGATCTAAGCAGCTAAATAGAACATACTTCAATCGAATCCAGTGGGCCTAGTAAGCAATTTGTAGCATTGTATTTAAGGTGTATTTTGTCTAGAGTCAGTTCAAGTCTAGAAGTGATTTAGCCATTATCAAACAGGCCAAAAGCTGATCAAGTCTAACTTATCAGGGTAGTGTGTTGAATTAGCCTGGGTTCTTCTGAGCTGCTCTTTCCACTAGGGAATTTATGTTTCCTAGACATTTCCATTTTCTGTAATATTATTACAATAACTCTGTAAATTATTGTTAAGACTAATAATAAGTTGTTCCTACATATTCAAAATATTCATCTTAATTCTGTGTTTTGCAACTTAATTTCTTATACACACAATAGTTGCATGCAAATTCTGACATGAAAATGTAAAGAAAGATATAATTTATTGTTATAATTAATGTTATTTATATTCACAGAGTAGGTTCACCACTTCCATGTGAATCATAAAAGATGGAAATGCTTGCTGTGATATTAATTTGCTTCAATTAAATTGCTTCAGTGATATTAAATAAGAATAGGCATCATGGCAGTGCTGAAGAGTGAAATGACATAACTGAACTAGCTATGAAGCCAGTGGAGTAAAATAATCAGGTAATCAGGTTGCATTTGTTGAAAAAAAGCAAGAAAGTGGGTAAAGATGACATGTTGAATGCAGTGAGAAAGGAAATCTTGCAGATGAATATGTTGTGTGAGTTTACATTTACCAAGGCAAAAATATGACTTGGTGTGTGCAAAGGTGTGACATGTTAGAAATCTTAAGGAAAGCTTTATATATAAGGATGGCAGAAAGATGAAATATGTTTCATTATTCTCTGAGGCTGCCCTTGCATGCATAGATAAACATAAATCACCTTTACCATATGGTGCGTTATTATACTCTTCCTGCATTATGTTCAACAAAAAACTCATCCTCAGTTTGTGAAAGGGAATTTTAATTTTGGTGTAATGTTTCATAACACACTTTGTGATGCTTTATTGTTTAGACTAAGGATATGGTTAAGTAGTTTCCTAATGTTGACACTATCTAATTGACATCCAACATAGCTAAAGGAAACACTTTTCTGAGATTAGGAAAAACTTTGATTTCATGGATGATGACTATTCAATCTGAGACCATTACTATGCAATATTTTTATTAGTAGCATAGGTAGTGGGACTGAATGCACCCTCAAGAAGTTTGTAAATGACACTTAGATGACTGTTGCAACTGATACAAAAGGGAGAAGGGAAGCTATCCAGAGACACCTGGACAAGTTTGAGAAGTGGGCCTATGTCAGTCTCATGAAGCTTAATAAGACCATGTACAAGATCCTCAGGATTCTCCACCTGGGTCTAGATAATCCCACCAACATCACTGCAGAATAGATGATGATTGTGTCGAGAGTAGCACTGGAGAAGGACTTGTGTTGGTTATGAGCTGACAATGTGCACTTGTAACCGGAGTATGCTGAAAGAGAATGAACACAGTGATGAAACATTTCTCTTCTAGCAAAGTGAAAAACCTTTCCATCTGACCTCCTTACACCTCCATCAAGAAATACAAAGAATAGGAAGTCATTTTCTATAGCTGAATCAATACTCAAGAATTATATGCATGCTGGAACAGCATCCATGGGAAACCAGAGGGAGAGTGACATCTGATGAGTGACTTGGGTCTTATCTATAGCAGAAGCAAGATAAAACAGAGCATAAACTGAAATTGTTTCAGGCTAAACAAACAAAAAATTACATTTAAATGAGTCTACTGTATGCAATTTTAAGTACTGGGCTGTTTTCTCCTTCTAATTCTCCTGTTAGCCTGCTCTTACCCTTTTCTTAGTTGCTGTTGTTGTTGTTTTTTCCCAAAAAACACTGTAAATTGATTTAGAACAATCCAAACTACAGATTTTTGCAGCTTACCAATATGTGGTGGAAGAACCTGTTCATAGAAAAGATTATGAATGTCAAGTGGCAAGCTCTCCATAGAAACTAGCTACTCTGTCCCAAACATATAAAATTTTGTTTTTTTGTGTGCAAAAAATGCAGGGACTTGCATGACGTCAGATGGATACTTTTAGTGTAAATACAGGCTGATTAACAACTTAGAAATATTAGTGTGCAACCAATATAGACAAATACTGCTTCTCTAAAATAGCCAAGAAACTGAACTGCCAGAAGTAATCAGGTGAACTAACAGAAAACTCTAATTTTGAATCAACAATACTACTGTTGTAACTTCTGGAAAATACATTATGGATATCTCAAGCAACTGTAGTTCTCAACTCATGCAAAAGACACAGTAGTAAAAACAAACAAAAAAGCAAACAACCCCACCTCCCAAGACAAACAAACAACAAAAAAATAAAAACAAAACAAACCACAACATCCCCCCCAAAAATGTATATCTGTTCAAGAAACTGAGTTCGTAGTGAAGAATAGAAACATAATATTCTGATGTGTAGTTCATTAAACATTTCTGGGTTGTAATTTTTTCCAAATCTAGCAAATATTTATACTTCACCTTAAAGAAGTCTAATAACCTTATGTTTATACTAATTTTTCTTATGGATATTAACGGATGAATATTAGGATAGATCATTCAATTTTCAAAATAGAGACCTGAGATCATATTAAAAATTTCACTGATGTTGAAACATTCAGAACACTATTCATAGTATTCTCATGTTTGTATGCTTATTTGTGTTTATGTTTGTGTAAATTTATATATCTTTTCTTGTCAGTGTAATTCTAAAATGATTTACAAATTGTTAGTATCATTATCTTAATTTTAAGCAAGAATAAATGATACATAGAGGGTTGATTTGACTTTTTAACAAACCCATCAGAACAGGAAACGCTATTTAACAAAAGTACATACAATCCTTATACGACAAATGAACTAGAACAGAACAACTGAATTGATTATAATTCATTAGTTACTATGTATATGGCTTTTTATTTTATTATTTGCCTTTTTTCCCTTTTTTTAGAAAGCTGTTCTACATGAAATAAAATGCATCTCTGAGAAGCAGCACAAAAAGAGATGAAACCAAAGGCCATGGTAAACTGCATAGGCCTTCAGACATTGTAAGTAACACTAGTATATAATCTGCCAAATTTATTTACAAGACAGAGCTGTAGTGAACAATGTTTTTTGTGAAAAGGAAAATGCAGTATGGTAAAAGAAAGTTCAGAAACATGATCTGTGAGACAGCTTTTCTTAAAAAAGTATTTTGGCAGCTTTGCTTAGAATGTGGAGGGAAAAACTTAGAAAAGATTTCATATAGTTCAAATAGTAAATAAATTTATTTCTTTGGTATCTATTTAAAACATTTAGGGATTTGATCCTAGCAGTTATATCATAAATCTGAAGAAAACTAAGAACTTATTATGAGTCACTGTCAGAAACAGAATTGAATGTTTGTTAAATATTAGAGTAGTAGAGGCAGACTTAACTGATCTGTATTTATTAAGCATTCTACAAAAACCTTGTTTGATAAATGAGACAGAATATTAATCAAGTAAAATTCATAAGATGTCAGAGAACAAAAACACTTAAAAAAAAAAAAAATGAACCCTTTTTATTCCCTTTGAAATCTGAGGAGAAAGGGAGTGAGACTAAGAAAGAATATCCTGTAAACCCGTGCATTTTATTAAAGCTTTCATATATCATAAATGATGACCTAAGGATAAACTTAAACTTTGCAGAAATTGTTGATGAAGCACTGCCATCTTTTGGTTGCACAAATACTGAATATGGAGGATGGATATAATTGTCACAGAAATAAAGACATAGGTTAATCTAATAAAATGACTGCTTTGTCACAGTATTCATTTACTTTTCTTTTATAGAAAATTGGCTGCAATTGTCCATTTAAAGACTATTTCATTTTAATCAAGAATCGATTAGCAAGTTACATTTTATTACATTCTAGATAGATTTTGAATTTTTAAAATTAATAAATTGTAGTATAGATGAAATATGTAGTGCAAGAATTATGTAAGAACCTATTGTAAGATTCTTTGAATTATTTAAGAATTAATTTATGATTCTAAAATCCACTGTTTAGTATTTACAGAAATGCAAATTTTCCGTTCCTTATGTTATGTATATGATATCAGTACAATCAGATTCAGTGTTGTGGTTTCAGAAAGTTGCTTGAAAATGTATTTTGCCACTTACCCATTTAACAGCTTGCAAACAATATACAGTTCTACTGTATACAGCACAGTATGACAACATTCTTTTGTTGCATGTTGAAGTGTTTGATAAATTTAATGAGTTAGTAGAATACTTTAAAAAGGCAGCATACAATTTGAATACGGAAGCCCAGAAGGAGAATCTATTGTGTTTGGTACATGTAATATTTTGTTTTCAGTCTCACTGCCATATCTGTTTCTTACTTCTATTTAAATACAATAAGGGTATCATAAACTTATAGTAAGCAAACTTATGAAAAAATAAATGCAATTTTCACTTAAGGAACAAGTTTAACAGTTTGACCATGAGACAGCAGCATATCCAGTGGTATTCTGGGGTGCAGTCTGAGGGAGTTAGTCCTTTCCCTTTAGTCTGCCATGATGAAGCCACATCTGGAGTACTGTGTCCAGTTCCAACTCTTAAATTCAAGAAAGACAGGGAACTACTAAAAAGAATCCAGTGGTGGGCTGCAAAGATGATTAAGGGTCTGAAGTATTTCCCTTATAAGGGACAGCTGAAGGACCTGGGACTGTTCAGCATGAAGAAGACAAAGACAGAATCTTAACAACACTTAAAATATTTAGTGTGTGTCCAACATTTTGGCTTGTCCAGGCTGCACTGAGTACAGAGGAATTTTTTTCAGGGTGATACTTGAACTGTTGTTAGCAATGAATGAAGGTCCTGCACCAGGCTGGGCCATTCAGGAGGAAAGAGCTGCTGCCATGACAGAACGGCAGCAGGAGCAGGCCTAATAACAAGATATGCCAGGCCACATGTGGTCTATGGACCACGGGATGGACAAGCCTGGGAAGTGGGTGTCAAGAGGATGGGGCCAGGCTCTTTTCAGTGGTACCCAGCAATAGGGGATGGGGGAACAGGCACAAAGAGAAACTCCATAAGAACATGAGTAAGAATTTTTTGACTTTGAGGATGGCAGGCTGCCTGGGGAGATTGTGGAGTCTCCTTCTCTGAAGATACTCATAACCCAGCTGGAAACTTTCCTGTGCAGCTTACTGTAGGGAACCTGCTTTATCATACAGTTTAATTAGGTTATTTCCAGAGGTCCCTTCCAACATCTATGATTCTGTAATTAATGTTTTTTACAAAACTGTTAAATTCATAGTCAACTTATATCATGCTAAAGCATTGCTAAATTCACCATTAAAGGCCTCAAATGATCTATGAATCTAACCTTGAATTTAATGGATCAAAAATCCTGCTTGTAAGAAGTTATGCCTTCAAAGAATACTTTCAAGTTTGATTTGAAGAGAAAGAGAAATGAGAATTGCCATATAGCTTTTAGAAGAAGAGAAAGAGAAATGGGAATTGCCATATAGCTTTTAGAAAATCAGAGGTGTGTGACATGGAAATCACCTAATTTTCTGACATCAAATCAAATAGATGAGGCTTTGATGGATTTTGAAGCTTGAAACAAGAAGTTTCCACACATCTACATAAGACAGGGGAAAAGGAGGTAATATTACTATTTGGTGAGCCAGAACAATTTATACTTTATTTTGATTACACTGGTAGCATTATCAAAGGAGGTCATGGGTTAGAACAATTACAGCAGTAGCAGAGAGTCTGTTCTGGGACAGAATAGTGCATTTCTCTGCTCATTTTGTTCTCTCATACTACTATCAAGGTATTATTTTAGATACATTATACTTACTGGTGCGGAACTTTGTCCTGCCATGTACTCATTCTTGCTTTGTACAGTCACCTCACAATGACATTACCTGGATTTTTGCACTAGGTATTGTGCATGTTTCTGGCCAGGGACCCAATTGCCTCCATGGTACTTCTGGCTGCATAAAAGCTAGAGAGAACTGGTTCAGGGCTGACACCTTGTGTGGAGTCCTTTACCGCTATACTTAGTCACCAAGAGCCAGAGATCTCTTGTTCAAATCAAACTGAAGAAAATAATGTGTCTCACTTAGAAGATTAGCGCTATTTGGAAATATTTTAACTAACAAAGTTGTCTGTTCAGAATGCTGGTTAGACATAAAGAGGGAGGGATTGTATTTATGGATGGTATGACTTTGCACAAGTGAGATTCCGTTCTGTTTTCCACTGGATGAAATGACAGATTAGAGGGTATTAGTGTGTTTCCCTTGGACTGATAGATTTGAAAGTCCAGATAATAAAAATGTCATGCAGAAAAAAATCTGAAAGATGGAAACTTTGTCTTAATGTAAAGGCTGAACAGTACTAAATAATATGAAGAAGAGAATGAAAGACTAGAGTACCATTTCAGCTTTGAAAAGTTATTGTCAGAAAAAATATATATATAGTCTATATAAACCTGGATGACACTTACCTAAAAAATATTGTAGATTGAAAAACACCAAGGTGCACACACATGCACATGAACACACACATACATATACATATGTATATGTTTAGATTGTTCCAGATTGCCTTTATCTGTTTTGCTTCTTTCTTTGTTTGTTTGTCTTTGTTTGTTTGTTTTCAGTTGTTTATTTGGTTGGGTTAGTTTTGTTTGTTTAGTAGCTGTTTTTGTTTTAAGGAATACAGACTATTTACCAGAGAATATGGTTGTTATGAATGCTTCTGAGGATACAGTGTGAAAAAAAAAAAAAAAAAAAAATCGGTTGAGAGCTCTAAGGGATATGAGTACATGAGGAAATTACAAATGAGCAATTTAATGAGAAAAAAATAAAAGTGGAAACACCTGCACACTTTCTGTACTTTTCAGGTTTATTTATTTCCCTTCAATATGAATACATAATTCTCACTGACATAATTGGGGTAACACCCATATATTTCGACAAAAAAATAGCCAGAAGTTTTTCAGTCACTTTCCTAGATATCATCATTATTTCGGTCAGTTTCTATTGGAGAATATCATGATCAGAAAGCTAGCAAATCTTATTTTTTTGTGTATATCTGATTTTATAATTGAGCAGATACTTAGAAATCCACATCTTAGGCTTTATTTTCCAGTGGGAAACTGTGCCAAGCTTCCACATATGTGCACCTATATGAACATATCCAACTGCTAACCTCTATACTTCAGTATTAAAATTGATTGATGCATCAGAGTATCATTTTTTCATCATACAAGATTTTTATAATGGGCAAAAAAATATATTCTTCATACAGTGTTGCAGTGTTGTAGAAGACTAAATTTATAAAGAGATTAGATATACTACTTAAACCACAATCTGAAAAATCCGTATTTGCAACTTTTGTATACTCTTTCTTTGAATGTTGTTGCACACTTTGGAGACAGGATGTTGAGCCAGATTAATCTTTAGTCTGTCTGACCCAGAATGATCATCTTTTATGTATTCATAGAGAGTTATATGGAGTTACACTTGAAGGCACAGTACAGAGCCAAGATCTTTAAAACCTACTTCTTAAGTCTTAGGAGGTGGGTTTAACTCTAGTGCACTGGTCTCCTTCAGTAAGAACATATTCTTTAATAGAACTGCTTCAAGTTTCCAATTATATGGATGAGCTACTTCTCAGTACAGGATGACCAGTCTACTCTCATATAAAGGCACTGAACATCCTTTATGAAAGAAAAATCTTATGAAACTGAAAGCTGAAACATTCATGGGGATATTAAGATTGCAAAAGGAAGCATGCAAACTTCAGTGGATGCTAGAGTTCCTTCACAACTATAAGGGAACCATTTTATTGCCTTATTTTTCTCTCATGCATTTTACATGTGCAGAGTATCTTTAAGAAACTTAAATATTATACTTCTGATTTTCCTCCACCAAAGATGCATCCAAAACATCAAAATCAAAGAACCATTACTGTTTATGCTGTCTACATTTCATGCCTTATATCCTCATGGAATGGACAGAACAATTCAACTGGGTGTTTAAATTGGTCTTCTCTTTCTCAGGAAGTTCAAATGAAGATTGACGTTCTTTCTGGAAGCTGGAATTTATCAGAGCAAAAATTATTGAAATCAGTTCAGGGAGAACTAATTAAGTTAAAAACCCTGTACTATAAAGGACAGAACAAAGGATATAGTAGCATACAGATTCTGATTTCAGTGAAGGTTTGAATTTGCTTAGGTGCATAAATCTTGAACTATCAAACACTCATAAAATATATTTTAAAAAAATTACATGAGATTAGGAAACAATGTTTAATTTTGGTTCGACCAGTTTATTACAAGTCTTAATCAGGGAAGGGGAGGACAGACACTATAATGAGTTAGGGTGATGGGAAAGGGAAGAAGGGTGATAGAAAAGATAGGAAAAAGAAGCAAGGAGTCTTCGTAGGAAGCAAGAGGGAGATAGTCCCCACCATGGATCCAGCATGGTTTGTAGTTCAGTCATTGATCTTCAGCAGTAGTGGATCATCAGGCATTGTTGTTTCATTGACAATAATGGTGACCACAGCAACAATTTCTAGTGGTAGTACAAACATGAATAAGTCAAATGTGGTTGAGTCAGCTATCTTTGGAGGGATGGCTTGAATCCAAGGTGATTGAGTCAGCTCTCCTTCAAGTGGTGACTTCTGGCTCTGGGATCCCAGCAGAAATTACTTTGTTCCCATCTTCTGGGTCTTACCAGCAGATATCAGGGAGCAGGAATGACCACCTGCATCCTGTTTTTCACAAGACAAGATAGCATTATTCCCCAATTTTCCCATACCAAGCTGGAGCTATTTAGTCACAGGCCAGATTGTCCACCAGTAAATACTCCTGAGCATTCTCTTCCAGAGGCAAACAACTCTGAAGGAAGGTGTTGCCCACAAAATGATGTTGATTGTCACACTGTAGCACCCATCACTTGCCTCCTCCATAAATCAGGGAGAGTCTTATCACAAGATATACCTCAGGAAACAAGCTTTGAGCCAGAAAACAAAGAAAGGTTCTCACATGTCCCAAGCAGTGCTCTCATTTGCCACTCTAGGGAAGGCACTGGAATATGAATGTTAGAATGTTAAAATGGAAAGAAACAACAACAACAACAACAAACAAAGAACCAAAGAGAGAGCTAAGAGAATTCAAGTTTCTGTATATGTATAATGATATAGTAACTACTTTAAATATAGTGTTTAAACTCCTTAGCATTTTAAAGCATTCTTCAACACTGTTGAGAGGTCACAGTGAGGTTATGGTGAAATATCACAGCTGTCAACAGAAGTGAGGTGGCCGTACCTCTGTACCTCCAGGAACAGTAAGGATGAACCTGCAGCCACAGTAATACCTTCTCAGTCAGGGGGAAAGTGCCAGCATCTTGGACCCAAGCAGCCCAGTGTTAAGGTTAGATGTTCAGCTCAGTCTGTGAAGCTCATGACATCCCCACAGAAGGTCTGGGAGACTCAGATCATGGCCACCAGTGAGACAGTGTCATTCTGACACTGAACAGGACTCAGAGCCGTGGCAGCCAAATTGCACTGGTAAATGGACTCACAACACCTTAAGTGATTTTTCCTTGGTCATAGGCAGTGCTGGAGACAGGGAGACAACTCATAGACATTATTTGTCTTTACAACAACCTGACAACCTGGTTGAAGTGGCAAAGATAACTAAATGGAAAAAGTAATGAGAAAATACAAGAAAACAGAAGAAATAGAGAAAGTGATTTTTTTTGCTAAGTTTTTAACTTCTCTGCTGGGAGAATCCTTAACTGGTTTATCAGTAGGTTCAAATAGAAAAGAGAATCGTAGAATCACAGTGTTGGAAAGGACCTACAAGATCATCTAGTCCAACCGTCCTCTCATTAACACTGCTACCACAAACCACTAAACCATATCATCTCCTAGTTCCCTATATAGACGCCTCTTGAACACCGCGAGGGACAGCAACTCCACTACATCCTCGGGCAGGCCATTCCAGTACCTGACCACAATCTGAGAGAAAAAATTTTCACTTATGTCTAACCTAAACCTCCTCCGGTACAACTTGCAGCCATTTCTTTGGGTCCTGTTTGTTGCCTGGGAGAAGATGCCAAGCCCCTCCTCATCACAGCCTCCCTTCAGAAAGTTGTAGGGTGCAATGAGATCTCCCCTGAGCCTCCTCTTCTCTAGACTAAACAATCCCAGCTCCCTCAACCAAACACAAAACTACAAGGTCCTGCATACAGTAACTAAACTTGGTTCTGGTTACAGTAACAGGGTCCTGAGCAGTAAGTAAACAAGGGACATGTAGTGCTCTGAGAGTAAAATCTCATGGAATCTTAACAGAATTAACTAATCTTTCTGTCATATTGTTCATGACAGATTCTGGCAACTTCTCATGACAAGAAATTGAGGAATGAACTCAAATGTAAAATCTAATGTATCTGGCTGCCATAAATGCACAGAAGCTCACAAAGTTTGCCAGAGATTTGGCTGATATTGCCCACATGATGACAAAATCTGTTAAGACTTTCTTCTTAGGTATTTTATAAATAAGTAAGTCTTCTTTATGTTAATGAGCTAAGACAACAGAAAAAAAAAATAGAATACAGGAAAAATTATTACATTTACTTTCCAAAAAAACATAACATATGCTTAAGTGAAAAAGATTATTCTAAAAGAAAATTTATCAGAAGCCAAAACAATTATGAAACCTGGAACTTGTAACCTACTGACAGCAAGAGTAGATAGATAGTGGAAGTTACTAAATTCTTGGCCCTTTGTCCATGAGATCACAGAATCACAGAACTGCAGGGGTTGGAAGGGACCTCTAGAGATCATCAGGTCTTTTGCAAAAGCATGTACACTAGAATAGGTCTCACTGGTAAGCATCCAGACAGGTCTTGAAAATGTTCATAGAAAGAGATTCCACGGCCTTTCTGTGCAACCTGTTTCAGTGCTCCATCATGTTGCTGTAAAGCAGTTTTCTGCTCATTTGTATGGAACTTCCTATGTTCAAGTTTTAGGCCATTCCTCCTTGTCTTACTGCCATGCAGCACTGATAAGATCCTGGCCTCATCCATTTGCCTCCCAGCTCCCTTTAGATGTTGCAGAATCACGTAATTGTAGGAACTGGAAGGGATCTCTAGACATTATTAAATCCAACCCCCCTGCCAAAGCAGTCTCCCTACAGCAGGCTGCACAGGCAGGCATCCAGACAGGTCTTAAATATCTCCAGAGAAGGAGTCTCCAGAGACCCTCTGGGCAGCTTGTTCCAGGCTATGTTGCTGTGGAACTTCCTATATATTTATAAGAATTAATTCAATTATAATTAAAAAAAAATTAAACTGATATAAATATTAATCAGATCCCCCCTCAGTCTTCTTGCATGGGGGTTGAAACTAGATGATCTTAAAGGTCCATTTCAATCCAAACCTTCTATGATTCAAAATTATTGTGTATATTAGATTTTTTTTCATATTTCTCAATGGATCCTTAAGTAGGTGTTACCATTGCTTTCAGAGTTTTGAAAACAAACAGTTCCAGCTATTATCAATAAGTGTGCTAAAAAATTCCATTACAGAAATGATCCCTGAAAAGAGGAAAATAGTGATAATACTTACTGTTCAGAATTATATAAAAGCGTGGAATTTATTTATTATTATTTTTTTTTTTTTTTAATGTGACATAACATTAAAAATGATCCTGGACATATCTATCCTAGAAATTGCCAGTTAGCACTCTCACTTTATCAAATTTGTGCAATGCTTTGCTAACCTCAGAGAAAATAAGAACATTTCATAATTTGAGACAAATTAAGCTAAGGAGTCATTTGAACTTCATATTCAAATTAAAAATCTTTGCTTCACTATGTATGTTAGATTTGCCCAAATTCCTGATGCATTTTTCTAAAAGAGTGTTACCTCCTGTAGGTCTTGGAACAGGTAATCCTGATTATTAAAGTGAAGTGACTTTTAATGAGTGAACAGATAGCAACTTCAGTCCTTTTTCCTGAAATCAATTTCTGACTGTCATTGCTTTTGCAATTTAGGTGCCAGAAGTGGTGTACTTTGCTTTGTAGTTCTCTCAACCTCGTTACTCACAAGATGATAGTCTTATAATATAATCTGTATTAATGTATAATTTAAACAAGTATGGGGATAGCATGAGTTTTATCCTGGATTCCCACTGTCTTCTTTCTAATATTTACACTCCTACTGACTGTTCCATACCTCTTTGCTTTGAGTTCCAAAGCCAGCAGGTTAAAGTCTTAAGTTGACATTTCAAAGTCAGATGCTCTAGGATTAGAGTTATATCATTAAAGAAAATGTGAGGCTTTTTTTTTTTTTTTTTTTCTTTCTCCCTACACCAAGACTGTGAACAAGCACCAGGGAGCTTTTGTAAATAATTAAAGTCTCCTGTTCTTATACTACGCAGGATGGTCATCCCATTGAGGGTCACCTGAGATCAAGGATAGAGTGCAATGCAGGAGTAATCCAAGATTGAAGTCTATGCACTTGACATCCGCAGTGGAAGGGTAACCTGTGAAGAAGTCCAAAAAAATGAAGGGAACCAACAGCAGTTATCACTGACTAAAATGATGAGTATACTCCTACCAGATGCCTCATGAAGAGCAAGTGGTTGGAAGTTAGCAAGGCATTGGTCCTGACAAAGGAACTGGAGGTGCAAAAGAGAAAGGAATGTTTAGGAGGAATGAGTGGGCCTGAAGCTAGTAATACCAGGTAATATGTGCAAAATTTTGCTGATTTCATGAGATATGTATAATTAATATGGATGAGGCTGGGAATGTGACCACTGAGGATAAGGAAAAGGCGGAGGTTCTGAATGCCTTCTTTACGTCTGTCTTTAAAAGTCAGACCAGTTATCCTCAGGGTACTCCTCTCTCTGGCCTGGTAGTCTTGGCTGGGGAGCACACTACCCCCCCTGTGATTCTGGAAGAAACAGTCAGAGAATTACTACTCAAACTGGACTGCCACAAGTCCATGGGTCTGGATGAGATCCACCCAAGAGTGCTGAGGGAACTGGCAGAGGTGATGGCCGAGCCACTTTCCATCATCTATCAGCACTCCTTGTTAACTAGTGAGGTCCCAAAGACTGGAGGCTTGCCAGCGTGACTCTCATCTACAAGAAGGGTTGTTCCCCAGGTCCAGGGAACTACAGGCTTGTTAGCCTGACCTCAGTGCCAGGGAAGGTTATGGATGGAACAGATTGTCTTGAGGGAGATCATGCAGCATGTGAGGGATGACTGGGGGATCAGTCCTAGCCAGCATGGGTTCACCAAGGGCAGGTTCTGCTCGATCAACATGATCTCCTTCTATGATCTAGTGACCCATCTGCTGGATGAGGGAAAGGCTGTTGATGTGGTCTACCTAGACTTCAGCAAAGCCTGTGACACTGTCTCTCACAGTATTCTCCTGCAGAAGCTGGCAGCCTGTGGCTTGGATGGGTACACTCTTGGCTGGGTACACTCTTGGCTGGGTAAGGAGCTGGCTGGAAGGCCTGGCTCAGAGTGTGGTGGTGAATAGAGATAAATCCAGCTGGTGACCGGTCACGAGTGGTGTTTCCCAGGGGTCAGTGCTGGGGCACGTCCTCTTCAATATCTTTATTGATGACCTGGATGAGGGCATTGAGTGCACCCTCAGTAAGTTCGCAGATGACAACAAATTGGCTGGGAGAGTGGATCTGCCTGGGGGTAGCAAGGCCCTACAGAGGGATCTGGACAGGCTGGAGAGCTGGGCTGAAGCCAATGGGATGAGGTTCAACAAGACCAAATGCCGGGTGCTGCATTTCGGCTACAACAACCCCAGGCGACACTACAGGCTTGGGGCAGATTGGCTGGAAGACTGCGTAGGGGTACTGATTGATGCATGGCTGAACATGAGCCGACAGTGTGCCCAGATGGCCAAGAAGGCCAATGGTATCCTGGCTTGTATCAGAAACTGTTGCCAGCAGGAACAGGGAAGTGACTGTCCCCCTGTACTCAGCTCTGATGAGGCTGCACCTCAAGTACTGTGTCCAGTTTTGGGCCCCTCACTGCAAGAAAGACATTGAAGCCCTGGAACGTGTTCAAAGGAGGACAACAAAGCTGGTGAGGGGTTTGCAGCACAGGCCATATGAGGATCGGCTGAAGGAGCTGGGAATGTTCAGCCTGGAGAAGAGGAGGCTCAGGGGAGACCTCATTGCTCTCTATAACTTCCTGAAGGGAGATTGTAGTGACCTGGGGGTCGGCCTCTTCTCTCGTGTCATTAGTGATAGGACCAGAGGGAATGGTTTCAAGCTACAGCATGGGATATTCAGGCTGGACATTAGGAAGTATTACTTCTCAGAAAGGGTGGTGAGGCACTGGAATGGACTACCCATGGAGGTGGTGGAGTCACTGATGCTGGGGGTGTTCAAGGAAAGGCTGGATGTTTTATTGAGGGACGTGGTTTAGTGGGAGCTATTGGTAATCTGTGAACGGTTGGACTGGATGATCTTTTAGGTATTTTCCAACCTTGGTGATTCTATGATTCTAAGATTCTATGAATAAATCCATCTGGTATATTGAACATAATATTTATGGGGAAGACAAAGACTGTAGTGTTCTATACTGCTACCATTGTTAGGTAGCTTGTTAGTACTTTTTAGCCAGAGCATATGTGTTTTATGTGTGTTAATTCTTTGAGCATCCACGTGAAGTAGTACACTGGGGGAAATGTACCTAAGAAGATCCATGTTCATCTACGTAAAATGGGTATAGTGCATATACAGTGTATACCACTGGAATCATAGAATATGACAAATATAAATGTTATGCACAATTATGCCATAATGAAGTGGGAATCAACCCCTCCCCTCTTTAACAGATAGCTTTTTTGAAATATTTGGTGCTTTCCTAACCACAGTTTATTTTTCTGCACTATTTCTCTTAATTCCCTTCTGAAATTGTCTTTGTTTTGCATTTTTGAGCTTTAATAACCAAGAAAATTAGAATGGAATAAATCATGACATTGTCAAGTGCAACTTCCAGGGACAGTCCAAAAATCTTCAGTTCAAGCAGATACCAGAATGACTGTGCAGAAAAATTTTTAGTCTACAAATATTCTTGTACAAAAGAAAATATAATATTCCTATATATTTCCACTGAAAGGACAGCTTTTTTTTTTTTTCCTTGAAAATCTTCAGAGATGAGTGATGCAGCTGTATTTTATATATATATATATATATATGAATGAGTATATATATAATATATAATATTTTTCAAGCTTCAGTTCATGAAGTGGTATAGTAGTATCTTTGACTCAGATCAAAATTTATTATCATGTTCTAAGTGGACTAATAAAAGATCTCTATTTGTAATGCAAATTTATATAATATATATATATCCAGATAATATGAACATTATTATTTCACTGAAATTTTCTGTGTTAATTAAAAAAAAAAAAAGCAAAATTTTAAAAAAAAAGCAAAAAAAGAAAAGCTGAAAAGTGTTTGAGATAAACAAGACATCTTATGTTTCTGTGTTTTTTTGAAGGTCTGTAGCATATGCTGATATCAAAGAGGAGAAAATATTCTAGTAATCATTCAGAATCAAGAGTCAGTTTTCTCTTAGCTATTTTAAGAAAAGTAATTCTTTGGGGGGAAATCACTTGCCATAGCTCAGCATTAGGGATGATGATTCAGCACTGTGTTTTTGGTGTCAAACAAGTCACATCTGTGTTAACTACTGTAATATCTGTTTGGGAAATGATGTAGCTCAAAATATTAGCATTCATTATTTTTACATATCACACAGTTGCACATAGAAAATAAAAGCCGAATATGGAAGTCAAGGAAGATAACTCCCCATTATTGTTAAAGAATGCAGTCATCAACTGCATGAAAATGCTGTCTAAGACTAAAATATGTAATCATGACCCTATTGAGAATAAAATAGAGGCTGACATGAGGCTCTAGAAATAATTGTAAACAGAAAAATATGAAGAGGAACTGCTTAAGCAATATAGAAGAGGATCAATTAATTATCATGATAGACAAATAAAATCAGTAAAGGTAACTCTCATATGATAGCTCAAACCATCATACAGAATCTGATAATAAGGAAAGCCATGGCAGATGTATCTATTATTGATAAACAAATTGGAAGCATAGTTAAGAGATTGTAGGAGGATTATTTTCTCTGCCTTCATATGCCAAGACTGTTAGAAAGGACAATATCAATCTTAAGATCATTAGAAGCACTAGTATTTTAGGTATAAATAAATAATTTAGTAGGTCAGGAAATCCAAATTGGATAAAAGTGGAATTAAAGAAAAAAATATATATATTTTACATAGTTGTCAGATCTTCTTTGCATTCTCACTTGAGTATAAGGTTAGCGAAAGAATAAAATAAAGTAAAAATGAAACAAAATGAATTCTACCATAGTTTATGGTTTGACTCACATTAAATATTTCATCTTCTCTGAATAACAATTCTAGTTTTTACCATTATCTTTGTCCTCTAATTATGACTCTTTCATCCATGTCACTGCTAACAGATTTTGCAACTTGTAGATAAACCAACCTTCATCTGCATTAATATCTTGAGAAACTTAAATTAGATAATCTCTAATAGCTCTTTACGTAGCATACCAGGAAGGCAAGTTTCTTTGATCAAAAATTAAAAAAAAACTTATTTCTTTACTTTTCTTCCAGACACTAAACTGCCCTGTCCTAAAAATTTCTGCAGCATGTGGATATCCTTTTAGAGATACTAGAAAGAGAAATAGCCATGTTAATCTCTACTTGATGTGGTCATGACAGAATCAGCAGCTGATCCACATGGTCAGAGCATTTATGGAATGAGTACATAATGTACTTCAGTGGCAGATGAACTCTGTGCAAGGAGGTGAAAAGGTACTTGACTTTTTCAAATCAGGATTTGAGGAGCTTGTTTCAGCAATTTCCAATTTTTTTTCACAGAAATGCCTTTTTGACAAAAACCTATGAGTCATTCAAGAATACTTATCTTCTTGCTGTTATCTTATTTCAGCTTACAGAGGCCAATACTGTTCTCCTTGATGAATGCCTTTTTTTCTTCTGTCTGTGAGACTACAATTATATTTCACTACTTGTTCTAGTGCAGAAAACTAGTTGTGTGATAGTACCTATGTTCTGAACAGAGGTAATAATAGATAGACATTGATTATCTTAATTTGCATTTTTCACACTATCACATCTGTTGTGTTAAATATCTCTAGAACTCATAGGGTTTTTCACCCATGAGTCCATAAAGCAGTTACTGGTTGTGTCTTTTAAGACACATTTTTCACCTGATTATGTCAGAACACTGTATGCATGATCTTTTTTCAGTTCATTTTAAGCGGATATTGAATCAAAGGAGATGAGAAACACAGGTAGGTTAACTTCCTTGTGATTTCCTTCTATGATGTTGCAGGAAATTCTGGTCCTAGAGATGAAATGTTTCACTAAATTCAATGAAGACTAGATTTTTCTTTATATCTTCAGTATGGAAGATGTTTGACTGGCATTAACATCCCTTAGCCTAATCAAATACCTGTAAATTTAATATTGGTTCTAATTACCAGCCCTCACATAAGTATATCCTGACAATTGTTGAATGCCTGCAGCTTCTATCTCCACCGAAGCTGGAAGTACTTATGAAGACTTGGTGTGAGATCATCTCCATAGAAATTAAAAGAAAAACAGAAAAGTAAATCCTTGAAAGCATTGAAAGAAATGGCAGAAGATGTGCTAATCTATTATTGATTTGTTTTTGCTTTTCACCTAAATATTTCATAGTCTTCTTAAATATTGCTTGAGTTTGTGTTGTTTCTATTTTTGTATTGCTGAATGTCTTTGTAGCAATAAACATGTATAAAGAAAATTTGGTATAATTTAAATTACTTGGATTTTTTCTTTCAGAAAGAAGAGGCTTTTATAAAAGCTGACACATAAAGGAAAATTTAGACAAGATTTACACTTCATCAAGCACATGAGCCAAGAAAAGAAATTATTTGTTGTACTCATACTTCACACAGTTGGGGTACTCAGCTGTTGTCCTTTATATAGTTAGGAATTAGCTTTCTATTTGAAATCAATAAAGTGTTGTATGAGGTCATTGCTTGATAATCTCCAGAATGACTTGTGACATCCATTTTGATAGATTTACTTACAAGAGAGCTTCATAGGCTTCATTTGGTGATTATTAATTTACTCAAAAGGGAAAAACTGAAGAGGTATTGTGAACTATATCTTTTGACAAATTTTATCCAGTGGATATTTTTTACTCTTTCAAAATACTTGTGTGACTTCCATTATGTGATTTGCTGCACTAAAAAATACCTCGTGTTAGTGATAAGTTGCACTTTCTATAATTAAAATGAATTTATGAATTACATTCATAATTTTGATGAGATAGTATTCTTACACTAACTCTTTAAATTTCCCTGTTACTGTGCAACTGCTACAATGTTCATTTCTTCCAGTATCTGGGTATGCAATACAGCTTCAAATGTTTCATATTAGATTACAGTGCATTAGAGATGAAATAGCTATCTAAAGACTACAGCTGTAACACAGCTTCAGACATCTATTCAATTTCTTAGCAATAGTAAGAATAAACTTTATGAGAGACTAAAGTATCTGTTTCACCCTTTGAGACTAAGAAAGAATTGTTTATGTCTAAATAGTTCTTGTTGAATGTTTGTAAAAAAACTGAAATGTAAGCCTCATCTACTGATGGTATATATCCTTAGGTAACCACTAAATGTATACTTGTGTTTATATGTGAAAAACTGTTTATTTTCCTTAATTTTGCATTTATCTAACATAATGTTAAGGGTTTATTTCACCTTAACTAGGTATGAAGGGGGAAGGAGATAAAATGAAGGCCACTGGGGTTAAGGGGGTAGTTCGAGGCTCAAAACAGAGCTTGTTGGGTGAAGAGTGTGGAGTTCAAAGGGATGGAGAGGGGCAGGGGGATTCTGCTTCCCTAAACTGTCTGTACACTAAGGTGCGCAGTATGGGAAATAAACAGGAAGAGTTGGAGATCTGCATGCAGTTGGTCACAAGGCAAGGTCTCATTGTAGTCACAGAGATGTGGTAGGACAACTTGCATGACTGAAATGTTGTCATGGAGGGCTATATGCTTTTTAGGAAAGATCGGCTGGCAAGGTGGATTGCTGGTGTTGCTAGAATATATTCAACTCCACCTCGGGGAGAGTGATGTAGCACTGGAGATCTTGTGGGTGAGAATCAAGGGGCAGGCTGGTAAGGATGACACTATTGTGGGTGTGTACTACAGGCCCTCTGATTTGGAGGAGGAGGCTGATGAGGCCTTTCATAAGCAACTGGAAGTAGTGTCACAATCCCAGGTGCTGGTGCTTATGGGGGACTCCAATTATCCAGATGTTTGCTAGATGAGCAACATGGCCAGGCATGCATGGTCCAGATGGTTCTTGCAGTGTGTTGAAGACAACTTTCTGATGCAGGTGGTGGAGGAACCAGTGAGGGGAGGGGTGTTACTGGACCTTATTCTCACTAACAAGAAAGAACCTGTTAAGGAAGTAAAGGTCGGGGGCAGATTAGG
Source organism: Excalfactoria chinensis (assembly GCF_039878825.1). Taxonomy (NCBI): domain Eukaryota; kingdom Metazoa; phylum Chordata; class Aves; order Galliformes; family Phasianidae; genus Excalfactoria; species Excalfactoria chinensis. The sequence continues at coordinate 18,260,867 of NC_092828.1, read as the reverse complement.
TTGTAATGACCACGAGATGGCGGAGTTCAAGATCTTGAGTGGAAGAACAAAGGTAGGATTGCTACCCTGGACTTTAGGAGAACCAACTTTGATCTCTTCCAGGACCTACTTGGAGATATCCTATGGGCTAGGGTGTTGGAAGGTAAGGGAACCTGTGAGAGCTGGTCAGCATTTAAACAGCAGTTCTTCCAAGCTCAGGATCAGTGCATCCTTGTGAGAAAGAAATCAGGAAAGGGTGGCAGGAGACCTGTGTGGATGAGCAAGGAACTCTTGCTCAAACTCAGAGGGAAGAAGAAGGTCCATGAAATGTGGAAAAAGGGCCTGACCTCTTGGGAAGAATATAAAAATGTTGTCAGGACCTGCAGGAATGCAACGAGGAAGGCTAAAACCCATCTGGAACTGAATCTGGCAAAAGTGATAAAGGATAATTGAAACAGGCTTTTTAAAGTATGTTAATGGTAAAAGGAAGACTATGGAGAAGGTAGGTCCCCTACTAAGTGAGGGGGGTGTTCTGGTAACAGGGGATGTTGAGAAAGTGTTGATACTGAACACCTTCTTTGCTTCCGTCTTCAGTGAAAAAGCTCTCCCTCAGGAATCCCAGACCCTGGAGGTTAGTGAGAGTGTCTGGGGAATGGAAGACTTTCCTTCAGTCAGGGAAGAGGTGGTCTGTGAACACCTAGGTGACACCAATATTCATAAATCCATGGGACCTGATGGGGTGCATCCATGGGTGCTGAGGGAGCTGGCAGAGGTGACTGCTGATATGCTCTCTATCATCTTTGAGAGGTCTTGGAGAATGGGGGAGGTGCCTGAAGATAGGAGGATAGCCAATGTCACTCCAGTCTTCGGAAAGGGCAAGAAGGAAGATCCAAGTAAGTACAGGCCAGTCAGCCTCACCTTTGTCCTGGGAAAGGTGATGGAACAGATTGTACTGGATACCATCTACAGACAACTGGAAGAAAAGGAGGTTATTAGGAGTAGTCACCATGTGTTCACCAAGGGGAGGTCATGCTTGACCAACCTGGTAGCCTGCTATGATGTTGTTACTAGCTGAGTAGGCGGGGGGAGAGCAGTGGATGTAATCTACCTTGATTTCAGCAAGACCTTTGATACTGTCTCCCACAATATCCTTATAACAAAGCTGAGGAAGTGTGGGATAGATGAGGGGACGGTGAGGTGGGTTGGGAATTGGCTGACTGGCAGAGCACAGAGAATCATCATTGGTGGTGCAGAGTCCGGTTGGAGACCTGTAACTTGCGGTGTTCCCCAGGGGTCTGTGCTGGGTCCGGTCTTGTTCAACATCTTCATCAGTGACCTTGACAAGAGAATAATGGCCCCTCTCAGCAAGTTTGCTGATGATATGAAGCTGGGAGGATTGACTGACATGCTTGAAAACTGTGTTGTCATTCAGCAAGGGCTGGACAGTCTGGACAGGCTGGGTGGTAAGAAACCAGATGAGGTTTAACAAAAACAAGTGTAGAATCTTGCACCTAGGGAGGAATAATTGCATGCACCAGTACAGGCTGGGAGGTGATCTGCTGGAGAGGAGCTCTGCTGAGAGGGACGTGGGTGTCCTGGTGAACTACAGGTTGGCCATGAGCCACCAGTGTGCCCTCATGGCCAAAAATGCCAATGGCATTCTGGGGTGCTTTATAAAGAGCATGGTCAGCAGGTTGAGGGAGGTGATCTTCCCCCTCTACACTGTGAATGCATTTGAAAAGACAAGTTTTAGATAACTATGAGAAGAATTTTTATGAGTGAAGTATAAGCTTAAGCAAGTTCTTAAAACGTGGTGTTTAATGATTTGTGAATCATTTAGAAATAAGCAGAGTGGAAGAATTACTAATTGCTATTCTTTTTAATTAATTTTACTTGTTTACATGCATGTGTCTACATCTGCTCTGGTTTAGGCTTGTTGTCTTGGATTCTACTGTAATCAATGAAAATGCAATTAACACTGAAAGCACTAAATAAATATAGATACCTATTGTATTTATGTTTACATTTTTTTATATATATTCTGTAATATGTCAAGATCTTGAGTTTGACTTCAGTAATCCTTGTTTTAATTCATCTCCTTTAAATTCTTTTTGTAGTTGCCTGTTGAATTAAAAGAAGAAAAAGAAATCGAAGCCCATAATTAGAATATTGACTAATACCTGGATGTGTCTAAGAGGTTTTTTTTTTTTGTAGGCCTTTGTCTTACAGCTACTGCACTTGTGTAATATTTCGTTTTCCTTCTATATTTCTTTCCAACCACATCTTATCCTGAGGTTAGTTTTTCTTACTTTATTCTGTGGATGTAGATCTGCTAGTCCCAAAATGACCTACTTTATGAAATTTGTTCCACACTCTGGATTTTGTGAGCTGCAAAACTTTTGAGTTTATCATGTCTGTTTATTGCTTGAGTATATTTTTCTTGAAGATTAGGACAATGCTTACACTTTTAACATTATTTTTTTTTAGGATCTGCCAGTTCTCTGGACTCTGATCTTTTGATTTTTTTTTTTTATTGATGTTAATGTTTTATTCAAATATTTTATTTCATAAATATTGAGAGATGGATACAATTGATAGATAGTTAATTAAGACAGTTTCTGAAAAATACATCTGTATCCTTTGCATAAGTGGCAGGATCTTTCATTTGAGCTTCTGTTTGATGCTAAGCCACTGTGCTACTTCATGCATATACTCAGGTATATAGAAACTTTATTTATTTATTTATTTATTTATTTATTTATTTATTTATTTTTTAATGGTTAAACTGTTCCTTATATGAATATTTAATAGTTATTATTCCTCTAGTTTCTGTAGAGCTACATCCAAATTCGAAACAGGAAAATTCATAAAAAGGTCTCATGCATTTCTGCGGACAATGCAAAAGGACGATTAGACCATAATGTCAGGTCATTTCAGGTTTATAATTTTTCTGTCCTTTTGTAGTGTAACTGGTCATTTAAGTTGTCTGCTTAAAGAGTTCTGTTGTTTGTAAAATACATTTTGTTTGACATTGGATTCTTAACCCAAGTCTGTTCCCCAGAATTCATGTAGTCTGCAAGACATCAATATGAACAGCAGTTTAGATAATAAAATAATACTGTAGGTCTTCATTTCTGCTGAGTTCTCTGTGATGAGAACTGTTTAATAATTTTGTCATAATCTGATGATTAATTTTAAGTCAACAAATCTAGGTATTATTCTAATAATACAATCAAAAACATTTTAACTTTATAATTTTTTAAACCACAATTTCACAAGAAGTGGTAAAACTAACAATTATCATTTTAATTATTAATAGATTAAAATATTTATCACTTAATTAATGTTGATTACTATAATAGCAATAATGATAGAATTTGTGGAGAATTGTCCATTTTCATGTATCCGAGGAAAAATTGTAAGATTGTAGGGATCCAGCTCTTTATGTGAATTCAATGTATGCTAGAGTAAAAAAATATTATATTTTTCTTCCTTTTATTATTTCTGGTGGAATTGAAGACAAGATGATCTTATTCCCACTGGAAAAAATGCATCAATACAATCATGCTGACTTGTAGATTTGATTTTCAACTTTATTTGAATTCATCTTTATTTCACTTAACAAAAGATGCTGAGTGAAAAAATCATGTTGGTTTTTTTGTTTGTTTGTTTTTTTAAAGCAAACTGATGTTTATTTTTTAATGATGCTATTTCAAGATTTTTCAGATAATCTTCTTCCACTGTCATCCTAAAAGAAGTCAAAAGCATAAATGAAAGAAAAATACTACTGCATTACCAAAATGAATGATAGTAGAATAACTTTCTGGTTATGTAAACAGATGTGCAACAGGGCCAGTTGTCCTTTTTATTCCCTGTCACTTTAATTATCTCACACACATTTCTAAATTTTCTAATCTTTATCACTGACTTCCAGTATGAAGGTAATATTTGAATTTAGATGCAGTTGGAATATTAAGAAATATGATAGTCTTCTAATGAGAAGTCTTATCGTTTAACACTACCTACTCTGTAATGAAAAATTCCTTACAGTATAGTTATCATGGCTATGTGTTTTTTTATATCTTTTTATTAGGATATGTTTTTATTAATGTTACAATACTTATTCTTCTTTTTTTTTTTTTTTTTTTTTTCACATCTATAACAAAAAGCTATGCAAATTGCTGTCATTTTTTTGTTTGTTTGTTTGATTTTTCACTAGTGGCTAAACTAACACCTAGCCAAAACAAATACTGTGTGAACATTACAATGCAATACTACTGTAAAAAACATTTTAGGCATGATAAATTATTTTTATTATGAAGAATCAGATGATAATGCCTATTTGATAGTATTTAATGTACTTATATTTTCATAGTTTATTTTGTATAAGTACAGTAGGTTATTTCAACATTGCTATAGTGCTCACCTTCCAAACAAACTACATAGCATTTTACATAGCTTTAGCTGATGTAAATTAGAAAGTTGAGGACCTAGTCATTAAATTAAAGGAGAAAGAAAGAAGGATGGTAAAGGAAATATTTCTGACTCTTTCATACTACGTCCAATTAGTAAGCTATATTATTCTATAATAAACAAATAAATAAGGAATGTTAAAAGATGAATCTATATAGGTCAATATGACCCTCAGTATCTACAGAATATAAAAATATTAAATACAGATGAGTTTTTCTTTTGGTGAGCTTGGATATAATATTAATTCTAATGTTCCTGTTGCTGTACAGTGACAGCAGTATTTATGAATGCATTCTGAACAGTGCTTGACTAACTACAGTTTGCAGATTCTTTTACAATGAAAAATAACATTAAGGAGAAAAGAAAAAAAAGAGTCTTCAAAAAGAATAACAAACAAAAGCACCATAAAATCAAAACCAGCCAACTCAATAACTTATTTCATTCTATTTAGTGTTTATTACTTGCTTCTAGAGGTCAAGAAGTTAAACTTGTGAGGAGCAATAGAATCACCGAACTATTTCAGATAGCCTAGTGTATCTGTATTTATATGTTTGTATATAGATGTTCGTGTGTCCTAGCATCTGAGTTGTTAATAGTTTATTTTACACCTACATTACAGAATCAGGTGACAGATTAGGAGTGATGTGAATTTCCATCTTCATAAAGAGTCGAACCTGCAGGAACTGCTGAGATCTTCAAGTTATTTAAATCCATCTGCATGCTCAGTGCAGCTCAACCCTTTTTCAGTATATAAAACAGGAATACAGCTGTAGTTCCAGAACTTCTCCTGTGCTTACTTTTGAATGGTACACAGGAGACATTAAACCATATTTGGCATGTAACTTATGGACCCATATGTTTGCACGATACATCTTAATGTGGCTAATAGTTTTAAGTTATTATTGATTGAGACACAATACTTAGGAAAACATACAGTTTGAAACAGATGCAAAGTATCAGAAAGCATAAATAATGTAGATGCCTGAGCTTGCTTACAGGAAGACAAAATGCAGTGTGGTCTGGGGAGCATTTTGCCCTTAACTCCAAATTATGCCTTCTTCTTACTAACAGTTGTTAAAAGTTGTCAAAATTTTCTTGCTTCACTGAAAAATAGCTGCTACTGCAGAGATAGGTAGAGGAGAAAGTAAAGTAACAAACTGATCTGTCAGCACAGCTGAGCATGGAACACACCTTTACAGAGTACTAGAGACCTGAAGTCTATCAGCATTATTATCCCAGAGGGGCTATGTAAAGGTCAGATGCATAATATACCATATAAAACTGTGACAGCTGTATAAAAATGTTAACTCTAACAGTAGTCTTACCCAGGAACTTCAATATAAGTTTCAGAGGAGTCCCCAGAAGTAAAAAATAAAAATAAACAGAAAGAAAGATTCTTGGTGGAGCCAGGAGGGGGAGCGGCAAAACTACTACAGTGGACTTCCAGAGGGTGGACTTTGAATTGTTCAGAAGACTAGTAGGGGGAGTCCTCTGGGATTCAGTCTTAGAGGGTAAAGCGATCCAAGATGGCTGGACTTCAAGATGACTTCAAGAATGAAGTCTTAAAGGTGCGTCTGTCCCTCTGAACCACAAAATGACCCAGTGGGGAAGAATCACAGAATTGTAGGGTTTGGAAGGGGCCTCCAGAGATCATCAAGATTCTCCTGACAGTGCTGAGGGTGGAGGTGATGACCGAGCCACTTTCCATCATCTATCAGCACTCCTTGTTAACTGGTGAGGTCCCGAAGACTGGAGGTTTGCCAGCGTGATTCTCATCTACACGAAGGGTTGTTCCCCAGGTCCAGGGAAATGCAGGCTTGTTAGCCTGACCTCAGTGCCAGGGAAGGTTATGGAGCTGATCGTCTTGAGGGAGATCACGCAGTGACTGTCCCCCTGTACTCAGCTCTGATGAGGCCGCACCTCAAGTACTGTGTCCAGTTTTGGTCCTCTCACTGCTGGAAAGTCATTGAGGCCCTGGGGCGTGTTGAAAGAATGTCAAAAAAGCTGGTGAGGGGACTGGAGCACAGGCCTTATGAGGAGTGGCTGAAGGAGCTGGGATTGTTAAGGTTGGATGAGTCCCTGGGCATCCTGATCTAGTCTACCAGCATCCTGCCTATAGAAGGGGATTTAGAACTAGATTATATTTATAGTCACCTTTAATCCAAAGATTTATATGATTCTGTGATTCTAAAGGTAACAACTATCTTATAGCATTTACAAAATAAGTGTTTTCATATGGTTTGTGGGCAGTGATAACCACAGAATCACAGGGGTTGGAAGGGGGCTCAAGTTCACAGCATCACAGAACTGTAGAAGCTGGAATGGACCTATAGAGATGTCACGGAGTTATCTAGATAAATCTATGTCTGTGACAGGGGGGCCCATGGGCCTCCTGGCCCCCAAAAAATAATGGGAAGGGAAATGGGAAAAGGGTAGGGAGGCAGGAGCTGGACTCAAAGAAAACAAACAGCAAAGTAGCGGCAACAATCAAAGGTGGAAAACTTATCTTATTAACTATGATATCAGAACGCAAGATAACATAGTATAATATGATCTAATTGAAATTAAAGATAATAAATTAAATAAAGTAAAAGAGAGAGTTTTCCAAAAACCAAGAAGCCTACTTTGAAAGTTGAAGGTGCACAGCTTGGAAGCACACCCACACCCACTGCCAGGCAGTGAGAGAGAGTGAGAGAGAGAGAGTGAGCGTCACTTCTGTGATGTATTTCCCTCTCTGACTGTGAGGTCTAGGTCTTCTGGGCCATGTAGTTCTTCTTCTCTGTACTCCATGTGATGTCATGATATGGAATACCAATTGCAAAAATTACAAAACCATGACAAGTGATCATCATGTTTAATTCTTCTGCAAAAGCAGGTACCTTACAATGTAAGGCATCCATATGGATCTTGAATATCACCATAGAAGGAGACTCTACAGCTTCTCTGAGCAACCTGTTCCAGTGCTCTGCTACTGTTACTGTGAAGAGGTTCTTCCACGTCTTCCTATGTTTAAGCATTAGACCATTATCCTTGTCCTGTCGCTACATGCTACTGAGAGGAGCCTAGCCTCATACATTTGTCACCCACCTACACTTAGATATTAACAACCATTAATTAAATCACTGCTAATTTTTTTTCTAAAATCTACTAATAACTTGCAGACTTATCTATTATTTATTTATTTGTTCCTACTTTTACAGAAAGAATAGCAAAATTTGACTTCACTAACATTTGAATAATTGGCCCTTGACATTTGAATAACAGTTGGCAGATTGTAAAGCATAAATAGAACTTGGTCATCTATCTATTTAAGCACTTCCTTAGTGCATTAATTTCATTTGTACAAAGCCTACAAGTCATGATGAAGTTTAATTGTTCTTTGTTCAGCCTTCAAAATGGTGTATTTTCTTCTGTTCTATCCATATTCTGGTTGTACATTAAGCCCTTCCATGCTTTTTATTATTTATTTATTTATTTATTTTTATGTATGTGTGTGTGTGACTTCCCACTCTCATGGGAAGCAACTGCATGTTTATTATTATAAATTTCAATGTAGCTAGTAGATGCAGCCTGAAACTAAAGAAGAATACCACAGATTTGAAGAGTGGGATTTCTTAATTCCACAAAAAGTTACACTGCATTTGAACAATGCTATGACATCATAAATAATAGCATCAGTCAGAAAAGAAAAATACTTTTTCTTGGGAATTGAGTGGCTGAGAAAAAAGGCAAAACTTTTGGATGCAGAATCCTCATTTAGAAGCTTGTCAGGTTAATTAGTAATTCTGCTGACAAAATACATGTCCTAGTTGATAAGAACTTTCTGTTTATCATTAGCCAAATGACTTTCAGGTCATATGCCATATCTCTGACAATAAGGGCATTTTCATGCTTAATTGTTTAAATCAACATGTAATTAATGCCTTGTAGTGGGATTATGATTCTATGCATAAGAAATATTTCAATGATGTGGAAAAATTGCCTTGTTATGCGATATATAATAAAAATATATTTCTATAGCTTTTTCTTTTTTTTTCTTTTTTTTCCCTTCTATTTTTTTTCTTAAACAGCACAAAATAAATGTCTTGTTTTACACGTGAAAGAATAATGTTCTTCTGGGAATTACAGAAATGTTTTATAACAACAAATAAAGTAAAAGAGAGAAGGTTGAAGAGAATTAACATATCACTTACCTAAAAGAGCACAATATGTTAAGGATCGTCATCCAAAAAGAATTAGTGATAGAAATACTTAATCAAAATTTTAGAATTAAAATCTTGGCATAAAGAAAACATTGTCATTTACAGCTTGTCAAGCATGTCAGATTTGTTATTTTGTATGTGATTTTTTTTTGTTGTTGTTGTTTTGTTTTGTTTTACAATTTTGCAAAGGTACTGGCAGAGCAAGAATAGGAAAAAAAATGATTTTGTACTTAGAGGTATTTATTTAATTTATTTTTCTTGTTTCCAAGTTGAAATTCCTCCTTTTCTTTTCAATATCTTTAATTAATGAGAAGATATCAGTGAAGTTGGACATGAGACACAATCATGAGTCTATTTAATTATGTGAATATTGCAAGTATTTCAATGGAATTTTACCCAAGGTAAAATCTCTGTCATAATTTTAACTCACTGTTTTAATTCTTTATGGATTCTATATGTCTTTATGCTCTATATGTAGCAGCTGTTGAAGTTAGGAGAAAAAGTAAATAATTCCAAATTATTTTATGAGTTTAATTATCCTTTACACTAAGAAGGTCCTCTTCAATGATTTGGCACATTACAGAAGGAATTTGAGAAGAAATTCTAATAACATCAGAGCAGAATTTTCAGTCTTTTATAATCTTATAAAACAATCTACTCCTTAATGAAATCTTCAAGCTTACAGAGTGCTAGAATGCACAGTGTGGTAAAATAAAACTGCTCAAGTTTTTATAATGAAATACTATATATAAAAGATTAATATTAAATGAAATATGAACGTGTTGGGAAGACTGAAATTTACCATGAATTCAGTGGGGCTGTATTAACAGTTTTAATACATATTAGGTCTAAATTGTGCTTTACAAAAGTAATTACAAGTATTTGCATTCACAATTCCTTATTTGCAGTTTATCACTTTTATCTACTGCGGTCAGAAATAAGGAGCAGGATAGCTGCTGAAAAAATGTGGATAGATACATTATCAAGCAAAAATGAGAGTAGAATTTTTTTGTGTTAGTAACCACATGATCTATTATAAGGTAATGAGCTGAAAATTGACTTTTCTTCTGAAGCGTAAAACATATCAAACATACAAAGAAATCAATTTGTTGCTGGATGATGGCCCACTCATTTCCATGAACTGATCTGAACTAATCTTTGAAAATCTATTTCTTCTGGTTGACTTCATGGCAATACATCCACTCATGTTCAGCAAACAGGCTTTTGCTAATAATTTACAAATTTCATCATGACATGGAAAATATCTTAGCTTACATGAAAGTAGGTATATAACATATTAATAAAGTAGATATATAAAATACTAAAATAATCTTACTTTTTTTTTTTTTTTTTTTTTTTTTTTTTTAGTTATACCCAGCAGAACAGGATGGCAGGATTGATTTTGTAGGGAGAAGTTTCTGATTTTAGATATTATTGTAGATTTCATAAAGTCAAATAAAACTTTAAATTGCCAGATGTGAAATTTACAATACCAAATTAAAACTCTGTGATTTAAACCATTTTTCATCTTTCTTTTTGTCTTTCCTTTCTACCTACTTTCTCCTAAAAAATTTTCACCATGTTTATACATAAATTTGTTACTGTAACTAAACAACTAGGAAAAGCAAATATCTATCTACATAACAGGTAATGAGTACTAAAAAAGATCTAGAGGTTGAAATGCATAAGTAATTAATAAGTAATTAAGCTTGTATTTTCATATGGAAAAGGTGAAGAACAGGTGAAAAAAACTCTCTAAATGTAGTTGGTGAGACTAAACATAGTTTTTTTGTGTGTGTTACCTCTATATAGCTTGCATCCATAATCTGTAGGGGAAAAAAAGCCACCAATATGAATGAAGAACAAATTAAATGTCTCATGCTCTGACATAGGTCCTAAATATATACATCTTGGTCCTTTCCAACTTCATTCATTCTGTGATACTGACCTTATCATTATGTTAATTTTTTTAAAATTATTTCATGAGAATACCATAAGGATAGTATTAAAATTTTTGTGGTATTAAAATTGTTAAACTACTAAAAGTACTAATAAATGGAAAGTTAGACTGAAGAGGGCCAGTGCCATCCTGGCCTCCATTAGAAATAGTGTGGCCAGCAGGAGCAGGGAGGTAATCCTCCCCATGTACTCAGCACTGGTGAGATTGCAACTTGAGTATTGTGTTCAGTTTTGGACCCAGCAATACAATAAAGACATCAAGGCCCTGGAATGTGTCCAGAGAAGGGCAGCGAAACTGATGATGGGTCTGGAGCAGAAGTCTTATGAGGAGCAGCTCAGGGAGCTGGGATTGTTTAGTCTGCAGAAAAGGAGACGTCAGATGAGACATCATTGCACTCTACAACTTCCTGAAGTGAGGCTGTGATGAGGAGGGGTTTGGCCTCTTCTCCCAGGCAACAAACAGGAACTGAGAAAATGGCTCTAAGTTGTACCAAAGGAGGTTGAGAGTAGACATAAGGGAAAATCTTGTACTATCAGTACAAGAAAAGAAACAAAATATTTTAGCGTAGGATGTTGTCTTCAGTAGAGATTCATGGATTCATGAGATCAAACTCTATCAGTACTATGGTTACTTTAGCACTGCAAATGAAGAAATTGGTCATTACTGCTAGTGTTACCTAGGTGCAGCAGTCTGATCTTTCTCATTATTATTACTTCCTTAATATTGTACACAAAGACCTATTTAATAACATATACTTTTGATATAGAGAATTCCTTACCAAATAAAAATATTTTTACTTATTTTTTTAAAAACTCTTGGAATAATTGATATTAAAATAAAAACTGTCTTTCTTGTGTATGTGAATTCTTATTTATAATTTTTAAATTGGAATGACCAGTATTTGATAGCTTTTGTTTCAGAGTAAATTTTATCACAGTCTTATAATAATCCACAAAAATTTATAATTTCTAAGGTTAAAAGTGTAGTTTGATTTCAGCACAGACAGCTGTTTTATGTTTCTCTGATAATAAGGTTGTACAGGATTCAGAGTAAATATTAATTATTCATGAAGCAATTAGCTATAATTAATAGTATTTTAGAGTACCATATGGTTTCAGACATTGCTAGTTTACTAATGTAAACTATTTGAAAGTTGATACTGTGAACATTTCTGGTGACAATAAATGCTGCTAAGAAAAAAGCCATTTCTTTGCATGCCTATACATATATATGTATATATGAACATGGTTGTATTTAAATTCTGATTCTGCACTCCACTTTTTCTGTGATCCAGAATGAATTGCATGAGAAAAAAATTTTTGCCTCTGCAAAAATAACCCAATGGAAAGCAGTTTTTTTTCCCCCTATTTTCATGATCATAGTGATCTCATCCTTTGGTAAAACTGACTGTTATCACAGTGTTACAAAATACTTATTTACTTGTTATATACCTGTTATGGTATTGCATGAGTTTCAGTTAAAGTCTAATATTAAGCTAATGTTAATTATATTAGTCAGCTTCATAGCTATTAGTACCTTCTGTGATGTCTTTCTGTTCTTCCCTTATTACTCCTCCAAAATTTTAGACAAGAAATAAAGTTTTTTAAAAAAAGTTAAAAAAAAAGGAGGAAATATTTATAGAAGTAAAAGAAAACAAAGTTCCATTTGTAATAGGTCGGAAAGTTTTAAAGTTGAAGGACTTAGACAATTTTGAGCAAGAGAGATTGGAGATTATGCTATCACTGAGGAAGTATAACAGCTAGAAATGGGTGAATAATAGAATGACTGTGAGATAAAGTGCTGTAACAGGCATTCTCTCGCAATAGTTTGATAAGACACAATAACAAGTTTACTGGCTCAAGGGTACCAGATCAAAAATATAAGCAATCAGAAAACACAAACCAATGATCTTGGCAAAAACTTCTGTATGAGTTCATGCCTTTTTTTTTTTTTTTTTTTTTTTTTTTTTTCAGAAAAGTACCGAACAGTAACATTTGTGTTTGCATAATATCTACTGTAGACATCCTATGGAGTTTTCCTCATGGTTTTCCACTGGTCTCTATTCCTTTCTTCTGCTAAACTGCTGTGCTGTATTGTGGAAGACCTTTATGTAAGAATTAGGGCTCTTGGGCAAGACATTTTATCTCCAGTAGACCTTGTACTAATCATTTCAGAAGCCCATATATCAGCAAGAGTGACACCAGCAGTATAACACCATGACAAAAATGCAGTGTGCTGGAATACTTTGGACAGGTGTCGAACCTGGATACAGTTCCCAGTATGTGTGGCTGGATATGCTCTGGAGGACATTAGGAAAAAGTTTACATTTCTTCCTGTCAAGACTTCATGTATAGTTATTTTTTTTACAGTAGATACAAGGACGCATGGTATGGAGTGAACCCCTCTACAAATAAGATTGTTACAGTACCGTGGCCATCCATTGGAGATCCCTGCTGCATGATAGCAGAGAGCCCAGTGTCTGTAGAGATATAAGTTTCACTCTCTATTTCCCTCTCTATTCCTACCTTATCATTAAAGCAATCTTATTACATTATTTTCTGTTGTACCTTTTGTATTGAGAAAGAACCTGACGCTCCCTCTGTGCAGAATATGTACCTGAATTTCTTTCTCACTTTTGTGAAAATATCCTAGTATTTCTCATTTCCTTCAGACAGATTATGTAATGAGATCTACCTACTAGGGAAACAGGATCCTGTCCACAAACTATTTAGTAGAATCATGTATTTGTCTGAGAGGTATCTACTATATGAACAACTAGATATTCCTATTTCAGCCCAAATTCTAATTTTTCTTGAAAAGTCACTGGCTAACTACAGTTGGAATATGCTATGAGAACTCCAAGGCTTTTGCCTAGGTAAAGTTTTTGATATATGATCATGCTATGTTAGCAGTAATTCTGGTAAGCCAAGTATTTAAATGTACCTTGAATGACCTTCAAAATTCAGCATGCATAGACAGACTCTACAAGAAGAAATGGAGTCATAGTGGTTTAACCATATGAGCTAGATGAGAGCTATTTTACAACTGCAATAGTTTCACAGTTTCTCAAATCCTTTTTCTGATTGCCTTAGAAAATCGGTGCTATTAAGTAGAAATATCTTTTCTGTACCTTATTGTACAAAAACTCAGGTCATGTGATATTACAGTATAATTTTACTCCATTTAATAATTAAAGAATAGTTATTTGGTTAAAACCCCATCCTATTCATCTAGCAGTATTGGTTACATCTTACAGTATTTTTATATCACAGAATCACAGAATCGTAGGGGTTGGAAGGGACCTCCAGAGATCATCAAGCCCAACCCCCCTGCCAAATCAGGTTTCCTACACCAGGTCACACAGGTAGGAGTCCAGGTGGGTCTTGAATATCTCCAGAGATGGAGACTCCACAACCCTCCTGGGCAGCCTTTTCCAGTGCTCCGTCACCCTCACCATAAAGAAGTTCTTGCGCATATTCGTGCGGAACTTCCTATGCTCCAATTTCTGTCCGTTTCCCCTTGTCCTGTCTCCACACAGAAAACAGTCTGGCCTCACTATTTTTCCCTGCACACCTCAGATATTTATAAACATGGATCAGGTCTCTCAGTCTTCTATTCTTGAGGCTAAACAGACCCAGTTCACTTAGCCTTTCTTCATAGGGGAGAGGCTCCAGGCCCTTCACAATCTTTGTGGCCCTCCACTGGATTCTTTCCAAGAGATCCTTGTCTTTTTTGTACTGGGGAACCCAGAACTGGACACAGCACACCAGATGAGGCCTTACCAGAGCAGAATAGAGGGGAAAGATCACCTCCCTCGACCTGCTGGCCACACTCTTTTTAATGCACACCAGAATGTGTTTGATGAGTTTGAAAAACATTCAATCTGTAAAACAAAGTGCGCTTACCCTTACCCTTCCCTTTCCGTTTTTTCCCTTTCTGTCATATAAGAATCATGTGATTAGGTTCCACACATTTGTGTCTCGCTCCAATTAAGGAGTGAGGCAAGGTAGTCACCTCCTGAACACAGCAGTGTCCCGTTGCGGTCCAGGAAGAACAAGCGTAGGGGAGAGCCGCAGCAGAGGGTCAGGCCGCAAGCAGCAGATCGGTGCAGCGCAGAGCGGGAGGTAGAAAGGGCAGCAAGGTCTCGGGGGGGCAGCGAGGTCTCACGGAGCAGAGTCTCGGGAAGCGAAGTCTCACGGGCAGAGTCTCGAGCAGCAAACCCAGGTGAATCCGTTGTCCGCCGTAGGACAACGTTGGAGGAATCTGAGGCCAGATACCTAAGAGTTCTTCATGCATGCATCTTCTTCAGCATGCAGGCATTCACGTAGTGAGGCATCTGATGTCAGAAAACCTCTTTGTTCATGAAGAGAGGCATCTGATGTCAGAAAACCTCTAATCCATGGTTTGTCCATGCTCTTTTTATCCTACTTCTTCCCAGCCTTCGGGACATTTCTGGAAGGCTTGGGTCAGAGTCCTGTGAATACCTCGGAGATGGCCCTCTTCCTTGAGCTAGGCCCACACAAAAGACCACTTAAGGGCCATTCATCTGTATCTTATCTCCCTTTCGTAGCTCCCGGACTTGTCCATCTGTCATCTGTCTGTCATCTGTCACATCACCCTTAAACAAAGGGGGTCTGGAACCGTGGTTCAGACTTGCCTGGACTTGTCCTTCTGTGTGTTTCAGACAAAGGGAGTTCTGGAACCTTGGCCAGGCTTCCCTGAACTTGTCCATTTCAGCAGACTTTGAGACAGTAGTGTAAAAAGCATGGCCTCTTACAATTTGTTAGGCAGCTGAAGATAGTCTGTAAAACTGTATTTACATGAAATGTGGGATTCAGTAACAAAGACTGCAAGGTTCTCTTTGTGGTAGGAGACCATGAGCCATCCTGTGTTGTCTCTGCAGGGGAAGAAGGATGCCTTTGGGGACTGCTGCCTGTGGGTAAACCCGTACTGGGATGGAGGCATGCCTGAAGGACTGTGGTATATGGCACCTCATATCGGAGTAGTAATATGCAAGGAGAAATAAAGAAGACAAGAAGTCAGATGCATCAGAAAGAAACAGCTGTGCTCTAACTTCAACTTCTGTGACATCTGTCTCCTCACCAAGGTAGCTGAAGAGGTCTGACTACTACTGGTGAAAAGAAGAGGAGCTGACACTAGAAAGTGAGAAGGAGAAGTGTTCTGTTTCACTTTACTTGTTCCAAGTTATTTATTTGAGAATAATAACAATTAATTAAGTAATAAAAGTGAGGTTGGGCGTGAAAGGTATTTTTGTTTAGGTTTTTTCTTCAAGGTATTTTTCACTTAAAATCTTCTGTGGCTTCCTAAAGCATTTGTAGGTACTGAAGGAATGGCAACATATTTACGAAATCATAGGATCACTTTTTATCCAATGTATCATAGCATGATCTCAGAAATCTAATTTGTTCCTAAGCCTGATTTTCATCTGCAAATCCTGATATTAGGTTGCTTAGTCTGGATCACTTCTTAGGATTCCAGGACATCTCTAATTATGCAATATCAAATTCTGCCTCTATGTAATTTATTTTTTCCTAATAAACTTCTAAGTAAAAATTTTCCACAATATGTCAGAACAAAGAATCACAATTGCTGCTATGACAAAATGAAACAGACTAACTCTCTTAAATTATACACACTTCAGAAAGTGTTTTCATAGTTTACTTGTTTTATAAAAGTCCTTTATTATTGAGGCAACATGACTAATATGAATGCCAATAAGATGGCAAAAGATTCAAAACTTTTCTCATTTGAAACAAAGGATTTTATTCCAGAACAAGTAAACACTATTAAGCAGATGAACAAAAAACAAAAACAAAAACAAAAAAAGAAAACAAAAAACCAAAAACCAAAAAAAAAACCCAAAAACAAAACAAGACCCACAAAACGAAACAAAACTCAAAAGACAGCTATAATTTTTAGACAAACCCTAGAATATCCAGAAAAAAAATTCATTTACTTCAGATACAACATGCAAGTCTGAAAGTATTTCCTGGTTCCAGATGCATTACGTTTAGTAAAAGTATTTGCCTTAGTTTCACAGACACCTAAAGTTAAACAAACAGACCAGCAAAAACAACATAATGACAATTTTAAAACAGATCTTGCAGAAAAAAAAAAAAAAAAGATTTAAAAACAAAACTTTCCTAACCCAAACAATTCACACAAGAATGGATTATTACATAAGATTTCACACTTTGTCAGACTTTATTAATTAGACTTTACAAACCATCTGTGCAATGTTCTTTGCAAACATAAAATAAAGAAAAATAAACATCCCCACTTATACATTGGTTCATAGCATGTCAATTTTTTTGTGCGCATTTATAGTACAAAAGAAGAGCATTAAGTGGTTATAGCAGAATAAGGATATTGGAGTTATCAGGATCAAGAAGACAAACTGTAATTTTGTCATGGATGGATTGATAAAAACTGATGAAAAAATATATACTCAATGATCTTATTAATCTTTGCTTTAAGATTAACTCCATCTTCCTATTCCTTTTTGTTACTTTTTCTACAATCCCTACATCTTATGTAGTTTGGTTATGTGTATTAGAGCTATGAATCCCCAGTGCTTTTAGATTGTCTATAAATATAAAATGAAAAAAATGTGAAAAGTTGTATTCCATATTCCAGATCTGGGAAGTCAGAAGAAGCTCTGGTAAAATCTTCAAATATGTTACAGAAATTCTACAATATATGCTTTTCTACAGTTGCAGCGATTGTTAAATGTAGCTTTCATAAAACTTTCTGCTGTGCAGTTGTTAGTTTTTTTTTTTTATACATTCTCTTTAGAAATTTTAGGACCAGGAAATGTTATTGACCTTTGGCACTTATTTTATTATAACTTATTTTACTCTATAATAGCTACTTTGAAGAACACAATAAAGACTACTGAAATTAACACTTAAGAAAACTTGCAAATTACTGCAGGTATGCTAAAAATTTGTAAAATGGAACACAAATGATCTGCAGAGATGGAATACATTAATTTTAGTAACCTCCTCTGCCTTAGTCCTCAGGCTGTAATAAAATATCTCACTCATTTTGCCTACATTTTGATCTCTTTTCCTATCAGTAGTCTAGGTGATATTAACATCTATTTAATTAAACCTGTGTTAATAGTGTCTCCCACTGGTCTGGCATTAGAGGATTCAGCTTCAGCAGATCCATGATCATGGCTTCTTGAAGCTTTTAGATCTTCCTCAGGAAGATCTCAGCTGAGGCTAGAGCAGGGTCTGAGCACTCTGATCTAGCTGTAGACATTCACATTCATTGCAGAGGAGTTGGACTAGATGACCTTTAAATGTCCCTTCCAATTCAAATGATAATATGATTCTATAATCTTACATCATAACAGAAAGACTAATTGTACAGAACTGGCAAAGCTGAAGCACAGATTGACTTTAAGTTGTGCAAATTCTTCAGCTACCTGGAAGGTTAGTAAATGATAGCTACACAGAGCATGTTTATTTTAATTTTTGAAGTCAGATGTGCCCCTCATGCTACTTTAACATCCCAGATACTGAGTCAGCTTTTCTTGTTCATTGCATGACATTGTCCTAAGTCTGATTCAGTATGTTACCAAAGTGGTGGATTTTTCTACTGATATATTCCTACTTTTTCAGAAGATGTATTTACAATCAAGAAAGGGCATAACTTGTCTTTTAATGTTAACTTGGCAGCATGAATGAAATAAAATACAATGAATTTTCAAGTAAAGCAGATTTTTGTTGTTGTTGTTGCTTTGTTTGAATACTTAAACAAAAACAAACAAACAAACAAACAAACAAATAAAACACTAAGAAATTAACTTCAGGATTTTCTCAGGCGTTGGATGAAACTACATATTTCAGAAAAGAATGTGCAGGGCTGACCAGTCAACTATCAGAATACTTTCTCTACTTCAACTCATCTAATAGAGTACAGAAAGGGAAACCTCTTTCCTTTCCTAAGGAATAAAAAGATTTCAAAAAAACCCAAACAATTAATGTAGCAACACTCAGCACTAATGGGACCTAAGAAATTGGTTAAGTAACAGCTCTTGCCAAATCTCTTACCAAATTAACAGCCTTTTTTCAATTGAAGCTCTTAAGTACAGTCTAAAAAAGTGTGTCATGGTTTTGCAATTTTGTAATTTTGCTATCAGTATTCCATATCATAACATCATGTTAAGCATAGATAATTTTGACGAATCTACTGCTCACGAAAGAAGACTGAATGTCCCAGGGAACACCACGGTCAGTCATATGACACAGACTCTATATAATCTCACTTCAGTGCTGGACTCGCTCTCTTGGACCTTGCCAGCCAGGGGGGAGCCGTGTGGGAGTGTTCTAGCCGTTTTGCCTAGAGTTACAGTAGGTCTCTCGGTTTTGGGACTCACTCTCTCTTATTTTACTTGATTCATTATCCTTAATGCCAATTATATTGTATTATATTGTGTTATTCTGTATTCCGATATAGTATTTAGTAAATAAGTGTGCCTCCTTAGATCGTTGCTGCTGTATTTATTTTCCTTTTCCGTGTTTTTCTTTTCCTTTTGGGATAGCGGCCCTGCAGGCCGTCTATACCCCTGTCATTGGTGCAGATAGATTTTAGCTTAACCCATGACAAAGTGTCATCCAGAGTCTGATTGTTTTAAAAAATTGGGTAAATAAAAGATGAAATTCAACAGAAAAACATCAAAAATATGTTTTTGCCAAACAATAATTACAACACACACACACACACACACAAACAACACACAAAACCAGAAAAACATCTGCATTAGTATTTTCTTAACTTCTCAGTTTTCAGTAGCAGACTAGCAATTAAGAACAAGGTTGTAGCTATTTGAATGCTAACAAACAGATTCCTTATTTCAGGATAACCAGGATTATTCATTATTCTTAATTGTAATATGCCACATATGTTATTTTGAAATGAAAATATGTATGTTAGTTTGTCTTTAAAAAGGAATAAAGTGAGTTAGTTAAAATGAACTCCACTGTTTGCTTCTTCAGAAACAGCATATCTTCTTTCAGTGCTAAGTAA
The DNA here is from genome assembly GCF_039878825.1 of Excalfactoria chinensis. NCBI lineage: Eukaryota > Metazoa > Chordata > Aves > Galliformes > Phasianidae > Excalfactoria > Excalfactoria chinensis. Next base: position 18,241,196 of record NC_092828.1, on the reverse strand, counting down.
AATTAGAAAGTAGCCCTTGCAAACTGCTGTACACAATTTAATTAGAGTAACTTTTGAATTCTAATCCACTGATTAAAAAATATGGATGGAGATAAATGAAGAAAAATATCAATGATGCGTCTACCTTGCATTTGAATATTTTTTTATTTTTTTTTTATCAATCATTCTCAAATGTTTACAGACCCCAGTAGTTTTGTGTTTGTCAGAGATTAGAAGTGGCACAGAAATAGTAGTATCATTGTCTGCTACAGATTTATGTTGTGAATTCAGAGGAGGAGTAGGAGAAAGAGACTAAGGATACAAAGCTGAACTATATGCCAGAACATGGGTGTAGAGTAATGCACTCTATGGATTCTTTACAGTATAATGTATAGGGTCATCCATGTTTGCTTGTAGTGCAGCAGGAAATGGGGAGAGGCAGAGAATCAGATAAATGACTGTTGTTGTCCTTTGCTTGTTAGCAAAAAGAAATTTAAAGTTTCCAAATATAGTGGCCAAAGACACTATGCTTTAAGTCAAGTAATAAAGATCTGTATTTTAAACCTTCTAAAGAAACTATGTAATAAACTGGTCAGTGGCAACTGCACAGAAGAGTGAAAAAAAAATGAATACATGTGGCTGATTATGGGGAAAATGAGACCATGGTACAAAACAGGGATGAAACAAAACCTTATTTTCTGACAATTGGGAAAAAAATATTTTCCAAAATTTTACTATAACCTTATGCATAATAAAATACTATTTTCTGTAGCTATTTCAGAAGTGGAAGAAAATGTACCATATATAGTTAAACATTCAATGTAAAATTGAATATAAGGGGAAGTGAGTGTCTCTAAAAGTATTTGAATAGCATTTGGAAACCGAGACCACACACAATGTGTTCTGTCAGTTTTGTTTTACTGATTTGGAAATTGAGATAATTTAAATATGTAGTATCCAATAAGATTTTATTGTGTGGACAGCATCAGAGAAAACACAGAATGTCCCACAGTGTTTGTAAACCAGCAGACATCACCACCTGCCAACTGTTCAGAATATTTTTGTTAGTTTAACACATTTCTAAACTGTCACAGGACAAAATCTTTAAGCGAACAACATATTTAGTATAAAGGTTGTGCAAGAAGGGGAACATATAAAATGATTTTGCAGAATCAGATAAGTTTTTGCAATTAATGTCTGGAGTGTGTCTAACTGTATTGTGGGAAATGTGCAACATAACTGCTATAACTATTATAATTATACAACTTAAACCTGTTTAGAATATTTGGGTTGTATTGCTAAAATTTTTAATAGCATTTTTCTCATCAATTAGTAAGTTATTATCTAACACACAATTTCCTATAATTTACTGAAACACCTGCTAAGATCTACCATTTATTTAAAAGATCTGATGAACTTTCTGTTATGAACTATGAAACAAATTCTGCAATGACTTGTTAGCATTAATCATACTCTGCAAAGACTTTTTTTCAGAAAAGAGCTGGCTTTTTCAGACATTTTTTCAGACTTTTTGTTTCACAAAATCTGGTGTTTTTTTGTTGTTGTCGTTTCCAGAAAAAAAAAAAAAAAAAAAAAAAAAGTGTATTTTGTAGGAAAATGAATCTGATTTAGTGCTTTTCTTGGCTGTTTGTATACTCACTGGTTCCTTGTGCATTAGTTTAAATACCCATAAGGATAATATTTATCCTTGGAAAATACATTTTCTTTTATTTTAGAAGTGACAAAGTAAAAAATATAAAAGTTCTCTTTTTATTTTGTAAACATGGAGAGGGAGGAGGAATAGAAAAGCTGTCTAATTTGACCCACATTTCAAGGCTTTAAAGTTTCTCTTATGCAGTTTTATTTTACGTCCATATTCTTAAGAGAATGCAATGCATTTGCAAATGAAGATGAACTACATCCAGGATTTACACAACAATATTATCAAGAGAGTAGTAAATTGAAATCATACTCAGAGCAATAACAGTGTGAAAATGAAAATGGTTTTGGAGAAATAACTTACTGTATATATATCAGGAGGGTGGGTTTTTTGTTTATTTGTTTTATTTGCTTGCATGTTTTTGTTTTGTTTTGTTTTGTTTTTAGTATGTTCTGTCCAGCTCTGTATAGCCAATAAAATATCTCACTGAAATTCTGTGGAACAAGGATTTTACAATTGCTGGTCCAGTGGTCAATTAATTTCCTCAATTTCTTTATAAAGACCTGGAAGGTGCATTTAAATTTTATGCAAATAAATGACCTTAAAGAAGAAAAAGATATCAAACCAGAATTCTGAAGTCTGTTTTCTTCATTTGTAGGTATGTTCTTTAGGTATAAACAGATACTAAACTCCTAGAAGAAGTAAGTTGGTAAGATTACAGTGACAGGTGAATTTTATCTCTGACAGAATGTTTATTATTTTAGAATATATATATATATATATAAAAATAACCATGGTTTTCCACCATATAAAACCAATATCTTCATGAAAATAAAACTTGTTTTGTATTCTAAGTTGGATTTTAAATGTATTCTCTTCTGACTTTTTTTTTTTTTTTTAAATTATTTCATTAAGGGATATAATGTTATAAAATATTAATTTACCCATTAATTTTCCTATCTTTTTTTCTTATTTACTTTCTTTTTTTTTTTTCAATGAATGGAAAATAAGAGGAACATCAATGATGTACAAGACTAGTCTGATCCCTTCACTTTCTTCCTTGCTATTTTTAATTTTTTCCTTCTGTTTTAAATTTTCCTTAACTGAAACAGAAATCCTCCCCTCATCCCCCCAAAAAAAAGAAAAGGAAAAAAAAAAAAAAAAAAAAAAAAAAGGAATATTCCAGAATGTGATTTTATAGAAAACTAAAATGTTCATAAAGCCTTGTATTACCAGTTGATATTTTGAATTCTACATAGGATTGTATCAAACAAAAATTTGTGGATAAGTAGTTTTTGCCTACTGTTATAGAATCAGGGAATCATAGGGTCTGGAAAGGACCTCTGGAGATAAATTAGTTCTTCTGTTCCAGTTTCTTTCCCTTGCCCCTCTTCCTGTTGCTGGGCAGCATGGTAAACAGTTTAGCCTCATCCTCTTGAGAAGATTAATATCTTCTTCTGTAGGATAAAGAAGGATCCACTACACTCCTTTCAAAAGAAAGGAGAAGGTGAATTTTTCACTTCAAAAATAATCAGAATTGGTAAAACTACTTGTATTCCGGATTCTCCAGCTGTAACAATTATACTTGTTTATTTATTTATTTTCATATTTGATGCCAGCTCTTACTAGTTCTAAAACCAATGGACTGCAAACTCATATTTAGTTTGTTAATCCAGACTATTCTCTTATTTCTGCTTGATGCTTTCCCTAATTTTTTTTCTAATCCTCTGGTGTGTAAAGATCATGGTTTGTTTCAGATGCCAGGAGGGGCTAAATGCTGTTCTTGAGAAGATACGCTTTTGAACTGGAAGGGGGAGAATAATTGGCACTGAGAATAAGTAGTTTTTATGTCAAGGTTGTCAAACCTATTTTCCTGCCAGCTCTTGGCTAGAATTCTGCTTAACACCAGATGGCATTATTTTTTAGATGCTCTTGAATAAAGCAGATCATTAATTCCCCCAGGATTTGTTCAGACACCTTATATGATGAATTTTCCTGCCCATGTGCCTGTGTGCTCTGTAGAAATCAAAGTTCTTTCCTTTTATTGTATGAAGAACAACTGTTTGTTTTTTGTTTTTTTCCTAAAAATGAGTACTCCATATAACCTATGCAACTTTATTACTTGATTATTAGATTTTGAAGTGTGTGTTTTATTTTTCAGTAATTTACAATTATTTGTGGGTAAAGTTAGGTCAATATAGATGCCTCAACACACACCTAAATATATAATTACTTCTACATATCAGGTATAAAATAAGGGATATACAATATCTTCTCAGTTTTATGAATAGAGAGATATCTCACAGTAGGAAAGAGCTGACACAATGGACGGCTGAAGTTCCTTCAACTCAAGCCACCTAAGACTGATGGTTCAATGCTTCACACACTACACATTTGTACAATATGTGTTTAATACCAGGTTGTAATCACAGTATCATAGTATCATAGTATCGGGCGAGTTGGAAGGGACCTTAGAGATCATCGAGTCCAACTCCCAGGATTCGAGCCCTCTAGTGTAGCAGAGCGGCAGTTCTACCACTTGCGCCACAGGGGGGATTCGAACCCGGGCCTCCAGTGTTGCAAGTGGCGGTTCTAACACCGTGCGCCACCGGGGGCACACAATAGAAAATTTCAAGATTTTCAGTCGAGAAAGAGAGCTTTTTCTAGGAAAGTTCAAAATCCATTGCAATGTTGCCTTTCTGTAGAAAATGTGGTTTAGATTAGTAAGACGGTCGAATGAGTTTGCTAGGGTAGGCTATGAATTACTTGTCACTGGAATTACTCTACTCTTATGATGTGGGGGGTGCAAAATACATAAAACAAACAATTCTGTTCCACTGTCTGTTGAAAATATTTTCATTGCACTGACATTTTTATTAAGAAATGGTGCTATGTTTTACATCAAGTGTACCAAGCAGGAACACAGGAAAGTGAATATTTAGTTAATTGTGCCTTTGTTAACTGGCTTTTGAATGATGGTTTTTGTTAAACACTTAATGATTTCAGCCTATGTATTTTTTATTTTTTACCATGATGGTGATCAAGCACCAGAACAGGCTTCCTAGAGAGGCAGCTGATGCTTCATGCCGGTCAGTGTTCAAGATGTTTTTGGATAACACCCTCAGTAACTTGCTTAAACTTCTAGTTAGCCCTCAGGAGTTCAAGAGGTTGGACTTAATGATCTTTGTAGGTTCCTTCTGTCTGAAATATCTTATGAAAGATATTTTTAAAAACCTCAGATTCCTTAATGAGTTGAAAACAAATTCCCATAGCACTTGAAGGTTAATTATCTCAAGCTGACAGATTCTGTGAATGGCTCAAGGTACCTCCAACAGGAAGCTCTGCAGTACCACCATACTTCATGAAAGAGAATGTACTCTTTCTTAAAAATTATTTCCCATGTGCATATACATTAAACTGTGTTATTTTGGGAAGAAGAATGAAAATCAGTGAAAAGCTGTTTCTTGGTTTATTTTTCTTCTTTAGATTCATAGATTTAGATAAAACTCTGAGTGGATTTTATTGAGGACTACTTCAAATACAATGTTGTGATAGCTTTCCCCAGCCTTCTTCATGTATATCTGATCTTCCTATGCTGTCCAATTTAGACTATATAAAAAACATTGAATATGGTGTTATTTCTGTTGCAAGTCCAGTATATATATTGCAAAGCAAAATAGTAGAACTGTATCACTCTGAATTGCAAGATGCAGAGTGTGGAAAAATCAGTTTTCTCTGAGCACAGGAAGAAGCTGTTACCAGTTTTGGAGTGTTGCCATATCCAGTTCCAGTATGATGACTTCAGTTCAGGAGACAGACAAGCTCCCCATCTTTTTTGACAACTCAGTATCAATATTGATTACTTCACATTAAATAGGCAACATGTACAATTTTATTTGTGGTTTTACACTCTGATTTTAGTTTGGTCATTTCATTAAAGTTGCTGAAAATCTCCAGAGTTCTTTCCAATACAGTATCATAACCAAGGACACTTATATTTTAGTTTCAAATATCATGACATTTTGACAGGAAGCTGTAAGGCTATCATACCTGTGGGTATTTTCTTACTACCTAGAAAGGTTTACTATTTCAATATTCCTTTATCTTCAAACTATCCCATCTGTCTTGATATACCAGAGAGAATCCTGTTGTTTGCAGTACATAAAAATTCAGTGCATATTACTCCTAAATGAATTATTTTTATTTCATAAATTCCTTATGGATAGCATTGGAACTGGAGCACTTAAAGTATTATTTTTCTATCATTAAGTTAGGGCTGGATTAACAATCAAATACCTTTTGATTTGTACCCTTGTGGAATTGACTTAGATTTGAATTCTGTTAACTAAAACAAACAAAATTCTCCATCCCCTAAAGGATTTAGCAAAATTTTTTCTTGAGGCAAAAGATCAGTTTTCTATGGCAAAAGTAGAATAATTGTAAACTTAAATTCTAAATGAAAGATCATATTCTAGCAAGATTGTGCACATCCATTTCAATCTCTCTAATAAAATTAGCAGCAAGAAATAGCCAACTGTCATCCCGGTATCTCCATCTACTCTGTTAAGAGCTTTTTCGCAATCACATACCCTCTCACATAATTCAGTCATTCTAGTATTTCCAAAGCTACCAACCTTATTTATTCTTTCATGAGACTGTAGTTTAGAAAATGTTGCTATTGATGTATTTTTATCAGACAAAAATATAATGACCTAAGTCATTATAGCCGTAGTTACCAAAAATTGACAGTTTTAACATGTTAAATTTATTTCAGTAATGTTGAAATCTCCTTGAAATGTGTCAAAAGTTTTGGAAAACATATCCTCAAATTTAAAATTTTTCAAAGAGTTTTGTACAATTCATAGTACCAGTTTTTTATATTTTCCATCCAGGCTCATCAGCACTGGTGATAAGTGTTTTACATTCAGTAGTCTCATCAGTGCCCTACAGATGCTCCTCTGTCTGAGAGAGAAAAGGTCCCAGAAGGTGTTGTTTATTACTAATTTCTACAGAGCATTTCCTTGTTATTTTAGGAAGATGGAGCTGACAACTTGCCTTTCTTTGTCACCATGCATCTTTGACAATACCATCTTGTGTTCTACAACCATCTTTAAACTCATCTTTTAACATTTCTGGTCCAGATTAGCTTTACTCTTTTGGCTCCAAACTTCATTCAAATGTAACATAAATCTAACATAATACCTATTTTTCTAAAAATTTCCTTGAAATAACTTGTCAATGGTTTTACAGGCTGTTTTGGCCCAGTTCTGTGACTAGCGGGGCAGAGAGATTTGTGAATCTGTGCCTCTGGAAATGGGAAACGGGGGACCCTGAATAATTAAAAACAGAGGCAACAATCTGAGGAGAAACAAACTAATTTACTAAATACATAATTGGAATGCAAGGTAAAACACCAAAATACAATATAATTACAACTGAATCTAATAGATCAAATACAATGAGGAAGTGACTGAAAGATGGAAAGGCCTCACTGTAATGCTGAGGTGAGATGCACAGTCGGGTTGAGCAGCAGGGAGGAAAGCCAAAAAAGAGAAAAGGGAATGTCTCATGACCTTGCCAGGGAATATATTTCCTCTCTGAATGGAGAGTCCTCTGGGATATGTAGTTCTTCTCTTCCAGACAGGTGCCTGGAACTGGAGCATTAACTCTATAGTTCCCAGTGCACTACATGATGTGATGATGTGGAATACTGATAACCAAAAATCATAAAACCATGACATAACTATATTAATTTATATAACAAAATCAACTGTTGCAGTGACATGAATGATAATACTACTGTAGGAATGTATGTGAAGAAGGAATGAAAAATGTTAGGAACAATAACAAACATAAGCACTTTGACCAAAAAGCCTCTAACACTTAAATAAGGTCATTGATTCTTTAAAACAGTTGTAGCCTCCTTGTCATTTTGAAATACTTCATCCCTTTGATATATTATTTCATATTCCTCTGCTATACCATTTTCTTTTCCTTCTACCTGAAATATATCTAATTTTCAGGAAGTCTGTGGAATGGAAAAACACATTATTTCTTTATTAGGAAGTTGGTCTTCTGTTAACCTTTTGCTAATGTAAACTGACAGTCCGTGGGTTTTTTTCCCTGTCATATGCAAAACAACAACAACAACAACAACAAAACAAACAAAAAAACTAACAATGTAGAATAAACATATACTGTGATGAAACAAAGTTTTTCTTAAAGTTCAATTATTATTTTTATCTTTCACATTTTATGTGAAATTTATGTTAAGAAATCGATTTAATAAAGCAGTCATTCTGAATAAAACTTGCCTATCCTTAATGTTGTTGATAAATGATACAGAGCATCAAAGAGATTTGCTAATGCATTGGTTTAATGTATTCTTATAATGGAAGCTCTTATTCACTAGCATTATTTTTGTAGCATGTCTTGTTCCTTCAATAGCTGTCATTTAAACATGAAAGGTTCCTGTAGTGCATTGCCTTAGGATATGATTTTCTAGTTTTATAAATAAATTATATCCAGTCTAAAGTGATGGAGTACTGGACAAACAGAAGAAAATGCTTATGAAATGCTGTCAGTTTAAAGGATATTAAAAATAAATAAATAAACATATAAAAGTATATATTAAGTATTATTTTGCTATGTAAATACAGGCACAAGCAATTTTTTAAAGGATCCAGAAACTTCACCTTAAAGTCAGTAGTAGAGAGACAGTCAAATACCTAGGATGATAAACTGAGCTCTCTGGACAGACCTTGGGAAGGTCTGCATAGATAAAGAAACAGTAAGTTAATAAACACATGTATTTATTTCTATTCACACTTACCATCAATCTATTGTGATTTAACTTGGAATATGGCTAAATATCCATCTCACAGCTATTCACAAATCCCACCAAAAGTAGGATGAGAGAATTAGAAACAAAACAAAACTCATGGGCAGAGACAAAAACCATTTACTACAACAGATGAGAGAAATGGAATTGGAAATGTAACAATATCAGTATAAGTAACTGCAAAGTGATTACTCACTACTAACCAACTAATACTCAGCCAGTTCTCTCACAAGGGAGATTCCCTGTCAATTGCTCTCAGCCTTATGGCATTCCATATGATGTTATATGGTATGGAATAACTCCTTGCCCAATTCAGACAACCTGTCCTGTCTCTGCTCTGCCGCCTTGTGTTGCGCCATAAGGGGTGCACACCCATCATTTGACAATAACCAAAACTTTATAGTGCTATTAATCCTGCCTCAGCTGAACCTAGGGCAAGTGAAAAATGAGGAAGAGTCAGAGGAATCACTTCCTTTAGTCTTGGCTCTCAGTGCTTTCAGTAGTTTTCTTATTTAGCTAGTCTTAAGCAACCTTTTAACTTTCATCTCTCACTCTTTTTGCCTTGAAAGGTCCTAACCTGAACATTATATTTGACAAACTAAAAAATGCTTATACAGAATCTTCCTCTGAGATTAAGGTTTCTTTCTGCTATTTAATGACTTCCAGTTATGCATCTTCACAAATCAATGTGACATTTCCTTTCTTCTACTACCTTTATTTTTCACAAATTTGTGTTCAGATTTTATTTGTTCTTTGTTGTCTTTGCATTTCTCTGTTTTCTGGGGGGTAATGAATCTTTAGAAGCTATTTGATCACCTGATGATACCATAGTTATCTGTTCCTTATTTGCAGATTATTCACAGATTCAACATGCTGTATTCTTGTATTTTCTTCATATATATATACTTCATAGAGTTTGCACCCCAGACACAATACAGATTAATATACAGAATTAATATACAGAGAACCAATTTGCAATTACTGAAAGTCCATAACTCAACTTTGTTATCACTGAGAAGCATCAATAAAAGCCTGTATCTCACACAAAGAGAAATGTGTGTGCAGAAAACAACAAAAGCAAAAATCATTTTAGAAATGAAAAATATATTATTTGTATGCAGATTATCTGGAATTATCCTGAAGTTCTAGATGGTGGTTGCTGGAAATAGTGAAATCGAATAGTTTTGAAATCTGCATTTTACCACATGTTTCTGATTTATGTGTTTTCTTTGATAAAATATACTTTCCTGGTAAAAATAGAATACATAACATATGTAATAACCTAAATACCAGAAATGAAATATTTACTTCTTATAGAGTATGTATGTAGGGGGTCCTGGTAAACATGATTATCCTAGTGGTCACCAAGCTGTATATGAGCTAACAATGCTCCCTTGCACCTAAAGGCTAACAGTATCCTGGGCTGCACTAGTAGGAGTGTTACCAGCAGGTTGAAGGAGGTGATTCTTCTCTACTTAGTCATGTGTCCAGTTCTGACTTCCCCATTACAGGAGAGGCACATGGCTCCTGGACAGTTCAAGAAAAGACTGTGAAAATAATGAGGGAAATGGAGTATTTATCCTATAAGAAAAGGCTGAGAAAGATGTGACTGGTTAGCCCAGAGAAGATGACTCAATTTCTATAAGTACCTGCAGGGAAGATGTAAAACAAAACAAAACAAAACAAAAACAAAACAAAACAAAAAAAAAAAAAAAACAAACCAAACCAAACCAAACCAAAAAAAAAACACAACAACAAATGCAGGCTCTCTTCACTTGTGCCTAACAACAGAACTAGAGGTAATGAGCATGAATTAAAACACAGGATGTTGCATCAGGAAATACATATTCATTGTAAGTCTGGAGTTGTTCAGGTCCTTGGAGACATTCAAAAACCACCCAGTTATGGCTCTTTTCAATCTGTTCTAGGTGACTGCTAGAGCATTGCAGTTAGGCAAAATGACCTCCAAGGGTGCCTTTCACCCTCAACCACTGTGAATGTGTGACATAGCAGAGAGTGAAACAAATAAACAGATAAACAAACCAATTACATGCAGATCATATTCAGAGTAAAGCACTGTTACAAATAGCAATTCTTCAGTTTTTCCTCTATGTGCATATTATTTATATGTGGTAATTGTGATCATATGTGCAGGATACTAAGTCATAATTCCAGGTAAAGGAAAGACTGGATAATGGTTAGTGATGAAAAGAGGACAACACTATGTTGTATGAATGCATAGTTGTATATTTCCCTTCTACCCTGCCACTGTGAGACCCCATCTAGAGTACTGCATCCAGGTCTGGCATTCCCAGCACAACAAAGATGTGGTGCTGTTGGAAAAGCTTTAGAGGTGGTCTACAAAGGTGGTCAGAAGGTTGAAGCACCTCTGCTATGAAGAAAGGCTGAGGGAGCTGGGACTGTTTTGCCTGGAGTAGGCTCCACAGAGACCTCATTGCAGTCATCCGGTACTTGAAGGGAGTTTATTAACAGGAGGAAGAAAGACATTTTACACAGTCTGATAATGATTGGACAAGGGAGAATGTCCTTTAAACTGAAAGAGGGGAGACTTAGGTCAGATATTAGGTGTTAGGTTAAAATTCTTTTCTCAGCAGGTGATGAGACACTGGAACAGGTTGCCCAAAGAAGCTGTAGATGTCCAATCCCTGGAGATGTTCAAGGCCAGTTTGAATGGGGCCCTGGATGGTATAATCTAATTGGTGGCAAATCTACCCACTGTGAGGGTGCTGGAAGTAGATGATCTTTGAAGTCCCTTCTATCTTTAGCCCTTCTATGATTCTGTGATTCTGTATCTCTGGGTGTGAAAAGTTATTCTCATTCACCTAGGACATACTCAGACAAGGGACAATTTCTGTTGATTTTTCTTCCATTGTCATTACTAAGTGTGACTCAACAAGCATCCTAACTCTACTGAAAGGTTTTCAACAATTTGAAAACCAGGGCAGCATCTGGAAAAATTTTTGACCTATAATACGAATTCATTGGTATTATTAGAAATATTCAAATAGAATATTTATAATGTGTCATTGATTATTCCCAGTGGAAACAAACTTGAAAAACATATTTGTTATCTTTGTGATAACATGTCATTGTTAAGTTATCCAAAAAGCTCTGCATAATTGATGATAAAGAAGTAAATAAATGCAAAAATTATACAGGAGACATAAATTATACATATTGGAATCATATGTAGAGTTTCTTATGAAATGTATTTGCTGGTTATGCTGCTGAGTTCACTGAATTTTTAACTACACATGGAGATGAGCAATGCTGTTTAACACCATGTTAAGTACATTCTCAACTCTAACTCAAATAGATCTGTGAGGATAAATAGTACCTGGAAGATATCCAAATTTAGAGCAGTAGCTGATAATTTTCTTACTTATAAATGAAGGTAGGTGAATTATAAAAGGGAAAAATATTTGCAAACATATCCTTGAATTTTATAAAGAATTTTGGTCTCAGTGCACGCCCTATTACTTGCCATATGTGAAAAACACCAGTAGAATAGAAAACTGTTTATTTTGGCCCATTTATTTTTGGAATGAGATTCTCAAGTTCAGTATTCTCTACATGGAAGACAAAAAGATGTTTATGTTTATAATTATATATGTTTATATTTATTTCCTTGATGTTGAGCATAGGGCAAAGTTTTAATGGGAAAAAGCAAAAGAAAGAAAGGATAATAAATTTTAATTACATGTTGTGGCCACAACTTGCACAGTTGAATTTTTACAACTGGATTTTTCAGTTAAGTTTCCAGACATCATTGCTTATAATATATGTACGATATTGTTCAATCAGGCCATATGTTTTTTTGTACAACCTCCAGTTCATATGTTAATAAATATGATTTTTGATAAGTCAATCTGGATTTTAATTTATTAGTAGCTGTTGATTGTCAAAGAAGAGTTTCCTTATTTTTTCCTCTCTTGATTACTCTTGTCAGTCCCCTACCTGGAGTACTGCATTCAGGTGTGGGTCTGACAGAAAAAAAAATGAGCACACACCTGTTAGAGCAGATCCAGCAGAGGATCATTACAATAATTAGCTATGAAGAAAGTCTGAGGCAACTAGGCTTGTTTGGACTAGAGAACAGAAGGCAGCTAAAAATAGTCTTTCAGTACTTAATAGAAGCCTACAGAAAAGATGGAGAAGGCGCCTTTATTGAGGAGTGTGTCACAGGACAAGAAGTAAGCCTTTTAATTTAAAAGAGATTTGGATCAGATATTTGGAAGAAATTATTTGCTATGAGGAAAGTGAGGCATTGAACAAGTTGCCTGAAGATGTTGTGGATACAGGTGATCAAGACCAGGTTGGTTGGGGCTCTGAGCAGCCTGGTCTTGTGGACAGTGTCTCTACCCAAGGCAGAGGGCCTGGACTAGATTATCTTTAAGGTCCTTTCCAGCCCCAAGCATTCTAGAACTCTATGATTTGTTTTCCATTTTTCCTTCCCTTCTTCTTCTTCCATCCTTTTTCCTTCTTCCCATTTTCTTTCTTTCTTTCTTTCAAAAAATATTTCATATTTGAAAACATCACTTGCAAGTAATTCACACAACTTGGTGTAATAAATCATTTTTCATCTGGTGTTTTGTTTTTTTTTTTTTAATTATATATATGTATATATATTTGGTGTTTCTTACAATACACATATTCCATCTCTAATTGTATTCTTAAAATACTTAATACTTTGATATTTCACAAAGATTGACACTTCATACATTTCTTTTCTTAACACTAAATCTTTAATCCTACTTGAGTTTCCTGAAGTTAATTATACTCATATTTTGAAATAGTCAGTCATGCCATGTTACCAAAGTGTCTATGCATTATAATCTTTAGAATTCTAATGACCTATTGTTTTGCCAGTTGTTATTAAGTAGTGAAGAATAATGAGAAGAAAAGGTGGTAATACTTGAGAGCAGTACTAAGTTCATAGTTTTATGATTTGTTATGTATTTCTTGTTCATAATGTATTTTCAATCATGTTTGTAGTAGAAAGAGTAGATAGATGAGTAGGTTTTTGGACTCAAAAACAGTAGATGACAGGACAGTAGATGAAGGACAGTAGATGAAGGTGTGGATACAGAGCAGCAACTGAATCTACGTTCAAAGTAGATTTCCCATTCAGTCACTGTTCTTCATAATTCATTAGCATTTAACAGAAACAGACTGTCAAAATATTGTATGTGATGGTGTAATTCAGACTGTTAGTATGCTGAGCTTTTCTATGGTGAATACATTGCTCTCAAGAGATAACACTGGATGCATCAGAGATTCTTCACTTCTTCATGGGAGAAGGAATTTCTGCAGTAGCCAAAGAATTTTGTGAAATATTAGGAACATGAGAGGAAAAGAATAGAGCTTTAGAATGTATAAAGCCAGTTACTTAATTCAGGCAATACTTAATGTGTTCTACTGAGCATTTGAAGAATCTCAGTAGAATATAGTATATTTCTTTCTCATTATCTTTTTGATCTAAAATGTTTATCTGGTACTGTTTTCATGGCAGTTCAGTAACAATGTCTCAAAACAAAGGAAACATTACCTTTGAGATAAAATGAAAGAATAACTACAGTCTTAAAAACTCAAATCCTAAGCAGTTCTCTACTCAATACTGCTGAAAAAAATATGATTGAGAATGTACAATATGCTCTTATTTTTCCTTTTTTTTTTTTTTTTTTTTTTTTTTTTTTTTTTTTTTTTTTTTTTTTTCCTTTTCACTGTCACTTTAAATATTATCTAAGCTTGGGTGATAACCATAATTTGAGTTGTTTTTTGTTTGTTTGTTTGTTTGTTTAAAAAAAGTTGAGGCTTAATAGGAAATAAAATCCTATTATTTCCAGATTTTATTTATTTATTTATTTATTTATTTTCCACTGTATTGGTTATTTTAAAGCAATTTCATCTGAATTGGGAATGATTGAATCTGGTTATTCCACACACTGACAAATGACTTTGGTGGTGACAACTACTTCATTATTTATTATTATTATTACTTCATTATTTACTTTCTTTACTTTTTTTTTTTTTTAATGGTAATTTAATTATTTTATGGTAGAAAAAGAAAGAAATACTGGGTTTTCCATTATTTACAACTGGAATAAGACTTTAAAAATGACTACAGTATATAATTTACAAAAGGATGTTCTGTTCTTATTATCTTACTTTTGAGTATGATTCTCTGATAATTTCTCTGATTATAAAATAGGTTGGAAAAGGTTCATAAAATGTTAAAGTTATAGTTTCTAAGATCAGGTAAAATAATCAGAGAATTACAAAATAAAGATATCTCAACTGTCTAAGAAATGTAAGAAGCAAGTGACCACAAGCACCTCTTCATTCTTCCCCACTCCCAAAACAGCAGTTATAGTTTAAACAATACCACTTATATCAAGTCCCATTCACTTGAAATAGGCAATTTGTTATCAAGAATGTGTGCCGCTGGTGGCGCAGTGGTATAAGGTGCTGCTTGCAACACCGGAGGCCTGGGGTGCGAATCCCCCCTGTGGTGCAAGTGGCAGAAATGCTGTTCTGCTACACAGAAGGGCTCAAATCCCGGGAGTTGGACTCGATGATCTCTAAGGTCCCTTCCAACTCGCACGATACTGTGATACTGTGAAGAATCCTAACCAATTTTTACATATGTGAAATAGAAATCTTTTTTTTTTTTTTTTTTTTCTCAGCAGTTATTGCCAATTATTGAACATTTTTGTACTTATTATTGTGGAGAAGATTAAAAAATAGTGTAAAAATCTTGTTATTTTCCAATCTAAGAAATACCAGGTGGAATACAATAAGATGAATATCATAAATGAATATAATAAATAATACAAAATTATAAAAATGCATAGATTTTACTCTGTAGCTTGGGGAGGAGTTGTTTTTCTCTGTTTTGGGAAAAGATGAGGGGTGAAAAAGTGAACAAACAAAATAATTCGCAAATTAAAAAAAAAAAAAAGGAAATACAAAGTAACAATGTTGTAGAGTCAGCTTAGCTGCTCTGAGCATATGAGGTGTACGCTCATGAGAGGCAGGACAGAAATGGGAAAAGAGAAAATTGAAGTTAACTTGATGTTTTTTGCTGTAATTCCTCGGAGCTTTGGGGAAAGGATCTGCAGTGAAAGATATTAAGGTGATGAGCATAAATACATTCTCAGAAAAAAATCTCTAGGACTGTAGCTACATTTTTGTCTGATGTTGTTAATTTCCACCCATGAAGGATTATAACTGATTGCTGGTGTAAAGTAAAAAGCAAGTGGGAACCTTAATCCCATCTATCTCTGTCTCCTCTGAGAAAATTTCTACCAGAAATACCAGCAGGTGTCAGGTATCACATGGTAATTATGAACTGTAATTTAGGAGTCAGCAAAAGGGATTCCTTAAGCAGCTTTCATACTTACTACTTCATCATAGGCAAAACACATTTTGACACAATTACCCTAATAAAGAAAGGACATATTTTTTTGAAGTGAAGGACGTTTTTTGTTGTTGTTGTTTTATTTTTATTTTATTTTATTTTATTTTATTTTATTTTATTTTATTTTATTTTATTTTATTTTATTTTATTTTATTTTATTTTATTTTATTTACCTTGGCAGATACAATTGCTCATTTCATCCCTGGATATTACACTCGATATCTTGTTAGGAGAAAAAAACAGGAAGTTCTTACATGAGGAAAAGAAATCACTATTATAACGTAAGTCTTAGAAGGCTAACATGCATTCCCTAAAAGGAACTTGTTACAAATAATTTTTTAGCTCCACCATCTAAAAATTATTTGGGGCTATTTTTGCACTCTTTCTCAGATGTTTTTACATCTTGCTTTTTCTCTGTTGACTTGCAAGTTCATATTATGTCCAAATTCAAAATACATTGAGCCTTTTTTTGTGTGTTTAATTCTTTTCCCTTCTTCTTTGTGCTACCCTTGAAAGACATTTTTGTCCTCCCACAGGTTTGACCATCAGTAAATTTTTATAGCAACAGGGTTTCCAGTTCCAGGCCTTCAATTTGCATACAATACCTACACATTACAACTATCTAAAACCCAAGACCTTGGCCTTCTTAACTCATTTATACTTACAGTCTCTTACAACAGATGGCAATGCTGTACTTAGTTTTACAGGGCATTTGTTTCAAGTTGTACAAGACTTCTATTCTTGATTTCATTAGTAAAGTTGATCATTAGTACAATGAGATTTGCCTTTTTTATCTTTTTTATTGAAAACTGGAGTCTATTTTTTTACTAAAACTCTATTTTCTCTATTTCAGAGTGAGATAGACTGTGAATCTCCTTTCTTGTTCTTCTGTCAGAAGTACTGATGATGAAAGACACAGTTACATTGTAAACAATATATTCAGGCTTTGTTGATAGTGTGCACATAAATCACGTAATCCACTGTGTTTGAAGTGGATTGGCTCTGTGATTCATAAATTTTGAGAAAATACAATATCAATGTATAATAATATAATAATTTTGGTTATCCTTTTTTATGTACATGTCAGTGGATTGTGTATCAGGGCACTTATTCTGTTAAGGTTTTAAAAGTGATTGACAAGAATTGCAAAGCTGAGATTTATGTTCAGACATATTTTATTTAATTATATGTGGTAATGATGTGTTTGGCTGTGCATAACTTGAAGAAAATATAAACTTTGAAGAGCAACAGTGATACTTTGAGTCACAAGCAACTATTTTCATCAGACTGATGTACGCTTACTTTCAGTTGAGAAAGCAACAACTTTGTTCACACATCAACTATTATATTATTACAAGCAAGCATCTAAATATTCTTTTGCATATTCAATTTCCTTGTACCAAAGCTTTAAGAGACCTAACTGCAAATTCAAGAAGAAATCCTGATATATGAAATCCTATGCTTCCAAAACGAAGACTGCCAAGAAAGCTATTACATGATTTCACATATTCCTCCAATTAAAACTTGCACTAAAACCCAGGTTTTATTTTTTCCTTTTAAGCATATTTTAGAGGTTATTAAAACCACAAGTTGTATTTGGGGAAAAAACACACTCACTAAGATTCATTTTACTCTCAAATAAGCCACTGTATTTCCAGAAATGCTTTAATGAGTAATATTATTAGTCCATATTTACTAGGAGAACAGAGACAGTTACCTACACATTTTTGTGTACAATACTTGAGGAGAAAGCTGAAAAGGCAAATGCAGCAAATTTCTAAGTTAAGTCAGAAAGGAAGTTGGAAATCTCACTCTATATCTAGTAAATAGAAGGGAGCATTTATTGGTAATCCAGAATGCTTCTACTGTAAAATGGGAGCTATTTAAGGTGTAGGTTGAGGGGAGTAAACTCTTTCAAAGAGCAGACAATAGCAGGACTAGGGGAAATGGATCCAAGTTGAAGGAGGAAAGATTTAGGTTGGATGTTAGGGGAAATTCTTTACTAGGAGAGTGGTTAGGCCCTGGAACAGGCTGCCCAAGGAGGTTGTTGATGCCCTGTCCTTGGAGGTGTTCAAGGCCAGATTGGACGGGGCCCTGGGCCCAAGTGAGTGTGATGTTTGGTGGCCCTGCTGGGCAGGGGGGTTGGAACTACATGATCCTTGAGGTCCCTTCCAGCCCGGGTGATTCTGTGATTCTGTGTACTTATGTGGTATTCTAAAAAGAGTTTGAAACAGGCAAGTACTGAATCTATTGCTATTTCTGTACTCATTAAACTGATGGAAATTTCTATCATGACTTTACATGTACTGCCTTCATTATGGATGAAATAAAATATTTCATAACATCATATACAATATTATTACTTTAACATATTATAGTAGGGGGATCAGGTAGCAAAAAAATTTAGAATCTTCATTTCATATGAATCTCAAAAACAAAACAAAACAAAACAAAAACAAACAAACAAACAAATCTCTATTTAAGAGTGGAAACACGTTCAAATTCACAGGCAGATGACCAAAACTTAGTTTTTTATAGATTCCATAAGTTGTTCCAATCTAAAACTTATAAGAATTCTTGAAATGTATGTGTGCTATCTTTAATATAATTCAAGGTTTCTTCATCTTGAAATTATCTAATTTTAAACACTTTAAAAAAGTGAAATGAATTTTTCTCACCTTAAATTATTTTAAGTTGTTCATTCATTTTGAAACTTAGATCTGACCACAGGTGAAGACATAGCGAACTGATGAATTTTCTTGAGCAAATTTTATTTCAACAAAAAGTATTTAGTGTAGAAGCTGGCTTAGAAACATTCATTACATGTGGTTTATTAAAAAGGGGAGGAAAGAAGTTTATAGTTGTAATTGTGTATTTTCTCAAAATGGTAACCTTGAAAAACACTATTCAGCTGGGTGAACTTACTTATACCGCATGCTGGGCAGAGCATATAGTCCTTTGAGATAAGTATTTCTTCACAGTAGCTTCCTCCAGGACTTGATCTCTCAGACCTTCTGAAAACACCTCTAACTTTGGCAGCTGTACAAGGCTTCTTCCAAAATGAAAGTGTAACTTTCCCTATAGAAGAGTAGCCAAGAGAGGGGTGCTATCTTTTTATGTAATGCTACTGATAGTATTTTCCCTCTACTCAGTTTTAGCTCCTTTTTATTTCTGAGGGAATTCAAGTCCACGGCTTTCACCTCCCTGGAGAGTTTTCCAGACTCAGTGTTATAGACAGCTCTGAAATTGAGAGATACTCTCTGTCTATGCTAAAATTGCACCATAGGGAGTAAAAATAAATTGAGAATTACTATGAATAAAAGGAGCATGCAGGCAGTGTCCAGATAAAGGGATTTTTTTTTTATTTTATTTTATTTTTTTTTTTTTTTATGCTGTAGCTAGGTCATAGCCCCAGTTCTTTCACAAAAGTTTAATACAAACACAGGAACATTATTTGAAGAGCCGTAATTAGAAAACTAATTCTAAGTTTGGTGTTTCAGTCAGCATGCTGCACTCTTTTTCTGGCTTCATTTTTCTTTCTTTTCCCCTCATTGGTTATTAAGTCTTTATTGTTTTTTATATAATCACGTAGCTTTGCTGGTGAAGAAAATGAATCTAATTTATTAGTTGAGAAAGGTGTCATAATAAAGGTAGAGCAATAACCAGACTGGTAAGAAATGTGTGCTTGAAATGTCATAGGCAAAGGCTGATGTTAGACTAGTCTTTCTTTCTGCATATTTCTAAAGAGTGAAAAACTTTCCTCTCTGATGCTATCTCAATCCAATCCAATCTGTCTCTAAGCATTTTTCTAGATTGCTAAGTACTACAGAAAATGACTATAGATTGTTTTCTGTACAGAATGCTTAAGACTCTCTTGTGAAGGGATCTTTCTACATGCACTCTCAGTCAAAGCTGGTAGGCCTTCATCTGACTGGGGTTTGTCTACATGGAAAATAAGCAGACAGAATTGAACAAGAGGATTCACTTGGCTCCTAAAGTTGTGCAACCAGATTTGTACAGTGCAGATGTACCTATGCTAATATAGAAAGGCTTTTCATATTGTGTTACGCTGATACAGCTGTACTCTTCTCACTAGTTTTGTGTGCAATAGAGACATAATGTGTTCAAAAGACTTCCATTTCACACCACTGCATATTTCTTTAATCATACATATACTTTCCCCTTCCTCCCTTGCCTGCTTAAATAGCTACCAGAACTGCAGCAGCTAATTAGTTAGAATTCACAAAATATTCTTCTTTCCCAATATTTTTTAAATTGTAGAACTGTAATAATTTTCTGGCTTATTTTTTTTCATGACCAAAATTGAAATGAAGGGACAAAAAATATTTACTCAAAATGTTAAGTAAATTTGTAACATAAAATCCAAACAATACTGTTGCAGCCTAGGAGGTTGCTGTGAAGTTTCTAAACTGTGGCTGGGAACCAGTACAAAGGAGACTAATTATGATAAGAGAAGATATAAAATAGTTGCAAATGGACCCTAGTCCTGAAGAGGCAGAAAGCCCCATTGGGAATAAATACTATGATTCTCTGCAGATATGGCTGAAGACTCTTGTTAACAGCTTTCTTTCCCATTTGTGGTAAGACTGGTACCACTGCCCTCAGGACCGAACACCACACTGGTAAATCAGCATAACAACAGTAAAACAGAGGTAAATACTAGAAAATTTTCTTTCATTACAAGCTTTAAAGGTTCTATTGATTATGTTATGCATTAATTTGAGTGTTGAGTGATGGATTTATCCCAGCTGGACAGGAGAAAATTGTGAGATATTCCATTTAGACTATTAAACTTTTGATTAAGCTAAAAATAAACTGTCGATTCCATGTATAACTAGAATGTTTGCTTTTGCACACAAAAGTATTTGCGGTATTCGTATGCATAAACATGCATAGATAAAAATGTATATATCAATTTATATGTATTTATCCATCTCATCTTTATCCATTTCTTGAAATTTATTCATTTCCAAGTACATGTTAGGAACTTTAGATCTTCTCAGTTGTTCTGCCTATACTACGCTCCTCAAACATCCTGGTTTTTAATGTTTTATCCATTTGCATAAATTCTTTCATTGCAGGTGTTCATAAATCTGTTTGCTCGCAGGATATATTCTACCCCCAAAGCTTATTAAGTTATAGTCCCTATTTCCTAAACTTATGAGCTAAATGATTTTCCTTCCTTCCTGCAAATCTATTTGCTTCGCTTCAGCAAGCCAAACATTTTTTTTATTTTTTTTTTTTCTTCAGTATTGTCACGGGTTACCTAGATTAGAAAGTATTGAGGGAGAAATTCCCTGTTTCAGAGAGATAATTTCCTAAATGTCTCTCAGGGAGCCATGCAGGGGAAAAGCAGTCCGGTAAACTTCCACACTTGTGGATATCAAGAAGGAGGGATAATAGTGCAGCAAATCTTTTATTATTTGGGATATGGGTTGTTTTATTAACAGGTGTATGAGAATTTGTAAGAACCAATTCTTGAGCAGAAGAGGTAGAACCTGGCTCCTCCTTAACCCTCATTTAAGGGAGTGATCTCTATCTGGAGATTCTTCCTTTAAGAGTATTTGGTGAGTCCTGATCCTTGGGATGAGTAAACAAACCTATCTTTCTTTAACTGGATTTTGACCATCACCCATTTTGGGGTAATTTAGAACTGGTTATCTACCTTTACTTTTCCCTACAACAGAGTTTAGAACACAGGAGAAAAATCTCCGAAAATATTTCAAAACTATTGATAATTCTGTGATTCTGTGATTCTGTTATTGCTAAAAAAAAAAAAAAAAAAAGACCACACTCCATTTGTTTATGCAAAATCTGCCTACAGCTTTTAAGAAAGGATATAAATTTCAAGGAAGGAGTGTGGTGGGGGATGAGGGTGGTAATCTTAATCTTTAGAGTTTTTTGTTTGTTTGTTTTTGAAAAGAACTGTCTATTGAAATGGGGGTTCAAGCAACATCTTGAGGAACATTTTCAGATTTTTTGAAGTGGGATTTTCTAACGATTATTCATGTTTTAAGTCATTTTGCAATTTTCTTTTTAAAAGAATGAGAGGAAAATAAGAATATGAGTTGAAAAGCCAATAAAAACAAATCAACAACAGAAAAAAGAAAAAACAACAGCAGTGATGGTGCAAGGAATTATGGAGTCATAGGATAGCACAAGCTCATGTACATCCCAGTAAATATTGGTTTGTGATGTAAGGGATCAACAGTTGTATGTTACCAAATTAGGAACGTTTATGAAATTATTCAACAATTGAAAGGATATTTGAATAAAAAGATAAGAACAACATAAGAAAATACATGCCTGGATATGCATAATTCCCCATGAGCATATGTCAGGTGAATGTTCGTCAGAATATACTTTATTAACTTTCAGTCAGTGACTTTACACCATCACTGAGTGTGAGAGAAACACTTTTCAAGCGTCATTAATATAAAAATCAAGGATACTATGGGAGGGTGATATAAGAGAAGAGACAAGAACTTGTACTGCAGTATGCCATCAAGTAAGGTATTTCAGTTTCTTCTGTGTTTCAAAATGTAGGCCTATTAGATACTAAAAATGGCAAGATTACCCTTTAAAAAATCAGACCTTATGTGGTATAAAGTCTTGAAAGCGAGTCTAGTAAGACTGTGCATTTCAATTTAAATGAGGTCTTGTATTGTGATACTTGTAAGAAAAGCCACAGACAAATCCAGTTTTAATGAGCCCTTACTATATGAGGAAAGCAGATAGATATATTTTTGAAATGAGCCATTAAATGGTGTATCTAACCAATGAGAGGAAGCGAAGGGAAGACAGATTCATTGTCTAAAATGAGTTCTGCTTTATGTGAATGCAGAAGGTATAGGAAAAAATTGTTCATCTTGTTAACCTCTTTGCTGCCTTATCTTTCAAAAGATCACTACTGATGAATGACACTGCTGAGTAGGTGAAGTAATAATAAAGATCATATGGATGTCTTCTATATCTGTTATTATTTATTTGTTTTACACTAAAGGACTGAAGACCTAATCAAGCAGTTATCCTTAATGGATTTGAGTGCTGCATTGTATGATTATAAGTAGCAGGCAAAAAGAAAACTGAGAGGAAGAAAAGGTAAAAATATAATAATTCTGACTGGAATTTAGTTGTACAAATAGAACTGTAACTCAATAAAAAAGATTTAAGGTCATGAAATTTATTTTGTGATTTATCGCAATATTTAAAATTATTACCATCTCACTCCTCCAGCTAAAAGAAGCTAGATCTTTTTACCTGTTTCGCTTTAGTCTTGTAAGAGCTATTCCTACACTGAATATATAGATAGAAATTTCAAAGCAAGATAAGTTGGCTTTTAATTTCAAAACTGTGAAAATTACAATGTTTTTTACTGTCATTAGTGTTGTTTTCTTCCAAAAATAAAGTACTGGCAAAATGTATACAGTTCTGTGAAGCACTTTGATTTTAACAGTTTCATTTTCTGTAGGAAAATGGGTCCAGCATCATTTTCTTAACTACTTTTATGAGCATGTACTCTCTAGAAGCATTCTTCTGAAAGGTTCACAGAAATAATTTGACACTTCATTTTACTGATGGAATCATAGCTGGTCTCTTCCTTTAAAAAAAGCTCACCTTCCCATAGGTGAATCAAATTGAAAATAGTGATCATTTAAGCTTTTTCACGAGTGTACAAAATTACCAAGAATCTACACAGGAAAAGAGAAAAGTGCAAAGAATCTGCAAAGCTAATATAAAACTCCAATAACAAGGTCAGATATAACCCTGAGTTAAATTGGAGAGCAACACAACTCCTTAGGCTTTTATTAAAACCAGAAAGAACTGTTTATTTCTCCATAGCTAGCAGTAGAGATATTCAGTAACAGGTTAAATGTGAGGACTTCTAATCACATCATATCAGTTCTTGTCTTTGTCTTTGAAATCAAGTAGCCAAAAAAGGCAAACAGAAGTGAGGTTATATGAAAACAATGTGGAAATAGAATATCTTATTATAGTTAGTAGGTCTACTTTTAGTGCAGTGGTCATATCTAGCTTGGAATTTTCTCTCTCCTGTAAGACAAACTGCATAACTGAAGTGTTTTTGTTTGTTTGTTTGTTTGTTTTGTTTTTGGTTTTTATTTTTTTTATTTTTTTATTTTTTTTTATTCCTCATTCTCTCTTTCAGAAGAGAAAATATTTCTTTCTATGCATAGTGGTGAATTTTGGAGGTTGCTCCCACAGTAGGTTGTGGAGACTGAAATTGTAATTAGGTTCAGCAAAATTAAACCAATTTGTGGGCAAGTTCACTGACTGATAGTAAAAGGACTGTATATAATGCATATGTGCTAAGAACCCTTGTATAACAGCAGGTAGAGCACATGAAGAATGAGCTACTGAAAAGGGCTGGGCTTAGTTACTTTTCCTAAACAGCTTCACTTGTTATTGTCTGAAGAAGAAATACTACCTGCAAGAGAATGAAAACCTGGCATTGGCCACTGATCTGACACAATTGGGATGTTCCTAAGCAATGGAAAAATTGAGAAAGCGTGCAGAAATATCATCTCTTCCCAATGATGTCCATATCTGTCATGGTTTTGTAATTTTTGCTATTGGTATTCCACATCATGACATCATGTAGAGCACAGAGAAGTACTACACGTCCCAGAGGACCTCACAGTCAGAGAGGAAAATACGTCATGGAAGTGACGCTCTCTCTCTCACTGCCTAGCAGCAGGTGTGGGGGTGCTTGTAAGCCATGTGCCTTCAATTTCAAAGTAGGCTTCTTGGTCTCCAGAAAACTCTCTCTTATTTTACTTTATTTATTAGCCTCAATTTCAATTAGATTGTATTATATTTTATATTATTATATTGTATATTGTACATTATATTGCTCATACAGTACATCCACTTCTATGGCATTTGCAAAAGAGTTTCTGGTGCATTTTGCAATTGAAGGATGCTTTTCTTAGGTCTTACAGACTATGAACACTGACTAGACTGGCTCACCCTGGTGGTAACACTATAGAATAGTTGGGTTAAAATGTCAGTATTTGAAGTTTAGCCTATATAGATTTTTATTTATTTATTTTTTTTAATATGATCTTACACCACATTCTTCTCCCTGAACCAGAATAATACGGATTTGAAGGATGTACTATTCCATCATTATATATATCCAATCTATATCCACTATTCAGTGGATGATGAATTGATTGAATGGCCTCAGCCAATGGCAGTGGTCAATGGATCTATGTCTAGGTGGATGCCAGTAATGAGTGGTGTCTCCCATGGCTCTGTCTTGGGATTTGTGATCTTCAGTGTCTTTATCAATGACCTGGATATTTGGGCTGAGTACCCCTTCAGCAAGTTTGGTGGTGATGCTGAATGGTTCAGCTGATATAACAGAAGTAAAGAATACCATCCAGAAGGACCTGAACAAATTTGAAAAGTGAGCCCACATGAATCTAGTGAGGTTTGGCAGGGCTGAGTTCAAGCATTTGGGTTGGAGCAGTCTCAGATATGACTACAAACTGTGAGAAGAACTCTGACAGCAACCTTGCAGAGAAGGACTTCTACGTTCTGGAGAACAAAAAGCTGGACATTAAAGTGTTTTCTACATATGATAATTCCTCCAAAAGTTCATTGGAATACTTCCCAGTGAATGCACCACAGTAGCATTTATTCAAGTAGTTGTTTATAAGGGATGTTTTCCAAGTACATGCTTCTATTCTTTTTTTTTTTTTTTTTTTTTTTTTTTTTTTTTTTTTTTTAGTTCATCCATGATCTTCACTTATTGAGAGAGCTAGTGGTGAATGAGGATGATGATTAACATTATATTTCAAGAATTTCTTAAACAATGTTAAGTGATTGCCTTCTCATCTAAGTTACTATGAATCTATTGATCTTAGATGTTTTTTATACTTCTTCAAAATATTCAAAATAGCATTTGAAATCATAAGAACACTTACAATATTTACTCTCAAAACACTCTTGCAGAACTGAGAAGTGCTATGAATAGAATTTTAAAAGCTCAAAAAAGTGAGTTTGTGTAGAACATGAAAGTTAGGTAAATGGTCATGAAAGTTGATATTTAAGTGTCTCAGTCATGGACGCAATGAAAGACCATGGCAGCGAGAAAATTAGTTACAGATTTTGAAAACTGGAGATAACGTCCTGACTGCTGAAGTACCTTTCTAAATAAAGATATTACATATAGAGTACTAATATTTAAAAAGGGCAAAACTTCTTATGAATACATCCCACATGCAGTATCAGCAAGCAATACCCAGGGATTTAAAAGTCTGCATAAGGAAGAGGTACTGTGATATGTATAAGTAAGTTAGTTCACTGTGCTCACATACATCATATTTTAGATGAGCCAACCATGTAAAAATTCATCTTTTGTCAAACAGATCTCTATTTTTACTATAATAAGTGCATTTGTAAAATAATCTAGTCACTTAAGACATTACTCAGAATTTCTTTCGTGGCTTTGTTTCCTCTGAGTTCTTGGTTTTGGAGAGAAAAAGACTAGGCTGTTATGAAAAAGAATCATAGACACTTTTCTAATTATATTATTTTTAAGCAGGGAAAGAATAACCCTTCACTAATATATATGGTTTTATCATTTATCACTTTCCAAAAGACTGAAATCATGTTTATAATTCAGCAAGCAAAAAGACATTCCTTACTTACCATTTTCTATATAATCCAATATACTTGTTAAAATATTAAGTGTGAAGTATTTAGGCCAGATTTAAATGCAGTAATAAGTAAAAGGATTTGCATAATATTGAGTACTGATGACAGCTTTGAATGTCAGCATCATTTTTCACAATTGGAAGCATGGTACCTTTGAAAAGAATCATTTAAGACCAAAACACAGTTTTGAGAAAGTATTAGAATTTCCTGCATAGAATAGCCCTTGGGCAGCATTCTGAAGTAATAGTGAATTGCAATTCTAATCCACAATTGAACATTTTAATAAGTGTGATTAATGACTCACAAAGAGCTTCAGGTTTCAGTGTCAGTAGAATTAGAATTAGACAAAGGCTGGATCCAGATGATAGATGTAGAGGATTTCTGTGGTAAACACTTTGCAATGTCAGGACAATACCAGCTTATTGAACTTTCAGAGACTAAATTCCTGTCCATTTGTCACCTTGTTTCCAGCAGACATAGATGCACATTGAGTAAATATCTTACATCCTTTATCATCTGTAACTCCTGGAAATGTTTAACAAATATGAGGAAAAATAAATAAAAACAGGAAATGATGCCAGAAATACCTGAAATTAAAAGATACAAAATACTGGTAAATTTTTTATCCAAGAAAAAAAACAAAAAAAAAACAGTGCTGGTACAGCTTATACTCCCACTAAGCCTCTTGGCTTTTGACAGTAGTTTTAAACTCCTGTGAAATTAGTCTGTGAAATGCTCACAGCATTTGTAGAGTTTTGAGTTAAAAAAAGTTCAAATATTTCCTTTTGAAAAGGAATCAGAAAAAGAAATTTCTGGAGCTTTCCATTGTCATATATATAAGAGGTAGTAATATTAAAATTTCGACTGATGTAAATGACAATAGAGTGAAAGTGAAGAAATAACTTATTCAGGAATAGAAGAGTAATATAATTGGAAATTACATGTTTAGATAATATATTGGAAATGGATTAATATTCCCTGATTTTAGCTACTTTAAAATTTACTGTTGAAGGTAAATTAATTGTTCAGCTGTTATATGAAAGAACTAGAAGGACAGTTCACCTTACAAGTTAGATGTTTTCTTTAAAAATGCTTCTTCTTTTTCATTCACTCTACAGGTAGTCTATCCTGGTCTTGATAGCTAAACTTGCAAGGTAAAGATTGATAAGATGAATAATGTTAGGAGAAAATACTGTTGCACTTTTAAAAACATTCTTTCTATAATAGCAGGCTATGTTTTGCTCAGTGTGATAGAACAAAATGATTGTTAAAGTTTACCACTCTAACGGTGGTGATTCAGTACTTCTGCAAACTGGTTTTATTAAACAAATCTTTTGTTAAACTGGTCTTGAAATACTTTAAATCCCACAGTATTTCAATTTGAATTCCTCATACAGGAAAAATATTGACAAATTGGGATTGGTTCAATGGAGGGACCTCAAGCTGACTGGGAGCTAGATTACTCACTTTGAGAGACCTAACAGCAGCCCCCCAGAACTTACAGCATGGTTTTTTGCACCAGAAGGTGCTGGTGTGCTAAGATCCTGGTAACAAAGGCACTATTTATTTATTTATTTATTTATTTATTTATTTATTTATTTATTTATTTATTTTAATATTTTGTTGTTGTTGTTGTTGTTGTTGTTGTTAGGTCAAAAACTACAAGGAGAGAAAAGAGTAGCTGATTTTATGTCCTTTCAGATGCTGGGAACCCCAAGAAGTGCTGCATTTTCCCAGTTCCAATATCTTTCTTGTTCCAGGGGTCCCAGACCTGGACACAGTACTCCAAATGCAGCCTCAAACAGGCAGAATAGAAGGACTATCCCCTCCTGCTCCCTGCTGGCTACCTTTCTTTTGGTGCACCCCAGGATACTGGTTGCAAGTACATACTGCCATAAATGCATACAGTCCAGCTTTATGTTTACCAGGACCCCTAAGTCCTTCTCAAGGCTTCTCTCAATGAGTTCTTCTCCCAGTCTGCACACACATCTGAGATTACTGCAGCCCAAGTGTAATATACACCTAGCTTTGTTGAATCTCACTAGATTCAACAAAGAATTCTCACCTCTTAACCTTGTCCAGGTCCCTCCAAATGGGAGCTTCTATTGTGTCAACTGTACCACTCAGCTTGGTGTCATCAGAAAGCATGCTGACAAGGTCAAACTCGCAGGTGCAGAAACCTAAACCTCAGATAGCTCCCTATGAAACTCTCTGAAAGCAGAGGATTCTTTCTAAAAGCTAAAAGAACAGCAGAAAAACAGCAGCTTATGCCCACATTCTCCACCAAAATCTGTCACAGGTTAACCGAAAATCTACCTGCGCCCATGACAGAGGGGCAGCTGGCCCGTAGGGCCGCTGCCCCAAAAAGGAAAGGGAAAAAAGGGAAAGGGAAAAGAAAACAGCAGCAACGATCTAAGGAGGCACACTTATTTACTAAATACTATATCGAAATACAGGATAGCACAACATAATACAATATAATTGAAATTAAGACTAATGAATCACGCAAAATAGGGAAGAGAGAGAGAGAGAGTCCCAAAACCAAGAGGCCTACTGTAAGCTCTACGTGAAACAGCTGGAATGCTCCCCCCTGGCTCCGAGAATTCAAGAGAGTGATTCCAGCCTGGGAGTAAGATTATATAGTGTCCTTGTCCCGTGACTTATCCCTGACCATGATGTTCTCTTGGATATGTAGTCTTCTTCTGTGAGCTGAACATTCAGTAAAATTATCCATACTTTACATGATGTTATGATGTGGAATACTGATAGCAAAATTACAAAACCATGACAGTGACATCCCACTGTCTGTGTAATTGATAATAAAGATGTTGAAGAGCATCACTTCCAAGATGGCCCCACGGGAGACACTATTTGTTACTGATCTCCACCTGGACATAGATCCATTGACCATGACTCTCTGTCTGTGACTATCTAACCAATTCTTTATCCAATTAGTATTCCACTCTTTAAGTCCATATTTCTCTAATTGAGAGATAAGGATGTGGTGTGGTACCATGTCAAAGGCCTTGCAGAGAGATTTCTTCCTGGGAACTAGGTGAGAATAGTGCAAGTCAGTCAAAACTTGCTGACGTTAGCAGAAAGTTGAATGGTAAGATGAAAACCCACTTTCTATCAGGAAAGCTAAGACAGAGAAGAAATTCTACATCTCAGGATATGAGTAATTTTGCTAGTATGGGAGGACAATATAGCCTGAAGATAACTGAAAGAGACCTGGATGTCAGCTGTGATCAACTATTGTATTTGTAATCAGCATTTCTAACATTTTGATGTCTCATAGAAATAAGTACATTACAACAATGAATATGACACAGTAAGGAATTACTAGCGCTACAGTATGGCCACAGGTATAAAATATGAATGTACAGAAAGAGTTTAATTAAGAATTAAGAATTTTTCAAACCTAAAAAGTGGGGATAATACAATAATTGGGGAGTCAGTTTGAAATGTCATCTATATTTAGCACATCCTGTTATCAATAGTCTAATAATAACATAGCATAGGTTCCTGCAAAATTCTTTAAGTAAAAAATAACACTTTACGTCAATATCATGCATGTTGTTAGTTACATGTACTACATGCCTATAAAATATCTTTTATTAGACTCAAGGATATCATTAGGAATTTTTTATCTGAACAGGTAGCTTGGGTTTGTATGTGCTTGTTCATGTTTTTTTTGTGTTTTTTGTTTTGTTTTGTTTTGTTTTGTTTTGTTTTCAGAATTATTTAATTCAATTGGAGCTCACCCAGCAATTTTAGTCTTCTGACATGTATTAATTACTTGACTGAAGAAATCTGATCTTCAGATTTTAAAACTGTTCTTCTGATACTTAAATGTCAGTATAGGAGTGTCATGTTTCAAAGTACAGGCTTCTGTTCACAGTTCTGCACCCTTAGCAAACCAAAAGTCTGATGACTAAAAGTGAAAATTGTCTGTAGAATTTTCAGTATTTCCTTAGATTTCCCACCGTTTACCTATTTTACTAAATCGGATTTTCTTGTAAGAAGTAGTAAATAGGAACTTATGCCTTGTCTAAGTATACCTGGTTACAGCCTCTGAGAAACTGCACTTTTCAAAATAAAAAAACTGAGATTTATATCACTGAATATCATAGGGAGCTCAAAGCCCAAAACATTCATAACCTTTTGTCCATGTCACTGAGAACTGCAACATTACTATGAAATATATGATTTTAGACTTGTCAAAAACAAAACAAAAACATAAAAGACACTTTTTTTGTTTTATTAAACTGAGTGTTTGTTTGTTTGTTTGTTTTTTAAGAACTGTACTGGAATATTCCTTCTATGATAAAAACAATGGTTCCAAATATAGTGTAGATTGATATTTATTGAAGGAGAAAATAATAAAATGGCATTGCATTTTGGTTTTACAGCCAAAGAAAGGTTATTGGTTAGAAATTATTATTAATAACATAGGGGAATTAGAGAGTGCACAAAAATGTAGGTAGAAAGCAATGGATTTCACACCTGGAGTGCATCCATAATTTATTCAGTGCTATTCTACTTTGGAAAGATATAATAAAAAGAAAACTTACTTCTGCTGTTTGGATAGCTTATTGAATTTATTTTTCTGTGTATAGAAAATGAGTTTGTTATTGCTCCCATGGTATGTCAGATGAATTGATAGTAATTTAAATTATATTTCAGATTTATAATTGTCAGAATGGAGAAGAATAAAACATAATAGGAAACATAGAATGGAAGTATTAGCAGTTCTGTGAGTTTTTAATATTTTCTCAATTTGGGTATTTGTTTCTGGTGTTTCTGCTGTTCTTTCAGACAAAGACCTTATCAGCTTAAGAATTTATCCCAGGAAATGATTGAACCTTCCTGAATTGTTTAGAGAACAATGCAACAATTCTAAATAGACAAACAAACAAAATAAAAGCAAATAAAAAGATAAAACTCAAAATTTTTCCAGTTGATCCATTGATACTCATTGCTCACATGTTGTACAATCTTTCCTACCTTGCATTTTATTCAGAATAAAATGTAAATCCATCTTCCATTGAACACTCAGGGCTTAAGTCTCAAGCAACATGGCCTATCCTCAAACTAGATGATATTTAAGGTCCCTTCCAACTTAAACCATTCTAAGATTCCAAGCCATGAAGAGTGTTTAAGATGTAGACATATTTTCGCCTTGTAAAAAGCAGAACAAACAAACAAACAAAAACAACACAAAACTTCCCCATCAGTTTCTGTGGTCCACACAAGATGAAAAGGCAATACAGTGAAACATCTGTGAAGGTCAAATTTGATCATATCAGACCGAATTTAAAGATAATACTTTAATTAATAGCTAACATGAGATCTAAAATTATTAAATTAACACAGTTAACACAGTTTCTTGCATTGTTTCCCTTCATAGTTCTTTGATTAAAAAAAATGAACTTTTTTTCCTTTGTGAAATTAATTTTTCCGAATTCTCATTTGGTTTGCTCTAGTACTAAATGAATATTTTCAAGTTCAAAAAACCTGCTAAAAATCTTCAAAATATTACCTAAATTTAGATTCTGGGAGAGATCTCTGCATAATATTCATGCAGTTTTAAAATTACAGTTAAGCAGTAAGTTTAAAAGTATTACCTACAAACAAAATTAAATATGATGAAAGTCATGGCTGGAGTAATGAAAATATTTTAGATCTGTTCACAAAATCACAGAATCTCAGGGGCTGGAAGAGATTTCTAGAGATCTAGTCCAAACCCCTTCTAAAGGAGATTCCCCAGAGGAGAATGCACAGTAAAATATCCAGGTAGGTTTTGAATATTTCCTGAAAAGGGGACTCCATAACCTGTTTGAGCAGCCTGTTGCATTGCTGTGTCACCCTCAGAGTGAAGTTCTTTCTTGTGTTCATATGGAACTTCTCATGTATCAGCTTGTGCCCTTTGTCCCTTGTCCTGTCAGTGCATACTACTAAAATGAGCCTGGCCCATTTACTCCTGTACTTAAGATAATAATGAGCATTTATGGGATCCCCTGTCAGTCTTCTCTTCTTCAGCCTGAGCAGTCCCATGTCTCTCAGCCTTTCCTCATAGGGAAGACAGTCAAGGCCCCTAATCACCTTTGCAAACCTCCACTGGACTGTATCCAGTTGTTCTTATCCTCTTGAACTGGATAGTTTGAACATGAATGCAGTAATCCAGGTGTGGCCTTACTAGAGCAGAGGAAAGGGGAAGGAGAACCTCTCTCAACCTGCTGGTTGTGCTCATCTTTATGCACCCAAAGATACCTTGGCCTTCTTGGCCACAAGTCCACAAGTGCACACTGCTGGCCCACAGCCAAACTGTTGCTCATCAGGACATCTAGACTTCTCTCTGCAGAGCTCTTTTCCAGGAGGTCAGTCTTTATCCTGTACTAATGCATCTAGTTGTTTCTTCCAGAGTGTAGGACCTTTCTAGAGTGTGGGATTTCCAAGGAGCAGTCCTAGCAGTAAAGACTGAAAGTGTTCTGTAAACCCATCTTCAGTGTCCTCTGTTATCAAGGAACTCATCTTACTCAGCCACAGGCCCACATTTTCCCTAGTCTTCCTTATGCATATTTAAAGTAGCCCTTCTGTATTCCTACTTGTGTGCATATAAACATAAAGTAGTTCAAATGATATTGAATTTGTTAATTTATATTCACTGTTTGAAAATAGATAATTACTTTGTGAATTTGAATATTAGTCTTTATTCTACACATCTTTTCTTTCCACTGCAATGCATATTTGTTTTTTTTAAAAAAAGAGATTGAACTTGTTAGTAAGTGGATTCCATAATCATTGATATTAGTTGCCAGCAGCCTTGTATCAGAACATAAATGTTGGCTGTTTCCTTTGGTGACATGAGTCCCAGGCATTCTGTCCTGCTACTTCTCTCTTTCTCTCTAAAGAAAAATTGTAAACTGAAAAGAAAATTCAGTCTGCTACAGACTCATTAGCTCCTTTGAGATTCTTCTCTGAAGTAATATGTTCCCTTAAGACCCATGCAGCAGTGCCTATTTCCTACCTCCAGCCTTCTCCGTCCATCACTCTGAAGAAATATTATTTCTGAAGAAATAAAGGTGAAGAAATAACTACAAGTTATAACATGGAAGATGAGCAACAGAGTAATGAAAAATATATTGCATTCCACACAAATTAGGAACCTGAACTGGTTCCTTAGGCTTCTTAGAAATAAGTTTCACCTCATCTTAGTGTCAAGTTTGGACACAAGTTTGGACAAATATCATTAGGAATCTACTATCCCTGCAGCAAATATTTTCAATATGTCTTCTAGAGTTAGATTTTTCTTTTCCTCTTTCAGATAGTATTCAGCTCTATATGTAGTCTTGACACTGAATTAAGACTACTCAAGCATTTTTTATGAAAGCTAATTACAGAATTTTGGCTTCTGAGAGAACTTGAATTGAGGTACTATTTTATTTTTGGTGATTATCCCTCTTCACACTGTCTGTGTGAGGCCTCATCTGGAGTGCTGTGTCCAGGTACAAGAGCCCTTGGTACAAGAAAGACATAGAGCTGTTGGAGTGGGTCCAGAGGAAGGCCACAAAGGTGATCAGAGGGCTGGAGCACCTCCCTTATGAAGACAGGCTGAGGGAGCTGGGCTTGTTCAGCCTGGAGAAGAGAAGGCTGTGGGGTGACCTCATTGCAGCCTTCCAGTAGATAAAGCAAGCCTATAAACAGGAGGGGAGTCAACTCTTTGAAAGGGTAGATAATAGCAGGACAAGGCAAAATGGAAGTTGAAAGAGGGAAGATTTAGGTATGATGTCAAGGGGAAATTCTTTACTACAAGAGTGGTAAGGTGCTGGAACGGGCTAACCATTTCACGAGACAGTCCCAGCTGTCTCATACAATCCTCACTCAAGTCGTAGTTCTGTCCCATCCAAAAGAGGAGAGGTGAGGGGCAATGGCCTCAAGTTGCACCAGAGCAAGTTTAGGTTGGATGTTAGGAAGAACTTCTTTACAGAAAGGGTAGTTTGGTACTGGAATAGGCTCCCCAGGGAGGTGGTTGAATCACCATCCCTGGATGTGTTTAAGAGCCGTTTGGATGTGGTACTCAGGGTTATGATTTACTGGAGGGTTTTTAGAGTTGGGATACTGGTTAGGCTACAGTTGGACTTGATCTTCAAGGTCTTTTCCAACCTGGGTAATTCTATGATTCTATGAACCAGAGAGGCCATGGATGCCCTGTCCCTGGAGGTGTTCAAGGCCAGGTTGGATGGGGCCCTAGGCAGTCTGATCTACTATGAAATGTGTAGGTTGATTGCCCTGTTTGTGGCAGGGTGGTTGGAGCCTGATAATACTTGAGAGTCCTTCCAATGCAAGCAATTCTATGATTTTATGATTCTATGTTCATTATCAAGACCTGGATGTTCACTTTCAAAGGAACTACAGGCACAAAACATTTATATAAGATGTATGTCTGTCGATATGGACATACACATATACAATTAACAGCAACAAATTTGAGGTAAAAATGGAAAATTACTTGCTGTCATATCTCTCATATATATATCTCATATATCTTTTATAATCCTTATAATTTTTTTAATTTTGTTTATTTTATTAGTTTTATTTATTTATGTATGTATTTATTCCCCATTTTTATCATGGACATAGACACCTGTAAACAGGTAGAGCAGAATTAAAAAGTGATTACTTAGTTAATAATAAACTTATCTACATTTCCATGTACTGTGTTCCCTGAAATTACTGTAGGGAAATATTCAACATTCCCTTGTATGTAGGGAACCTGTATTTTGCTAATATCGTTTTAGAAGCATAGATCAGAATTTCTCACTTTTAGCATACAAACTAAAAAAAATGTATACAATAATGGAAACTAAAACTGCATGAGTGTTTGCAACTGCTATAACTTTGAGAAGTCCTTTAAATAGTTTCACTGAAGGGAATTTAAGTGCAGTATGTACCTGAAGGATTATACTATATAAACAGTCATGTTTTGTAATTTTATTAAAGGCAGAATTATGTTGCCTGTTTATATTCCAAATTCAAACTCTGAAATAAAAATTCAATATCTATCTATTTGGACAAATAAGTTTAAAATGACACTGTTTATTAAAAAATATCAATTGCCCTTTAATCCACAGCAAAATAATTCAACAGAAGAGCATATAGGAATGGTGAATTCAGCATATTCTTACTGCTGATATGATTCTAACCCAGGAGAATATTAAATGAAATCAGGCAGTAATGGAAAGGATGAGCATGTTAAAAGGACTGAGTCAAAAACCAAAAAGAGACTGATGATGCAATTACCCTGCTTCTTGGCTGTGTAATATGGATGTGATAAGGGCCTGCACAGTTCAACAGTGAGGATGAAGAAGCTAACAGTAATTCTCATTTTAAAGTAGGTTTTCTTTGTACTAGTAAAATATGGTGTATATCACTGATTAGAATGCCAAGAAGGTTCTTCATTGTGTCATGATATTTGCAAAAGAGAATTCTAAAAGAGAGGTATTCAAAGACCATTTAATGAGAAGGTAGAAAGCTAAAGAACAGAGGAAGAAAGGATTGAGCAAATGTTAAGTTTAACACCATCAGTATATTACCAAGAACAATAAAGTGCTAAATATTTATGGAAGCAGTGAATTAGTAAAGCTACTTTACATTTCTCCATTGTTCCTCGTGGACAAAATTCACATTTGAAAACCTGCCTTGCTCTCTAATAATATTTAATTTTATATTTCTCATGTAAGAGTTAAAGCTACAACACCGACCATTCAATTATTCTGTCTATTATGATTTATGCTAAAACTGAAATGTATTTTTGAGCTGAGCCAGAATACACAGGGCTGGCTGACAAGAGAGACGGATATAACCTTGATTTTATTTTTCCTGATTTTTTCAATCAAATTATGTTCGCCATCAAGTTTGTAGTCCTTGCTGCAGAGACCTATGTCACATAAGGCTTCTTCAATCATTTTAAAAGCTAGTTATGGGAATCTGAATCAGGTGTGTTTTATATGAAATGCAATATTACATTGTAAGGAACTACCTTCTACTTTCTGTACTGCTAATGTAAACACAAAAAAAATGTCATTGGTTCTCAATACTTTTTTTACAGTAACTTTGTAGAGATTTTCATTGTTTTATTCACAGTTGCCTTGGTTTCATTTGGGAAAAAGTTGATTTTCTTCCTGTTGTCTGGTATGATACTCTGTACTGGCTTTAGGTGAAAAGCAATGTTGATAACACACTGATATTTTAGTTGTTGCTGAGCAGTGCTGCGCAGAGCCAAGGACATTTCAGATTTTCAGATTCTCTGGGGGTGGGTGCCAGAAAGAGCTGAGGGGAGACGGAGGAATAAGAACAGCTCAACTGGCCAGAGGGATTTTCCATACAATATGACATCATGTGAAAAAAGAATTATAAAACTGAAGGTTGTTGACTGAGGGGTGCAGTTGCTGCTCAAGGACTGGCTGAGTATCAGCCAGTGAGTGGTGAGCAAATACCTTGCGCATTGTGTGTTTTGTAAATATTTGTATGTTATTATATTATATTATATTATATTATATTATATTATATTATATTATATTATATTATATTATATTATATTATATTATAATCATTACTATTATTTCTCTCTCTTCTTTTCAGACTTACTAAATACTTTTACCTCAACCTCAACTTATAAATGATACTTTCTTTTTTTACATATTCTCTTCCCCATCTCACTGGGAGAGGGGGAGTGAGCAAATGGCTGTGTGGTGTTTAGCTGCCTGCTGAATTAAACCACAGAAACAGTTAGACAGTAGAATGAGTGTTTATTTCCAAAGTTGATGCTATCATGTCTTGATTAATTAATCCATCAGTTTTCCAAATATATATGGGTAAAAGATTTTATATATATATACTGGTTATATATGTGATATAGGAAATGTCATGAACATTCATTGACAAGATACTTTGATGGAATGGACACTCACCTGAAAGCACAAACTAGTGTTTCTGTCTTACAAGAGAATCAAGTCTGAGGGCTCTGAAAACCATCATGAATGGCTGCTTTTGTTCCTGGGATCACTGGTAAGTATAGAAATCATCTTTATCTCTGTATTGTGACTTCTGGTTTTTACAACCATTGTATTTCATGGGAAATAATTTTCTGCACTAGGAAAACACAGTTTTTAATGCTATTAATATTGTAATGTAATATTGTAATATCATAATATTGTGCAATGGTGCAAGATGCAAGAGACTTCTTTCACCTTTCTTGCCTATGTAGCTTACTGCATAGTAATTGACTGGAGATCATTAACTTCTTGTATCACTCTGGCAGTCTAGAACTGAGTCTGGTCTGATTCCTTTTCAAGGTATATTTACACTTTATCTTCAAGGCTGAAAATTGTGTTTATTATTATTATTTATTATTATCATTATTATTATTATTATTATATTTAAATGTGACAATTTATTCAATAAATTAGGAAACAGAAACCAAGACATAAACAAATACTTTCTTACAAATAAACCAAATACTGCTCACATCACCTAAAATTTGAACAAAACCTCAGGAGATAATAATGGAGTGTGAGGGGAAAAGGGAGAGTGATGGGGAGACTGTGTGTGCAGTGTGCTAAGAATTTGAATAAGTCCAGCATTTTGTAGACCAAATCTATTCTTCACTGGGCTACCTGAAACAAATCCTATGAAAAAACATCATCAATTCTTATGCTGCATATTTTTACCAGGAGTTACTCTAGAGTTATATCAGGAGTTAGTTTCCCAATACTGTGTTACTCTTTTCTCAAAGGAATAAGATCCCCTAGGCACAAATCTTATTCTACATCCTGTAGTCCTAATGTACAGAAAGATTTTACTTTGTTTCTAAATGTGGAAAACTGTTTTGATTTATTTTTTTTCCCTCTTGTTGATGTTGTTGTTTTCTTCTTTTTTTGTTTGTTTCAATTTTCATTATTATTTCATTACTTTGCAGTTGGATATAAGCATCAGTGCTAAAGCATGAAACAGAGATGTTTGACCAGTTTTGGTATAAACCCCAGAATTTGTCCTAACATTCAAATTACTTTCCTGTTACGTGTCATTTAATAACCCAGTAATTCACATACATATCTTGAATGATTCAGTACTGTACATGAAAATTCTTTCTCCTCTGAGCTATTTCTTAAGTCCTCACTAGGAAATAAAGAATCCACAGACTCTGAAAGCAAACCAGAAAATACCACTGCAAGACTTGTAAATGTAATGTGGAAATGCAATGCCAAAAATACCACTTTGCATGTGTGGTAACTGTCTCCAACAGGATAGTAGAGAAGAGTATGAATTAGTGCGACACGCATGATATGATATAAGAATCTTAAATGAAAGTAGAAATACTAGGATTGTTCATCTTAAAAATATAGAGAAATTTCTACAAAACAGAACTATATTTAAAATCACAGTGAAAGAATAAATTGTTATAATAAATAAATAATAATATAATTTTAGGTCTGGCATCTAATTTGTTTATTGAATCAATTGACTGGAATATTTATTAGTCAAAAGACAACATTACATACAGAAGGGAATGTTTGTTGCTCGTCAGAAATGAAAGAAAAGGTCAAAATTTCCTCTTGGAGAAGGAATAAGAAAATTGACTGTTTTGTTTGAGCAAGAAAAAACATACTCTTTTGCTGGTACGAGCATTTTCTTTTTTAAATCACAAAGACTACAAAGTTGGTAGCAAAACCCATTAGCTCATATACATTACACTATAAAAAATATTTTTTATAATACAATGATCATTTAAAAATGATTGAAAACAAGAAATTAAAAGTACCATATATCAATAACAACAGAAATATGAGTTCCATTAGAAGAATAAAAAGACAGATCAGACAGGCAGTTGTGACTACTGTGGGCTGAAGTTACTATTTATGTATACCAAACTACTGCTGTTCAGAAGAGTCAAACTTATGGTCCTGCCTATCTGTGTTGCAGTCTGCTCAGATAGCTGAACGAAATACTTCCAGCCCAAGGATCCAGAGGTGTCCAACTCACACATGTTAACATGTGTTTGTCAGACATCATATTTTAAAATGTTGAAGGAGAGAAAATTTCCCTTTTTTTTTGGCTCTGGTAGAGGAAGAAAGAGAAAAGAGAAAAGAGAAAAGAGAAAAGAGAAAAGAGAAAAGAGAAAAGAGAAAAAAGAGAAAAGAGAATAAAAAAAAAAAAAGAGAGAGAGAGAGAAGAAAAAGAAAAAAGAACACTTATTTCTTATGCTCTCAAACCCTAAAGACACTTTCTCTCAAGTATAAAAAATAGTTACTACAGCTTCTTGAAGCTGCAATATCTTCACACTTATTTCATTTATCAGGTTTTATTTATTTATTTATTGCTAGCTGCACAAACCCAAGGCTGTACACAACTCGCATCTTCCCTAACACATATGTATACATGGTAAGTCTGATGTATTGTTTTCTCAAAATAAAATCAACAGAGCCAGAAGAAATGATAAGAAACAGGCAAAGAGTTGAAAGAAGGGTGCAGTAAGAAAAATTAAATGAAGTTCCAGATATGAATCTGTTTGAAAACTGATTGAAAAACACTAGAAAATATTTGAGAGAAAGAAAATGCAATCCCTGCATTTGTGTAAACAATTAATTTTCCTCTTAAAAAAAAATGCATATGAAAGTAGCTATTTTCTGTAGTAAAAATGTTGTATGATGTATGATGTATGTGGTGCTTGCCTATTACTTAGTATAGTTGAATTAAAAAAGTGTGAAGGGGTGGATTGCAGTGGCCAATGTCTCTGGCCATGGTCTTATGCTGAAAAATAGATATTTGACTTAAATTCATTTCAGTCTAATCAATGTTGGAATAAATTATTATTCCAAATTGTGAATACTCCCTGGAGTTCATGGAAATATTTTGGTTAACAGTGGAAGTAAAATTCATTCTCTTTATTCTTCGTAGTTGCATGGGAACTGTTGAATCACAGCCTGAACCCCTGCTTGACCACCTGAGATGAGCAATGAGTCAGGCAATACACATATGTGACTGGAAGGGGTGGAGCCTCTCCACCTCTCCTATACCCCATGTAAATGCTGACTGCAAGTGGGAAAGGTTGGTTTTCTTTTTTTTTCTGGATAATGCTCATCTTGGAGTTTTCTATGAGAGCCTTAAACACTGGTGAGCATTTTCCTTTTTTTTTTTTTTCCTCATTATCCTTTTCTCATGTGACAATCTCTCCTACTATATTCACTCTAAAGACCAGCTTAACTTCTCTGTATTCTTATCTATTATGCATCTGTATACTTGTTAAATGTACAGTAGTTAACACAAAGATAAAATCTGTACAGTTGTTCGAAAACATGTATTTATATAGACTTATACATGCTTTATACTTGATTTTTACTTTTACCTGCTTGGGCTTGTGAGTTACATAAACAAATTAATTAAACCAAATGATTAAATGTAATCTATAAAACTGCCTATGAGCAAGAAGGTGCAATTTAATGGTGTACTAGCAATCTGTACACTGAGTTGCCCTATGGTTTCTGTTTGTCATACTGAATTTTTAAGGATACATATCTATTATATTAAGTGTAGGAGTCAAATTTATACCTTGCACCCATTCAACCCATATGTACTTGACCTACTGAGACAAGTAGTTCAGTAAGATCACTTCTATTATTACTTACAAGATAAAGCAAGTCTAGAAGGCACAGATACTCAAACATGATGAATGTACAACATGTACTTTTTAAGTACAGGTTTTTTAAAATACAGTCTCTTTTTTTTTTTTTTTTTTTCTTCTCCTGAAGTACAGAGCCCTCTCACTTATATCACATTTTTTTTTCTCCAACTTTCTCTCAACTTCGCATACAAATGTTTGCATGTATTTATCTGTAAACATTAAATTATTAAATATCAACAGAAAGAAATGACTTTCTTGGGATGGTGGGGGAGGACCTTAAAAAGAAGGTAAGTGTTATTAATACAATTTAATTGAAAGTTAATGGTGGATTACCAGAAGCCATCAAACATTAGAAAAGGAAAATCTTCAAATTGTTGTATTTATATAGTGCTGTAAGGTCAGCTTCTTCCTTATGCGTTTTCTTATGGAGCACCTTTATATATTATTATTATTATTATTTCTTCTGGAGCACTTTTACCACATACCACATATTGAAGAACATCTTGACTTTCATGAAAATATCCATAACTCTAATGTCCCTAGTCTATCAGCTATGGAAGACTGTATTCCATTATATTTTCTCCATTGTCATTCCACTTCTGATTATGTACGCTGATCAACTGAGTTACTGGAATCTCAGTATTGTTGTTTAAATAATAATAATAAATAGAAATTTCAAAGTCAATTTTTAATTTATTTGCATGTTAATTAAAGTAAATGATAATAACAAGTAAAATCCTTGCAACAGAATAAGTGGCTGTGAGGACAGAAAATGAACCATCTAATATTTATTGTTAAATATGCGGAAGCAGAGTAATTCTGTATTTCCAGGTTTAGTTGACAAGACAGAAAAAATAAATACAATATGTATAATGAAACAAATACAATAATTAAATTCAGAAAAACAATTTTTCTGCTTGCATATTTTTTTTAAATTAGTTGTAAAAAAGATTACTGTAATTTGTCTTTAAGTACTCTGGACAACAATGCAATTGAAAATTTGAATAACCAAAAATAAAAATGTGAGGAAAAGAATTCAAAATGTGAAAAAGGCTATTAATATTATGAAGTGAACTTGTGAAAGAGAACTAGTTCAGATTGTGAACTATCTGAAAGAGAAAATATAAATAAATATTAAATAAAAAAAATTCTTCTTGATACTCTCTATAAGGCATTGAACACTATTAACTTTATATGATGATAAAATATTTCTGAGAAGAGTTTAACTAGAACACTTATGTAGAACTGTAGATACTGCTAGCTTTCTT
Organism: Excalfactoria chinensis; assembly: GCF_039878825.1. Classification (NCBI taxonomy): domain Eukaryota; kingdom Metazoa; phylum Chordata; class Aves; order Galliformes; family Phasianidae; genus Excalfactoria; species Excalfactoria chinensis. The sequence goes on along the minus strand of NC_092828.1, from coordinate 18,198,620 downwards.
TATAAACATGATTCCTGAATTATGAAGAACTAGAAGAAAAGCTTAATATGAAAATCAATGTCACAACAGATTGCAATGAAAAGGAATCTTGCAAGTCATTAAAAGGTGTCCTTCTAAAAGTTTTTAATTCTTTCTCTCAGAATTAAAAAGAAAAAATGATGGGAACAGATCAAACTTACTAAAGCATCTAACTGGAACAAATATTTGTCTTCCATACTTCTTTTTCTATAATGGAATTTACTAACTACATTTGTAAAACATACTTACAACTCCTTTTAGTTTGGGTGGGCTGCAGCCTCCTCATTTGTGCATCACTTATGAAATGCAATTCTAATGTGTGTATTATTTTGCAGATACATGTAATTTACATAAGTAATTCATGAAAAATATATTTCTGATATTGTTCTCCATTTCAATCATACATGCCTCTAGATGGGATCCTTTCTTTACTGTCTTATTTTGCTACTTGGAGCAGTTTATCCATTAATGTTCCATTATTATACCCTTTGGGTGCAATACATGCCAGAAAATGCATGGAAACAGACACGTAGCATATTTATCAAAGTACCCACAAAAATATTTCCTCTTAATTAAAAAAAAAAAAAATAAAAAAAAAAAAGATAATCAGATATTTCTAATTTGTTTAAATGACAATTTTTCTCCGTTTCTCTTTGAATACAATGGCAAGTATACTGTCATCATGTTTTAACATTTCTACCTGTCATACAGCATATTTTTCTACCTTAAGAGTGAATTTCATGGATTAACACTTTTTTTTTTTTTTTTTTTTTTTTTTTTTTTTTCTGTGTAAGTGATATATTTTGCCTTTGGGAGAAGTTGATTTGGATTTTTCTAATATTATGTGAGAAAGACTATTGTGCATAAATTGCATAATAGTTTTTTTTTTAAATTCAGTAGAAAAAGACAACTTCTCAGATGACTCAGAGAAATAAGTCAAATTGGAGAGACTATTTTCAAGTAGAAAAATAATAAAAGTTGGTGCTAAATTTCAGTAAGTAATCACATGCTATTGAAAATAATTATGACTTTGTTTTGTTGTTTTTTTTTTCCCATGTAATCTAGTATTCAACCTTTACTTTCCATATAGATACATCTTCTTATCAAGTGATAGATGAAGAATATACTGACAACTCCTAGAGTGGTAAGTGACACAACCTATGATCAGAAAACTGCGAAGAAAAAAGAAGCATGTGTGTGTGCCTTGGGTGTCATAGAAATCTTCCACAGCTTTAATAGGTAACATCTAGACAAAATACAAAAAGCCTTTTGCAGTAGACTACTACATAAACATACTGACTTGTTTATCTGAAACAATTACGATGAAACATTATAATTAAAGTTTCACGCAATCAGATGGTTTTGTGCAGGTGACAATTGCATATTTGCTTTATGTTTGTAGACTTAAAGTGCTGTGAAACTATGCTGTGAACCATAATTGAGAAAGTGAGTGGGGAAAAAGATGTTTTTTACCCAGAAGCCAGCTACATTTTTCTTCTTAAAGGTCAATCAATGACAGCATGAACTTTTTCAATACTGTGAAGCAGCAATAAATTGCTTTCATCATACATGGTGGATCAGGTACACTGTTGGTTGAGATTTAATTTCAAAAAATAATAAGTGACCTTCTTTATAAAACCACTATTGTTTATTTTGACAGAAATATAGATTTTTATGACAATTTTCTTAAATTTCCACAATACTGATATTTCTTGACAAACTGTCAATCAAAAAGTAGTTATATTAAAATTCTTTCTTCTTCCCAAGTCTTCAGATACGCAAGTTCAAATGTTGTCCACAGTGGGTGTGAGATCTATAATGTCTAGGCTATTCCATGTATTGTAAATCAATTTTTAATCAAGATAGGTAAATATTTGAAGAGAAGATCCAAACTAACTTTTGTTATTTGCAAGCTTGGCCAAATCCTAAAGTGATTACAAAACTATATGTATTTGACTGAGGAAAGGTCTAGTGAAAACTGATCAAGAAGTTAAGAATTTTATTCATATTGACTTTTTATTATTGTTCTGGAGTACCTTGAAGTGCAACAGCTGAAATTCCTTTACAGATCAGCAGATGTTGTGGCAGAGGTTAAGGTAAGTTTCATCTTGATGTGAAGTATAATGAAAATCTAAAAGGGAAGGAAAGAGAGACAAAGTCTACACAAATACATTTCAGCTATTGAGACTACTGTAGATCTAATGTTACCTTACAGGCTCTGTGAACATCTAAATTCACATCATTCACTGTCCTAGGAGGTAGTGTTTTCACAACAGACAATTTATCTGGGCAAAGTAATTATTTTAAATTATAGACTAATTACTCTTTCATTTTATTTAGATCTCTTCTTAAAATTAAATTTTGAATACTTAATTCTATTAATTTCACCATCTTCGTTGTTAAATTAATGACAACAGTGATAACATGCAGTTAGCATATATGCCCATCCAGACGTTTTAACACTGACGCTAGTTCAGCCTTGCTTCTGGAACTCGTTAGTTTCTAGAAAGGCAACAATGATATTCCAAGCTACAGCATTGGTATATGGTAAAAGAAATTTAAAGGTGGCACAGTGAATTTCAAGAAACAGTATTGTCTGAGAAACTTGAAGAATAAATTTTACTAACAACAAAAGAACCTTTACTAAACTGGCAAAATAATAATAGAACAAGCCACTTTCCCAGGGTAATATTCTAACTAATTATGCTGCCATTTACAGTTAGAAGAATTAATATGGCAATTAAAACTTCATAGTTTGTGTTCTATCTGTGTCTGTTCTACACAATAGCCATCAAGAAATTCCCTTGTCAATTATAATTTAGATGTTAACACAATGATTTCAGGTCACAAATGATTTAGCAGTGTGGACTAAGGTAGACATTTGTGGTTACAATGTTACTTAAATAACCTTTATCTAGACATTATTTACATTTTTAACTGCTGATTAATTGAGTTTGTGACCAACAAGTTGTCTTGATTAAGCCAATGATAGATGAATGATAGAAATCAGTTTTGCTAGCAGGTTTTTCAGACAGATAGAGGATAATTTTTAGGTAATTTCAGGCCTAATTTTCTTCTATATGTTCTCTGAACACTCAGCTGAAAAAGACTTGCAGGAATAAATCCAGATAAGAAAATATGCTGTGCTTGGTCAAAATACTTTTTTTTAAGGATTATTAATGTCTCATTGCCCAGAAATTTCACTGAAAAATTACTGACATTTACACATTTACAATCCACAATAAAGTATGTGCTAATCCTCATGGGCTAGTTCAGATGAAAAATATTTATCCCCTTTGCTAAAGAGAGTGCATATACCTAAATTCTGTCTTGTGCTCTATGAATAGATATTTGTATGAGAGGAAGATTTCATTTCTTTCTTTTGACAGTACTGGCAACTATATTTAAAAGCTATACTGCATATTATCCCATAAGACAGTTATAAAATCTCTCTGCAATGGATGACAAAATACAAATTAAAAACTACCTCACACTTTGGATGAAAGCGTATCTGAGCATAACAGTACGTTGAATCCATTTATCATTTTACATACAGCATTTTTGAGTTTCATTTGTAAAAGTGACAGATTTTTTTCAGTGCATCTTTATACTTATCAGAAAATAAGAATCCTAAAAATCATTCATTACACAATAAATTGTTTAAGTACAATGAGAAGATTTCTGTTTGTTGTTTTTTTTTTTTTCCTTATAGCAATATTTATTCAAGTATATCTAACATTATGGATGCAATGCATTTGGGCAATCACAAATAAAATTCAGCTATTTTTTCTTAAATACAACAACTGTCTAATAATATACAAAAGTTAAATATTTAACTACTTGCCCTATTACTATCAGCTATGAATACAAGACTGTGATAACTTTGCCGTAATGCATAACACAGAAACATGACTGAAAATAAAATAAAATGAAAAATTAAAAGATTCCAGCACTGTTGCTTCTAGCAAGCTCTGAACAATATTTGTTTGCTACACAATCTATCAATAACTTCATTTCTGTTTCAGAAGTACTTCAGTCTCAGTGATACGTGGTATGGTACAGAGCTATATTTTAGGTTCAGTATTTTGAAGATGGTTATGAGCATCTTCATTCAGTATGTGGTATGAGGATGATATATATAATGAAGTGCTTTTGTAAGCTGAAAGCAAGGATCTGAAAAGAGAAACTGTATAAACTTGTTTTGGCTTTGTACAGACTGCAAAGCAAGATATACTTTGAAGCAAGTACTACAGCCTTGGTTTATCTTCCTTGTCCTGAAATTGAAATCACAGGAAGCAAACCTTCTGTTACCTTAGTGCAACTATTATTAATTTTACTTAAGTGTTTCCTCTTTTAAATAAGGATTCTTTATTTTGTCTATTTGGCAAACCCGGATAAATGTGGAGATCAAAATTAAATATAGTGATGCCTTATTACTTTATAAGTAAAATAAGTATGTGAAGAGTTTCTTCACATTTGAAGTAATGTTTAACTAGTCACAATCTACTCTACAGTATATGTATGGGGTATGCCAGCTTTGATTTTCTCTGCCAAAGATGTTCCATTATTTCATGAACAGCCATTTGTCATGGTTTTGTGGTGTTGCTGTCAATATTCCACATCATAACATCATGTGCAGTATGGATCATTGGAGGGTTCATGCTTCAGTTCCGTGGAATGGCGGTGTCCTGAGTACTCAGCTCTCGGAGGAGAACTACATATCCCAGAGGACGTCGCGGCCAGAGATAAGTCACAGGAAGAGGACATATATAATCTTGCTCCCAGGATGGAGCTCTCTCTCTCTCGGACAGTGGGAAGCGTTCCAGCCATGTTGCCTAGAGTTCACAGTAGGCCTCTTGGTTTTTGGGGACTCTCTCTCTCTGTTTTGTTCTATTTATTAGCCACAATCATATTGTATTATATTGTGCTATCTGGTATTCTGATATCGTATTTAGTAAAATCAGTTTTTTCCTCCTTAGGTTGCTGCTGCTGTTCTTTTTCCCATTCCCCTTTTCCCTTCCTTTCTGAGCTGGGGGCCCTACGGGGCAGCTGCCCCTGTCACGGGCACAGGTAAATCTAGGTAACCCATGACACCATTGTTATACATTAAGAAATAGGTGTTGGTAAAATTAAGAAATACAAGTGCATATTTCTAGAACCAGAAATTCAGTGGGGTGAGGGAGGGAATAGAACAATGGGAAGAGTGTCTAATGTAACATGTTCCTGTTCCTTTAGTTTAATTCAATTTACTTCTTTTCCTTTTAAAGCCTATTTAAGAAAACAAAAGTGAGATAACTGTATTCACATGACTAATTCAACTGCTTTACTGTTGTTAATAATCTGAAAACTCCTGAAAACAATTTTCATAAGGTTTTGATTATGGAAATACAGTGAAAATATAAACTCAGACTTTCTAAAACAATATTTGAAAAAATGACCTTTATTTATTCTGGTTAGCATTGTAGATAGGAAGTTACTCGACTGTTCTTGTCACTAAGAGGGATAGAGTTATACGATATAACCACCTAGAAAAGATAATTAACTGATCCATGAAAAGTATGGAACTTAGTGAATTTTTGATGGGATACATTGATAGAATTCAGGATTAATTGCATTTTGAAGAAAACAATGAAGAATTAGCTCAAGAAAAATGTTAAGGCTGCTCCAAAAGCAATGTCTTCTATTTTATTATGCTGTGTCATGATGTCAGAAGTGTGCAAGTTATTAGAGAGCTACAATCTAAATGTGCAAAGCAGAGTACAGTAAAATAAATTTCTAAATTTCTCCACTGCATTTTTAAATATTTATAATCATCAATTTATCCTTTTAGTTATGCCATGTAATAAAACAATGCTACTAAATTATAAAGATAGATTGATATTCTCATATATACAAAGAGACTGATATGAAGTGTAATTAAGGGGAATTCTGTAACACCGTATATTGTTAAGGAGTTTGAAAAAAAAAAAAAAAAAAAACAACAAAAAAAACCTTAGAAATATTAGTATAAATATTCAAAATTCTTAGAAATATTATTTCTAAAAATTAATCAAATGTTGTAATTTTAACTATATTGTTTTTATTCATTCTGCATAGTAATTTTATTTGTTTCATTAATTAGCTCTACAAAATTCACTTTCTCATTGTTATATTTTACATTCTACTATTACTGTCCTATAGTGCAAGGAAATCTTATTTAATGTTCTATCATGATTAAAAAATAATCATTCAATCAGAAACAACATTCCTACATTTAAATAGACCGATGGTAATGTAGGAAGGTGTATAGATTGCTGGATGTGGTTAGTGAATTAGATTGCTGAATGTGGTTTGTCATTAATGGCAAAATTAATAAGTGAGGAGAAGACGAAGAACTGCTACTTGCTAGCTGATAAAGAGATTCATCTGAAAAATGGAAAAAAAAAAAAAAAAAAAAAGATTTTTAGATAAGTGAAAAAAAATCAACCACAAACATGCAAGGCCTGGTCCAAAAGTAATGCCTCCTATTTCATTATGCTGTGTCATAAGTGAATGTTGATTTCATGGTAGTAGAGGATAGAAACTTTCTGTCAATATTCATTACATTTTGTTGCCATACCACAGCTGGCAGCAGAGGGACAGGCTGACAAAATGGAGACTGACATGGAAGTGTGCATAAAACAAATGTATGAATCTGAATTTGTTCCACGTGGAAAAAAAAAATGGCACTGACTGACATTCATCAAAATTTACTGATTGTTGTTGGAGGGCACTAGACATGAAAACAGTGAAGGAGTGGGTGGTGCGGTTCAGCAGTGGTGGTAGCAACAGTGGCTGCTTTCAATGGTGCAGATTTTCATGAGCACTACATGCAGGCTCTTGTCCATCACTAGCAAAAATGCACAGCTAATGCTTGTGACTGTTGTTAAAAACAGTGTTCCGTACTGTAGAATTTCCTCTATGAAATAGTGTTATTGTACTCTTTGTACTTGCTGCAGTTTCCATGGAAATAAATAACACACATTGTTTTCAGAACAACCTCTTCTCTTTATAATGGTCAGTGATCTGTTTTTCTGCTGTGTGGAGGCTAGTAGAAACAGACAAATAATATGTTCATTGCCTGGAGGATGAACAGTTCTCTCAGGCCATTCAGCTCTGACCTTTCTGGTCGAAGAATAATAGATCTCCAAAACTTTTCAGATAAAAAAATGGCTGGAAAGTCATCACACCTTATAGTATATGTTATCACTCTTTTTCTCTTTTCTTCTTCCACATGGTTTAAGCTACAAGTGGCATTATGTTATTGACAATAGAGTTGTTTTCTTAGCATAAAACAAAGGGGGGGGGGGGGGGAGCAGGGTAGGTGGGGGTGTGTGTGAAGAGGGTAAATAAGTTTCTAAATGGATTGTGATGTAATTAAGATAAAGCTCACTTTTCCCCTATGACTATTGCTGATGTTTGCATGTTCTGCATGAAATAAGGACAGCAGTGCACATTAAAGAATCAACATTAAAGAAGCCGTAACTTTTAAGAAGCTATGTCATCAAAAGCCATGTCATTTCTTTTGCTGTATCTGGACTAAGGAATGTAGAAGATGAACTCTTAGGTTGACCACTTTGATAGTGTCAAGTAATGTGTAAAGGAAGATTTTTAATAAGTCACAGTTCAGGTGAAGATGAATGCTCAAACTGCTTCTGTTGTTTAAAGATGTACTTTATGCTTTAGGTCACTAGATGGATTTGACAACTGTTTTCTAAATTTCAGCCTTTATTTGAATTTATTTTAAATTATTTTTATTTATTTATTTATTTATTTTCCCCCATTTATATGGACTATATCACAAACTGTTGGATTAACATCAAGATGGAGAAATACATTCTGACTCAGGACCAGAGGGAATTGTTTTGGATCACATAGTAATTTTTAAGAACAAAATTCCTAAATCGAAGTTTTTCTAAGTATCCCTAAATCAAAACCACTTTATTTTAATATTACAGGATTCTCCACATATAAATTTATTATGAGAAAGCACCATTCAGTTAAAATGTGTAAAACTACAAACTGATATATGCATGAGGATAAACATTTTACATTGCGTTATTTGGCATATATGTTACTTTAAAAATTAAATATTATATATACTTCATTTTATTCAAGTAATGCATTGATTTAAAGAAGTATTCATTACTATAAAAAAAACTTAGAATAGTTATTTCTTAATTTAAAAAAATTGTAAATCATTTTACTAGATTTTTATTTGTGACCATAGAGAGTGTGTTTTTTTTTTATAGAATGTGTAAGACTAGTGACCTAAGAATGATTTATATACTCAGGATAGTCATTATGACCAAATTTGCCTACAGATATGTCAAATCTGAATGTTACAGGTGGGTAGAGTGAACTACACATATTTACATACCCCATGTTTCCCTTGCAGATTCATCCTATGAAAAGAATGATAATTTGTTAATCGGGATAACTGCTGTAGCACTGAAAGTTTTACAGATGACAGAAGTTACATCAAAAAAGGAAATTACTATGGACAAGAAGGCAGGAATTGTTATTATCTAAATAGTCCTGTTGATTATCACAGCATTCTTTTAGGTCAGTGTGAATACAAAATCTCGCCCCACATATATAAGGCTAGCAGATCTATGAACAGATAGAACCTAAAGGGACCAAGTTTTTACATGAGTAGATAGTGGTAGGTCAAAGAGGAATAATTTTAAAATGAAAGAAGGGAGATTTGAATGGTTGTTAGGTGGATATATTTTACTCAGAAGGACAAAAAATGCCACATAAATGACACAGTAAAACAAAATTTAAAAAAGAAGAACGACAGAAAGACTAATATGGAAAAAATGTACATGTCAGTTAAGTCAACTTGAAACTCCTGAATTCTTTAATGCTTCAGTTTTGTATAGTTGGGGGGAATGAGTAACATTAACATTAATATTACCAATTCGTTATTTTATAAAAATAATAATTTGCAGTAATAACTACCATTGGGTCCTAATAATCAGACTTTGTTAACTACTATGCAGAGCTTTTTTTCTTTGAAAGAGTGTTCATTTTTTTTTTTTTTTTCAATAATGACATCCATTAACACCCACTTAGACAGGAAAAGCAAACAAGTACTTGTATCTTAGCCAGCACCTTTTAAAAAGAGATTGAATAGAGTGCTTTAAATTCAAATGGTATGTTTCCAAGGATGTATGAAAGAGAATTGACCTGTCCAAGAAATGTCGTCACAAACTTACTATGTTGAGGGCTCTGGGAAACGATTGTGGAATAATCTTTTACAGGTGAAACCTTCATATGCATTTTTAGTATAACTTAGTATTATCTTGGCCCAAAACAGGATAGCAGATAAAATCTTAAAAACTTCTGGTCAGATCAGAAGACTGATTCCCTTGTATATGTAGTTAAGAATGTCTTTCAAACTCAAGGAAAAATTTATGGTAAATCCTACCAAAGACTAACTAAGCAAAATATTGGGTTTATTTGTTTATTTTTTATAAGTAAGAATAAATTTTCCAGATTCACTGTATTGATTAAATTTTTTGCACAGCCTTTGCATCTTTTCACATACCACAATTTGCTGGAACCAATACTGCATGAGATAATTCATTAGAGATAGATGATGCAAACTCACCAGCTCAGCATATCCCCAGCAAAGACATTGCACTAATAGATGTACAAAATACTTTTATTCTTCTTTCTCAGCAGTAATCCTTACTGATACAGTCAGTGTTTTATCTCAGCATGAAATAACATTAGATAACATTCCATTCTGAGGAAGTGGAAGAAACAGGCCTCCACGAATGAGAATGAATTAGAAATGCTCTTGCAGAAGAGGCCCTGGAGTTACAAGCAAGAAGCTGATGAATGTATTTAGCAAGGGACTTTATGTAAAATCTCTCTTCTGCTGAAAATTTCTTACTTGGAATATTCTGCCTCTGAAAGGTATTTTTTTTCCAAGTGCCAAATTATTATTATTATTATTATTATTATTATTTTATGTTTTCAGTACTTTCCTAATCAGTCTTTTGAGGTAATTTGTTTTATTTTTAACAAAATGCCAGAGGATGTGTTATTGCTATCGATACTCTGAAAATGAGCGTGATTGTCTGTGCAATCTAAATTTCTTTTGCAGAAATACATATAATGAAAAGGTAAATAATGTGATTCAGTCTCAAAGGAAAACAGACCCAAGGGATTATACTATTCTCACATAACTTTGAACAGTTAGTAAGGTAATATCTCAGCTATCTTATCAAGAACACTTTATTATAAATAAGAGTTTATAGGACATTATTTATTTAACTTATTTTGGATACTTACAGTGCAACATGATGAACTGAGTCATAGCTATAACCACAATACTCTATTACCTATAAAAACAACTTACAGTGACTAGCTGAGTATCAAATTATATCCCCCATCAGACAAATTTAACACATAAATTCAGTTAATACCTGCTACAAAATTGTAAGCTGTTTCTTTATACAAAATTTTCCATACAGGTATGTTTTCTGACTTCATTTCATTCAGTCTGTAGCCACATACAAACCATAGAATACTTTTAAATATCTTATTCTTACTGACAATGCTTGAGGAGCTATAAATGCATTAGATATATTTATACTTTATATCTGAGGATAAATAGAGATTAATAGACACTGGTATTAGTTCTACATTACAAAGTCAGAATTTTTTTTCAGTATTTTTGCAGAGAAACAATATAGTGTGTAATATGCACGTGTATACACATACGTGCAACTAACAATGCATATGTATTTCCATTCACAATCTTTGTTTCATATGCAAGACAATATGAATTCCTCAGACTTACTCAGACTTAATTTATAAACCACACTGTCTTTTGTCCTACCAATACCTATGAAAATTTTGTCCTACAAAATTCCCTCATTTTTCCTATATAAGCAGTACCAGATCCCCTCTAAATGTGGTGCAGTTAGATGTCTCTTTTTTAATCTAATACCTGTTTAGTTAATTTTATTTTATTTTCTTCAGCTTGCATAGCATTAGCATAAGAGTGACATAACTAAAAGTCACTAAAATGTTTCTTTACATTTCAGGAAATACAATGTTAATGTAATTCTTGGAATATATGCTTAAAGGAGACAGTCTTCTATTCAGCAACTTTTCATCCTTATTTTTGCTTCCTGATGCTGACTGAATTGAAGCAAAAGCAGGAAACTGAACCTTTTTTTTTTTCTTTTTTCTTTTTTTTTTTCAAATAGATCTATGTGATGAAGCAGATAGTTACAATCAGATTGAAAACTACATTTCAGACGGCAAATCTGCCCCATTAGGACACATGAGGATGATTTCAGAGACTGCTGGATCCCTAATTTGCCACTGAATGACCTGAATATTCTTAATTTTTCTCCCAGAATAAATAATGTGATTCTTTTGTATGAGTGGGAAAGGTTCCATAATTTCAGTGGCATTTTGAAAAGAGGTATTTCTGATTAAATGAAAAAGTCTATGTGTGGATTTCACTTTGCTTTGCAATTTCAGAATATTGAAATTTGTACCCTGTCACATACTGTCATAGTCACCATACAAGTTACAGATTATATTTAAGCCTTTTATAATTAGAATCTTTGAACATTTAATAAACTTTTTATGGTCCTGAGAATAGTATATATTATGTAAGCTAAATAATTAAAATATCAAAAATGAAAACAGTAGAGCTATTAATATGACACAGAAGAAACTGCATGAAATCATTAGTCTCAATACATACAGTGCTTATAACCAGTTAATCTCTTTGAAGAATTTTATTAATTCCTCATATATATGACTTTTTGCTGCTTAAATACTTTTGTGTAGTTTGTAAGTGTTTGATGTTGTTCCTAGGGTGTAGATCATTGTCCTAAAGTATGCTTTTAGCTATCATATCATAGAATCATAGAAAGATAAGGTTGGAAAGGACCTACAAGATCATCAAGTCCAACTATCCTCCCATTACAGCAAACCACTAAACCATATCGCGTAGCTCCTCATCCAGATGCCTCTTGAACACTGCCAGGAATGGTGACTCCACCTCCTCTCTGGGCATCTAGTCCTGCAGCAGTCCACTCTGAGAGAAAAAGTTCCTTCTTGCTTCTAGTGAAAGTTAATTCTAATACAAAAGTTTCTGCATAAGTCTGAGGAGTGCAATAGAATAATTATCTTTATAAGTAAAGCACCTGTAAAGATGAATAGTTGAGCTTAAGTTACATGTTCCAATAAGATTTTTTTTTTTTTTCTTTTCTTCTTTTACAATAGAAGCTTGTAAGAATTCCAGGACCTCTGATTCAACATTAAGCTTAAGCTAGGAACATTCAGAAAGCAATTAAAGATGCCATGGGTAGAGGGCTTTGTGAGGCATTTTCTGTTTATTCCTTCATGCAAAAGGCATCTCTCAGCACTGTTTCCACTAAATATTTTACTTTTAACTCTCTTTTATTATTTAAAAAATCCAAAACTTTAAAGCTGTGCAGATTTCAGCCTGGAGAAGAGGAGGCTCAGGGGAGGCTCAGGGGAGACCTTATTGCGCTCTATAACTTCCTGAAGGGAGATTGTAGTGAGCTAGGGGCTGGCCTTTTCACTCGTGCACACAGTGATAGAACTAGAGGCAATGGTTTCAAGCTGTGCCGGGGGAGATTCAGGCTGGACATTAGGAAGTATTACTTCTCGGAAAGGGTAGTCAGGCACTGGAATGCACTGCCCAGGGAGGTGGTGGAGTCACTGACCAAGGGGGTGTTCAAGAAACGTTTGGATGTTGTGTTGAGGGATATGATTTAGCTGGGAAGTATTGGTAATGGTTGGACTAGATGATCTTCTAGGTCTTTTCCAACATTGATAATTCTGTGATTCTGTGATTCTGTGATTTGGGGTAATTAAATAAGATGTTTCCCTGCGTCCTGAAAAAGTCTGTCTGAAGTTACTGTAGATCAGGATTAGCTTGGTGGAATGTCACTAGCTTTTAATTATTGTAATTTCTGCAATTTTGTTATGACGTTTTTCACATGCACATTTTCACATTTTTACTGTTCTAATATTCTTGCTAGTTGTAGCAGAAATTCTAACTCATGGCTTGAAACAGTGATAGAGTACCTGGTGGGAAGGCAGGTCCAGCCCATGGGAGATCAGGTGCATGCAATGAACCTGAGTGATGAGAAGAGGTGCATGCTAGCTCCACCCCTTCCCAGACCTCATTTAGGGGTTGGAAGTGGAGGTGAGGGTGACTTGTTGGAGATTTTTGCTCAACTGTAACTTTCTAATGGTAAGCAGTTTTTTATTCCTTTTTTTCTATGGTTGTTGCATTTGTTCTCATTTGTTTTTTCCTGGGATTGTGCCACTCTGCTATTATTGCTGAGCTTTCCATCACATTATAGTGTTACAGCATTATACTAGTGGGGAGTTGTGTTGAATTCTAATAAAAACAAATATTTAATAATAAAAAAAAAACCTTTGTGTTTTGGATTATCACAGAATTCTACCTCATATTTTATGATCACTAAGTAACCCTAGGTTAGGTAGCTTCCTTCCCCTTTTGGGCTGTGATGGCTATTGGGCTGTGATGGCTACTTAGAAAGCTGATAAAAATGCAGCCTTGGATGGATTGACTGGCATGGAATTTAGAAGTCATTTCACATTGAGATTGGATTCATTTCATAGTTATGCAATAATAATTGTGTAATTTGTGTATATTAATATTTTAGTTGTATTGATATGGTACTGTCAATTAAACTGTATAAATTTATAACTCAAACAATCAGCATAAGTGAAAGTTGTTCACGTTCTTAAAACTATGTATGCCTATTAATGTATAAACATGGATTGTTTTATTTGGGTACACAGCTGATAGTGTGTGAAAGTATAAATTTTAGCAAGTAAGATTTTCTGGAGTGCGGAAGAGCATAAGATCAATACTGTAGTAGGGCCAGAAGGATGTAGGTTACTGGAAGAAGACTACTTAATGTAGTGTACAAAAATAAATTGGCAAAAAAAAAGTAAATTAGCAAAAGTCAATTTCTTACACTCTGACTTTTGAGTCCTGAAGGAATTGGATTGTGAAAGCACCACAAATTAAAAGCAGAGTAAGAAGCTCTTTGATTAAACGGGGACTGAAGTTTATAAAAATCACTTATTGCTAGTTATATGCAATTTGTTAGGAGTAATTTGGATCAGTTTATTGATCAAAGAAGCTTTGGAGGACAGGGGAAATTAAGCTTCTGCCTAGTACATATGATCTGAAATATTTCAATACATAGCTTCAAGAATTTTAAACTAGCTCAAGCACTTGAGAAAGTTATTTATTTTATGTCTTTAGTAACATGCTGGCCTCTCTTATGCCTGAGATACCAGGGTCATTTACCAGCTGATAGACTGAGAAAATACTATGACATTATATTTTGCCTCTGAAAATGAAATATGGAATGACTTTTGTTTACTTGCCTTATTATACAGTAACTCAACAAAGCAAGTTTTAGTGGAGTAATGCAGCAATGCAGCTGCTTTCCTCCTTGAAATCAGGTGTTTAATCATTCTATCAGTTCAAAAAGTCTAGGTTGTGAGGTCACCACTGTGGGTCCAGTGAGGTACACAGTAGGTCTGTTGATCTGTCTGATCACCGCGGGGGATGGGAGAAAGCCAGGAAGCTCTGCAGCAAGCCGGCCTTGGGGGGGAAGGGGGGGGGGGGAGAAGAGGGGAAGAGGTTTTCCCCTCAGGGAATTCTCCATCAAAGGTGTCTTTGGGAGTTTGTCTCCAAAGTCCCCAGTTTAGTGAGGGCTTTTTATCCCCCATTTCTGTGGTGTTTTCTTTATTCTTCTTTGAAATTTGAGGATTACAGCCCAGTATTTTTGGGAACGTATCTCGAGCAAACAATGAACTTCTAAACAAGCAGGAAAATGGTTTAAAACCAGCTTTTGTGACATTCCTGGCCCACAGATAAGCCAGCAAGGAGTGGTGCCTCTGCTTCAAGACACAAGCATTATCGCCTTCTGCAGTGGTCAGCTCCTTCCAGCAGCACCCCTGGAAAAGACTGCTTGTCCTGTTTCTGCTTACCTTTGCAATGGTAAGCAGAGATACTGTGGCACAATAACACCCACCATTCACCCTCCTAGATAGTTAGCAGTCGCCAGTCAGAGTCTTATCATCAGAAAGACCTCATGAAGCAAGCTTTGAGACAACAAAAGAAAAACTGTTCTGTCCTTCACACACACTAAACTGAGAGAAAGGAAGAAGAAAACCCGTGGAAATGTGGGTTAAAAGGCCCTCACTAAACTAGGGGCAGACTCCAAAAGACACCTTTGATGGAGAATTCCCTGAGGGGAAAACCTCTTTGGAAGAACCTCCTGAGGCCTGGTTGCTGCAGAGCTTCCTGGCTTTCTCCCATCCCCCACGGTGATCAGATGAGTTCCCGAGATCAGTGGACTTTTTCCACAACAACTAAACCCAGTGTTTTATGACTAGTAGTTTTTAAGTGAATCTTATACAAAAATCTCGAATGCATTTTTGGATGGAGTATCACTCATACTCATCTGCAAAATACATGCAGAATGTTAGCAACAAAAGCTAATCTAATATGAAAATTCACCATATGAGTACTCCATTAATTCATGTACTGGTAAAGGTTACTTATAGTTACTGCATAGCAACTCACTAATGAGATTTTTTGGATCAGCAGCTTAATGCTAAAGTGAGAATGCAAATCTCAGAATTAGTAGTTGATGAATGGTTGCTCATACTGTCACATTTTTCTGCTCTGCAGAAATGTATGACAGACAACAGTGGCTAACTATACTTACTAAATTAGTAATCCAGAAGTTTTTGAAAACGAAAAAGGAATTTCATAACCAGTTTTGATGCTGTGTAGTAATTTTATAGTTTTAAATATCTTAATATTTTGCTGGAATACAAATTCAGTTGAAGGAAAATGATAAAGTACTAAACATATGCCTGTTAATTAAAATTCCAGTAACTCTTAAACTTACCTGTCACTGGAAGTACTAATTTCCATTGAAATTCACTGTCACATTTACATGGCTCTTTGAGATCCATCTCCTGTGACCAGAAGAGAAAAATGAGAAAAACCTGCACTGCTGGCTAGAACACTGTGTATGCCAGCTTTTTTTGTGAGATTTAAAACTTTCACTAAGCATTTTTACAGTAATTTCAATGCATAGGTTTAATAAAAGCATAAGTATTTAAATGTTGGTAGCCACTACTTTTTGAAACATAAACATGTATTACAAGTTTTTTGAAATTAAGATTTCTTTTTCTATAAGCATTCTAAATTGTTCCATTCAAGTTTACATTAACAAAGGTACATAACACAAAAATAGCAGGCAGCACAATTTTTTTTACCACTTCAAAATCTACTTTTACACATACAGATGCAGTCCAGCATAGTAAATAACAGCTATGCAAACTGCAGTTTTAATTCATTTGATGTTTATAATACTATAAAACCTTATTTTCTTTTTTCATTAAAATACTTCAATTTTGCACACTTCAGATACTGTCAACCAAAGGTACTGTCACGGATTACCTAGATTTACCTGTATCCGTGACAGGGCAGCCGCCCCGTAGGGCCTCCCCTCCCTCCCCTCCCGGGGCCCCGGAAAGGAAGGGAAAATAAAACAGTGGCAGCAATCTAAGGAGGAAAACTTATTTTACTAAATATGATATTGGAATACAATGATTGAGGCTAATAAATCGAACAAAACAGAGAGAGAGAGAGTCCCCGAAAACCGAGAGGCCTACTGTGAAGTCTAGGCGACACGGCAGGAATGCTTCTCACTCCCTGAGAGTCCGAGAGAGAGAGAGAAAGTTCCAGCCTGAGAGTGAGATTATAGATGTCCTCCTCCCGTGACTTATCTCTGGCCGCGGCGTCCTCTGGGATATGTAGTTCTTCTCCGAGAGCTGAGCACCTGGGATGCTACTATTCTACGGAACTGGAGTATGGATGATCTATACTGCACATGATGTTATGATGTGGAATATTGACAGCAGCACTACAAAACTATGACATTCCACCCCTTATTCTACATTATTACATCATGGTTAATATATATACATATATACACGTATATAAAACTATGATAGCTAAATAGTACATTTAAATGTAACATAATTGAATGTATAATTATAATAACTAAAACACACTACACATGAAAATATATACATAGATACATAGAATTATTGACTGCACTCCCCCAGCATCAAATTCCCTTGTGGTACACATTGAACATCCCCATCCTTCTGCATTACCCACCAAGTGCACCCAGGTCCCTGGGCAAAAACAGTTCCACGAACAGGTTTTCCTTTTCCGGAGGCTGGAAGGACCCAAACAGCTTTTCCCAACATGTTCCTTACATGTACAACAGGGACCTTATCTCCTTCTATTGTGTGTAGGGGGCTAGATTGGCTAGGACCATCACGATTGACAGATCCTCTAGTATTGACCAACCAAGTGGCTTCTGCTAGATGCTTTTCCCAGTGCTTAAATGTTCCACCACCCATTGCTTTCAACATAGTTTTCAACAACCCATTATATCGTTCAATTTTACCAGAAGCTGGTGCATGGTAGGGAATATGATAAATCCATTCAATGCCATGATCTTTGGCCCAAGTATTTATAAGGGAATTTTTGAAATGTGTCCCATTATCAGATTCAATTCTTTCTGGGGTTCCATGCCGCCACAGGACTTGTTTCTCAAGACCCAATATGGTGTTTCGGGCGGTAGCATGGGGTACTGCGTATGTTTCAAGCCACCCAGTAGTTGCCTCCACCATGGTGAGCACATAGCATTTACCACTGCGAGATCGTGGCAAGGTGATATAATCAACCTGCCACGCTTCCCCATATTTGTACTTTTGCCATCGCCCTTCCTCCCAGAGAGGTTTCATCCTCTTGGCTTGTTTAATTATGGCACATGTTTCACAGTCATGAATAACCTGTGCAATAGCGCCCATAGTTAAGTCCACCCCTCGGTCTCTGGCCCACTTATATGTTGCATCTCTTCCTTGATGGCCTGAGGTCTCATGGGCCCATCGAGCCAGAAATAGTTCGCCTTTATTTTGCCAGTCCAAGTCGATTTGAGCCACCTCAATTCTGGCAGCTTTATCTACCTGATGGTTGTTTTGTTGTTCTTCAGTAGCCCGACTCTTGGGCACGTGTGCATCCACGTGACGCACCTTTACAACCATACGTTTTGTTCGGGCAGCAATGTCTTTCCAAAGTTCAGCAGCCCAAACAGGTTTACCCCTCCGCTGCCAGTTCTTCTGTTCCCACTGCTGTAACCACCCCCATAAGGCATTTGCCACCATCCATGAGTCAGTATAAAGATAAAGCATTGGCCACTTCTCCCGTTCAGCAACATCTAAGGCCAGCTGGACAGCTTTTACCTCTGCAAACTGACTTGATTCTCCCTTACCTTCAGTGGCCTCTGCAACCTGTCGTGTGGGGCTCCACACAGCAGCCTTCCATTTGCGATGCTTTCCTACAATACGACATGATCCATCAGTGAACAGGGCATATTTCTTTTCATTTTCTGGTAGCTCGTTGTATGGTGGGGCTTCTTTAGCACGTGACACCTCTTCTGTTGGTGATGTTCCAAACTTTTTACCTTCAGGCCAGTCCATGATCACCTCTAAAATTCCTGGACGATTGAGGTTCCCCATCCGCGCCCGTTGTGTAATCAGCGTAATCCACTTGCTCCAGGTGACATCGGTAGCATGATGGGTGGAGGGAACCTGTCCTTTGAACATCCAGTTCAGCACTGGTAGCCGAGGTGCCAGGAGGAGCTGCGTTTCAGTACCAACTACTTCGGAAGCAGCCCGAACCCCCTCATATGCGGCTAAGATCTCCTTCTCAGTTGGAGTGTAGCACTCTTCAGACCCCTTATACGCTCGACTCCAAAATCCCAGGGGTCGGCCTCGGGTCTCTCCTGAGGCCCTTTGCCACAAACTCCAAGTGGGACCTTTCTCTCCAGCAGCAGTGTAGAGGATGTTCTTTACATCCTGTCCCGTTCGTACTGGCCCCAAGGCCACGGCACGGGCTATCTCTTGTTTTATCTGCTCAAAAGCCTGCTGCTGCTCAGGGCCCCATGCAAATTCATTCTTCTTCCGCGTTACATGATAAAGGGGGCTTACAATGAGGCTGTAGTTTGGAATGTGCATCCTCCAAAAGCCCACTACACCTAGGAAGGACTGTGTCTCTTTCTTGTTAGTTGGTGGAGACATGGCAGTGATTTTGTCAATCACATCTGTTGGGATGTGACGACGTCCATCCTGCCACTTTATACCTAGAAACTGAATTTCTTGGGCAGGCCCTTTTACTTTGCTTTGCTTAATAGCAAAACCAGCTTGTAGCAGAATTTGGATAATCTTCTCTCCTTTTGTGAAAACTTCCTCTGCTGTATCACCCCACACAACAATGTCATCAATGTACTGCAGGTGCTCAGGAGCACCACCCTGTTCCAATACAGTTTGGACCAACCCATGGCAAATGGTTGGGCTGTGTTTCCACCCCTGGGGCAAACGGTTCCAGGTATACTGAATGCCCCTCCAGGTGAAGGCAAACTGTGGCCTACATTCTGCGGCCAGAGGGATGGAGAAGAAGGCATTAGCAATGTCAATGGTGGCATACCATTTGGCTGCTTTTGACTCCAGCTCATACTGGAGTTCCAACATGTCCGGCACAGCAGCACTCAGTGGGGGTGTTACCTCATTCAGGCCACGGTAGTCTACTGTTAGCCTCCATTCTCCACTGGCTTTACGCACTGGCCATATGGGGCTATTAAAAGGTGAGTGAGTTTTACTGATCACTCCCTGATTCTCCAGCTGGCAAATCAAATCATGAATAGGGAGCAAGGAATCCCTGTTGGTGCGGTACTGCCGCCTGTGCACTGTCTTTGTAGCAATCGGTACTTGCTGCTCTTTTACTCGTAGCAGCCCCACAACAGACGGGTCCTTTGACAGGCCAGGCAAAACAGACAGCTGCTTAATGTTGTCTACAGCAGCTATTCCAAAGGCCCATCGATACCCCTTAGGATCCTTGAAATGCCCCCTTCTGAGGTAATCAATACCCAGTATACATGGAGCCCCTGGGCCAGTCACAATAGGATGTTTTTGCCAGTCTTTACCAGTGAGGCTTATTTCGGCCTCTAATACAGTCAATTCTTGAGAGCCCCCAGTCACTCCAGAAATATGGATTGATTCTGTCCCTTCATGACTGGAGGGCATTAGAGTGCACTGTGCACCGGTATCCACCAGTGCCTTATATTCCTGTGGTTCTGATGTGCCAGGCCATCGAATCCACACAGTCCAATAAACTCTATTATCCCTCTCCCTCCCCTGACTGAGGGCAGGGCCCCTCTATTGGTTACCTGTGATGACTGGAGCAACGGTGCTGGTGGTTGGGATGTTTTGTAGTTCTCTCACCCGTGCTCGTAGTACAGAAGTAGGCTGGTCGTGCCACTTCCTCATGTCTTCTCCGCGGTCACGTAGGTAGCGCCACATGGAAACACGTGGTGGAACTGTACTGTTGTTCCTTGCTCGAACTGGAAAACGTGTGCGTCTAATAGCTGAGACTTTTGATGATACAGGGCAGGAGTAGGACTGGACTAGTTTGATCAGATCCTTCATTAAACCTGGTGGCTCATACGGGAATTGACCTTCGTCAGTCGTTCCTGATACTACCACGGGATCATTACGATTCGTTGATGGAAACATTTTCTTGCACATTTCATCTAGTCGGTCTTCTACCCGTGAGATGGCAGAAACTGCGGCGCGCAGTGGGGGGAGCTGCTGTTCGATGTTTTGAAGTGTGATAATCAGTTCAACAACTTGAGGCCTTCTCTGTTGGTCCTCGTATCCTCCAAAAGTTGTTACCAGTGACTGTGCGTATCTCTCTGGTGCTGTACTTGTGAGTTTCTGCCACATGTCAGGACCGGTCCTCACTTTCTCAGGATCACGTTCGTTTGGACCAGGGTTGTACAACATTTCCATCATGGCCATTTCCCTCAGGTACTGGATACCTTTCTGTATGGTATCCCACCTAATAATTTTAGGCTTCAAAGCATCCTTGTAGGGGTACCTTTCTCTCACGGCTTCTAACAGTCGCTCCCAGAGAGTGGCATCTCCATCCGAACTTCTGCTAATTCCTCTGTCGACACCTGGATCTTGGGCAATACTTCCTAGTTGGCGAGCTTCGTTACCATCTAGGGACAAGCTGTTGGCCCCACTGTCCCAGCAGCGAAGCAACCAGGCAAGGACACCTTCATTTTGACACCGTGTAAACTCCTTTCTTGAGCCTTGGATTTCAGTCAGCTTCAGAGGTCGACGATAAGTAATTTCCTCCTCATCATCAGTCTCTTCTTCATGCCTCTTGGTTTTTCTTTTTGCCTTTTTCGGTGCCGATCCAGACGAGGGGCCTGGTTCTTCTGCTGCCTCCTCTGCTTCTCCTTCTCTTCGTTCTAGACGCGTGGACACCCGTTTCCACTTCTTGCCTTCCACAGGGGCAACTGACATCGTTACTGGTGCCTCCTGTGACTGATCAGAGTTGACTTGGGATTTTCCTTTTTTGGCTTGAATCTCAGATCGGAAACTCTCTCTCTCCAGAATAGTATTATACAGAGCACGGTATGCATAAGCCAAACCCCAAATAATGTTTACCTCCTTAGATTTCTGACCCAAATACTCACTTAATTTCTCAGGGTCCCTCAGGTGTTCAAGAGTGAAATCCCATGACACTGGGGGTCCCCATGCTTCTAAGATCTTTCCTAAACCTTTCCATATTCCCTGCCAGTCAGCATTCTCTGGTTTTGGAGGAGACTTCCGTATAGAACGAATTAGGATTACATTCATTGATGCTAATAACATGACCAGGAGTATGAGCACTAACTCAGCTACTGAAAAGTGTGTGACAATCTGAGAGTACAGCCTGTACATTGGATTGAGAATCTTGGTGTCTGTAAAATTGTCTATTCCATCTGGGAAGCAAGTGCTTGAAAAATTGACCATTCCATCTGGGATGTAAGTGCCAACATTCAAATTATACCATATCACATATAAATACCAGGCAGGTGTCTCCATCAGTGCCCTTATTAGGTTATATATATACATAATTCCACAACAAAAAATCATGGGATGGACGAATGGCCAATATGTTGAGAAGATCATAATTGCTTTGAATCCCTTAAACAGAGCAGCTGGAATGGAGAGTAGATTCATAGCTGGTAGTGGCTAGCAGACACTGTGAAAGTCAGAGCCAGCTAGCTGTGCTCTAAGAGAGCAAGAGAATCTCTTTGTTTTCTTTACGAAAGCAAGATAGCAATGCTCAGAGTGTACAGCTACTCCTGAATGTTGACAGTTCGCCTGGAATTTCAAGGTCAAGCTCCCAGGCGCAGAAACGTAAACTTTAGATAGCTCCTTAAAGGAAAAAAAAAACTCGTAGCTCTGTAAAAGCCAAAAGGAAAAAGCAGAAAAACAGCAGCTCCTGCCCACTTTTGCCCACTTTTGCCCACTTTTGCCCACCTATGCCCGCATTCTCCACCAATAATCTGTCACGGATTACCTAGATTTACCTGTATCCGTGACAGGGCAGCCGCCCCGTAGGGCCTCCCCTCCCTCCCCTCCCGGGGCCCCGGAAAGGAAGGGAAAATAAAACAGTGGCAGCAATCTAAGGAGGAAAACTTATTTTACTAAATATGATATTGGAATACAATGATTGAGGCTAATAAATCGAACAAAACAGAGAGAGAGAGAGTCCCCGAAAACCGAGAGGCCTACTGTGAAGTCTAGGCGACACGGCAGGAATGCTTCTCACTCCCTGAGAGTCCGAGAGAGAGAGAGAAAGTTCCAGCCTGAGAGTGAGATTATAGATGTCCTCCTCCCGTGACTTATCTCTGGCCGCGGCGTCCTCTGGGATATGTAGTTCTTCTCCGAGAGCTGAGCACCTGGGATGCTACTATTCTACGGAACTGGAGTATGGATGATCTATACTGCACATGATGTTATGATGTGGAATATTGACAGCAGCACTACAAAACTATGACAGGTACATTACAAAGTCCTTTGGATATGTTCTGCACTCAATGCACATATGCAGCATCTATAAAATTACCTATGTAATTAAAAGAAAATATTGATATTCCATGTTTGAGAATTACAGTACTATGTAAATGTGACTAGAATAATTATTTCGTTGATTAACACATGCTTTTGAAGTCTTCTGAGAGGAAAAATAATTTGTGATACAAAGCACAAAAGATGATGCAGAAATACAGATGCAAGGAATTTCATTGTCTTGCTTCCTCAGACTTGTTATCTTTTATTTCATTTTTATACAGGTGTGACTGGTATACATGAACTTAGCTTTGGCGTATATTTTCAGAGTGAAAGCTGTAAGTCTTTCATTTGCAAACTGATTCAGATTTAGTATCAGGCATGTACATGATAGTGGGGGGGGGGGAGGGAGGGAAGATGTAGTCAAAGATTTGCGTTACTGTTTCACATCTTTTTTTGTTTCTGTTTGTTGTTGATTTGGTAATATGCTAAGCCACAAATCTTAATGGTTTGTAGTTCAATATTTTTCCTTTGTGATCACAGAAGAACTCTTGCCTGTTTCTGTTGCAGTATTTAAAATTTCACTTTACTGTGCAGTTATCAAAATTTTACTTCTTACACTGTTGCAAACATTTCTGTTCTCTTAAGGGATGAACACCTTATATGTTCCCATTCTGTCACTTAAAATGATTAAAAGATTCAGATTACTGCCAAATAAGTATATAGTAATATTTCATTTTTTACTGTTTTCTTTGGTATTATAGTCAGAACATCACAAATGTTACTAAAATGAACTGTCTTATGCATTAGAGCAAAATATTCAATATTTAATACTGAAAGGGACTACTGGACACTATTTATGGTCTTTCTTGATGGACATATTTAAAACTACAGTTACAGTGAGGGGCTATGTTCTGTTTTCTTTAACATTTAGCTGGATTTTTTTCTCTTTTCTCTGTGTGGATATTTGTGAAACAAATGAAGACTTGAGATAATTCTCTAAAAATGAAAGCAGGCTTTTCAAGTATTCGAAAATAGTGCGCTTGTTCTCTTATAAGATTAAAGTAGATAAGTCATAGAAATGTTTAAGAAGTTGTATGAACATACTTCATAATGCAGCACAGTTTCTGCAGATGCACATAATCTCTAGGCTGTGAACTAGCTAGGAATTTGGGGCATATCACGGATCACTGTAACTTCTATGGGCTTTTGAGATTGACTTTTGAGGGATACCCATCTTTCAGTAAACAATGGGAATACTGCATGTAGTACTAACAGAGCTGTGCCTCCATAGGATCCCTGGGAGCCCTTCTTTCCTTTCAAAGCAAAGATGAAAAAAATATGAGGATCAGCTGAAACTGGCAGAGCCAGTTTTCACACAAATACTCAAACAACATCCTTCAGTCTTCTCAAGGATACTACAGCAGTCTTTGACATTTCAAATATTGATTTTTACAGTGTCAAGTGATAGCCCTGATAACTTCAAAATTTTTACTGATTTTTTTCAGTTGCTTATATAGTTGCTGTCACAACCAGATGTGAAACAAATTGACTGTGAAATTTTAAATCAAAGCTATAATAGAGTATTTTTTGTTTGGATGTTCAATTACTGTTTTTCTATCCCTGAATAATTATCATTAATTTGTGGCCTCTTCATACACAAATGGATTTTCTGGTTTTCCTCACTAGCAATTTGGTGTAGACCACAACAGTTACTGAAAAGTAATGGCATGTAATAAATACATGTCGAATAACACATGGAAGTTTTTTCATAGTTCTCCTGAGGGCAGTATCCCCTAATTTCATTGTCTTTATATATCATGTTACAAATTATTGATAAATTTGTGGTGTCGGTATGACTCAAAGCAAAAGCAGTGTAAGGCAATGTATTGTGCTAATGGATCTTTGGGCAATATTACCATGCATGAGAAATTTCAGACTTTTATATTCAACTGAAGTAAATATTATAAATATTCTCAGGAATTTTTGCTACTGTGTCCTAAGGGTATCTTGTAGATATCATGAGCTGTACATATCCCTGTTGCCCAGAGCAAGGAGAGATGTCTGCATTCACTTTCAAACATGTCATCACTAATCATCAATAATTAATTAGTAGTAGTAATAATAAGTACCTTAAAAAACAGCAACTGAAATAGAATATAGTCATTACATTTATTTCATGTAGCTAGCAAAGATAAGAAAATCTATGGAAAATATGATTCAACACAAAACATTTTTTTGAAGAGCAGACAAAAAAGAGGCTACAAACCATGACAGAATATTTTAGAAACTTCTTTTAGTAAAACCTGTATAATGTATTCCATTGTAATTTCACCTATATCTCTAGTTGGTTTTTGTTTGTTTTGTAAAGGCAAGGAAAACTTCTATTTTTGTTTTTCTGGCCTCATATCAAATAGCTGATTTTCGATTGGGTAACAAAAAAAGCAAACAAAAAAAGATTTGTGTGTTAAAAAAGCCAGTAAGGTAAGGTGCAGGAAGTACAGATAGGTGATAATGCCTTTAGTATTAATCCCCTGAAAATCTACATCCTCTAGGAATGTCTGGAAGCAAGATTGCACATTATTTAATATAAGGCAACTAAATTGATATTGTGCTGCATCTTCTATTAATTTCACAGTATTCTCATTAGTTACTAGGCTATTTTCTGTAACTGTTATAGATGCCTGAAGTGTGTACGTGTTTCTTTAGGAAACGCAGAATGCTGGTATTTATTTATCTCTGCATCTCATGTGACATCCCGTTACTCTTTAAAAAAAGTCAACTTCTGCTATTCACCATACTGCTATTCACCATAAAGTACTCTTTATATCCATATTTATATGTTGCTCTTTACTGGTATTTGCTGTTTCTTAATGACATTTATGCAATATATTTACATATATTTGCCATATAACATTTAGTTACTGTGTATGGAGTGCTCAGCCTTTACTAGAAGTCTACTTCAGAACAAATGAGGCTTTACAGTAAGAAGAGGTGCAGAAAAAAGCATTTGTTTGAAAATTAAATATTGGAACTGCAACTGAAAACAGTTTTGGGAATAGATTTTGATTACATTCTACTTCACTGTTGTAAAAAATCTTATGTTACCCTACGCATTAGTGATATTTTAGATTAAATTATGTATATGGAACTATAGAAATGATTTAATTTTTTAACAAATTTTAAAAATATTAATCTTTTAATCAAAACTTTTCCTCATCTTAACTGATTAAAAATGTCTTGTAAATTAAGGAGAATTCTTGTAAAATGATGTAAAAGGAAAGAATGTTTATTCTTTTTTGAGAAAGTTTATTTTTTCAGCGAAGTAGCAGTTTCAATTCATTATGCATTATATCTTGTGAATGTCTTTAGTGTGTTCCACATCACTGGAAAGGAATTATTATGAATTGTATCATAGTCCAAAGTTCTTGAAGCACTGCATCTCTATAATGATCAGTAGTCAAGATCAATAGCTTCAGAACTAAGATATGCATGTTAGATTATTTGATTTGCATTCAATTAGAGCAGTTTAGAATCATAGAATCATAGAATTACCCAGGTTGGAAAAGACCTTGAAGATCATCAAGTCCAACCACAGCCTAACCATAGTACCCTAACTCTAACAACACTCTGCTAAATCATATCCCTGAGCACCACATCCAAACAGCTCTTAAACACATCCAGGGATGGCGATTCAACCACCTCCCTGGGGAGCCTATTCCAGTACCTAACTACCCTTTCTGTGAAGAAGGCCTTCCTAATATCCAACCTAAAGTTGCGCTGGCGCAACTTGAGGCCATTTCCCCTCCTCCTGTCACTTGTCAACAGTGAGAAGAGACTTGCCCCACTCTCACTGTAAGAACCTTTCAGGTACTGGAAGGGGGCGATAAGGTCTCCCCTCAGCCTCCTTTTTCCCCAGACTAAACAGCCCCATCTCCCTCAGCCTCTCCTCATAGGGTTGATTCTCCAACCCCTTCACGATGCTCTATTACCTCCATGTCTTTCCTGTGCTGAGGTGCCCAAAACTGAACACAGTACTCAAGGTGAGGCTTCACCAATGCTGAGTACAGGGGCAGGATGACTTCCCTAGTCCTGCTTACCACAGGCCTACTTAGTATCACCTAAACATAGCTTTACTCTTAAAATTGAAAGAACAAACTAGTTAAACTAAACATCTTTCAAAAATTATACATATATTTTTGGCAAAATAGTTTTCCATACTTCCCATGTTATTTGAAGGGTGAGAGGTCTAAGAGTGCATAGGGTTCAATCTGACCTGATTAGACTGAGCAGAAGAGGGGGATAAATGTCAAAGCATTCACACAGCACCCTTCAGCCATACTTCACAGAGAACTTGTTTCCTGACATGAGAAATTAAAAATGGCAGCCAAATAGAAAACTGAAGTCATTCTGATCAATGTAGAATACTGTTCAAGTCTTGCATGTTACACATCTTGCACACTCAAAAATGCCTTCTATATGAAGTGGTTAATTTGTTGCATTGTTGCATCTTTCAAGACACCTACAGAAGCTGAATAATCTCGAATATCACAGAAAACAATAAAATTATGTTTATTATTTGCATTCTAAATAATAAGAATTATCTATTTTACTGATTAAAAAATGCTACACAAAATTTTTGGCTATTAGGAAATTGTCTGTACTTCATGTTATCACATAGTATTGTTACAGTCCCTTCCAAGACTATGATTTCTTCTTCCTACTAAGCCTACGCTCTGTCAATAACACTGAGAAACCATTTATTTTAAATGAAAAGACATTTTGGAATTAATACTTATGTTGAAATTCAAATTTAAATGTATTTTTATAAAATGATAACATGAGAAATGTCACACTGTGTTTAGATCATCGTTCCATCTAGCCTGTGGCCTGTGATTATGTCTATAGTGCCTTCAAGAGATGTTGTCAAAGGAGAACGCAGGATCCTTGCCAATATCCTCCTGCAGGACATTCTCCCTGTTCATTTCCTGGCAGCTGTGGAATCTGGATTCAGGGACAGCAGACATAACTTTCCTTTTTATTCATTTGTGGATGTGTTGTCCATGCAAGTATGTAGTTCATTTGTTAAATCTTCTGATATTGTCTGCCTTTACAACCTGTCAGCTGATCTGTTGAGTGGCACCTCTAACTATAGGAGGGTGGATGGAATGAAATGTAGCCAATTTACTAAACCAAACTATAGAGACTACCGCCGCAACCTTACGAAGTAGTAAAATTCAACATTTCTGCTGCAGTGGAAGTTGATGAGTAACAGCTTTATCATCTTCGCAGCCAGGCTCTTTTCAGTAGTGCCTGATGCCAGGACAAGAAGCGTGCAAAAACTGGAACATAGGAGGTTCCGTCTAAACTGTCATCTATCATTCTGTGATATGGGAGAAATTTTGTTACAGAAATGGAAAAAGAGATAACTACGCATTCTCCATGCACTTTCTCCTCATGTCTTACATTATTTACCTTTGTGTTGTCACTATGTATTCTGTTGAACATTCAAGAGAAATGTCAAAAATGCCTGCAGGATCTCTTTCCTGAGATGTAAATACCAGTGATATATGCAGCACTGTATAAGCAGTAGTTTATGTTTCCCTTAATTTTTATATTACTTCATCCATGCTGAAGATTATCTGCTTTTTTCTTTTCTTTTCTTTTTTTTACTACATTTTGTAAAGTCCTTCTATAATTCCTCATTATCAATATAATACAAAAGTACTTTAAGTAATTCAGCATTATCTTAACAATCACCAAAAACAAACAAACAAAAGACTTGTTCATTTTAATTACAGAATAAATCTAAATTGTGGATTGAAATCTACATCTTCTGGGAGAAAATAAAATGATACAAAAACAATTTAGGAATTATCAGAAGAAAAAAAAAACAACACTACAGTGAAGGTGGTATTACAAAAAAATAAAATAAATAAATAAAAAATATTGCAACCCTGGAAGCCTAAAGATAAAATCTGTGCACGTAATTTGTTAAACTATTCGGTAATGAAAGAGTTGATATGTACCTGTAAGTCTAGAACACGCTCATGTGAATGTAGAAATTTAAGCATGCCACCCAAGTTTGAAAATCTGGCTACAAATTGAAATGAAAAAGGAATTGCTTACATAAAGACACATGTATGTTCTTGATTTGTCTGTTATGTTTCTATATTTAATTACTGTGATATTATGGAAAGAATTTCACTGACATCAAGGACCTGTCCTTTAATTAGTGCTTTATTTTCCTGTACACTCCTAAAATTATTATGTTTTCTCCTACTGACAGTCATTATGATTCCCTATACAGCTCTAGGGCCTGAAATCAGCTTTTAGCACGTACCTCTGACAGTTCGTTGCTTTTACTAATCTTTTCCCATCCAAAAGCAGACATATCTTTCTCATTTTTTTTCTCTTTTACTCTCCTGTTAGGCTATGCTAAAATATATGTCATGAATTGAGAAGAAGCAAGGAAAGAAGGCTTTCAGCGTGAAGGAACATTCTCTTGCCATTCTCTAAATGATACCATAATCTGTGATATACATACATCACAATATTGAAGACAGTCATAAAGGGCAGTTGTTCTCTAATACAATTAGATGAATATCATTGAGCTCATCTGTCCCCTTCTGCTTATTCCTTCCAAAGATGCATCTAGTTTTTACTTTAGTCCTTTAAATGCAGAGAAAGAGAGAGAGAAAAAAAAATAAAGAGTATTATGTGGCTCATAATGCCACACAGAAGCTTAGAAATACCAGATTCAAAATTAACTGCATCTCTTTTGGTGAATGCCATATTACATTTTTAAGATTTAAGACAAGGATGTGCTTTTTTATCCTTCAAATCCCTGTCTCGGTCAGTTTAGAGAGCGGAAGATAGTCCTCATTAATTAGCAGGTTTTTTTCTTGTTGTTTTGTTTTTTTGTATGTGTGTGTGTCATCATCTTAACAGTCTGTATGCAGCTTTATTCAACACAAATTATTCAAATCACACCCTGAAGATATAATTTTTATTTATTCATAGCTTATATGTCTATTTCTGTATACACATATATGTAGTGATCATAGTGCAGTAACAAATGTTTCAGAAATATTACGAAACATTATATTCAAAGATATGCAGTGTCTTCTGTACAGGGAATTATTGAGGTGGGAATATGTGAGCATGTGAGCTGTAAAGAGTCAGTCAAGGGACATACTTTAAAAATTCATAAACCATGAGTGGCTCAGTGAAGTGCCATAGGAACATACAGGAGCAATTTATTCAGGTACATCAACTAAAATATACTGTTGGGAATTTTATTTACCCCTTAAGATGCATTAAACACATTTGTGTTTATTAAAAGATTTATTGAAAAATGCATTGGTCATTTGACCACTGGTCAATTGGTCTTACCTCCATAAGCAGTTCTAGGAGTCTACAAAGATGCCACGAAAGCACAGCTCATATGAGCACACACACTGGATACCTTGACCCGATGTTTTCTTCATCCTTCATTCTTCAGTGCTAAATCCAGTAACCAAAGTTGACTCAAGAGCACTCGAAGTATGAGACAAGGCAATGCTGTAGCTATTCTTTTCTGTCAGCAAGGGAATCTTTAGCCTTTTAAATAGGGTTGTTCTGTGCCTGGAAATCCTACTTTCAGTCACTTTAACATCTGTAGTCAGGGTTTCTTGCCCTCTATTCCTCTCCACTTCTTGGTCACAAATTATCATTTTTGAGTAGTTGTAGTTTCATTAACAAATCAAACCAATCCATCTTTTCTGTAAATAAAAGATCATAATTCATATCTGAAAAATACTGCATGTGAGATATAATCCACACAGGAGAAACCTGCTGTCATTTAATAAATTCATAGTGACTTTGGCCAAATCATGAAATTCCTGAGCTGAAAATAGCGTGACTTTGAGAAAATATTAAAGAAGTGGATCATGCATACTTTACGTGCTTGTATATTTTTCCCAAAGCATATGTTTATTGGTTCTGATTGAAGCAGGATGATGAACTAGAGGTGACCCCAGTCTTACCCATTCTGATAAGCAGGAATGCATAATGTTCTCTTATTCTTATTGTTCTTTTCTTTTATTATTATTATCATTCAATTATTTATGTATTTATTTTTTTATTTTGCTCAAATCAGAACATGAGATAGAAAAGAATACATAACTTTTGTAAAGGAAAGTCTTCTTTCCTTTTGTAAAGGAAAATCTCTTTTCCAGTTTTCAAAAGGGACTCGGGTTTATCATCCAAACTACTGTCTACTCAAACCAGACTGTCATTACATTTGAAACTGGTGGTCTTGAGTCAGATGTTGTATACAAGACACCTACTGAAAGTATCAGAAAGACATTATATGTAATTCTTTCTCTCGAAGAGCCATGTATAAAAACCAGGTATTTGTACAATTGGATTTTCAATTCATTTTCTTTATAAATCTTTATAGGACTTCCTTTTTCCTATGTCAGAGAATCTGTCCCATGGTTCCTAATCCAAAATCCTTCAGGACTACATCTCAGTTCCTTCTTTCTCTTCAACCATTACACATTTTCTCCTTCTAGCAATGCATATGCATAGTCTGTTGGATGATGCTCATTACAGTGGTACATTTTAGATCATCAGTTTTTAAAAAAAAATTGTTTAAAAAATCTCTTTAGATATAAAATTTCTCTTTTTCATCAAGCTGCAAAAGGTGCAAAGGGTCTTGTCATTTCTTGATGTTTCAAGAGTCATAGAATAACGTATGATAAAATAAAAACTCCTGCATGGATGTCATTATAAGTGAGTTAGAGGCCTGTGGGAATAAAACCGGTATTATTGTGATATTATTCTACAGAGAGGAGAGATGGATTAATATGAGATATGTGTGGGTGATAGTCTGATGCAATTTTCAAGGTACCTTGTGCATAAAGATTTACAGATTTACATATATTAATAACAAATATTAAATATTGATATGCAATTATTCATTATTAATAATGCAGTTCTCTGTCTAAGACAGAGGGGAATCATACTTATATCAGTGTTTACATCTCTATTTCATTGTTCAAAATGTGAACATTTTCATTCTATGTATGTGTGTGAATTACTAAGAAACCCACTTAGTCACATGAAGTTTTTTGTTTGTTTTTTTTTTCAAGGACACTGATAAATTCAAATATTACTGCACCTAGTATCATTCGCTGATTTGAGATATTTTTTGGAAGTTCTAGTAATGAACATACTTACAAGAGTAGTATGCATGGCATGTAAGCTTCCGAGAGACCTTTCATTTATCCTTATTTGTGCCTCTTTAATAATACAGGCTTTTACAGGCCTCTACCCTAATAGAAATATAGCATTTTCTTTCTTAAACTGTTTTACAGATTCTTCAAGTTCATTATTACTATCCTTTTGATGTCATGACTGTGTATTGGTTATTCATCATTTGACCAAGATTTTGTCTGATTCTATTTTATTACAGAAAATGTTTTCTAGAAGTAGATCTTTAAAAAGACACAGGTACTAACTGTGAAGCTGCATTACTTAGCTTTACATTGTGAAATAACCTTTCAAGATAGGATGTGGAAGAAATACAGACAGGGTTTATTTAACTTGAAATTTCTAATTTGGATATCTGTACCAATCTAGACAGAGAAATATCAAACTCAAGTAGTCAAGCTTTTTTGCTTGTTTGTTTGTTTTCCAATAAAGCTTGGCATCAGACTCCAGCAAAATAAACAGATTCCAGGTGAGCATGATGAGAACACAATCTGACAAACAGCCATGCTTTGGCTGCCCACTCTGATAGCAGCAGCTGCTTGGAAAATGAATCTGCTTTGCAATTGAAAGAGGCGCATGGGGACAGAAGTTACCTGTAGGTGGGATTTGGCTTCTACCATATGTTACCACTGTTCCCCACAGCAGCAACAACAGGAAACACACTTCTTGTTACTCTTTTCTCTAAGTCCCCTTCACCTCTTCCCCTCTTCTTTCTCTCAACCCTTCTTCTATGATTTTCAGTCTTTCCCTGCTCCTGAGGTTCTGGTTTAATTGATGTAATGTTTATCAGTGAACTAACCCATAACTGGTCTTGATCTGCATGCAAACATATGAGACATTGACTTAAACATGGCTGTAACAGAGGCCTCAAAATTTGCATTTGCATCTGGACATAAGCACAGGGAAACATTTTATGAATGGAAATGTGAAAGCTGAGTGTATATTTCATGAGAAAACAGCAGAAAAGCTCTAATTTGGCTGACAAGATTAGCAGTGTCCATGGATAAAGCCATTGGAAATGGCTGGAATGAGCTGTATCCAGAACAGGTTAGCTCAGCCTCTCCTCACAAAGGCCCCTGAAGCCAACATTAGAGTGTATCTGACAATGACAGCAGTGGCTCACTTTCTAAGTCACCATTGCACATACTTGACCGCACTGGCCATATTATTTATCATTGGAGAACTCCATTCACAGCTTAAGACCATTCCTCACACCTTCTAAGCCTCACAGTGAGAAAATTTTCACCAATTTCATATCCTTTCTAGTTTTTTTGACTATAATGCATTGGCTAAAAGCAAAAAAAAAAAAAAAAAAAAAAAAAAAAAGTAAAACCACAGTACAGTGGTAAAAGTGATGAATTATTAATAAAGGTAGAAAAAAGAAATATATTACATCAGAAAAATAGAAAAATGTTGGTGTGTTATATTTCTCTCCTTCTTAAAAATGTGGCATATATTCAGCCCACCTGCACTTACTGTTCTCCAGTCTAAAATCATGCACCAGAAACACTTTGGAAAGGAAACCTGGATGCTGGAGTACAGTTCTAGCAGAGAACAAGAACAATGCTAATTTGTCTACAGGGTTTCAAGGCTGTGCAAAGACAGGACTCCTTATGTAGGATTTATACCTGTGAATTTGCTGCTATGCTACCTGCTGACAAATATTCACTAATACTGAACTTCTCTTATCCTCAGCTCATACAGGTTTGACCTCCCTCACTTTTTCCACAATCTTGTGCAAAATCTCTCTTTTCTACTGATTTTTGGTGTCTGAAACAGCAAATCTCTAATTCCATTTAATTTCATTTTAAAGCTTAGCTGAAATCCTACATTTTTCACAGGTTTACGCCTCCAACTTTCTCTCCCCTGCTGCTACTGTTTGATTTGTAGTTTTACAGCATGCAAAGCATAATTGCATATTTCATAGTGAAGATATTAGGAAAAAAAATAGTTTTATATTTTATTTTTAGAGTTCTCTGTATTTTCCTAGTACATTCTTTTAAAAGGCATCAAACTTGCCTTATATTTTGGTTTCTTATATGTTACTAAAATCTTAACTATATTTCTTGCACAAAATTTGTCATAGTACCTGAATTGAGGTAATGGATAATTATTACTATTCACATTAAAAAATAAAACTAAAAATAAGATTGATCTGCATCATTTTGTTTCTAATCACAGTTTTCCTCATTTATGTTGATCTAAATCTCAGCTACGGATGTGAAAAAGTATAGCAGCTAGCATAAGGATGTATTCTTCATCTGAATTCTTTGCCTAAAGCTGGAGATTAAGAAAGATAATATAATCTTATTCTCATATTTTCTCATGTCCTTGACATCAGTGGCAGCACTGAAGAGAATGGGAGATTACTGCTGTTGTACAGTATTTACAATACCAATTTGATGTAATTTTGCTGTTATTGCATCTGGAGTTCTCTGTGCCTGCCTTCTTTAAGAAGCTGTTTTTTGTTTTGTTTTGTTTTGTTTTCCCTCAGAAAGTGCTTCTTCAGACAAATTTTATTAGTGACAGCATGCATTTCTTAAAATTTTTTGGTTAAAATATATGCAACATTTTTTAATAAGTAAATATTTTGCCAAAGAAGACAACATTCATTGTGTTCTTGAAATGCACAGACATTTATAAGTAGATTCCCAAGATTGAATGCAAAATATAATAATTTTTAATGGCAGCTTTTAATTGAATAATGGTGCATGAAGCTCAGAGGGAAGCATTTAAAAAAAAAAAAAAAGAATCAGCAAGTGTGTAGTGACTGCAGAACATCCGTGCATTGCAAATTGGGAAGATGTAAGAAAAAAATCTAAGTCTTGTCAATCACATAGCATGAGGCAATGAGATTATGCAAAAATACGGTTAATAACACTTCTGTGGAAATGCGCAAAAACACAGTGTGAAATGAGCCCTAAACTATGTTATATTATTTAGAAAAGTTATTTTATTCTTAATAATAAAAGAAGAAGAAGAAGAAGAAGAAGAAATAGTAAAATACTAATTCACTTACAGAACAAAATCTAAATATGCAGACTATGTAGCTTGCTTTTCCAGGATGCAATCAACATTGCATATCTCAGTTAATTTGTTTCACTGAAGATAGTTATTTTATTTTCCTATGTTTAACAGCTGAAAATGGGAGAAACTAGATGCTCAATTTTTGTTTGTTTGTTTGTTTGTTTTCCAGAGACTGTATCAGTGTAAGGTCTATCAAGCAAAGTGTTTTCTGTTCTTTGCTGCACCTTTGTTTTTTTATTATACATTTTAATTTTGATTCAGCTTTAGAATCTCAGTCTGCAAATTGTTCACAACTCTTTATTTACTCCTAGGCTTATTTCTGGGAAACCTGGAAGTGGAAATGTATGTAGAT
Organism: Excalfactoria chinensis; assembly: GCF_039878825.1. Taxonomy (NCBI): domain Eukaryota; kingdom Metazoa; phylum Chordata; class Aves; order Galliformes; family Phasianidae; genus Excalfactoria; species Excalfactoria chinensis. Next base: position 18,162,895 of record NC_092828.1, on the reverse strand, counting down.
ATTTTAAGCACACGTAACCTACAACTCCTATGTATACAGTCTTGGTCTATTTCCTCTCTTATTTTTATTTTAATTTTCTCTCTGAAACCTATGAATGATACTCCATAGCTCTAATTTTGGTTATCCAGTTGCTATAGTTCTGAATACTTTCCAAATAGTAACAAATGAAGCAATGACTTCCTGTGAAGACTGTGCAGTCAAGTTATTTTTATATTGTTGTGGCATCACTAGCTTCACCAAAGAACTATCATTGCAGCATTCTGCCTTGCTGAGCTCTTTCTAAATAGAGATTATTCATGCATAAATTATTCCAGCAGTTTATAGTACGTGTATCTACTCTGAATTTAAATCTTATTTGTTTCTGGACTTTTATTATGTTTGTTTTACATAAAGTTATTTAAACTGAAATTAGTTTAAAGGCTAGTCATCATCAACAAAATGGCCCATCAAGGATAAGAGGAGTAATAAGGCTATGGAACTTGAGTAACCTCATTATTGAGGAAGACCATGGAAATAACTCCTCCTAGCACTTGACTTTGAAATCATTTTCCAAAATTTTGGAAAGGTGAAAAGGTACACTAAAAGACATACTGTATCATGGAAGTCTCTGATTTGTTAGTCAGAGACAAGATATGTGGAAAAAGATGAATTAGCAAATTAGTACATATGTCATGGTTTTATGATTTTTGGTTATTGGTATTCCACATCATATCACCATGTAGTGTACTGAGAATTAAAACTTTAATGCTTCAGATCTGGAGCTACACTCCCCAGGGGACTTTGTGCTCAGAGAAGAGATATAACTCCCGTCAAGGTCAGCTGATCGCTCTTCTCCTCCTTCTCCTTCTCTTTTTTGTCCTCCTCCTCCTCCTCCTTTCCTCACTGTTGCCTGTCCTGACTACACGCATCACTTCAGTATTATTGTAAGGCCTACAGCTTTCAGATACTCTCTCATTACATTTGATTTATTAACTTCAATTATAATTATATTGTATTATAGTGGGTTATCTTGTATTCCAATACCATATCTAGTAAAATTAGTTTGTTTCTCCTCAGATCATTGTCACTGTTTTTATTTTGGGGTCCCCTGTTTCCTTTTTCTGGAGGCATGGATTTTATGAAATCCCTCCACCCTCCCTCCACTAGTCATGGAAACAGGTTGAACCAGCCCGTAAACTATTGACATATATATTAAAGAAAATTTTTAAGTGGAACATATTGTCTTTGATGATATGAGAAAGAACCTTTAGTTCTCAGCAAGCCCCTGCCTCTTTTAAAAGATGTAGGCATTGAAACATAAATGATTAAACAAGAGTAGTTTGGAGACATTCTCAATGGAAGTATGGCATAATTTTTAAACAGTTAAGCTGTCAGGAAAAAGCACAGAAAGCAAAAGGATCTATCTCCAAATTTTTCTTTTTTGTAAATAAATTTCAAATTGCTGATAATTATTGAAAGACGAGTATAAGGCAGTCAGAAAATGATAAGTAATTTAATCCAGCGTAAATTGTTCAACCTGAAGAAAAAATGAGGGAAGAAAAGGGGGAAATCCAAGGTAGCATTTTACCAAAATGAGTTAATAAATGATGAGTTAAAGTAAGGAAGTCATGATACCAGCTCTTCTCAGTGATCCTCAGTGGGAATGGGAAAACTCTGAAACACAGGCAATTTGATCTGAACACAAGGAAACACTGATTTACTGAGAAAGTGACTGAGAAGTGAGATTTTGTGGAGTCTCTGTCCTTGGAAATATTCAAAACCTGACAGGACACAGAGATGAGCAATCTGCTCTAGGTGACTGTGCTTTGAGCAAGGTACCAGACGAGCATACTTTCCAGTCTCAGTGATTATGGGATTCTATGTGATTGTGGGAACCATGACACAGATTTGCAAGTATATTTAAAATGAGGACTGATTCTCATCATGTGTCCAAGTGTATCCAATAATGAGCAGACTCTTGAGATTAATTCTTTATCCTGGTTGTTTTAAGAATGTAATAAATGAAAAATTCCATAGGAGGTCCATATTCTATTGAAGTTTCACAAGTGAATATTGGGAGATCTGTGACACCTGTTCCCCTCAGAGTATAACCTTAAGAACAGATTCTTATTCTGCAATGAGTTCTCAGTAATCTTTACAAATGACTGAGAATATTTAGCATAATTAGTCAAAATGTATTATGTGATTCTATAGAAAGTAGAGTACTGAGTACTAAAGTAAGCCAGATAACCAACACAGGTCATTACTTTGCACACACATGCACATGAGCACGCACACACATACAAAAGTAAAATACTATAAAATGAAAAAATATATATATTTTGTAACCATGAAAAATGTAGGCAGCATCAGAAATAGAGATACAAAATGTTTCTGTATGAAATACAGCCACCTCAGAAATAATAAGAATCTTACAACTTGTTTAGGATTTACAGGAAACTAGATCTGCCTCTAAATAGTTTACTTGACTGACTACCTCTAAAATACTCAATGATTGCTGAAAAAAAAAAAAAAAAAAATCAGATAATTTAATCATCTGTACTTTCACACAGATGGCCAAGGCTTTCTACACTTCTTTTTGTTTTTTGTTTGTTTGTTTATTTTGTGTTACACTAAGATTACCTTTCTGTACAAAGCATCCCTTTTTACATGTATCATTGCCTAATGTTTTCCAAGCATGAATTTTTCATTTCAAGGTATCATGACAAATGAAGCATTTCAATTCTTCCTTATTTTATAAACACAACAACATATTGCTCTTTGATAATGATGAAAAAAACATGAGCTTGAAACATTGCATTTCTAAATCTTTTGTCTCATTAAAGGACTCTCTGGCTGAGCTACCATGGTATCAGTTATTCAACTCAAAAATCTGATCATATCTTTTTGTTGGACTTTCATAATCCCTATCTTACCAGAGAAAAAATGTCTTTTGTTTCACAACCACACTTAATTCCTGTAATCATTTGTTGGCAGTACACACATTTTGAACAATTATTGTCAAAGATGAAGTACCAGAAAAATAAAATTTCATCAAAAATCTCTAATGAACACCTTGAGGCCTCACTAAGAATTGCAACCGCTGGTATCAATCCAATCTGATGTGTTAGTTTCACAAAATCAATGTCAAATATCCCACTAGTTTGATGTTTTTGTTTCACTCTTTTTTTGTTTGTTTTTGTTTTTTGTTTGTTTTTGTTTTTGTTTTATGCTTTAAGAAAAAAAAAAAAATTGTCACATATATTAACAATATTGTTTATCTTGCGAAAGCTGCTCTGAAAGTAATATGTCCTGTTCTACCTAGTTGGTGGCATGGCAGTAGAAGCTGAACATTCCCACCAGTATTCTGTTACATTTTACTGCCTTGTGACAGATGTTGGCAGAGGCCAGTCTGACAAAATGACATCTGACATGGAGGTATGTATTGTGCAAAGGTATGTCATCGAATTCCTCCATGTGGAAAAAATTCCACCCATTGACATACACCAGTGCTTGCTGAATATTTCTTAAGACCAAGCAGCGAATTTCAGCACAGTGAAGCAGTGAGTGGTGTGTTTCAGCTCTGGTGATATTGGGTCAAATTCATTGGTGTAGATTTCTGCAAGAATGATATGAACACTCTTGTTCATCACTGATGAAAATGCATAGCTAATGGTGGTGACTATGTTGAAAACCAGTGTTTTGTGGCAGAGATTTTCTCTATGAAGTAGTATTATTGTGCTCTTTGTATCTGTTGTAGTTTCTAAGGAAATAGAAAGGAAGCATTACTTTTGGTGCGACCTAAGCATATGTGGCCCAAGAAAATTTCTATTCACTAAATGAGTCTCTGGCAAGCCAAAAGGTTGGGCGCTCATGCTCTGTCCAGTCAGACACATGGATCAACACTGCAGAGAACAATCCCTCTATCATCATCTGTATAAAGACAATTTACACGAACCACAGAATAGATCCATAATTTTCCTCCTGGTGGGCTACTCAAGACTTGAGTTTGCTGGTACTCTAGACCCCTGTATATACACAAATACACACTCCTCTAGTAACTGGTCCTGTACAGCCTACAGTCTTTGGTATATTCATATCCTTCAGATCCCAGTTTCTACAGTGCTATTCTAAAGTTTGAAGTCCATGATAGCCCTACTTCATTTACAGAGTCATAGACTTCTCATCTACTTTCTGGTTTTCCAGATGGAGTTCTCACGTGCACACACACACATACACTCACACACACACAGAGGGTAAACCACTTAGGAATAGAGATTAATAAGAAGTATGGCTTGCAGAGATCAAGTGTTGGGATTGGTCAGGCAATAGTACCAACAAAAAGCCAGCTCTCACTCAAGTAGTCCTTTTTATTCCCACCTTCTCACTACTTTCCAATGCTTGTTTTTTCCTCATTCACCTATATACTTCCTTTAGTTGTCTCTGGCTCCTTCTTGATGAACAACCTACCACTCCTAATTACTTTCTACCTGTCGATGCTAATGTTGCTCACACTGTACACACACTTGGTATTTCTGATAGGGTTGCCTAGGTTCTGTGGGACTCCAAAATGCTGTCCTCAAGTGGCCTATGATATTTGGCCAGCTCTCCCTTAACTATATCTGAAACTGTCCTTTCCTCGTCGTCATCGTGGTACTATCTTTCCTAAAGTTTACTTACACAGTCTCTTTTCTCTCATATGTGTATAATTCCAGATACAAAATGCCTTTTCCAGAATGCAGTGGAATAATTGCTTTCTCTTTTAACTCAGATCTCTAAAGTGCTCTATTTCTAACACACTAAAAGAAAAAAAATAAAATAAAATAAAACTCTATTTCTTATAACTACTGCCATTAAAAAAAAAAAAAAAAAAAAAAAAAGATACTTTTCTGCTTTAAAAAAAGTTAGGAAAAGATGTCAATCAGCCATATCCACCAGTAAATCACTATAATCAGAAATAATTAACTGAATTTTTATCAGGTTTTAAGACTGATATCTGTCACAGCTAGGCTTCAAGTAGCAGCTAAAATTGCACTTAATCCTCTAATTCTTTTCTTATTCTATGTCTCACGATAGTGCCTACCCCTATGTTACCTAGAACCACAGTAGTGTAGAATTTTTCCCCTATGAAAAACAGCTTACGAAAATGCAGCCAAGTATCTCAGTTGTTTATTGAATATGTATGGCATACAATTGCGTTTCCATTTTGTGAGTTGTGTTGTAATTCGCTTATAATGCTGAAAGAAATCTGTTTCTAAATCAAAAATTGAGGATGTACTAGTCCAGACTCAGGGAGTATAGTGCAGTTGTCCAGATGTCACATTGCTAAGCTAAGTAAGAAGCTATTAAATTATTATGTTAATGAGGTTAAACTCAGAAATACCTGTTAACAGTGAAGACTGATGTTTTGACCATATTTTCATTATTTTTATGGAAGATATGCAAAATGAAGCTATAGGAATAAGAGGCTGAAGGCAAATGGGAACTATATCAGACAGCTGTGCTTGTGTTTCTTTCTGTTACTAAAAGGAATTTGTTATGCTGTTGATTTTAAAAGACTAGTGGTTGTCAGTTTTAGATTTAATAGTAGTAAACCAGACATGATTTACTACTGGTATCTGGCATGGTGAAATAAAAGTATTTGATTTAGAACTTAACTCCCACCCCCAACACACACACGCAAATGAAAATTCATGTGCAAATAAGAATCATTTTGTGAAGTACAAACTGAGCCATAATTTTTAGTGGAAAGCAGAACATGTGATAAAGATATTTTTTTTTTTCCTGAAGTTTTTATTACATAATTAATCTTTTTTTTTTTTGTTTTGTTTTGTTTTGTTTTTGTTTTTGTTTTGTTTTGTTTGATTGTTTAATTTGGAAGCTTATCATGAGAACAGGTATTATTCCTATCCAGATATTACCACCTTTTAAGGGTTTTTTTTAGTGTTTGTGTTAAGATTATGGTCATTTCTGCCTTACTTCCATTTCTGATGCTTTCTTGAAAGGACAGTGTTACGGCCACGTCCAACAATGACAAATCACAAAAAAAAATATTTTTTCATAAAATCATAAATTCCCCTTCATGAACTGCAAATGACTCCAACTGTACATGAAAATGAGGTGCTCAAATTTATTGATAGAGTATACCTCACTGGGGTTTTTATCATATAATGTAAAATGATTTTTTCTTTAAGACATGCTTAAAACTTCAGCTCCTCTGTTCTAAGCATGGTTTATAAATACAATACTACTAATTCCTTTATTCATATAGAATTGACAGTTGTAATGTGTCAAAATTCTATGTATAACTATGGAATTCCAAAAAAATAAAAATAAAAAAATAAAAAAAATCTAAAAAAAAGCAGAATTGGAATAGACATACATATAAGTGTAAAAGTCTGGTTACATGAAATACTTATCATGTAAGTCTTCGAGAAACCTGTTTTTCTCTATAAGTATAAACATATTTGATAAAATAGCATTCTAAAAGTTATTATGTTCTTTAAAGGAGGACATGGGAAAATCTCATGAAATAACTGAGTTTGTAAAAATAGGCTTAAAATACTGGATCGTTTATTCAAATGGAACTTGAAATTTTAGAAAAGTGATCTATTCAACTATAAATAAGTTCCTCCATTTCATCTTAATGAGGTGACATTTTTGTTTGGATGCATGATTGGCTGAATGACTGTATTTTTGAGTGTCTGTGCGTGAATATAGGTTTGTGTAGTTATTTTAACTGGGAATGTAATGGCTCTAGAAATGACTTCGAAATAGCATAGAAGTCTATTGCTATTTTGATTCAATAAAATAATATTGCTCACAATATCTGAGAAAGATCTTAAAGGTTGCTTGAAGTCGTTTTTAAGTGTTGCACATATTATTTATTACACTTAACAAGCATAGCTAATTGGCATAACTGAGTACATGAATAACAATATATGGCTTAAAACTACAAAAGAAAAGGAAATTATATTTATTTCCTATAAATAAAATATTATCTACTATGTATTATTTATATTACATAAATTTAAACAATGTATAATACATGAGGATAAATTTACTATATTTGGAGCAAAATTAACTGAGCTGTCTCTGAGGACCTTTATTAATATTGCAGAACCAGTATTATACTACTGTATAATTGATTTTTGAAGAGTATTTTGCATATGTTTTCCTAAATCACATCACTTAAGCTAGAAAAATTTACATATCATGGGCCAGGCAGATAACACCATGAAAAAGGTGAGTTGTGAAGCATGAGACAAAGTACCTAAAATTCTGGGAAACAATGTTAACTTTTCACAAAATATGAATTTATTTTTCTGTGAAAAAAAGAATAAAAAAATCTCAAATTACTCAAATCTCCTTAAGACAAAGCATTTCCCCAGATTTATATCCTCAAATGAAGGAACTTTTAGAATCATAGAATCACAGAAATGCAAGAGTTGGAAGGGACTTCCAACCCTCATCAGTTCCAACCCCCTTAGTAATACCCCGCAATAGGTGACACAGGTAAGTGTCCAGATGGATCTTGAATATCTCCATAGAAGCAGAACCCACAACCTCTCCGGGTAACCTTTCCAGAACTCTCTCACCCTTACTGTAAAGAAGTTATTCTGCATGTTTGTATGGAATTTTCTAAGTTCAAGTTTTAGGCCATTGCTCCTTGTCCTGTTGCTACATACCACTGAGAAGAGCCTGTCCTCATCCATTTGCCTTCCACCTCCCTTGTGATATTTACAAACATTAATCAGATCCCCTCTCAGTCTTCTCCCCAGGCTGAACAGACCCAGATTACTCAGCCTTTTCTCATATGTTTAAGTTCAAGTTCATTATTTTTAATTTAAAATGTTAAGGATTTTTAGTTTGCAGTATTTTAAGCAGAAGCAGATCTTTAGTGAGTGAACTTATGAAAACCTCTGTTGTCTACTGAGAAATGACTAAAGCCCTATTATTTCTACATTTCCTCTAGTTATCTAAAATGTCATAGTGATTGATGACAAAACATCTTTACTTCTGTACTGTTTCAGACTTTGGTGCTTGCCTTGAAGCAGATAATGTAGCCATGACAAAATGTGAACTGGCAGATAAATAATTTGTCTTGTTTCTTCAACTGCAAGTAGAGTAGCCAGGATACACTTGTTCACCTACCTGAGAATTTTATTTGATAAGATTCTGGTGGCTGACACCAGGTATGTGTAACATTGTAGGAAAATCGCAGGAAAAGGCTGCCTTCCTCCTGAACGCTCAAGGTATTTTCCTGTTGCTAGGATATAGAACTGAGTTTTTAACTCTATTTTCTGTACAGTTCATGAAATAAATAGATCAGCTCTATGCTCAACCCTGTCTTCTACTTAGTCCTTTTCATTTGGATATTCTAAACTAACCTCAGACTCAACTTTTTACCTTGGATTTGTGTACTAATTACTGAACTGTCAGTAAGACCAGCAGGAATTAACATCCCAGATACGCTCATCCTGCTTAGAGGTTATGGAGAATTCTTTGGGTTGCCTTCTTCAGCGTCTACTTAGAACATCATTTTGGTTTCAATTGCTTTTGCTGTTCTGTATTATGATGAAATATTAGGGTTTCTCTTTGTTTAAATAAAACAGTAAGCTACCAAATAGTATGGTCACTGAAATTTATCCTCTTTTTTTTTTTTTTTTTTCCCCTGAGCTATCCACTAATCAAACTGCCCTTGTAAAACAGACACAACTCAGTTCAGCAAAATATTAAGTGATAAGACACAGGCACTTCCGTCTGAGTGGGAGAATAAGTAAGTGTAGATAGAGTGTCAGTCTTTTTATAGAAATGAGTAAAATCTAATGTCTTAGATTGATGGCATAAAAGACCTTGTTTAACAGTGAATCAAAGTTCTCTGTGTAAAACTGAAAGATAGTAACTGACTTTGTGTCAATCAGAATGCTTCAGAGCTGGCAGTAACTAAAAGAATTAGATAAAAAAAATAATAAATAAAATAAAATAAAATCTAGTGTTACAGACAGAAGTTCGATGAGCAAAATGTTTGCCTCCATTTTCTTCTACCTCAGTATGCTTCTTGGTGGATGAAGGTAAGGCTGTTGATGTGGTCTACCTGGACTTCAGTAAGGCCTTTGACACTCTTCCCCATAACATTCTCGTGGAGAAACTGGCTGCCCATGGTTTGGATGGGTGTATGCTCCACTGGGTGAAGCAGTGGCTGGATGGCCGGGCCCAAAGAGTCAATGGAGTGGAATCCAGTTGGCGGCCAGTTGCGAGCAGAGTCCTCCAGGGCTCAGTGCTGGGCCGCTTCTGTTTAACATCTTCATTGGTGATCTTGATGAGGGGATTGAGTGCACCCTCAGTAAGTTTGCAGACGACACCAAATTGGGAGGGAGTGTTGATCTGCCTGAGGGGAGAAGAGCACTACAGAGGGACCTGGATAGACTCAATCGATGGGCCAAGGTTAATGGCATGAGTTTCAATGTGGACGAGCTTCGGGTCCTGCGTTTCGGTCACAACAACCCCAGGCAGCCCTACAGGCTTGGGGAAGTGTGTCTGGAAAGCTCTCAGATGGAAAGGGACCTTGGTGTGCTGATGGACAGTTGGCTGAATATGAGCCAGCAGTGTGCCCAGGTGGCCAAGAAAGCCAATGGCATCCTGGCTTGTATCAAGAATTGTGTGGTGAGCAGGACCAGGGAAGTCATCCTGCCCCTATACTCGGCATTGGTGAGGCCTCACCTCAAGTACTGTGTTCAGTTTTGGGCACCTCAGCACAAGAAAGACATGGAGGTACTGGAGCAGGTCCAGAGAAGGGCAGTGAGGCTTGTGAAGGGCTTGGAAAATCAACCCTATGAGGAGAGGCTGAGGGAGATGGGGCTGTTAAGTCTGGGAAAAAGGAGGCTGAGGGGAGACCTTATTGCACTCTTCCAGTATCTGGAGGGTGCTTACAGTGAGAGTGGGGCAAGTCTCTTCTCACTAGTGACAAGTGACAGGACAAGGGGAAATGGCCTCAAGTTGCTCCAAGGTAAGTTTAAGTTGGATATTAGGAAACACTTCTTTACAGAAAAGGTAGTTAAACATTGGAACAGGCTCCCCAGGGAGGTGGTTGAGTCACCATCCCTGAATGTGCTCAAGAGCTGTTTGTATGTGGTGCTCAGAGATATGATTTAGCAGAGGGTTGTTAGAGTTAGGGTACTATGGTTAGGCTGCAGTTGGACTTGATGATCTTCAAGGTCTTTTCCAACCTGGGTAATTCTATGATTCTGTGATGGTTTTGACTGATTGTTCTGAACATGTGGGTTTGAACTGGTGTCACGGGTTACCTAGATTTACCTGTATCCTTGACAGGGCAGCCACCCCGTAGGGCCTCTCCTCCCTCCCCTCCCGGGGCCCCAGAAAGGAAGGGAAAATAAAACAGTGGCAGCAATCTAAGGAGGAAAACTTATTTTACTAAATATGATATTGGAATACAATGATTGAGGCTAATAAATTGAACAAAACAGAGAGAGAGAGAGAGTCCCCAAAAACCAAGAGGCCTACTGTGAAGTCTAGGCAACACGGCAGGAATGCTTCCCACTCCCTGAGAGTCTGAGAGAGAGAAAGTTCCAGCCTGGGAGCGAGATTATATATGTCCTCCTCCCGTGACTTATCTCTGGCCGTGGCGTCCTCTGGGATATGTAGTTCTTCTCCAAGAGCTGAGTACCCGGGACGCTACCATTCTACTGAACTGGAGTATGAATGATCCATACTGCACATGATGTTATGATGTGGAATATTGACAGCAACACCACAAAACTATGACAACTGGTCTCTTAGTAACAATGAAAAATCCTTAGATTCATACTGTATATCTGTTCTGGCAAAATTAATGCTAATGAACAAACACAGGTTACCTGCAATAGCCTCAATAAAAGGCTAATGGTAAGTTAAAAAGAAAGCATATTGGTTTGGAAAAAAAAATAAAAAATCATTGTATCACTGAATAGTTCAGAGACATAAATACTTTTACGAATAGATTATTCTCTTAGATGAAATCTGAGTGGAAATCCACATTTCTATGGTTGAAAATACCATTAATATTCCCAAATTTAATGACTATTTTTGTATGATTTCATTTGTATTTGTTTACAATTTGTACAGCACAGAAGTAATAATGTATCAAGGTTTTAAATGGGATGATTAGACTGCTCAACGTTTTAGGAAATATTATTATTTCTGAAGTATTGTTAAAACTGTATTCCCTGGATTATCCAGAAATATGGATGTTTCAATATAATACTAACTAGTTATAGCATTATTTCTAGTTACAAACTAGTTATAACATTATTTCTAGTTACAGTAAGTCTTAAAAAGATATTCAGTTACTTTTTCTTCTGATAATCACCAGAAAAGTTGATTTTAGTGTACATCTTCACTGGATTTGCAATCATTTCTTCAATAATAAATAGAATAAGAAAGTCTGTAGTTGATATATTTCTCAATTCTGTGGATTTTCACAGAATTTTTGATTTCAGAGGTTCTGTACAAAATTAAATTTATGATAAGTTCTGGGAACTGTGTTGATAAAGTCAGACTAGACAGATAATACTATTTGTGAAGGAAATTTGTGGAAAAAGAGTGCTATAATATTGAAAATCTATATGATTATTCATCAATAGTTACTTCATTCTGTTTAGTTTAATAGTGACATGATAGTTAGCATCATTTTAGATTTAATGAAAATTTCAAATGAGATAACTTGGAATTTGTGATTACTGACAGCTTTCAAAGAATAGTTCATATATGTGAGATTAATAGTTTCAGTGTATGTTTTAGATATAAATCTGTAAAAGCAAGCTAAATCTTATGTACTGAACTTGCCTCTAATCAGTGCATGTGTACACAGTACTTCACCAGTTCTTGAACCTAGAATTATGTGAACTAGTGATCTAACATTGGAAAGAAATTTTGTAAAGTAAAGCAATGATTTTTTTTCCTTTTCAAGGAAAATAAAATGAAATATAAAACATCCCACATTTAATTAATAAAGCTCAATTGTCCCCAGCAGTTCATAAACATTTTTCGTGCATGTAGTAGAATAGTGACAGCAATACTGACATATGAGTGGGATAGAAATAAAATATGTCTCAAATGAGAACTCAGTACTAAGGCACATTTTGGAGAGAGAAACTCCCTAAATTAAGGAATAACAGAACACCCTGGTTAAAGTGTCTACATACTAAAAGTGTCCTTCAACAATGAAGCTTAAGACACTACTTGTGTTTGCACAGCACATGTCTAATGAGCCGTGAAAATGATAACATATTGTGAACCTGCAGTACTGAAGCATTGATTTCTACAGGCATAAAACACGCATACAAAAACCTTACTGTAAGCTAATTCTCTTTTTTATGGTTACCAAATTCAGAACTCAGTGCTAGTGAATATGTTTTTTCTTCCATTAGTAAAGTTCAACTGATGTCTCACAGGACTTCCTGACCTGAGGGAAGATGCTATCTCAGTTAATTGATTTCTTTGGTGGGAATTCAACTAATTATTCTACTATTTCTTCAGCAAAAGGAAAACTGCTTTCCTATCAGTGGATGAGAAATAGGGAGCAATGAATTTCAAAAGATGTGACAAATCAAAGCAGTAGGAGAATCTGGAATTTCTAGGGAATTAGGATGGGGAGGGAGATAGGGAAAGAGAAGAGAAAGGGAAATGGAAAAGGAAAGGAGAAAGCCTTCAGAACAATTTGTATACTCTGTATGATAATATATGCAAAATCGTAACATCTGTTCAGATGTTGAATTGAATTGATATCCTAGCATGGATGTTGCACACACAAAATCAGATTTCTGTCTGGATAATTAGTAGGCACTTTGTGTTATCATTTGCTTAGACAGTGAATGTTTTCAATTGTTTCAAGTGAAGATTGATTCTCTTGAAACAGACCACATTGAAAGAAAAAAAAGATCCTGTGCAGAAGGACCTGACTATCAGTCCACTTAACAGAAGATTAACATGTTGGAGAACATCTTGTATTGTTTGGATTCAGTCCATCATTAAACATAAATGAGAGGAAGACTGCGATACACAAATGTGCAAATGCCACATGGATAGATATATTAAAGAATCTGTAACCATCTGGACTCAATATGGAACCCAAAATATTCCTGTTTATCAAACTGTAATTCCCATGCAACACATCACATTCATATTTCAGTGTTCATTAAAAGTAAATTGTGTGAAAATTATCAAATTGATTTCATATGTAATCGCATATACTCTTATTTATACACGCAGAAATTATGTTTATTAGAGATTAAGTTTATCAGAGACTAAATTGTTAACCTCCACTGGAAATATGCAGTGACAATTGCCATAATCCTGCTGTGTGTGTTCACTGGCTCAAGGAATGTCTTACCATTTTAAAAGGACCATCTAATCGTGCATTCATGTGCAAAAATTTTAGCTACAAGAAATACTGAAATAGTGGTATTTAACACTAAACTGTGCAGTAAGGGTGTCTCTCTAGGAGCACTGAGATACCAAATGGCCTATGAATGAATGTTAATAGGTGCTATTATTTCTGCATGCAGGAATTCAATGACACACTTTTGTTTCCTGTCAGATATGAGTTTGTCTGACTGTCCCTCTGTTGCTATCTGTCACATGGCAACAAAATGTAATGAAGTATTGGTTGGAAGGCTCAGCCTCTACTCCCGTATCAGGAACATGTGCCTCTCATGTTGTGGCGCAACATAACAGCAGGAGGCATTCTTTTCAGAGCAGCCTTTATATATAGTCTCTTTTTCAGTTCTTATTACCTCTTATTTGGTTTGACATAATTAATTCTAAAAACTACCACAGCTAAACTGTTAGTGAAACTGACTAATAATCTAGTTAAAAATCAATTTATATAGGCAGAACTGAATCAAAGAGTTGTAGAATTGTAGGTGTTGGAATGAACTTCAAGACATCATCAAGCCCAACCTCCCATCTAGGGCAAGAATTGCACAATAGGTGACACAGGTAGGTGTCCAGATGGATCTTGAATATCTCCATAGAAGCAGAACCCACAGCCTCTCTGGGTAACCTTTCCAGAACTCTCTCACCCTTATTGCAAAGAAGTTATTCTGCATGTTTGTATGGAATTTTCTAAGTTCAAGTTTTAGGCCATTGCTTCTTGTCCTGTTGCTACATACCACTGAGAAGAGCCTGTCCTCATCCATTTGCCTTCCATCTCCCTTGTGATACCTGTAAACAGTAATCAGATCCCCTCTCAGCCTTCTTCTCCCCAGGCTGAACAGACCCAGATTACTCAGCCTTTTCTCATATGGGAGGTGCTCCAGGCCTTTAACCATCTTTGTGGCCCTTCACTGGTCTCCTTCTCAGAGATCACTCTTTTTTGAACTGTGGAGCCCAGAAGTGGACACAGTATTCGAAATGTGGCTACACCTGGGTACAGTAGAAGCCCTGCTGGCTATGCTCTTTTTACTGGATCCCAGGACACTATTAGCCTTCTTGGCCACAAGGGCACACTGCTGCCTCATGGCCAACCTGTTGTCCACCAGATCACCCATGTCCTTCTCCACAGAGCTCAGGTGCTTGGGCCAGGTCCTGCACAATTTATATAATGTCTATTGTAACATCTGAGTTAAATATTTTCCTTCATTACTATAGAAGAGAAAATCTTACTATGTTTTCAGTTCATTTACTGCCCCTCTTGGGAATCTGCCATATATTTAATGCAGTTCACACCAGAGCAGAATTCACTGTGTAATACTAAAGCATGCATTGTAACGGATACAATTAAAAAACAAAAGAACAACAAAGTGTATGAGCATATGAGAAAATGATGGCTCTGGTAATTAAAAATAGTTTATGTAACCTTGACATTTTATTAATTTTTTTATATCTTCTTAAAGAAAAAAGAAAATGTTTTCACAAAATCAGTCATAAATATTTTGCTAGAAATATTTATACTATAAGAGGAAATTTATTTCCATGAGTACATTGACTTTTTATGTTAGTTGCCAAGATTGGAATTATATGGTGCAAATAAACTGGAGATCATAAAAGCTGATATAAGATATTCTTAGATGAACTGTAAGTTTGGATTTATCAGGCTATGTACACTACTCTTTTCATTTTATTAAATTTATCACTAACAATTCATGCTTACAGTAAAAGTCAAGTTTTTCATTCAAGTTCCCTGTTGAGACACAAAGAAGCATATTGAATTAGGAGTGTAACCCACTTGATTGAGCAAAGAATTGATGGACTGCTAATGAGAAAACACTGAAAAAGACAAGTTGGGGCAGGAAGTGATGTACCTCTGAACTTAATCCCGTCAAGACTCTTAGCTTCATGACAGATCTCATTCAAGTAATATCCTTTCAAAAATCAAATAAGTCTCCTGTAATTTCAGTCCAAAAGAGACATAACCAGATTTCAACAGTTCTGTTTCATCTCTATGATTATGTTATTTGTCTAAGAAAAACTATGTCCAATCACTTTATTCATCCTCCCTTTAGAGTGACTTCCACCTCCTCCATTGTATTGTCCTCTTCATTAAGTTACAGATATTTTGAAACACTTTGATGTCCTTCTATGGAAATAATTTTGCATGGAAAAGAAAATCTAACTGACCGCTGAAGAAAAAGAGGAAATAATACATTCAGTAGCTCAGAGAGGTAGACCTGCTAGTGAGTAAAAAGATTCCTCCATCCCCGCTGTTTCACTGTTTCATGTAGCAGTTCATATTTAGTATTCAATAAACATTATTGTCTTCAATAACTTGCAGAACAGAAACAGAAACGAGCTTAGGGATTTGTGAGCTCAACCACAAGAAATTCCAGTTGTGCAAATAATGTGCCACCTATAGCAGCCCCACTGAGCGAAGCTACATCACTCATATCCAAGGCTTACATTCCAGCATGTTCAAAAAGATGCAGTCCTGCGCACACATTTGTGATTAAAATGTGTTTTGTCTCATTTTTTTCCCCACAGTAAACATTTTGTGATAAAAGTCTAATGACCAAATTAACATATCAAAGAAAATATTGCAGCACACTGATAGGTATCTTTTTACGATTGTAGAGGAAGAAGCCAGGCATTAAAGAACAACCTCATCTTAGATTTTTTTTCCTCAGGGCTTAAAAAAACTCACAGTAAAGAATTATGTAGAAAGCTTGTCACAGCTTATTAAGAAAGAATACTTTAAATCTGATGACCAAACTGGGTTTCTGGGTTTAAATAACTTTTTATTATTATTATTATTATTATTATTATTATTATTGTTTTTAAACTTTCCTTAAACTGTTTTTCAGATTTTGACTTATTTTGGAAAGAAAAGTACAGCTGACTCTAATCTGGCAAGACTATATATTGACTCAACCAAGATAATCACAGAATCATGGAATCATTTGAGTTGGAAGGAACCTTTAAATATCATCTAGTCAAACTTCCCTGCAATGAGCAGAGACATTTACAGATATATCAGTCTGCTCAGAGCCCCATCCAGTCTGACCTTGAATGTCTCCAGGAAAAAGGCATTAATCACATATCTGGACAATGTGTTCTAAATATTAACTATTCTAATAATACATATATTCCTTTACCTTATATCCATCTAAATCTTTCCATTGTACTTTAAAACAATCTTTCCTTGTTCTGTCACAACACATGATGCTATAGGCTCTGTCCCCCTCTTTTACAGCCTCCCATAGATCCTGAAAGGCTGCAAAGCAGTCTCCTCCTGACATACAAAAGGTAATTATGGAAACTTTTGGATGTATCCAGTCTGCTTAATTGCAATTTTAAATTTATTTGATTTACTTTGCATTTATAAATTATACTTTTTTTCTTATTTCATAATGTCAGTGAGTATGATAAATTCATCAAATGTTATTAATCACCAGATATTAAACTGTCAGCAGTTCACAGGCTGGCCCAGCCTGGCCCCATGACTAGTGCGGCCAAGGGATCCACAGATCCTCGCCACTGGAAAGGGAAACAGGGGACCCCAAAATAATCAAAAACATTGGCAATGATCTGATGAGAAAAAAAAAAATAAAAAATTACTAAATATGGTTTCAGTATGCAAGATAACACACTATCATAGTATGATAGTATCGTGTGAGTTGGAAGGGACCTTAGAGATCATCGAGTCCAACTCCCGGGATTCGAGCCCTCTAGTGTAGCAGAGCGGCACTTCTACCCCTTGTGCCACAGGGGGGATTCGAACCTGGGCCCTCCAGTGTTGCAAGCGGTGGTTTTAACACCGTGCGCCACCAGGGGCACACAATATATATATATAATAATACAATATAATTAGAATTGAGGCAAATATAATGAGAGAGGGTGTCTGAAAGGTGGAAAGGCCTCCCATAAATCTGAGGTGAGATATGCAGTCAGGTTGAGCAGCAGGGAGGAGAGCCAAAGGAAAAAATGGGATGTCAGGTGACTCTGCCAGGGGTTATATCTCCCCTCCAAAAGCAAAGTCTTCTAGGATATGTAGTTCTTCTCTTTCCAGAAAGCTGCCCGGAACTGGAGCATTAACTCTTTAACTCCCAGTGCACTACATGATGTGATGATGTGGAATATCGATAACCAGCAATCATAAAACCATTACATAAACTCCCCAAAAGAAATATGATCACATTTTGTATTGATCAATTTCTTTCTGTGCTCCAGTATGGTGTCTCCAAATTTCATGCATTTTTATGTTTTGTTACTCTGTAGAACTGCTACATGATATTGCTGTTGCTAGTAACCTGGTCTCAGAGTTAACACTAGTCAGACTTGTTTTCTTCTTAATTTTTTTTACCTACATTGATCAGTTGCTTTAGATATAGAGGCTAACTTTCTAAGCCAGTGGGTAGATGGATGTGGCTAATTTGTTTGTATTGTACAACAACAATTTTACAAGTGTACAGGGTTAAACAGTAGAGGCCTTGAGAAGTGAAGATACATGACACAGTCTAGAGGAGCAGACACAGGAAAACAGGGAGTGAGTCCACAGTAACTGGAGACTTCAGGACTATAAAGTGATGTGAATTTATCCCATAGAATATATTTAAATTAATTCTGCTGGAATTTGTTTTATGAACTATTCATAAAATGTTATGAGTAGCTTTCATCTTTGCCCAGAATTTCTTCTTTCTAAGCTCTACCTGGACGTACTCAGTCTGTCAATATCTGTCAGATGTATCACCTAGGGAGATACCAAAAAAGAAGAGGGGTGAAATGGAGAATGTAAAAAACTGTCTGCCAGATGAGGAGGATTTTTTTTATTATTCTCTCTTTTCATTCTTTTGCTTTTTATGTATGTTTACATGCCTATGTTTTTGTATGAATTCTAATTAAAATAACAAGATATTAATGTCAAAATTTAATAGATTTAAAAGTCAAAACACATTCTAAGATCTCAGCAGCTTAGAATACGGCCTGATAGCACAGTATATTAATATAAAAATAATCAGAACAATTATCAAGATCTCCTTGGTGTTCCCTGAGGCACTGATATAAATTAAGATTTATGTTGCTACAGTTCCACCCATCTTACTTACCTACCTACTCTATGTCAACGACAGACGAATGAGAGCCAGCTCTGACTTAATTATTCCAAAGAAAAGTTTAAATCTGTTCAGAGTAAAGTGCAGACTGATCCTAATTGGACCTGCTTATATCTTTAAGACATAAATAATAAATATTGATCTCCCTCTCAAAATCCATAGACAATTAAATAGCATTTGATTACTGATGCTCAGATAGAGAAACTGATCACTGCTTTCTGCTCTGCGAAGTGATTTTACTGGTCATTGTATTCTTTGGTGCCTTCTAGACACTGATGTACAACAGAGGAAGATTTATACTGCTTACCAGGCTATCTGGCAGTCAGTCAGCCAGAACACTTCAACTGGGAAAAAAAACTTTCCATAAAATCTTTCAGTACTCTGTTAGATCAAAATTTTGCATCAAAATATTGAAATCCAGAATTATGTGTTTTTATCAAGAAACTAACAGATCCCTAAAAGCTATCCTGTTACAATGTCCATTGAAAAGTGAACACACAATACATTAAAATAAGTACTGTGGATGGACCAGCATCAGCCAATTTTGTCATCAGATTAAGTATTGGAAAAAAAGGATATAGAAACTGTATAATCCTTCTTCCTTACAATTTTGCTCAGGAAAAAAAAAAAAAAAAAAGTCTGATTGCAGTTCTTCAGTTCTTAAATCTAACATCAGTCAATGATCTCTTGTTTATACAGCCTGGTATTGCAGTGGGGGCTTTATTGACTCCTCCTTACTGTGAAGTAGAGATAATGATGCTTTAAAAAATGCAGATAGATTTCAAATTGATGAAGCATGAGAAACAAACAAACAAAATACTGAATAGATTTTCTTTTACTCCAAGAACAGTGAACATAACTTTTAAAATATTTTTTGAAAATGCATAAATCCAAAGAAAACCAATAAAACAAAACAAAACAAACTTTTTCAATTAGAAATGTAAACAGTTATTTATAATAAAGTTAAATTAATCAATTATATTTCCAATGATTTTACTTACTAGATTTCCATTGACTAGGAGAAGAACAATTACTGAAACTCATGGTATTTGTCTAAAATCAGATAAAATTAAACCCATCCTATATATCTATGCATAGAAGTTATAGATGTACATGGAAAATAGAGTTAAAGAGCAATGGAACTGGAATAACCATCCTTTTCTGATTTAGTGTGAGAAACAGACATTACTGTATGCATTGCAATATCATGCAAGCAGAGTGTTCCTAAAATTATCAATGAGCTTGTGGTCCAATTATTAAAGAAGTAACTACCTTATTTGATCAGTAGATGAAAGTCAAGGTGGATATATGACCAAATTTCACATATCTTCAGACAATGTCCATAAACATTTCCACATCCCGTTAGTGATTTATCTTCAGGGATATAAATTCTTGTCTGCGATTTCCGTATGGTGTTCAACTACACAAATAATGACATAAATTCTGTTGACATTTATTAGATAAATCTTTAATTTGTTCTTGTACTGTACAAAGTCAATGCAAACAAGCATTTTTTAATACATATAAAAATACATACAGATAAAACACCGTAAGTGTCTACTCAATCCAAAACATGGCACAATTTCAACTACTACAAATAAAATTTTCTCCATCTCAACCAAAACTGGGATAATATCCACCTGTTTATCCATACCATTTACATCATGCTCAGATCCTATATTTTCTAATATATTCCAATTAATAACCATTACCTTTCCTATCTTTTGATAAATACACAGAGATATAATTCCCTTAGTCTATAGGTTATACTTCAGAAATGTTCACTGTGTTCATCTGGTCCATTAATTGGGCTTTCATCTGTGATAAGTTTTTCAGGGCAAGAGAAACAGTGTGCAGTACTGGATTGTTGAATGCTGAAGCTAACTCTGGTTCTAGCACTGTTGTGCTATTATGGTTCTCTCACTGTTATGCTTTGGCCAATTCAAAAATAAAAAATAAATAAATTAATTAATTCTTTGTTAGTTTTCTTAACTCTTATCTGCTTAACATAAACATTGACCATTTCCATCTTTTTGTATGGCTTGCTAAGTGCACCCAAACTTCTGAGTAAAAACAGTTCCACGTACATGTTTGCCTTTGCCTAGGCAAGAATAACCAAGAATTCAGTTTTATAATGCCTGCTATACTACCTTTAACTAGGATGCTTATTCAAATGCTTTTTGTTTGCTTGTTTGTTTTCAATTATTATTATTACTTTTAGAAAATAATAGATGACAATGATTTTTGTTTGTTTTCTGAGCATTCAGTATTAGTGGTCACAAAATTGTCTGCTTAATCATAGGGTCAGAAATTTTATTTTTTAAATGAATGCTGACCTTTCACACTGCAAAATTATTTCAGAACCTTATGCTTCAGGGGATGTTCTACCTTTTTTTGGCAATGAATTAATAATTTGAGCTTGGTAAAGCAGCAACGTATTTCAGATCTCTAGAATCACAGCGGTTGAACTTCACTTCCTTAAAATTCAGATATGAGGACTGACACTGGCTCATAGAGTCTTTGAGAGAACTGTGTTGCACCAGACTAAACATGTAACTGACTAGAGTTTGATGATCTCTTTCTAGGACTGAAGTTCACAGTGTCAGACTCCATGAACATCATATGAAAAAAATTCTGAAGAAAATTTCAAGCAGGATAATTACTCAGATTATTGTCTAGTTGTTTTAAAACAAAAGGGTGGAATGTTTAATGAGGTGGCATTAAATTTTCATAGCAAATTTACTTTTCTGAATTTTACATTATACAGGATTTTGATTTAGCAGATATGACAATGTTCTTAAATCATAATACAGATTAAGAATGCACTCAGCAGAGCCTATCAGTAGCAATATATAAGTGAATAACAATACAAATGTGGTTCTCATTGCTCATCTCACTGTTATGACACTGAATTTCCCTTGTTTCTTGAAGGAACACATGGCTTAAAATCAGCTCAAAAACATTGTTCTCTTCAAATTCATTTTCACAGAATCAAGTAATGGCTTGAGTTGGAAGAACACTCAAAAATCATTTAATTCCAACTCCCCTACTGCAGTCAGGGTTGTCAACCAATTGCTTGATTAAACACTAGCATGCTGCCCAGAACCCCATCTAACCTGGCCTTTGTTTGAACTCTTCATTTTTGGCACAAAGCTTGCTTTCTGAGGCATTTCTTACTATAAGATTCTGACTTATCCAGAGGATGGGGGGTGGATGTCACTGTGTGGCAGTCAGTAACACTTTGTGGGTCATTTTACATTTGAAAGCACTTCTTTGGAGCTGTTTACCTTCAGAAGGGAATGTTTACTGGTGGAAGATCTGGCCTGTGCAAATAACTCCGGTGTGACACAGGAGATGAGGGTATGATACCATAGCATCCTGTGAAGGCAAGATACCAATGGGTGTCTCCCTCTCATCTGCTGGCAAGGCCTGGAAGATGGCAACAAAGGACTTCCTGCTGGGATCAAAAAAACAAGAAGCTGTTACTCCAAAAAAGAGCTGACTCAACAGCTTTGGACTTATTTAGTAAGTTTTTACTGTCACTGCTAAACACAGTCATCATCATTGTGAACTAAAGAACAATCACAGATGACCCATCACTACTGAAGATCAACATCTGAAATACGAACAACACCTGGAATCCGTGATGGTGACTCTCTTGCTTCCTACAAAGACTCCTTGCTTTTATTTCCTATCTTTTCTACCACCCACCTTCCCTTCCCAATCTCCCTGAACAACTAGGATTTATAGTAAACTGGTTAGGCTGACATTTGACTCATTGTATCTTAATCATGCCTTCAAATATACATATATTAAATACATATATATAAATTGAAGCGAGATAGCCTTGAACACCACCAGGGATGGGACATCCACAATTTCTCTTGGAAAGACCATTCCAGCGCCTCACCACCCTCACAATTAAAAAATTTTTGTCCCAACACCTAATCTAAATCTCCTTTTCTTTAGTTTAAAAACATCCCTTCTTGTCCTATAAAAATCTATTCCTTTTTAAAAGTTGATTTGCCTTCTGTTTATAATCTCCCTTTAAATATTAGAAGAACATTGTAGTGAGGTTTCTTCTTTTGTTGGTTGTTTAATTTTTATACTTTATATTCAGTTAAGCCACATACCCCCTCCACATCTGTCTCCATACTGCCTGACTCAGGAAGACATTTAAATTTTTTCAATTTAGGGAAATCCTCCTTTTCCCTCTGGATTAAGTTTAGCTTTCTTGGCAGTAGTAATGGATAGTCACTTTAGTCATTCTTCCGTGAGCTTTCAGAGCATTCTGACCTTGTCTATCCACATTGCTGGAGGCATCCTATATTTCTACAGCATACATTTTTTACAAAACATAAAAGGTAGAGAGAGCCCAAAGAAACAACAGCAGTTGAAGTGGGAATTGTGGTGTTCATGCAAATTATATGGAAAAAGGGAAAGTAAAAATAGTGATACATTTCTATTAAATAACATGGTTAAAAGGCACATATCTTGTTTTTGAGAAATCAGTTGAAATATCATTACCTAATAAAATGGGAGTTAGTTTAACTAATCAGTTGTCATCTTACCATTATTTTTAGAACTTCAAGATAATTATGTCATCAGTACACAAGGAGAAGTGGAATCCAATAGTGTCAGATTTACATCTTCTGACTCTACAGTCCTGACAGAAATAAAAAGTACTAAGATATTATGTTACAGTCAGTGAAGTCAGCAGATGTTTTTCATTACACTTTTTAGAGAGAGTTCCATCGAGTAAGGTGACATTAAGGCACATTTACTCAGAAAGAAATGAACCAATTTATGTTCCACTTTCTCTAACTTACCTAGCAAATTGTATGAAAACCCTTGAACAACCAGCTTGTACTGTTTCTTATAATCTCTACAAAAATTGTAATGCCAGAAGATGAAAAATAAAATTCATATAAACATATTTTGCTGTCAAAATGTAGAATGTCAAAAGTTTTATGCCAAAATATTTCCTAACAAGAAAAGAAGCCTACACACCTGTGATCTTCATTCCTGACATTTCTTGATCTATCCAATAATATACTGGAGAAATATACCTCATTGAACTCAACACTTATGTTCCTAAGGTACAAGGTGTTATTATGAACTTTTTTTCCATACAGTACTGCGACCAGTAGAGTGATTCTGAATTCAAGTTGTGAAAGGAAAAAAAAAAAAAAAAAAAAAAAAAAAAAAAAAAAAAAGAGAGAGAGAGAGATCAGGGAATGAAAAAGAAACATAGTATACATAGTGTAATGAAATATTACCCCAAAGTAACCATCAACGGAGCAATCAAGAGAACAAGTTCACAATTAAAAAGAGGTTATTTATCTTACAACTGTGAGTATATAAGTGCCCCACTGGGGGTACCTTCTTTAAGGGCAAACTTCTAATAGTATTCATTTTCTGCTCACTTTGATGTGGTCATTAAGACATAGATTCAGACAAGTTAAAACTAAGTAAAGGAGAATAAGTCATAAAATCTTCAATTCAATGAGGAAAAAAAAAACCAACTTTTCAGCACATAACAGTGAATTAAAGGCTGAGGAAGACAAATATTAGGGGCAAAAAAGAACCAAATAATAATAAATAAAGTATCTGATATTTGCAGTAGCTCTATTTCAAGAGTGATGTTCCCATCAGGAGAGTGAAGTTGTTCAACAGTTTTGGAAGTGAAGAACATAAATGTTGAATGCACTAGAAATCAAAAGTATGACATTACAAATTTCATTTCATCTACACTGCATGGGTAGTGTTGTATAAGATGTGAATTACTAACAACAAGAAGTGGCAGAGATGAAGATGTCCTTGAAAATGTTCTTCGTATTCTGACTGACCTTTTCTCTTCAGGAAGTAATATGTTTTATGAAACATTTGTCTTCAGGCAAGTCAGATGAATGGAGGTGAAATACTGACCAGCTTTGCTGCCAGATCAGACCAATTGGCATTCACAGGAGAATATATTGAGCTGGATCCTTCAATCAAAATGTAAATCATGTGTCATTACTTATTATCCAGGCTCTGAAAAGCTCTCTGCAAGCCAGAACTCATGGCTGACAGATTTTTGAACACTAAATGATTTGTAGTAGTGGCAGAAATACAAAGTCAACACATGAAATACAATGTACAATTTATTAGCATAACAAAGAGAAACAAGGCCATATTCCAAGAAAGCGAAGCCCCAAGAAATAACATAGATTTTAAAATTCTTAGAGAAGCTGAAACAGATACCTTACACCAATGGTATTCCTCTAAGTATGTCTACAAAATAAATAAATAAATAGAAATAAAAATAAAAATTAAAAATCGCTCTGGAATGCAAAGACAGTAAAGCAGAAAATAAGGGATAAGAATAAGAATAAGAAAAAATACCCAATAAACATCAGTAAATATTGGAAAATGATTATACAAGAAAAGAATGTACTGAGTATGGCTGGGATGGTGTTAGTTTTTCCCACAGCAGTTCATATAGCATCTTACTTCTAGCAGAACCAGAATTAGTATGACACCAGTGGTTTGTCTATAGCTGAGGAGCCCTGGCAGAGCATCAAGACTTTCTCAGAAACCTCAGAAGACAATAAACTAGGAGTAACGGATTGCAGAAGGGGGTGGGGGTGGGGGTGGGATACATCACCAGGACAGAACCTAACCAAAGGTGTATTCTATGAGATATTATTAAATACTCAGCAATAAAATCTGGGAAAGAAGGATCACAGAATTGCAGGGGTTGCAGGGGTTAGAAGGGCTTTCATGACATCATCAAGTCTAATCATTCTGCTAAAGCACGTACCTTAAAATAGGTTACACAAGTAGGCATCCATGTAGGTCTTGAGTATCTCCATAGAAGCAGAACCCACAACCTCTCTGGGTAAGCTGTTCCAGCACACTCTCACCCTTATTGTAAAAAAAGTTATTCTGCATGTTTGTATGGAATTTCCTAAGTTCAAGTTTTAGGTCATTGCTCCTTGTCTAGTCACTACACACCACTGAGAAGACCCTGTCCTCATCCATTTGCTTCTCACCTCCCTAGTGGTATTTATAAACAATATATATATGTATATATTCTACCACATTGACTCCTCTTCCTTTGAGAATGGAAAGTGTGGTGGTGTTTATTTGTCCACCAGTGTGAAACCACCACAAGAATACAAAAAAAATTAGTTTAAAAATAATAATTATAAAAACAAATGCAGAAGATGGTAAGTTACAAAGCAGAATTAAGATTTCAGAGTATATGAGACTGAAACTATAGTGCTTGTGGGAAAATATACAGGATGCATAGGATCAAATAGAGGGCAAAGAAAGTGGAAGTTTGGAAGATCAGAGTATAGTAGAGGATACAAAAGGTTCAAAAATAGATCAGAAAATAAACCAGAAAACATATTGCTGGTAGAAATCTGAATATGTACTGATAGTAAAGATAAGCAGATAACTAGAGCCTAATCTACTATTCTGAATGCTTACCGATTTTCAGAGAAGAAACAAGAAAATTCATAAGAAAGTGAAGAAATATAGAATTTCAAAATGACAGAAGTCAAGAATAGTAAAAAAAAATGAAAATTATTTTAACTTTGATCGGTTAAGGAGAATGATTAAAATCAAACTGCAATCTTATTTCAAAGAACAAAGTAGGCCAGTTAACAGGAAGAGAGTATACTTTCTTTTATTTTCTCAAAAGAATACCATCATTTTCTTTATTTATTAATTATTTGCAATTCCTATTCTGCTTTGAATGTAGATTTTTCTTCCACTGATAATTATTTGAAACATGGCTTCATTTTTAAACACTTTTTTTTACATTAAGGTAATACAAATATTCACATTTCACAGCTTAAATGGGAGAAGCAGTAAAATTATGTTGAGAACCACACACCAACTTCATATGCACAACTTTAAATGCCCTTGAGTTCCTTTTCTAGACCACTGCCATTAACTAAATGTTTAAAGCATACATTTATCTCTTACTCCAATTAGAGACTGGAAAGCTAGAAAGTTTTGATTGTTAGGTCTTAGCGTCACAAAATCAACAGTCAAAACTTTCATTATTATTGTGGTATAAAACCAGGAAAATGTTTTAAGAGCTTAATATCATGTAAGAACGTTGAAGATAAGAAACCATCGTTTGTTGTGAAACCGGAAGATCAAATCCAAGCCTTCAGACAGATTTCAGCTGGAGTTACTATGAATCCATCTGTACTTAGCTATGTTATTCAACATATAACTTCTAACTTCAAAAAATGGAACCCTCTCCCAAACAATAATCTTTGCCTGTAGGCAGTACAATCTTAAGTTTCTATGGCTTATAATTTTCTCCACGGTAAATTCCTGTTAAACAGATTGTTATGGTTTCATTTAAAACCATAAATTTGTTTGTTTGTTTGTTTGTTTGTTTGTTTTGCACCTGGAAGATCCATTCTAGAACTACTTCCCTCCCCCTAAATGTTGTCTACATATTTGCCTTTAGAGTAATAAATAAAAAAAACATGATTCCCACAGATTGCTATTGCTAGCAACAGTATTACAATGATACAATAATTGTGGTCCAAATCAATATATAAATGTTCAATTAATAATGTTTATGCAAGGTAATTTCTTTTTTTTTTTTTTTCTTTTTTTTTTTTCTTGCCCCTTTGGTATTTGGCTCTCACTTCCACTGTCCTTCTGTATCTTGTCATCAGCAGCATGCTTCTATGAGCATGTTGTCCAGCCAGTCAGCAGGATATCAAATTCTTCACAAGAACTAAAAGTTTAAGTAAGCAGTCCTTTCTTCTCAGTCTTTGATCTTCATTGCACATTTCCTCCTGACAACTTGTTTTGTTCTCACTAATTTTGGCTGAAATTTCACAGAATCAAAGAATCACAGAATGTCAGGGATTGGGAGGGATCTCAGAATATCGTCTCATCCAGTCCCCCTTCCAGAGTAGGAACACTTTGATTAGGTCACATTTCAAAGCTGTCTAATAACCCCTTCCTACCTCAGTTGATTTAAAGGGCTGTTGTCTAATACATAATGGCTACCTAGTTTATGAGGTCTTTAGCATTAATGGAATTCACAGAGATTAAGTAATAGACAGTTAGACTAGCTAATTCTTAAAAACAGACAAAACAGACAAAATCACCTCAGGCCAAGTAACATCTATAACTGTCAAATCAATAAGAAGACTATGGCTTTTTCTAATAATAAAAAAAATTCTGTTCACTAGCCTACAGTAGCAGCCACAAAATTAATAATTAAAAAAAAAAAAAAAAAGGCTGAAACTCCCCAAAAAATTAAATCTTTGTTATAATCGATAAACAAAAGAAAGCTTACAGCACATTTGTGTAAACCACTGTGAGGACATTACTAGCTTTCCTCACTTTCTGAAATGTTCTGCATTGTATGTACAGACACCCACATTAGGTTGACTAAAGGTGACACTGAGACAGGCTGGTAACTTTATTAGTCATGAATCTTAACATTATGGCTATTCATTTAATGATTAAGTTGATATATATTCAAAAGGCTTATGCTATTCATGTAAACAATTGCTTTAAGAGGTAACTGGGCTAGACTTAAATCAATAGCAATTAAATTAAATCAGTGAATTTCAACCTAATCAATGAAGTAGTTTGAAAAACCTTACTTGTGGTTTGCCAGTAGCTTTAGAGATCATCTACCAAAATGCATCTTTTGTAATGCTGTGCTGTACAAAATTATGTTTCTGTACAGAGTCCTTGAAGTCTAAATTTGCTGAGTTTTATGAAATTAGTGTGATTCAGAATGTTCAGATCTGTAGGAGGAATACTTGCCTGTTGTCATGGTTTTGTGCTGTCAATATTCTACATCATGACATCATGTGCGGTATGAACTGTTTTGGTGGTATAAGAAAGTGTAACAGAGGGTATGTGGAAGTGTAACAGAGGGTATGTGGAAGTGTAACAGAGGGTATGTGGAAGTGTAACAGAGGGTATGTGGAAGTGTAACAGAGGGTATGTGGAAGTGTAACAAAGGGTATGTGGAAGTGTAACAGAGGGTATGTGGAAGTGTAACAAAGGGTATGTGGAAGTGTAACAGAGGGTATGTGGAAGTGTAATAGAGGGTATGTGGAAGTGTAACAGAGGGTATGCGGAAGTGTGGAAGGTTCATGCTCCAGATCTGTGGAATGGCAGCATCCCGAGTACTCAGCCCTTGGAGGAAACTACATATCCCAGGGGACAACGCGGCCAGAGATGAATCACCAGAGGAGGAGGACACACATATAATCTCGCTCCCAGGCTGGAACGTCCCTCTTTTCGCCCTGTCTTTCGCTTTGGAGCGCTCCATCCCTGCCGTCTCGCTCTATCAGCAACGTTCCAGCCTGTCGCCTAGAGATTGCAGTAGGCCCCCGGTTCTCTGGGACTCTTTTTCTCTCTTTCTTTTTTCTCTGCCTTGTTTGATATAGTAGTTGTAGTTATATTGTATTATATTGTGTCTCGTATTTAGTAAAATAATTTCTTTCCTTAGATTGCTGCCGTTGTTTTTGTTCATTTCTCCCCTTCTAGGGGCAGCAGCCTCTATCACGGATAAATCTAGATAACCCGATTACACCTGTGGGATATGCTGATCAGTAAGAATAATTGCCTATTCTGAACATGATGCTGTTTTCACAGGTGACACTGGGGAATGAAGGTGTGGTACTTGTCCACCTGAGGTGTCTTCCAATATGAATTATCCTATGACATGCAAAAAGAAGATGGGATAGAGATTTCTGGTGTCAGTGGAATGCTGGAGAGGTAAAAAGATGAAGCATGATGTACTTCAGCCATCAAAACATTTCACTTCAACTCTAAATCTGTGAACTCATTTAGCAAGGTAAGAGGTGAACTTAGTGAACATATGAAAGCTCTTATGGTCTGGTTTAGACTTGTAAGTAATTTCAGGATGCAGTAAACCTTGACTCAAACCTGACAAGTACCTGTCTGGCTGCTTAGTACATTCTTTAAAGTGAGCTGCATGGGATTTTCTTTCTTTCCTATTTAAGAAGACAGATTCAGAACACTGAAAGTTAGTCTCCAGGCAACCATCCAATTCTTCGGTGGCTGACTAGACACCACTTGAATCATCTCTCTGTATGTAGCCATTAACACACCAATGTCTGATGCAAGGTACAGACTGAAATTACAGCAATGAAAGAGGCACAAATTCCTGACCAAAAATTTTCATATCAACCCATCTTAACACTACCTGGTGAAAGGAGGACATGCAAATGAAACTGGATGTAAGCAGGCTTCCTTTTCCTTTTCTATTTATTTATGTATTTATTTATTTTCTATTAACAAATCCATATACAAAAAGTTATCAAGTTCTGAAATTGGAAACTACTTAGATTCACATACAAACGTGAATAGGATATAAATATACAAGTATGCACGCATTTCATATCCATGATTTCAGACATATATAGTTCTGTAGTTAGATATATCAATAGAGAAGAATATTACTTATGGCAGTAAATTGAAACATATAATTTTGACATTTATTTTTCACATGCTGCATCATAAAAACTTAAGATTGTGGAACTAGGCCAGCAGACAACTATATCATATTATCTGTTTACAAAACTACCGACTATAAAGCTTTCAGACCATACCATATTTAAATTGCACTGTCATTACTTGTTTCTTTAGTGTTATCTGTTCTCATGTATAGTACAATCATGCTTCTTTAACAATGTAGAGTCTGTAGATCATCTGCTTATCCTCAAAGACAGCATAGAATCCCAGATTTCACATCAGAGGACAGACTAAATGAATGTTAGAAACACTGAACTACAAGTTAGCCTGCTTCTTGTACAGGAGATGGCCTTGGTTGATGCTCAGCAATAAAAAAGATAACATTGCTACCTAACGTATTTTTCCAGCTTGCTAAATATATTAACATGCAATGTCAGTTCTGTCTCCAAGCAATAATTATTCTTTTTCTTATCTGTACTTAAAATGTACAGAAAAGGTTATTAAGACCTTGAAAATGGTAGAGGATTCAAGATAATTTCTGAGAGAAACAATGAGCTTAAAAGGAAATAAGAACGATCTCAGTGAATTACTAACTACTGCAACTGGCTGTGTCATGGAGAAAAGGATATCTTGTGAGCTTTTGGAATGCTGATTAATTTTTCCTGGTACTTATTAAAGTGGAAAAATTCTTCATGTAGTCTACTGACAAAATTTGTCAAGACTTCAGCTGCTCAAAATAAATAAATTAATTAATTAATAAAAAGGCAAAAAACAAAAACAAAAAACCACCAAACAACAACATCAAAACAAACAAAAAACAACAAAAAAAACCTAAATATACAAACAAACACAAATTAACATGAAAACATCCCAAGCCCTCTGCCTACTCTCATGTCTCATCTCTCATTATTTGATGTTAAAGAAAGTAGTCTCCCTCCAGACCTATGACTACATGTGTTCCTCTACACTGGAGTAACTTAGTGTTAGACTGCAGTTTGTGCTGTCAAAACTTGTGTGTGTGAGCAGATACCAGATTTCCACAGAGTTGATGCACAAAGGGAAAGTGCTAGAGCTCAAGCTGTCAACACCTCTATTTGTGAGCAGCTGCCAGGTCTCGGCAGAGTTACAACACAATGGAAAAATGCTTTAACTGTCAACACCCTATATGGGAACAGATGCTGGTTTTTGGCGGAGTTAAAAGTAAGAGAGGAATACAGTATTAGCACCCAACTTGCACATAACGTCTGGGCTTTGCAGAATTTATATCAAGGAATGATCTTGAGTAAGATGTGGACATATTATTGACCATAGCTTCAGCTTGTTAATTGAGAGGTAATGATTGTTAATAACTGTTTGGCACCCTGCTCTAAAAATAAATTGGGAGAGCAAATACAAAACAAAACAAAGAGCCAAACAATTGTCTCTTCTCCCACTGCTGAATCTAATTTGTGATAGCAAGGAGTTGTTAAACAATCAACACATGTGACAATTGTGGCTTGCAATGGTGAGAAAAAATAGGCTAGAGCAAAAGAGCTAAAAGTCAGTGTATCTTTACAGTGATGTATTGGGAGCAATATTTTGTCCTTTAATTTATCTGAAGATACCTGTGCACCCATATGCCCAAAACAATATATTTTGGGAGAATCAATGGTGATAGTCTCTAAAAGATTCTTATGGTACTTTGATTCAGGAAGGAATGCTTTAGAAGTGATTTCCAATTGGTAAACTAACAAGAATCTTGATACATTTTTTTGTGGCCTGTGTGTAACTATGTCTACACAAAGTCTCTCAACAAATAAAACTCAGTATTACAGTATTTTTATATATGCAGTTAGTACTTACAGATTTAAATGAACATATTTAAAAGAAAGTTATCATCTTTTTTCCATCTTGGAATATGAAAGTACTGCTTACTGACTCAGACATGGCCACTTTTATCATTTCACATGGATAGTGAGGACTGACTTCTCTTTTGGTTGTGAACATGAGTAAGTAGTTGAATGAGATTAAAGCAATGGAAGACATGGAAGACTTCTAAAGATACACACCCAAGATTTACTTAACAGTCAGATTCCTGAAGCTTTCTCACAAAGTAGGTGTTGATAGATATAAGGGTTGAGTTTTAGATGGAATCTGGTGAATGTCTACTGAACAGTAATACAATTAAGAGTAGCCAGTGTTTTAGGGAATTAATGACTAAACTTATTTCAGTGTATTTAGAATGCAGATAAACTTGGCATTACCTAAATGAAAAGTGGCCTGTATTTATTCTCAATCATACCAGTTATGTCAATATGCCTTAAACCAGAGCCAGGTCAGAAGCAGAGGACTAACTTAATCCATGCTGAATAATCTTTGCTTATTATTTGATGACCTTAGGCAACAGAAGCCAGCATAGTCTAACTCTTCAGTCACTTACAACTTTCTGAAAATGTCACCTGTCATTCTGAAATTGTCAAAAATTTGTCTCCATTCATGAGTAAACAAAGAGATATGTTTTCATTTTACTAAAGAATAATGAAAATTGAAATGCTGTACAACATTCTGATGATCTTTTTAAAGTAGTAGCCAATAAATGTAAGCAAATATTTAATAGATACGAAAAAAGAAAATATTGTATGAAATGATAGAAAACTATGTTAAAGTTGTAATTATGGACTTTATTGATTTTAAAAATACGGAAAAATATATACAGCTTTATTTCCTGTATTGCATGGTATTCAACTTGGTATTCTCAAGGACTATAAATAAAAAAATTATTCTGATGTGTAAATCAAGCTTTAATAGAATTCTAGAGACTCCTTAAAAATAGAACAGACATTTCTGAAGCTTATTCCTTGGTTGGGAAATAATGTTCTATACATAATGACTTAATAATGAAACTATTTTGACTGAAATATAGCACCACAAAACACAACTGTGGATCCAATTCCGAAAGGAGATTAAAATGTATATTTTTAATAATAAGTTTTCTTTAATTTTTATATTTTATTAAGGAGTTCAGAACAATACTTTACTTAAGCATAATCTTTTTCTGTTGTTATAAACTGTCACAGAGTTATCTAGATCAATCTATGTCCATGATGGGGGCGGGGGGGGGGGGGGGGGGGAGGCAGTAGGCCCCCTGGCCCCAGAAATGGGAAGGGAAAAGGAGAAGGAGGTAGGGAGATGGGAGCTGGGCTCAAGGTAACAAACAGAGCAGCACAACAATCTAAGGAGGAAAAACTTATTTTACTAACTATCGGAATGCAAGATAACACAGTATAATACAATCTAATTAAAATTGAGGCTAATAAATCAAGCAAAATAAGAGAGAGAGAGGTTTCCAAAGACCAAGAAGCCTACTTTGAAACTGAAGGCACCACAGCTTGGAAGCACAACCATACCCGCTGCCAGGCAGTGAGAGAGAGAGCAAGTGCCACTTCCGTGACGTATTTCCCTCTCTGACTATAACGTCCTCTGGGACATGTAGTTCTCTGTGCTCCACATGATGTTATGATGTAGAATACCAATAGCAAAAATTACAAAACCATGACAGAATCGTATACTTTTTAATTTATTATATTCCATACTAGATAGATTTCAGTGCTGAGTGGCTAGAATAGATACTGTTTTCTTTTCAGAGGTACAAAGACAATTATAACAAATACTTTTTTCCTTTAAAAATTATATTATACTATACAGTAAGTAAAGCACAAATGTAGCTTACCATAACAGCCAACTGCTCAATAAACAAAGGCAACTTACAAAATTAAAGCAAAAACAAACAAAAAACCCAAGCATAACTTATTATTTAATATAGGGCCCAAAACTTCACTCAAGCCACAATGAAATAAAAAAGATTATTTTATTGATTTATCAATTTGAGCAAGATTCCTTGATAATAAATAAATAAATAAATAAAATCTCTTTGTAAAGAATTTTTAGTAGTGTAAATTGCAGTATAATCCTTCCATAAATGTGATGAAATATTCAAAAATTAAAGTTATGTGTGCTTGTTGTTTGGACAGAAAAAGTAGAAATGGAAACTGACCTTATAATTAGGTCACAGTGACTTTTTTAAATTATCTGACTCAGGTCACAAGAATACCTTTTCTGAAAGAACACATTTTCTGACTCTTCATTCCTTTCTGTAGGACTTAAATACATAATTTATAAATGGTTAAGAAAAACAAACAAACAAACAAACAAAAAAACATAATTTTCTCACTCCTAGCCTTGGAGTCCACTTTATCCAGCTAGGGATTTCCTATCTCTTCAGAATTTTTCAAAATGTAATGTATTTGTTACAAGTATCTACTATAACATCAGAACGAGTGCTATGGAGTGTCTCAGAAAATAATTTGTTTTCTAGAAAGCTATGGAACATTCAGAAACACTTTCTATCTAATGAGACCTGGCAAAAATTTTAATTATGCCCTTTTCTTCTTTGGCTGTATATGCTTGCCTTAAATACTTATCATTGAGGCTTTTCAACTATTAGTAAGCACACCAAAATTTTTATTCTTATAAAAATAAGAAACTCTTAACTGAGAAAAGATAAATGGGCTGTGACTAATGCAGTACATGTCTGTGTCATTGTGTCCTGTCCTCATTTATCAGTGCCAAAGACAGTTAAAAACCTGCATCTCCTGTGTTCAGAGTTATGCATTATGATAGCTCATTGTGAGATATTTTAACAGACTACTAAAATTTAGGTAATTTTGACAATCCATCTGAAGATTGTTTCTTGTGGTAATGCATTAAACTAGATAGGCTAAGATTTGACTTAATCAGATCACAGTTCTGAAGACTTATGTATGAGGTTTGTCTTATCTCACTCCTTATGCCTGGATGTGTTTTTTGGTTCTTTATTTTATTTACTGCATTTTGTTCCTACTTGACTTCTCAGAGCAAACAGCTTCAGGCTTTCATGTTCAATTACTCCTCCGACCTTATATATACTAGGTTCAATATCTTCAATTTTAGGTTAATTTTCAAATATGAAAATAAGAATTTAACATGGTGAGTCCTGCCATACTCATTTTAATGCATATTTATTTGCTTATTCTCATTGATAAATAACGTAAATACTGCAAAGTCTTTGTAGTACTCCACGTACTTGATCTTTACACTTTTTTTTTTTTTGCACCTTCAGTTTTCAAAGCATTTTATTTCCATGTATTTTATTTTTGTGAATGTTAAATAGTGCCAAGTTTTAAATATTTCTAAAATGGAGGATATCAGAAATAAAAATTGTCTTTATCACTATTTTATTAGTAGGCACTTTTTGTGCTTTTGTTACTCCCATTGAACATCAGTGATCTTAGAAATATTTGTCAGCTGACAGGTAACATAAACTTCTATGCTCCTTTAGCAGTAAGTTTTATTGTCATTTCTGGCATCCTGTAAAAGCAAATTGTTTTTGTGAATTTGGATATGGTTAGATTTATCTGCTATAAGTAGACAAATGTTGAATGTAGTAGGCAGTGTGATATTTTATGGGTTAGTAGTTTAAAAATTTTTATTTATTTATTTATTTATTTATTTATTTATTTTGAATTTTGGAGACGCAAACTTTTCACTTGAGTGGTGATCAGAGGGCATAAAAATAAGTTACCTGCTCTTTATTTATGCTGCTAGCCTCAGAAGAATTATACATATAACTGGAGACTATTCATAGCTGGGAAAATGCAATCTCAAAGTTAGACTACCTTCGCAGAAAAATGTGCTAATTTAAAATTGAGTTGAAAGGTTTGTTGTAGTAGCTCCCGCGTCTGAGACGTGTTATGCTGGGGGCTAGCGATCTACCCTCACTGGTACCATTGCAACACTGACACAATATGAGGATGCAGCCAATGGCATTTATTACAGTGTGGCAGCTCCTTAAGTATACTTCTTGCTTTGTCTATGCCCCTTAAGTGTGCGTCTGTCATCACAGAGCAGGGGAGGTCCTACCACATCACATCCCGAGTCCTTGTTAACGCCTACTACAACAGTTTATTAATTTAAAAATTATTTTGTGTGTGTGTGTGATAAAAACATTCTATTTCATTATAGGCATGTACATCATCTAATGAAGCAGGATCTTAACCTCTCCTCAGTTTTTGGAGTATTACTACTTTTTGTATAGTAGGTCTAAGTACCAAAGTAAACATTCCATATTTAATCTATACCAAAGTGCAGCTAAAGGAATCAAGTGGGAATGTAAAAAAATGTGTTATTCATAAAGGAAATCATTAATTATAGAAGACCATAGTGTACCTGGTTTTATTATGGCTAAAAATAAGTAAGATAGAAATCGGATATTAAGCCATAACTCTCAGTTGTTCATAAGAGGCTAGATGAGAAGCGATCAAATACAAGAAAAGATGTTATTGAGAGTTAATATGAATGCCTATAGATAGAAAAAGAAAAAAGTTATTGGAGAAATGAAATAGGTAAGTTAATAAAACTCTTAAAAAATCTGTTGTGAGAATTTTCTAAATGAAATTTATAGCTGGAACCTAAACACATGAGTATATGATTTGCATTCTGTTATTCTTGTGGTGTATCTTCAAATGAAATGTTATTTATTCTTTCACTATGAAGAAGCCATTTTTATGGGGAAGAAGAAAAACCCAGTCTCCTGGAGAGAGCAAATATGGATTTGAAGTATGGATTTCACACAGTGGGTGGCGACACACTGGAGCAGGTTGCCCACGGAGGTTGTGGATTCCCCATCTCTGGAGACTTTCAAGGCCAGGCTGGATGTGGCTCTAGGCAGGCTGGTCTAGTGGTTGGTGGACCTGCCTGTCTCTGGACAGCTTCTTCCCCTTACATCTAATCTGAATCTGTACCGGAAGAGGTTTAGATTGGACATAAGGAAAAACTTTTTTTCTCAGTGAGTGGTCAGGCACTGAAATGGCCTGCCCAGAGAGGTGTGAGAGTTGTAGTCCCTGGCAGTTTTCAAGAGACACCTGGATGAAGAGCTACAGGATATGGTTTAGTGGCTTGTGATACCGATGGTAATGAGAGGTTGGACTAGGTGATCTTGTAGATCCCTTCCAACCTTGTTATTCTATGATTCCCAGTCTTACTACTCTCTCTCTGGGATTTTCAATCTTCTGCAAAAGTAAAAGGGGGCCCCAGTGGGGAAGCAGGGAGAAGAGAGGGATATTCTCTTCCTCAATGCTCCCTTGAATTAGAAGGGAAAAAAAGCCCATGCTTACAGGTAAACTCCTTGGTAGGAATGGCAAACTGCAGGTTTGTGGGTTCTGAACTTCCCAGGGAAGTTGGCTTGATCCAAGTGTCAAAATCTATAAGCAGCTTCAGTGGCAGAAGTGTCCTGTGGCTTTCCTGCAGGTGTGTTGGTGTGCAGGTGTTGCTCATGCTGCTCAGTGTGAGGGCAGTGATCCACAAACCTTAAAATCTTTGAACAAGTATTGACCTGTGAGGCTGTAATGGCCCTTGGAGCCTTCACAGCCCATTGGCTGATGTCTGTCACACATTACTCTGTAGTAGCTCCATAATAAAGAGTAAAATTTATTTATTTATTTATTTTTAAGTTGGTAATTATATCTCTCCACAATAGAGTGCATTGGCTCCTAATGCTAAAATACAGTTTTAAAGTAATGTAACAAGAGACTGCTTAATGTCTCTGGCAGTCTCTGGGCTGAGAGAAAATCCTCTGCTCTTTCTCCAGTATTTTCTTTCTACTGGCAAGCTCAAATTACAGTACCCTGTTTAAGGAGTTGACATTTCTCCCAGGGTTCTCTGCATTGTGCCAGACCCTTATTTGATATTATGGGTCTCCTCAAAATAATGCTTTGGTCTGTCCCCATCAAACCTGCTTTTCAGGAAGTTGATTTCCTTACTGTTTATAAGCTCCCTTCAGTACTGGAAAGTCACAATGATTTCTTTCTGGAGCCTTCTCTTCTCCAGGATGATCAAGTCCAGCTCCCTCTGTCTTTCTTCATAGGAGAGGCATTCCATCCCTCTTCTCAACCAGTTCCAAAACCTCCATGTCTTTCTTTTGCTGGGGACCTCAGGCCTGGATCCAGTACTCCAGACAGGGTTTCATGAGGGCAGCAGAGAGGGACAATCCCAATCCATACCTTCATTTCAATACAGTCCAGGATATGGATGGATTTCCAGGCTGAAAGTACACATTGCTGGCTCATCTTAAGTTTTCATCTACGTTTATATATCTGTCTAAAACCAACAGAAGCAATGCAAAGAATGGCACCTACTTGTAAATATAAGTCATTCAGCTTGCCTATTCCTTGGTTGCTGAAAGCCAATCATATTTCTTCACCTTAAATGCATAGATAAAATTTATTATGTTTGACTATAAAATCCTTGACTGTACTTCACCTTTTCCTCTCTTCTCACTTAAAAATCCATAAATTCAGAATAATATATTCTCCTTCTGTTATCTGGATTTTTTATTTTTATTTTTTTGTATGTGTGTGATATTTCTGTTTAAATATAGAAAAGGAGAAGAGAGACATAATTCCAATGCATGAAGAAAGTGAAATTCAGCATAGAAATATTCAATTCAAAACACTGACTTGCTGCAAAGGCATGACCACAGAAACTTATTTGTGAGATGGTAAACCTGACAAAGCAGCTGTGTGTAGAAAACCAAAGAAAAAAGCAGGGAAATTATATTTTATTCTTTCAAAATTTTGGTGGAGAAATACTCTCTCTCTCTATCTCTCTCTCTTTTCAGCCAGCCAGAAAAGAAAATGGCATTTTCTTTTCTGTCTAGTAGATCAAGTGACTACCAAAGGGTACGAAATATTGACATCTATTTTTAACAGTTTAATATGATCTGCTTCATCACTAGAATCACTGCAAAATTCCTATGGATGAAAGGAGTAGTCTTCAGTTTTCACTGGATTTACCTCTCTTTGCTTTCATGAATGTGAAGGTGGGAAGAATGAAAATAGAGGGATTGCATAATTGACAGATATCAGCTATTGGAAGGTTATATCCCCCTTAGGACTTAATCTACGTTGTTGGCAAAGCCAGTAGAATTTTAAGCCCAAGATGTGATAAAGAGCAAAAATACCCTGTCACCAAGATTAATTACATTTCAAGTGTGGCAACAATTTGTTTAAATTAAACAGTTTTATATGTCTACTCCTATAAATTGCATCTAGTAGGTTCAAACAGGCTTAGATCTTAAACACTTTATGTGTTATTCCCTAGCTGCGAGTGCATTTGGCCCCAAATGAAGAAAATCTAGAAATTCTTCAAGGTTAGCATTCTAGACTTTTTTATATGTTTATTTCCACTTTTCTCCCCTTCTCTCTACAGTTGTTAGAACACAGAGTATCTTGTTACAACTGCTTCAGTGGAATGTCTTTGCAATTGTTAAAATGCATAGGTTGTTTTTTTTTTTATCATTTTTTTTCTGCAAAAGCATCTGAATAATTTGATAAAGTTCCACTAAAAATGATGAAGATGTAAAATCTGACAAATAATAAGAATTCTATCCAGATACATGTTTTTAATGTCAAAGAAATAAATTTCAAGACTGTGTATTTGCTCAGCTTTTAAATTTAGTGAAGGAAAAAGGTATTTTCTTTTAAAGTACAACAGATTATTATTAATTAAAAGCTATTAAAAATAATAATCTTTCACACAATTTTCCAGGTGAAAAAGAAGAAATATATAACCCCTAGTGAATGTACGTCATCTCCCTCCCACATCTTGCTATTATGGCATTTGTCTTCCAAAATATGAATGGATTGGAAACAGATCTCAGAAATCAATCTCTTTGCATACGTTAATTTCTGATTGAGAGCAAAAATACAGTGGAAGTTAAACTTATGCAAACTCAGACCAAACTGACCTCCTTTTTGGTTGCTTATTCTTGATTTAAT
The DNA here is from genome assembly GCF_039878825.1 of Excalfactoria chinensis. NCBI lineage: Eukaryota > Metazoa > Chordata > Aves > Galliformes > Phasianidae > Excalfactoria > Excalfactoria chinensis. Next base: position 18,123,036 of record NC_092828.1, on the reverse strand, counting down.
TCTTTACTTTTGTATTTACTCACCACATACATTACTTTCTTATTCCCAGTGAGAATCCAGTACCCTAGTTTCTCGAAGTGGGGGGGAAGGGGGGGGGGGGGGGGGAAGACAAGGGAACTATCTAATTATAAGAGAAGAAAAGAGGAAAAAATTAAATCCAGAGTTCTTTCTGTACTGTTAGATAATGGAGAGTTCTTCTACTCATATTAATATACACTTGACCAGCTGTAATCTCCTTTCTGAATTTGCTAATGCAAACAAGTAATATGATGAAATGGGCAGACTTGATTTTTCAATGTAAAATACATCAAGCAGATAGTAAAGAAGTGTGGTAAATTAACTTTTTAAAAAGAATACCAGTTTATGATAATTACACTTTTTTTTTCTTTATTATTTTTGCTATCCATTCAAACAATTTTTAACCTCATAAAGCTGAGAACTGAGTACTGAGAAATCCATTTTTTCTTAAAATTCTTGCACTGTAACAAATTTTAGGAATTATTGTTTAAAAAAAAAAAAAAAAAGACACTGAAAATTAAATGAATTTTTTAGTCTTCTGGAAATCTGAAGTTCCAGCTTCTTGGGAACCACTTCAGAACTGAGAGTTTATGCCCAAAGCAGTCTTAAGCAGTTGCTGCCAGAATGTCAGAAATGCAGGGCTCTATGCCAGCTCAGCTGAATTATTTAGATGCCCTGAACATCCTGAAGAAACCCTTCCTCTGTGGATTGTCTTGGCTAATGAAAAATCTAGGTAGCTAGGTATCCAGTTTTATAGCAGATAGCCAACATTTTCAGATTGCTGAAGAGATAAGCTTGCTTTTGAGAAATGTTCTAGGAAATCTACCTGGTTTCTGTCAAAAAAATCAGGAAAATCAGCACCATTCTACAAAATTAAACAATTCCATTAAGCTTCCTTTGTAGCACTTTCTAATAACAATGCAGGGAAAGCAATTGCTCATTTTAGTAATACATATTCAAAGTAAGAAAAATCTGAAAAAATAAAATGAAACATGAAGGTGTGTCATTTTAAAAAGATGTCTAAGTAGGATTCGGTGTCCAAGCAGCATCTCTGAATGTTAGTGTTAACAAAATTATTTTTATTCCTTACATATTCCACCTCATTAGAGGTAAATAGCTTACTTACTATATAATCATAGAATCACAGAATGGTTTGGTTAGGAAGGAACCTCAAAAATCATCTAGTTCCAATCTCCCTGCTGTGAGTAGCATTGTCAAGCATTAAATCATGCACTAGATTAGGCTGCCCAGGGTCTAATCCAGGCTGGTCTTGAATACACCCAGTGATGGGCATACATAATTTCTCTGGGCAGCCTGTGCCAGTGCCTCATCACCCTCTCTGTGAAAAACTCCCCTCAGACATCTGATGTAAGTATCTCCTCTTTTAGTTTAAAATTTTCCCCTGTTCTATCCATGTAAAATGCTGCTGTCTTCTTTCACATCAGCTTTCTTTAAAAGGCCCTCCTTTGGACCCACACCAAAAGCTATGTATAACTTCAGTTTTGCATTATGAGTTATATAATTTTACCATGGATAAGATCTGATATACTAAGTTATAGTTTTTCAATGCTATTGAGGTTTATTGTATTATTATTTATTGTATTACTGTTTTTTTGAAAAATTATATGGGACTATCCAGTTCTTAGAAGTCTATCATAAAATCATCAAAATAATAAAATATCCTTTTTTTGATTAAGTTATTTACATGCTAGTTAAATTTTCATGCTGCTTCACCCATTGTACTTCCTAGCTACCATGAATGGTTTCTCTGTGTTAAGTCTCAGTCTTCAGTTTAGGAATGAATTATTTCAAGTAGATTAATCTAAGGTATGAAGAAACAAGATTATGTAAAATCAGGATAAATATCATGGTCTATTTATAATAATAGAATCATAGAATCATAGTATTACCCAGGTTGGAAATGACCTTGAAGATCATCAAGTCCAACCGCAGACTAACCATAGTACCCTAATAATAAAGTAACTTTGATTAAACTAGCACCCTTCTCTCATGTGAAGTAACAGTCAAAATAATTCTACAAGTCTTTTTTTTTTTTTTTTCCAGAAATGTTCTAAGTGAGGGACTAAGTAACACACTAAATTATTTTACCTACCCCCTTCCACCGGTAAAACAGTGCTTCCCAATGTTATGGACAATATTATGTCTTAGACTTAAACTTATGTTCAGTCCAAGATGTACTATCCTTACTGTGTTTTTCCTGTAGAATACTGAATATTTCTTTCTTTCTTTTTTTCATGAAATTTTGTATATTGAGACAATAGGGACAATAGGTCCTTGTGAACTCAGGAAAAGATTTCCAGCCTCAATAAGGAATTCCCATTTACTGCAACATATTTTTACAATCACAGTAAGTACCACTGAAACATATATGATAGATTTACTGAGGGTATGATTTACATGTCCCTCATATGCAGAAATAGATCTGAAAGATTGACATTGGTCATTGGTCTTCTTTCTATATGGTACGGGAAAGCAAAATTTGAGTTTTTTATAGAGTGGAATATCCAGGAATTTTGTTAGAATCTTTAAACGCATTTACTTGTTTAATTAATGTAACACTCCATTTTTATGAATTTGTATTGAACAAGGACTGTAATAAAGTCACTCAGTAAATTATTCATTTGATAATCTTTCTTCAAAGCTTGCTATCTAATTCAATTTCCGATAGAAGTTGCAAAAATACTCTCTATGGTGATCTAACATTACTACTCATTTTCTGGTTCTTGCCTTTAACTTCACCATGCAATCTATCATACCCTCTTTGAGCTCCCACTAAACACAATTCTGATATTCTCCATACCAGCAGCTGCATTAATTTGGCTCATTATTTATTATTTTCTGCACAGGTCTTGGTTTCTACTTTTCCACTAGAGAGTAATTGCATAAGATACCATTATCTAATAAAGCAATATTTAATCCTCTGTTGTTCCACTAGGCAGAGGGTGTGTTCAGATCTGGTAACTATTAAGACTTAGACATTTTTTGCCTGTACATATAAGTGGACAAGAGTCTTTTGGTATGAGAATATATTCATTAGAGCTTGAATCTGTTTCAGTTTTCTTTATGAGCTTCATACTGGAAAAAAAGTAATGAAGGATGCCTCAGTAATGAAAGTAATGAAGGACCCCCTACTAGTGATAAAAGCAAGGAGAGGAAGCTGTCATTTCAAAGTGCTTTCCTTTCTTCAAGACATCTATACAGGTTTAATAAGGCTTAGAAAGATTTTAAAGCACTGTTTTTTTAACTTATGAAATGTTTCCTTCAGCCTTTTGTAAATCTAGTTGTTTCTTCCTAAAAGATAGTTAATTACACGGGAGTTCTTTTAACTCTGTTTCATTCCTGAACCCTTTATTACTATGTTTTTCTTTTAGATAAAATTTTAGCTTCATTTAGCATGGACAGTATGCTAAAATGATAACAAAACTTTCTGGGAAAGAAGCTTATAATCTTGTGCTTTCATAGTTAAAAATTTCAAGGAAGGTAAACACCTAACGCTTCTGCAGTGTGAAGAAGGAAGCTCAAAATCAGATAAATTTTAATCACTGTTGATACATAGGCACCGTTAAATGAATAATGGTGACACGTAGGAAGTAACTTATTTGGTGTGGGCTTTTTTGATGTACTTTCTGCTATGTGAATTCAATATTAAAAATAATTAGGTAAAGCATAAAGAACTTATTAAGAAGAGGGATAATCTAATCTATGGATAAATTCATATCATGAGTCATTCTGGTTTTCAACTAAGGTGTAATGATAATAATAGAAGACTGAAAATAATTGTGAGTTTTGATAACGTTAAGAACTGCCAATATGAAATTTTTTTAGACCACTGAATGAACTATACCTGTAAAATTGTAGCAACTTATCTGGCAGGTCCTTCTTCAAAGTCATTGGCCTAAAAAGCACCTTACAGTTTTCAGGCTACATTAGATATTCTACTACTTTTCAACTCTTTAGCGTGTTATTTTTCTGTCAATTTTTCATTGTTTCTTTCTTTTCTCCCTTTCAAAATCAGGAAAACTCTTTATTTTTCATGTATTTGAGTACTTTGCCATCCTTGTTATATTTCTTTTATGTAAGTATGCTCTGTATACTTTAAGAAGCTATCTTTAGAGATGTTAAACAGCTGCAGCTCTCGATGATCTCTGTTAAGAAAGAACATTGCAGAAGTATATGTAATCTGTTCTTCCTGTCATTGTTTTGGGAGGGAAAAGTGATGTGAAGACAGTTAAATTACTCTTCATATGTAAGAGCTTGATTATAAAAGATATGCCAAATGCTTTTAAGGCTCTACAATATACCAGTGAATATGACTGAATTTTAGGTACATTTAGAAGAATTTTAAATTTCCATGTTATGTCCTCTTTGGAGAGATGCACTTACATACAAAAAAGTTGGAAAATTTGAGTCTTTGCAATTTTTATTTTTATTTTATTTTTTTTTCTTCTTGGTAAATCTACACCGGGGAAAAGAAACAAAAAAACATGTAAATAGATGAGCCTTATCATGGTTTACTGTCCAGATGGAGATGACTGGTGTCCCACAGGAGTCTGTACTGTTGCTCTATTATCTTTGTCAGTGACACTGCCAGTGGGATCAAGTGCACTCTCACTTTATATATTTATATGTGTGCCCCCGGTGGCGCATGGTGTTAGAACCGCCGCTTGCAACACTGGAGGCCCGGGTTCGAATCCCCCTGTGGCGCAAGTGGTAGAACTGCTTCTCTGCTACACTAGAGGGCTCGAATCCCGGGAGTTGGACTCGATGATCTCTAAGGTCCCTTCCAACTCGCACGATACTATGATACTATGATATCAGTGCAAACCTCAGTTTATGTTGTCACACTCTGGATGTAATCCAGAGAAATTTGTACAGACTCAGGCAGTGGGCCCAGATGAAACTCACTGAGGCTCAACAAAGACAAGTGAAAGTCTTGCACCTGGGTTACAGAAATCCGTGCTATCAATTCAACCTTGGGGATGAAAGGATTGAGTACATCTCTCCTGAAAAAACTGTATCTGTATGTGTAAGGGAAACATTAATCAGAGGTTCAGACTGTGATCAACAATCTGAGGGAAGCAATGAGTCAGCTGCAGGACCACAGGTGAAGGTAATTCAGCTGTGCTTTCCTAGATACCATTTAAGGATTGACCACCACTTAGGTAGCATCACTTTCTGGAGATTGCTCCTTTGTGGAGTTTTTGTGGTGAGCCCCAACATAGGTGAGCATCCATCCCAACTGAAAGCCTCAGACTGATGAGTCTTTTCTTAGATACCCTCTGGCTATTTACTCTGTAATTACAACTATACACTTGTATTATTCCAACTATACAGTAAAGGAAGAAAGAGACAGACTATTTAGCATGGTTTCAAGCAAAGAGAGGAGTGTTAGCTTGAACACAGAGAAAAAGATTTTACAATAACGGTAGTGAAGCACTGATATAATTTGCTCAGAGAGGCTGTTGATGTGCTGTACATGGACACACTCAAGGTCAGGCTAGGCCATGCTCTAAGCAACCTGATTCAGCTGTAGATGTCCCTGTTCTTTGCAGGGAAGTTAGACTGGATAACTTTTAAAGGTCCCTACCAACTCAAATGATTCTATGATTCTGAGCATCTCCTCTTCCATGTATATTTTAAATATTTGATCTATGCAGATATAGAGACTTCCATGGCAAACTGCAGCTTGTTTTTTTTTTTTTTTTTTTTTTTTTTTTGTGGGGGGGGGGTTGCATTTTTTTCTTTTGTTTTTGTTAATCTGTTTCCTAAGTACTTCTAAACATAAGACAAAAAAAAAAAAAAAAAAAAAAAAAAAAAAAAAAAAAAGGTTAGTTTTGTGAAGGGCACTCTTTGAACAATTACTAGTCATTGATGCAGCAATACTTATTTCCCCACCATTATAGCTCACTGATTTATTTATTTATTTATTTTCCAGTTCTACTTTCTTAAACATCATATTTCATTGCACATTTTATGATTGCATAAAACTGACAGGTGAAGAATCTATACAAAACACGTAAGTTATTGTAGAAGGAGACGCCAAGAACTTCTAAAATACATTTAAATTGTCACATTCAGAAGGTGTTTATACTTCAGGAAGGGCAGTTAAGCCTTAGGAAATGAATGCCTGAAGCAGACTAAATTCAAAGACTTTGAAATAAAAATTTAAATCCCTTCTTAGTGCTTTTAGTTAGAAGTGTAAAACAGTCTTCACATTAAGTAATTAATACTGTATAAATAATCATCTCTAAAGGTCTTTTTAACATTTTTGCAAATAGTCTTGCACAGGTCAAAATTATTTCCCCATCACCTCCATCCCCTTATAAGGAGAGGTTGTGGTAGAAATACTTAGTTAGCCCCTTAAGGTTCCATTCACCTGAAAAGTAGCTGTGACCTTCTGTACAGAGCAAGTCTATAACAAAGCAGCAGGTGGTGTCTCTGTGGCACTTTAACCTGTGAATTGCTTTAAGCTGTAAGGTTACTTGGCATACAAAGTACACTTGTGGTATACTGATGCAAGCCAGCCTGGTCCTGGTGAGGGTAATGGGAAATCATACTGTCTTGTAGAAAATTGAAAACACGGACTTTTTACTGACACTGCTAATAAATACCAAAGATAAAGTACTGAGAAATTTTTTTTCTCTTAAGGAGAAAACAAATTGATGTTAGAAAAGCTGAGATATTTAATTAACTATGATTCCCCAATTTAATATCTAGAAAGACCCTAGTAGAATATCTCAAGTTTCTTTTTATATTATTTATTTTTAAATTTTCAACAGATTTTTGAAATACTGTTCCAGAAAATATTTCCTTTACATGCAAGCATTTTCATTCAAGAAAAATGTATTATTCAACAGTTTGCTGTTTCTAGTCTGTGGTCAGAAATATCACATTAAGAGAAGAAAATTCCAGTTTCCAGTGGCTGAAAGTGTTCTCATGAAGGGGGGGGGGGGGGGGGGGGGCGGGGAATTGCAGTGCTGAGATCATGACCAAAGCTAATTAGTTCAACAATCCTCTTTGCTGAGATGTGAAGAATTGATATACTTCTGGGTCAGATCTCTTTTTGAAGAAGGAGAAGTGGAAAAGTGAGAAAAAGAAATGACAGAAGGCAGGAATTTACCAGTTTACCATTGAATATATGAAAACTAAGGTTTCTTTATTTTTTCTGGCAAGCTAGGGGAGATATTTTATTAGGGTATGTAGCAACAGAATGAGGGGGAATGGCTTTAAAATTGAAAAGTTTTAGACTAGATATTAGAAGAAATTTTTTACTGTGATGGTGTCTCACCCCAATTTATAGGAGGGAGAAGAGGTTCTTTGGTATATGTATACCCAGCATGAGATTAAGAAACAAAGGTTCAAGTGTTGGTCCAACCACTTTATTACAAATCTTAATCAGGCAGATGGGGAAGGGTGGACAATTTAGGGTGATGGGGAAGGGAAGGCAGGTGATAGAAAAGATAGAAAGAGGCAAGAATTTCATAAAGTGGGGATAGTCACCACCAGGATCCAGCAGTGGTCCCATTGCAAGATCTTCTGATGGTCCAAGGCAAAAGTGCAGGGGGGATAACAGCAGCAGTGTGGCCAGCCTTGGGCAGTAAGTGTGTAGTGGGAATAAGCTGCAGGGTAAGTCTGAGAGGGAGGCAGCAGTTCTTGGGTAGCAGGCCCAAGAGAGTCTGTCAGCAAGCAGGACTTCTGTAGTGAGGGATCTGATGGCAGACACCTTCTTGTTCTTCTTCTGCATGAAGGTCTCAGGTTGTGAAGAATCTGATGTCAGAAAACCTAACTTCATAGTTGCTGATCCCTTTTTTATCCTCCCTTTTTTCTGCCTACATGACATCTCTGGGTGTACCCCTTGAGATGGCCATCTTCTTCAAGATAAGCCCACACGAAAGACTGCCATTCATCTGCAGCTTATCTCTCTCTTGTTGTGCCAGCCTTTTCCATCTGTGTCCCTCAGAGAAAGGATTTTTCAACCCTTGACCAGGACTTGCTTGGACTTGGTCATCTGTGTCCTTCTGCAAGCTTTGAGTAAATGATATAAAAGAATTATCACTTAAAGTGGGTAATGAGACACTTGCACACGTTGCCCAGCAAGGTTGTGGATGCCCTCTCCCTGGAAACATTTAAAGCCAGGATGGAAGGGGCTTTGAGCAATCTAGTCTAGAGGGAGCTATCATTGCTTATGGTGGGAGGGTTGAAACAGGGTGATCTTTAGCATCCCTTCCAACCCAAACCATTCTATGATTGGTATTATTTTAGTGCAGACTCCTTCTCATGAAGCTTCCTGAAAGATATTGGCTATTTCTGGTGCTTTAGACACATCTTTGCTCCTGAGCAAGTAGACAAGTAGTGCTTTCTGAAGTCTGTCTGTTTTGTTCAATGAGAACAGTCTGTTTCTGCCTTGAATATTTTGTTTGAGCCATAATCTACAGGAAGGTAGAGCAAAGCAAGACTGCTTTCAGTTTAGATATGACAGAGAGGTCTCCCTAACTGACATGGGGAGTAGTGGAAAATCTGTGTATTGAGGGAAGAGATTACATTGGGAAGTGGTGATAAAGGAGTTCATAATACTACATTAAAATACCTGCTAAATCCTGGTTAAAGTTAAGCTATCTCCCATATATACATACATATATATTTGAGGTAATTATTGATTAATAAAGAATAAAACTTTCAAGAAGTCTATGGTTTTTTTTGTTGTTTGTTTTTTTTTTGTTTGTTTGTTTGTTTGCATAATAACTGCTTATGAGTGTTTTAAACCTTTCTAATCCTGAGATCCTCTGCTGTATGAAGCATGAGAGGGTTAATTGACCAGCATTCAAGCTTAAGTAACATATTTTCCTAGTATATTCAGTTCAGTGCAAACCATGTTCTTCTGCATTTTAGTCTGAAACCTTTTATTTTTAAGAGGAACTGTCTATTCTATGAACTCAGACGGCTTTATTTATTTATTTATAATTTAGGAGAAATGTTTCACATCATTCAGAAGTTACTCTATCCTTCTTTTCCTCTTGGATTCTTGTTCATTTGTTTTTTGCCAATTTTATAAGAAGTAAGTATGTATTTTTTTTCAAGTTAAAAAATGTTTTTTTTTTTTTTAGGATGGAAAAAGGAAGCATACTAACATTTCAAAATGGAGTTGTTTTATTGAAAAAGTAAAATATTTTTACATATTCAAAGTACTACCTCTGTTTTACAGTTAAAGCCATTCGTTGAGTTCTGCTAATTTCATTGCCAAGTCTAACGCACTTCTGTTTTAGTAGATTTAATTCTTTAAAAGAAAATAATAATAATAATTTTAAATGAAAAAATTAAAAATGAGTGTATATTTATAATTATCAAAGTACAGTAACATTTTCATGCTCATATATTTTCCACTTCAGTATTACTTGACAATCTAATTTAAAAAGAAGTGTTCCCATTCTGTTTTAAAAGCACTAGATATATCATACATTACTGTCAGTGCATAAATGATTTATACATTCTTCTCAGTCATAAATTATTATCTAAAATTATTTGAATATTTAGTTTGTTTAATGTTTTGTTGTTCTGTTTTTTCAATTCAGTATTATAACAATTGCAAGGACTTTAGATAGAGAAGATTTTATTTATTTATTTAGAACAGGAGTAGATTGTAATATAATATAATAGCTCTAACAGCAGAACAAATTACTGTTCTCCTCTTTCTATATTTGTTATTGTTTGTGAAAACTCATTGGGTTTACATTAAGCACTGATTTTGTATCTTTAATGGTTTATTTAATTCTTTTAACTGAATCTGGAACATTAGCAAGATTTAAATCTTTCTCTCTTAATAGGTTTTCTCCTCTCTCTTGGAGTTATTTGTCTTTTTGGATATTTAAATATGAATCGTTCTGTGAGCCAGTGAACTGGAAGTCCACATAAAGATAAATTCCTGCAAAGCAGTTTCCTGCTTATCATTTGGTTCTCAGGGGTTTTGCTTTCCAAAGGCAATAACAGTTGCTGCCAAAATATTTGTCCCCAGTCCAAGTATTTATCAATTGCAGAAAATGCTTTATCCAAAGCTGTAAAATTAGGGAGAGTATTTGATATGGTTGGTAAGTTATAGAAGGTCCATTCTTGATCCAAACTCCAAAAGGCTCAGTAGAACTAAAAGTGGCAGGAATCCCATGTAAATGACCTCAATTATGTGAAAAATCAATTAATGTATTCCCAGGCCTAGTATCACTGTGGAATAAGGAAGTTCATAATGATTTAATGGATCTTCCACTGTTTCTACCTTTAGTGATTTTACTACTGCTGTATATAATCAGGCCAAAAAGAGCAAAAAAATGAAAAATTTAGAAAGTATATTAGCACTGCATAAAATGCTGTCTGTATGTTCTTAGCAATTTCTAATATAGTATATATAATGATTATTCATGATTATGTATGTTTCCAAAATTAAATCAAGATGAGCTACAATAACATTTTCTTTGCATATGTATAAATAGTGTGGATGGTCTAGACTGAATAAGTGATAAAGCACAATGTGTTAGGTGTTAAATTGCCTCAGAAAATTATTGTCTTAATCTTTATCTCTCAGAGCTCATGGTCACAGGCATCACAATACTCTTCTGTTAGGTGGATGGGTGGGATTTTAAGTAAGAGTGAGAGAAAAGAATATTTTTTCATAAAGGAGGATTCCCAAGGGAGCCCATATCACCGCGATGAAAGCAAGTTTGTTACACTGCTAATAGGTGACTATTTCATTTCTGATTTCATAGTGTGACTATTATGTCACTCCAGTTTATATTTAGAAGCTAATTTTACCTTTTAAAAATCTTTCAGGAAGAGCAAATTGTTTAATCCCAGGAGATCATTAATGGTACCTATCTTAAATGGCAGAGAAAAATCCATGGGAATTTTAGTTAATCAGAGGGTAAATACATAGTTGCTATCATATTAAATGTGTCTAAAAATAGTGCTTAGTTTTTTCAATAGGACTTCAACAAGATTTATTTAATATATTCTCATTCTTTATTTTACCTGCCTCATCATGAAAGAGTGGATTGCTAAGCTCAACATAGGTTGAGCTTGAAATATGAAATGTAGTCTCTATTTGTAATTTGATGATTATTACTATTTTTAGTAAATAGGATTAAAGCATTTGTTTGGCTCCCTCCAAATTTCAACATCTGTGGAAGGTTTCTTGTACCTTGTAATTCAGTAAAAGGCCTTAGCAACGGTCTCTGACTGCTTCATTTATTACTGTAACACTTGGTACAGCATTTTGAATTGTTACAAAGATTAAGACTGCTTTGAGTTTGGTGGGTAATGTTACTCATTGTCTGCAATGTCTTTCTTTGTGGTAATAATCCTTTTTCTGATATTGTCACAGATTATCTAGATTTACCTGTATCCGTGACAGGGCAGCTGCCCCGTAGGGCCTCCCCTCCCCTCCCGGGGCCCCGGAAAGGAAGGGAAAATAAAACAGTGGCAGCAATCTAAGGAGGAAAACTTATTTTACTAAATATGATATCGGAATACAATGATTGAGGCTAATTAATTGAACAAAACAAAGAGAGAGAGTCCCCGAAAACCGAGAGGCCTACTGTGAAGTCTAGGCGACATGGCAGGAATGCTTCTCACTCCCTGAGAGTCCAAGAGAGAGAGAGCGTTCCAGCCTGAGAGTGAGATTATATATGTCCTCCTCCCGTGACTTATCTCTGGCCGCGGCGTCCTCTGGGATATGTAGTTCTTCTCCGAGAGCTGAGCACCTGGGATGCTACTATTCTACGGAACTGGAGTATGGATGATCCATACTGCACATGATGTTATAATGTGGAATATTGACAGCAGCACCACAAAACTATGACATTCCACCCCTTATTCTACATTATTACATCATGGTTAATATATATATACATATATACACGTATATAAAACTATGATAGCTAAATAGTACATTTAAATGTAACATAATTGAATGTATAATTATAATAACTAAAACACACTACACATGCAAATATATACATAGATACATAGAATTATTGACTGCACTCCCCCAGCATCAAATTCCCTTGTGGTACACATTGAACATCCCCATCCTTCTGCATTACCCACCAAGTGCACCCAGGTCCCTGGGCAAAAACAGTTCCACGGACAGGTTTTCCTTTTCCGGAGGCTGGAAGGACCCAAACAGCTTTTCCCAACATGTTCCTTACATGTACAACAGGGACCTTATCTCCTTCTATTGTGTGTAGGGGGCTAGATTGGCTAGGACCATCACGATTAACAGATCCTCTTGTATTGACCAACCAAGTGGCTTCTGCCAGGTGCTTTTCCCAGTGCTTAAATGTTCCACCACCCATTGCTTTCAACATTGTTTTCAACAACCCATTATATCGTTCAATTTTACCAGAAGCTGGTGCATGGTAGGGAATATGATAAACCCATTCAATGCCATGATCTTTGGCCCAAGTATTTATAAGGGAATTTTTGAAATGTGTCCCATTATCAGATTCAATTCTTTCTGGGGTGCCATGCCGCCACAGGACTTGTTTCTCAAGACCCAGTATGGTGTTTCGGGCGGTAGCATGGGGTACTGCGTATGTTTCAAGCCACCCAGTAGTTGCCTCCACCATGGTGAGCACATAGCATTTACCACTGCGAGATCGTGGCAAGGTGATATAATCAACCTGCCACGCCTCCCCATATTTGTACTTTTGCCATCGCCCTTCCTCCCAGAGAGGTTTCATCCTCTTGGCTTGTTTAATTATGGCACATGTTTCACAGTCATGAATAACCTGTGCAATAGCGCCCATAGTTAAGTCCACCCCTCGGTCTCTGGCCCACTTATATGTTGCATCTCTTCCTTGATGGCCCGAGGTCTCATGGGCCCATCGAGCTAGAAATAGTTCACCTTTATTTTGCCAGTCCAAGTCGATTTGAGCCACCTCAATTCTGGCAGCTTTATCTACCTGATGGTTGTTTTGTTGTTCTTCAGTAGCCCGACTCTTGGGCACGTGTGCATCCACGTGACGCACCTTTACAACCATACGTTTTGTTCGGGCAGCAATGTCTTTCCAAAGTTCAGCAGCCCAAACAGGTTTACCCCTCCGCTGCCAGTTCTTCTGTTCCCACTGCTGTAACCACCCCCATAAGGCATTTGCCACCATCCATGAGTCAGTATAAAGATAAAGCATTGGCCACTTCTCCCGTTCAGCAACATCTAAGGCCAGCTGGACAGCTTTTACCTCTGCAAACTGACTTGATTCTCCCTTACCTTCAGTGGCCTCCGCAACCTGTCGTGTGGGGCTCCACACAGCAGCCTTCCATTTGCGATGCTTTCCTACAATACGACATGATCCATCAGTGAACAGGGCATATTTCTTTTCATTTTCTGGTAGCTCGTTGTATGGTGGGGCTTCTTTAGCACGTGACACCTCTTCTGTTGGTGACGTTCCAAACCTTTTACCTTCAGGCCAGTCCATGATCACCTCTAAAATTCCTGGACGGTTGAGGTTCCCCATCCGCGCTCGTTGTGTAATCAGTGTAATCCACTTGCTCCAGGTGACATCGGTAGCATGATGGGTGGAGGGAACCTGTCCTTTGAACATCCAGTTCAGCACTGGTAGCCGAGGTGCCAGAAGGAGCTGCGTTTCAGTACCAACTACTTCGGAAGCAGCCCGAACCCCCTCATATGCGGCTAAGATCTCCTTCTCAGTTGGAGTGTAGCACTCTTCAGACCCCTTATACGCTCGACTCCAAAATCCCAGGGGTCGGCCTCGGGTCTCTCCTGAGGCCCTTTGCCACAAACTCCAAGTGGGACCTTTCTCTCCAGCAGCAGTGTAGAGGATGTTCTTTACATCCTGTCCCGTTCGTACTGGCCCCAAGGCCACGGCACGGGCTATCTCTTGTTTTATCTGCTCAAAAGCCTGCTGCTGCTCAGGGCCCCATGCAAATTCATTCTTCTTCCGTGTTACATGATAAAGGGGGCTTACAATGAGGCTGTAGTTTGGAATGTGCATCCTCCAAAAGCCCACTACACCCAGGAAGGACTGTGTCTCTTTCTTGTTAGTTGGTGGAGACATGGCAGTGATTTTGTCAATCACATCTGTTGGGATGTGACGACGTCCATCCTGCCACTTTATACCTAGAAACTGAATTTCTTGGGCAGGCCCTTTTACTTTGCTTTGCTTAATAGCAAAACCAGCTTGTAGAAGAATTTGGATAATCTTCTCTCCTTTTGTGAAAACTTCCTCTGCTGTATCACCCCACACAACAATGTCATCAATGTACTGCAGGTGCTCAGGAGCACCACCCTGTTCCAATACAGTTTGGACCAACCCATGGCAAATGGTTGGGCTGTGTTTCCACCCCTGGGGCAAACGGTTCCAGGTATACTGAATACCCCTCCAGGTGAAGGCAAACTGTGGCCTACATTCTGCAGCCAGAGGGATGGAGAAGAAAGCATTAGCAATGTCAATGGTGGCATACCATTTGGCTGCTTTTGACTCCAGCTCATACTGGAGTTCCAACATGTCCGGCACAGCAGCACTCAGTGGGGGTGTTACCTCATTCAGGCCACGGTAGTCTACTGTTAGCCTCCATTCTCCACTGGCTTTACGCACTGGCCATATAGGGCTATTAAAAGGTGAGTGAGTTTTACTGATCACTCCCTGATTTTCCAGCTGGCGAATCAAATCATGAATGGGGAGCAAGGAATCCCTGTTGGTGCGGTACTGCCGCCTGTGCACTGTCTTTGTAGCAATCGGTACTTGCTGCTCTTTTACTCGTAGCAGCCCCACAACAGACGGGTCCTTTGACAGGCCAGGCAAAACAGACAGCTGCTTAATGTTGTCTACAGCAGCTATTCCAAAGGCCCATCGATACCCCTTAGGATCCTTGAAATGCCCCCTTCTGAGGTAATCAATACCCAGTATACATGGAGCCCCTGGGCCAGTCACAATAGGATGTTTTTGCCAGTCTTTACCAGTGAGGCTTATTTCGGCCTCTAATACAGTCAATTCTTGAGAGCCCCCAGTCACTCCAGAAATATGGATTGATTCTGTCCCTTCATGACTGGAGGGCATTAGAGTGCACTGTGCACCGGTATCCACCAGTGCCTTATATTCCTGTGGTTCTGATGTGCCAGGCCATCGAATCCACACAGTCCAATAAACTCTATTATCCCTCTCCCTCCCCTGACTGAGGGCAGGGCCCCTCTATTGGTTACCTGTGATGACTGGAGCAATGGTGCTGGTGGTTGGGATGTTTTGTAGTTCTCTCACCCGTGCTCGTAGTACAGAAGTAGGCTGGTCGTGCCACTTCCTCATGTCTTCTCCGCGGTCACGTAGGTAGCGCCACATGGAAACACGTGGTGGAATTGTACTGTTGTTCCTTGCTCGAACTGGAAAACGTGTGCGTCTAATAGCTGAGACTTTTGATGATACAGGGTAGGAGTAGGACTGGAATACTTTGATCAGATCCTTCACTAAACCTGGTGGCTCATACGGGAATTGACCTTCGTCAGTCGTTTCTGATACTACCACGGGATCATTACGATTCGTTGATGGAAACATTTTCTTGCACATTTCATCTAGTCGGTCTTCTAGCCGTGAGATGGCAGAAACTGCGGCGCGCAGTGGGGGGAGCTGCTGTTCGATGTTTTGAAGTGTGATAATCAGTTCAACAACTTGGGGTCTTCTCTGTTGGTCCTCGTATCCTCCAAAAGTTGTTACCAGTGACTGTGCGTATCTCTCTGGTGCTGTACTTGTGAGTTTCTGCCACATGTCAGGACCGGTCCTCACTTTCTCAGGATCACGTTCGTTTGGACCAGGGTTGTACAACATTTCCATCATGGCCATTTCCCTCAGGTACTGGATACCTTTCTGGATGGTATCCCACCTAATAATTTTAGGCTTCAAAGCATCCTTGTAGGGGTACCTTTCTCTCACGGCTTCTAACAGTCGCTCCCAGAGAGTGGCATCTCCATCCGAACTTCTGCTAATTCCTCTGTCGACACCTGGGTCTTGGGCAATACTTCCTAGTTGGCGAGCTTCATTACCATCTAGGGACAAGCTGTTGGCCCCACTGTCCCAGCAGCGAAGCAACCAGGCAAGGACACCTTCATTTTGACGCCGTGTAAACTCCTTTCTTGAGCCTTGGATTTCAGTCAGCTTCAGAGGTCGACGATAAGTAATTTCCTCCTCATCATCAGTCTCTTCTTCATGCCTCTTGGTTTTTCTTTTTGCCTTTTTCGGTGCCGATCCAGACGAGGGGCCTGGTTCTTCTGCTGCCTCCTCTGCTTCTCCTTCTCTTCGTTCTAGACGCGTGGACACCCGTTTCCATTTCTTGCCTTCCACAGGGGCAACTGACATTGTTACTGGTGCCTCCTGTGACTGATCAGAGTTGACTTGGGATTTTCCTTTTTTGGCTTGAATCTCAGATCGGAAACTCTCTCTCTCCAGAATAGTATTATACAGAGCACGGTATGCGTAAGCCAAACCCCAAATAATGTTTACCTCCTTAGATTTCTGACCCAAGTACTCACTTAATTTCTCAGGGTCCCTCAGGTGTTCAAGAGTGAAATCCCACGACACTGCGGGTCCCCACGCTTCTAAGATCTTTCCTAAACCTTTCCATATTCCCTGCCAGTCAGCATTCTCTGGTTTTAGAGAAGACTTCCGTATAGAATGAATGTATTGGAATACATTCATTAATATTGATAACATGGCCACAAGTATGGGCACTAACTCGGCTATTGAAAAATGTGCGGCAATCTGAGAGTACAGCCTGTACACTGGATTGAGAATCTTGGTGTCTGTAATATTGTCTATTCCATCTGGGAAACAAGTGCTTGAAAAATTGACCATTCCATCTGGGATGTAAGTGCCAACATTCAAATTATACCATATCACATATAAATACCAGGCAGGTGTCTCCATCAGTGCCCTTATTAGGTTATATATATACATAATACCACAGCAAAAAATCATGGGATGGACAAATGGCCAATATGTTGAGAAGATCATAATTGCTTTCAATCCCTTAAACAGAGCAGCTGGAATGGAGAGTAGATTCATAGCTGGTAGTAATTAGCAGACACTGTGAAAGTCAAAGCCGGCTAGCTGTGCTCTGAGAGAGCAAGAGAATCTCTTTGTTTTCTTCACGAAAGCAAGATAGCAATGCTCAGAGTGTACAGCTACTCCTGAATGTTGACAGTTCGCCTGGAATTTCAAGGTCAAGCTCCCAGGCGCAGAAACGTAAACTTTAGATAGCTCCTTAAAGAAAAAAAAACTCGTAGCTCTGTAAAAAACTAAAAGGACAGCAGGAAAAACAGCAGCTTTTGCAGTTTTTGCCCACTTTTGCCCAAATTATGCCCACTTTTGCTGGCAATCTGCCCGCATTCTCCACCAATAATCTGTCACAGATTATCTAGATTTACCTGTATCCGTGACAGGGCAGCTGCCCCGTAGGGCCTCCCCTCCCCTCCCGGGGCCCCGGAAAGGAAGGGAAAATAAAACAGTGGCAGCAATCTAAGGAGGAAAACTTATTTTACTAAATATGATATCGGAATACAATGATTGAGGCTAATTAATTGAACAAAACAAAGAGAGAGAGTCCCCGAAAACCGAGAGGCCTACTGTGAAGTCTAGGCGACACGGCAGGAATGCTTCTCACTCCCTGAGAGTCCAAGAGAGAGAGAGCGTTCCAGCCTGAGAGTGAGATTATATATGTCCTCCTCCCGTGACTTATCTCTGGCCGCGGCGTCCTCTGGGATATGTAGTTCTTCTCCGAGAGCTGAGCACCTGGGATGCTACTATTCTACGGAACTGGAGTATGGATGATCCATACTGCACATGATGTTATAATGTGGAATATTGACAGCAGCACCACAAAACTATGACAGATATGTAAAAGGTATAGTTAAAACAACAACAAAAACAAAACACAGCTTGGAGCAGCCCTCAGCCTCTAAATTAAGACGCATGATTTTTCCAACAAAATTGAAAAGCCTGTATGATGTTCCTTTGCTGGTTAACTTGCAACAGAATTCAGGATTTTCTAAATTACAAAGGAGAAACTTGTGCACTACAGCAGTGACTGATAATAAAATTCCTAATATGTTCCCTCTTCACAAAAAATAAAGAATTTCTTACAACTTAATTGAATTTGTCATATTTTTAAGCTTCTCTAGAGACTGCTTTTTAAACCTTGAAAGTTTGCCTGCAGGCTTTGGCAGAGAAGAATGCTCTTTGTATTATACATACCACAGAGAAATACATGCATATTTAGAAATGTATAATGCATTTTGTGCTGAGGTGAACATTTGGAAATATCATACCAGTAATGGTTGAAAGTACCAGAAGGTTATGGATATGGGAATTTAAATTCATTAACCTTGAATAAATCTATTTTAAGCCTGTCATTCTTTTCACAGGGTAGTCATATTTTTCAGTGTTATGAGGAGCCTTTTCATTTGGGAATTGCAAGGGGTTTGTATGTGTGATGCTCAGCAGGCTGGAGCACTTGTCTTATGAAGACTGAGGGAACTGGGCTTGTTTCTCCTAGAGAAGAGAAGGCTCCAGGTTGACCTCATTGTGGCCTTCCAAAACTTGAAGGGAGCATGTAAATAGAAGAGGAAATGGCCCTCTACAAGGGAGGATGGGACAAGGAAGAATGGTCTTAACTGAGGCAGGGGAGGTTTAGGAGGAAGATTTTCACACAGGGTGATGAAGCATTGGAACATGTTGCCCAAGGAGGTTGTGGATGCCCCTAGAGGCATTCAAGGCCAGGCTGGATGTGGCTCTGGGCAGCCTGGTCTGGTGGCTGGTGACCCTGCACATTTTGGGGGGAAGGGAGTTGCAACTAGATGATTATTGTGGTCCTTTTCAACTCAGACCATTCTATGATTTAGTGACTGGGACAATTATGCAAGATATTTTTATGATATAGTTCCAGTTATTGTGAGAAATTGTCATATAATCTCTTTTGGGAAATGGAAAAAAAATAAAAAAATAAAAAATCCCACACCAATACCACCACCATTAACAACAAAAGAAACAATCCAAGTAATCTTCAAATTAGCTAGCTTTAGGTTTTCATATTCAGAATTTTCAGAACATGATTATACTGTTAAATGCTATCGAAATTCTAAGTTAGATTTGTTAGATTTAATTATGAGCAATGCATGTCAATTTATTTTTGTTCTAGTGCAGCTCTTCCTAAATTGTTGTTCTCCCAATATTGTTTTTGTCACTTCCATACAGAGAACAATTAACCCTCTAAGACTTTTGCAATAGCTACATTAGCAATTCCTTACTCCGGAATGTGATTTTTCTTAGATTTGTCTGGCTCACGTGACCAAAGCAGAGAGGTATGCTGTAGAAAAATCAACCATGATCATGTGAGCTGACTGATCATTATTTAGAACTGAGATCGGTGTCACCTTGTAGAATCTTTTCTGGATACATTTTCTGTAACAATTTTTTGTTAGGAGAGGACACAGTGAGTGGATGTGCTTCTGTTCTTGAGAAGGCGTTAAAAGATGAAGGCACAGGTCTTTGTGTTCAGAATAGGTTCATTGGTAGAAAATAAGGTAAAATGTCTTTGCATAAGTTTTCATAGGTAGCCATTCAAGACTGAAATACAAATCAAAGTGAAAAGCAGCAGGTAGATAGAGATTCCTCCCTGTGAGGAATGGAGGAACCCTTGCCAAATATTTGGATTCTATCTATGGCGACACTGCTGAGGATAATCCTACATTACTGTCATATACTGCTGTCTGTCTATCTAAAGTGGGAAGAGGAAAAGTTAACCACATCAGAAATGACTACACAGCTCTGTGGATGAGGATGAGCTCAGGTAAGTGTCTCTTTCTTATTATTTTCCCTTTCCTTCTTTATCATATACCTGGAGTAGAAACCTAGTCTTATAACAAATACCTCAACAGAAAGTGTGTATTATATAGGTTATTAGTGTCAAGGATAATATCAAAATTTACCATTCATGAATGATGTGAAAGTCATATATATGGGTAATTATTGAAGATTCTACTTGTTGAGTACGTGGTAATCATAAGTGCTTAAGGCTGGATGGTGTGTTGATAATGTCAGGAATGCACTTTATATAAGAAGAAAAACAGTAAAGAGATGAGAAAGAATATGGATTCAGAGAATTATAATATCACAAAGGATGGTGGAAGTTGTCATTGTTTATGAGGAGGATGAGTTCCTTTTTAACCTCATCTGAATCATATTCTCTGCTAATCTGCTGTGTGTGGGCACCCACGGAAAATTGTATATTCTTCACTTAAGGCTATATGGTTTGATTTGTAAATTTTACTAAGGATATGATATTGCTAATTCATATATTTAACATATAAAAATGATCTAAAAATCTCTGTCTAGCTTTCTGTATGGCAGCTGACCCCTCAGAAGAAAAATCTCTCAAAACTTAAAGCTATGAAACTACCTATGTGTTTTCAATTGCAAATACAGTCAGCCACAAGCATATGTCGAGTCAGTGTTGGGACCAATAGTGCTCAGTATCTTAATCAATAATCTAGACAATAACAGATTTCATCCTGTAGATATCACTATATAAGGCATGTGGTTAATATGGCAGATATCAGAACTGCAGTTCAGAGGGAACTGAAAAAATGTGACAACTGGGACGACAGCAATCTATTTAATTTCAGGAAGTAGTGTCAAACTTCTGCATTTTGGACAAAATAAGTAATGTGCATCAGCACAGCTTAGAACACCAACTGGCTAAATAGCTATGAGCATGCACGTAGTTATAATTCCCTCTTATCATCTGCCTGTCTTCACTACCTTGAAGTCTAGAGATTATGTCAGCTAGCAGTTTAATCTTTGTGTAATCCTGCTGGAAAAAAGTGGTGGCAAACTTACTTCAGCAGAACTAGCTCTAGGCAAAATGCTTCAAGAGCATCCTGAAGCTTTTGTTGCCTTTTTTTGCTTCTACTGATTTTGGAATATACGTAATCTCACAAGTGATGGCTCTTCTTCACAGCAAGGCTTCAGTTGTTAGTGGAGATACTGGCCTAAGCTCAGCTTGGGGGAATTTCAAGGAATTCTTATTAAAATATAAATTCCTGCAATAAATCTGTAAAACCAGCAGCCTGATTAAAAAAAACACAGAAAGCAATGCACAGGAACTTGAGTGAATCTTGTTCCATGTTAGTATCAGTTCATTATTTACATACGTAGATTAGTTAGTCAATCTGTAGCAGGGTCAGGATGTTCTTATATGTGTTCATATGCAAAGGGAGGAACGTACTCAGAAAGTGACTGAGAAACTATGACACAAAACCAAAATAACCAAATTACATCTTATCTCAAAAGCCAAGTAGCAAATGCCTGACTTTCAAAGGAAATATTTCTTAAAGTTTTCTGATCCGAATGAGCTTGGTCCTTTTAGCTGAGTGAGAGAAGACATTCCTCTGAAGAGATGAAGAGGGCTGGTGATTGATGCATTCTGATCTGTAGCAGTGGACAGGATGACTTTTCTAGTATGACTAAACCTCAATCATATATCTACTAATATGTAAAATACAATGCATGATGGGAAATTCCATGCTTTGTTTCACAAGAAACCTTGGAAGTCACAGGAAAAATTTAACTGAAGAGTGAGTTGCTAGTATGGCACTGACGAAAAGGTCTAACACACTGTATGAGAAAAGTAATGCTTGTTGATAGACCAGTGGTTGTATAATCTTCATGTTTGCTGTCATGATTTTGCAATTTTGTAATTTTGCTATCAGTATTCCACATCATAACATCATGTTAAGCATAGATAATTTTGACAAATCTGCTGCTCACAGAAGGAAGACTGAATGTCCCAGGAAACACCACGGTCAGTCATATGACCAGGACTATATAATCTCACTTCAGTGCTGGACTCGCTCTCTTGGACCTTTCCAGCCAGGGGGAGAGCCGTGTGGGAGCATTCCAGCCGCTTCGCCTAGAGTTACAGTAGGCCTCTCGGTTTCGGGACTCACTCTCTCTCTTATTTTACTTGATTCGTTAGCCTTAATTCCAATTATATTGTATTATATTGTGTTATTCTGTATTCCGATATAGTATTTAGTAAATAAGTGTGCCTCCTTAGATCGTTGCCGCTGTATTTATTTTCCTTTTCCCTGTTTTACTTTTCCTTCTGGGCCAGTGGCCTGCGGGCCAACTGCCCCCTGTCATGGGTGCAGGTAGATTTTAGGGTAACCTGTGACATTTGCTGACAGTGCTATGGGATATCTGTTGCTAACATGAAATCATGGAATGGCTTAGGTTGGAAGGAAAGATAGAGATCATCTAGTTCCAATTCCCCTACTGTGGACAGGGATGCCAACCTCTAGATAAAGCTGCTCAGAACGCTATCCAACTTTGCCTTGAACACCTCCACGAATGGGGCACCCACGGCTTCACTGAGTGGCCTGTGCTAGTGATTCACCACCCAGATAGTGAAGAATTTCTTCCTTGAGTCTAACCTAAATTTCCCTTCTTTTAGTTTACAAATGCTCCTTCTTGTCATATCACTATCATACAGTGTAAAAAGCAGGTCTCCCCACTTCTGATTACAAGCTCCCTTCAAGCTCTGCAAGTCCACTTTTTTTTTTTTTTTTTTTTTTTTTTTTTTTTTTTTTTTTTTTTTTGAGCTTGACTGCATAAGGATTGATGATATGGGAAGATGAGTTTTCTAGTAGTACCATGTGTTGTGGCCTGCTCCATATTTCCACTGAGTTTGACTCTGGGACACTTCACAATATTTTTCTGATGTAAACTATCTCATAAATGCAATAATATGGGAACAACTCAGGGGATGCTGCAGAAATTCTTAATTAGGGGAGGTCAGAAAAACAAACCTGTCAGTCTTTAAGTATTTGTGAAGATAAGACACACTGGCTTTCTGATTAATAGCAGGGTTCCCCAGTTCAAAAAAGACAGGGAAACACTGCAGAAGGTCCAACAGAAGGCTACAAAGATGATTAAGAGCCTGGAGCATCTCCTTATGAGGAGAGTGAGAGACTTGGGAACGCTCAGCTTGGAAGAGAGAAGATTAAGAGGGGATCTTAGGAACACTTACGATATGCACAGGGCGGATCTCAAGAGGATAGGGTCAGGCTCTTTTTGTTCTGCCCGGTGAACAAACAAAGGTCAAAGGGTACAAATTCAAACATAGGAAGTTGCATACAAACATAAGGAAAACCTTTACTTTGAGAGTGATGGAGTACTGGAACAGGCTGCCCAGAGATGCTATGGTGTCACTTCCTCTGGACATACTGGATGTCTTCTTCTGCAACCTACTGTAGGTAAGCAGTTTTCACAGAGGGGTGAACTAGGTAATCTCCAGAGGTCCCTTCCTACAGTTCCACAGTTCTATGGTTCTAGTGCCCTGAAGCTGATTTAGACTAACTCAACATGCGGTATGTGGAGACAATCAGGAGATTTTCTTCTAAAGCTAATTACTATAGCCATCCAGACTGTATGTGCAGAGAGAGAAAACTAATTTAATTCTAGAGGTTATAATGCTTTTCTTTTAATTCTTAAATCTCTAGTGTTGTTGTGTCTTTCTTTCCCTAGCATATACGCAACTATAAAAGTTGTAAATGATCCTCAGGGTGGTGTGTTTGTGAAGCCTGATTCTAAGATCAAGGCTTTTGGAAACAGCTGTAAACTGTGATGTCAAGCTACCTCCGTGGTGAATAAATAAGTACTGTACCTCCTTCAGAGAAAGGTCCTATTGTTTGATTCTCTACTGACTAATGACTTCACTGATTTACAACAAATATACTCAAGCAACCTGTAGATACTTGATTAAAAGTTAAAATGATTTCTGAATAAAAGAAAAAGAGAAATAATAATTATAATAAAAAGTAACCTCCTTTGTTTACCTTCATTTTTACAGGGAGTTGTTAATTTCTTTTAATGCTGAGGGTAAAAAAGCCTCTTCTGCAGAGCAGGTAGTGCCAGCACATGTACCTGCAGTAAATGAAGATGAAGTAGAAGAAATTAATTGGAAATAGTTAGGTTACAAATAGAGTGTGCCTCTGGGCTAGTAATACATGCCTGGCAATGCAAATTAACCAGTAGAATATTACAGTGGCTTTTGTTAAGTGTTTTGGAAAATAGAAGATTGTGGACCACTTTGGAGAGGTCAGTTGTGAATGAGATATTTGAGGGGGGAAAAATTGTGCATCCATTTCTTAATAACCATTTATTTCCTCTTTCTTTCCAAGGAGCACTTTTCAGTTTCAAACCATTGAACAATGACATACAGATATGCAAAAATATGTGGACAGATTACACATGTATTGAAAGTGTAAACACGTTTGAAAGGATGCAGTTTTAATGGTGTATTGGCTCTTCATTTATTTTCCACTTTGGAATAACACAGTTCCTTTAAAAAAGTATAATTTTCTCCTTCTGCATAGACTGATACATACTTAGTGCATGCAATCTAATTTTTCATTCTTCGAGGGAAGGAGTAAATGTGAAAATAAAACAAGAAGCTGCTTTATATAAAACAAATTTGAAGAATCTCCTCCATTGAAAAAAAAAAATTTAAAAGCTTTACAGTGATAGACCTCATAGGCCCCACAGCCTGTGTGAAATTGGATTCAGTGTGATTATTTCTGGGCAATAATTCAGAGCAAATAGCATCAAGAAAGGCTTGCATAAATCCTGACAGAAAAAGTGGATTTAAATCAAACTAATAGGTTGCAAAACATATGAAATATGCTTTGTACTGTGCCTTGGAGACACATGGCCAAATCCATATTCAAAAAGTAAAAACAAACCAGTGTGATTTGAAGAATAAATTACTTGTCAGAGTGATCTTTAAAAATGCCAGAATTTAATGCAAAAATATAATCCTAACATTTATTGCAGCAAAAATAAATGTCAACATATTAGACTTAACTGGCTAAGCCTTGTGGTAGCATTTCTACAAAGTGAAAGGAACATGACAAGTTGTATTTCATACTCATTAGAATGAGATTTGGTCTTCTTTATCATAAGCAGTAGATTTAAACACTTTATTTTCATTTACTTCACAGTATCGAGGAAAACATTGACTCAGATAAGAAGTAGAAAACCATATACTCTTTCTCTGGAGCTATCAATCAATTTTAAAAGCTAAATATGTAATATGACAACACTTTCTAGCAGAACACAAAATATAACGTTAAATGTTTGTGACACATCACAGACACTACTTAGAATCATATCTACTACGTGTAGAACTTAGTAAAAGTTATTATGTCTGCTATTAGCTATCACACATATATCTTCAGAAAAAAAGAATAAGTACATATTACTATAGAAAAGGATGCTGAGAGCAACTTTTGACTGCAGACAATAATTACACTAATACTCTAAGTACTCCTTAAACTCTAATATTGTGTGACACCTAAGTGCATTGCCTCTCCTTTTATTATTCATAGCATTATTTATATTTTGCGATTTATATTCTTAGAAATTATCTTCCCATTACTAAAATAATTACAAAACTTTAGCATCACTGAGCCTATCAGTTTTTTAAGCCTTCTTTGCACAGGGCACCATCCAAATTCCTTGGAAATATATAGAGTTCTTCCTGTTATAGCCATGGCAGAGTAGCTTATAATTCACTGCCTCATAGGGTTAAAATCTTTAGGTCATTTTTTTAGTAACAAAAAATATTTATTCAAATCTTTTATAAAGTCATGGAATGGTTTGGGTTGAAAGGCGCCTTTAAGGCCATCTAGTTCCAGTCCCCCTGCTATAGTCAGGAGCACCTCCCTCAACACGATGTTGCTCAAAGTCCCATCCAGGGACGTTATTAAATGTCAAGACATCATAATTATAACTGCATTAAATAATTACATAACATTGTGAAAAACATTTTATAATTGGAATTTTAAAAATAAAATATGTTAATATCTGTTTAGTTAGTCAGTTAGGAGACAACAGATTTCTCCTTCATTATTGCAACCTCTGAGTGCTTTCTACCTGATAAGGACAGGTCCTCAGATCTTTAAGAAATGTACACAAAGACTGTAGTATGTATTCATGAAAGTGAAGACCAAAAGCACACAGGCTGTCACAGTACAGTGTTGTCATCTATGATTTTATTTCCATTTATTATAAGCTGTTCATGTTACAGCCTTAAAATATTGTTTATGCCATCTTACTATGTTATTTATGCATGTGTTACTATGATACATAACAGTATATAACTTCTTCTAGTTGTGTTTTATGAGGATCTTGCTTGCTTGTTATTTTTAATATTAAAACTTCTAATTATTCTTGAAAGGACAATAGCAGAAACAAAAGTTTTTACAGTTTGAGGAGGGTCAAAAGAAGAACCACTAAGATAACTGGAAGACTAGAGAGCCTGTCATGAGAGGAAAAATTGAGAGAACTGGTTTTGTACAGGCTAGAGAAAAGAAAGCACAGGGGAGGCTTCATCTCTGTGTTCTGTTATTAAAGGTTGACTACAGAGAAAATGAAAACTCCTTTTTCACAGAGAACTATATGGAAAAGACAAGGGACAATGGGTAAAAGTTGCACCAGGAGATGTTCTGCTGGGAAATAAATAAATAAATAAATAAATAAATAAATAAATAATTGTGAGAACAATTGAGCATTGGAATAACCTCCCTAAGGATGTGTTAGATTCTACTTGAGATTTTTAAGGCTCAGCCAAACAAGTTGTTAGACAATCTTTGTTTATCATGAAAGGTTGGAGCAGATAATCTCTGAGATTCCTTCTGTTCTGAGATTTTCTACTATTTCTATGTAATAAATGAAACTGCTAGATCTTCTCATCTTTCCCAATCCAGAAGTGGCAGCAAAACAATGCTCGTCTGCCAGAACTTCCAAGGCTCACTGCTGTGTCCAACTGGAGCTACTGCTGTGGCTTGTCATGGCAGAGCTCTCAATGAAGCCTAGCCCAGGATCTGTGGAGCCTAACTGGTTTACCAGAGTGAATAAGAGAAGCTGAGAAGGGTAACTGATTTTTTTAATTATACCCATTATATGATTAGAAAGTAAGATAAAAAGAATTTTTTCTTGCTGGTACTTATAGGCAGAAAAGGCTGATACAAAACAAGTGCTGGATGTAGTGAAAAGCATTTAAAATGTAGGAAACTTTATCTAGTACAAAACATTGCTGATCACTGCTTCGGTATTTGGCAGTGGTCAGCTTTTGTTCTCAAGTTTTTTTAATAGATTGCACAGCCAACAAATCTTGGAATACATCTGCCAAAATGGGCACAGCGATTGACGTAATTACTTTTTTCTTCATGGGGAGGCTTTAACACTCTAACATGTAAATGCCTCCCTTTCTCCTACTATAAATATTTTTCACCATTTGTGCCTCTGACAGACAGTAATGTGTGCAGCATCAGTAAAAGCATCTTTTTTAAAGGTCTGATATTACAAACCTAAAATGTTCTGGTATACATTACAAACATAAGAAACTATATGATACAAAAATATATGCTAAACACTCAGTGTCTTAGTAAGTTAAGGACACAAATAATATTTTATGTGAATGGC
Organism: Excalfactoria chinensis; assembly: GCF_039878825.1. Taxonomy (NCBI): domain Eukaryota; kingdom Metazoa; phylum Chordata; class Aves; order Galliformes; family Phasianidae; genus Excalfactoria; species Excalfactoria chinensis. The sequence goes on along the minus strand of NC_092828.1, from coordinate 18,095,464 downwards.
AAAATGTACAATTACACATTTTAACTCTTAAATATGTGCTGTAAAAAATGAGTTGCCATGTATATGGATAATTTAAATTTGAAACTAGTTAGCAATTTTGATAAGACAGGCTCCCAAATGTCTAAGTATGACACTGTTTTATGTAAATAAGAAGGACAAAAAATATAATTATGTACACTAAACATATGCTGCAGTAAAAAAGTGATGTTGTTATAATGTGCTTTTTTTAGAGGAAAACTTTAGTTTTCGGTAGAATCTTATTTCCATACAATTTTTGTATCATTGGGTTTTGAAGACATTTGCTGACCTAAACTAGTAGCCAGTTAAAAACTTTGAAAGATTTCTTTATTTCAGTTTCTCACATATGACAGACTTTATGTACTTCTGGCCATATACTTTTGTAGGTTATGTGTAAAATTCTACTTTCTCTTCCTCTCCAAAATATATCCTTCATACTTTTATCTGCTCATAAAACATTCAGTAAAGCAAACAGAATGTTCAGGGAGTAATATTCTATTTTACGTTTCATCTAGTTCATAAAGAAGCTTTTTTTATTTTGATTTATGTTTGATTGCCCCCTGCTGTTTGATAAAGTCCTATTTATTTATTTATTTATTTATTTATAGTCAAAATCTTGGTCTATGTTCTTCATTAGTGGAAAAGAGATTTGATTTTAAGTCTTCTTCTGCCATGATCATCAGTACATCTAAACTATTATGGCTATGATGACAAATGAAGAAACTGCTTTCAGCTGTATTTCCTGCCTTATAAGCAATACTGAAAAGCATTAATTTCGTTTTCATACCTGATACCTTTTTCATTTTTATTTACTGTCTTGGGACACAGGTGTCCATTTGAAAGGAAAGCTTTACTTGAATACAAAACACTTCTATTATCCCCTATTGCTCAAGAAGGATTCTCTGTTGGGTTAAACTGTATATTCTGTGATTCTGTGTGATTCTGTGTATTTAGATCATTTCATCACATACTAGAACAGAATTTGTTTGTGTTCTTTGAAACAGTTATTTAGTTGAAAGTAAGGGTATGCATTTTTTTTTCTTTATGAAGGCATCTTGTACAAGTTATATTTGTTTGTTCATAAGGAGAAGTTGAAGGGGAATGGGGAGGGAGGGTAGGTACAGCATACCTATAAGACTTCTCCAGCAGTACGTGATGCAACAACTACTGAATGCATCCATGAGCAGGAAATCCATGCACCTTATGAAGTATTGCATTCTTTAATGCTAGGGAAGCTCTGCTGTACCAGTAGTTTTATGAATGACTGAGATACCTAGGTTATAACAGCCAATCTTGTCCCAAAAGCTTCCAGAAGTCACAAAATCACATCAGTGCTTTTGGGGGAATTGTGCAACTGCATTACATGATTGCTTTAAGAACTGACAACATGTAGGTCCCTACCTATACAAAGTATAGCCTAAATGCTGAGGCTAGTAATATCTGGTTAATAAACAGACATTCAGATGATGTACTGGGATGAATTAAAAAGTTCTGGTATCTAGCCATACCAAACTGAGAGATCATGCCTTAAATTTTCATTGAGATGTCATTTCACATCATATTTGTCAGAGCTGAGCAAAGAACACGGCCAATTAATTAGCTCAAGTGATTTGGATGACTTTGTTCTTTGAGCCCTGATGCTGCTTAGTAAATATCATTATAATGGAGTAGAGAACTGGTATTCCCAAGCTAGATTAGACATTCTGTATATGTGTTGCATCAGTCTGTCTAAGCTGACATTGATCATTCAGTGCTTTAAGAAAGAAGTAGCTACAGATAGAGAGCCATATATTTCCCGCTTCCCAGTGAACAAAAATCACAAGTGCTTTTTACTTTGGGTACAGATTAACTTCAGTTTACTGTATATCAGTTTACACCATAGAAGAGTGATGAAGCAGGTTAATTGCTCGAAGAATTAGTCATCCTTCACATGGTCAGCATCTATGTATTTCCAGTCTTCAAAAAATGAGAAAAGAAGCTCAAGACAGTCAAAAAATATACCAACACAAACAAATACAGTAAGCTTTTGAGGAGAAGAGAGGAGGAGAAGGATAAGTCTTTGGTCTAATGGGAAGGATTGGAACATGGTGGTAGTGGATGTAGTATGAATATAAACTTCAGAGAAATAGTAAGGAGACTCAAAATTTGTGAGAAAAAGGAAAAAGCTAGCCATGTGTATAGAGGAGTCACTTACATCCTTAGGAATAGAGAAAAAAATCATAGTCCACAGACTAAAGCTAAAACCATTGATAATAGTGCTATTATAAAGGTAATGAATCTGTTTCTTTCTCCTGTAACCCATCTGCTTAGACATCCATGTCCTCATATTCCAGGTTTGTTTGCAAACTCACCCCAATGGATCTAAAATTCATATCCTTAAAAAAGGAACTTCCTCCCACAAATTTTGATCTCATTTGCTGTTGCTTTGATTTTCCAGCAACTGAGTATAAAGTGTTATTTATTTTTCTCATGTTTAAAATATTTTTAAAACAAATTATTATCAAGTAAGAGTTTGTTTGCAACCTTGTCAGAATCTGGAGATTGCTGCTTGCAGAGCTTGAAAGGACAAATTATCTGTGTTATTTAGATAGAAAACTTAAGCTTGTTTTTACAAAACAATGATGTTGCTGCTTTTCCCTTAAATTCTCGTTGCAGCATTTATTGTTTTGACATTTCTTGACTCTTAGCTTAGAGTACTGGAATTTATTTATGAAAGTATTTAGTGGTATAGATACTGGCACTAGAAACTTAACACACTTGTATAAAGCTTTCCTTTCAGTTTATTTGCAATTTACAAATGAACGTTGTGCTACACACTGTAAGATAGATATGCATTTCCATCTTTGAGATAACTTTTCAATTAATAAATTTTTCCAGTAAGTCTATGACACATAACTCTAATTTTCTATCCTGGACATTCTGAATCAGCTTTAATGGAATTGTACTTACAATTTTTCTTACTTTACTGGCAGAAAGACAAAAAGAGTTTCCTCGTTTTCTTCACTGTTTCATAGGATACATTTATTTATTTTTTTTAAGAACATTGCAAGAGCTTACAGTTAATAGAAGTTCCTTCTGTGTTTTCAAGAGTACAATGAAAGCAGAATGAATTTCTAGAATACAGAAGAATTATTTGTAAGTCACAAATGAATTAGAAGAACTATATTTTCAAACCTCAACATAAAATTAAAATAAAAAATAAAGTAAAGTAAATAATGAGAAGAAGAAATCCTCAAGACTTGTTTTTCAATGAAACCTAGGCATTAAGACTTACAGAACTGTAGGACTGTAAGAGATTAAGAATCATAGAACGGCCTGGGTTGAAAAGGACCACAATCATCTAGTTGCAACCCCGCTGCTGTGGGGGTCAAGTCTGGTCACCAGCCACCAGACCAGTCTGCCCAGAGCCACATCCAGCCTGGCCTTAAATGGCTCTAGAAATGGGGCATCCACAACCTCCTTGGGCAGCCTGTTCCAGTGCTTTGCCACCCTCTGTGTGAAAAACTTCCTCCTAATATCTAAACTAAAACTCCCCTGTCTCATTTTAAGACCATTCCCCCTTGTCCTATCACTACCCATCCTCATAAGCAGCCATTTCCCTTCCTGTTTATATGCTCCCTTCAAGTATTTGAATGCCACAATGAGGTCTCCCCAGACCCTTTTCCTTTTCAGTCTAAACAATCCCAGTTCCCTCAACCTTTCCTCATAGGAGAGGTACTCCAGCCCTCTGATCATCTTAATGGCCCTCCTCTGGACCTGCTCTAAGAGCTCCACGTCCTTCCTGTACTGGGAGCCCCAGTTCTGGATGCAGTACTCCAGATGGGGCCTCACAAGAGCTGAGCAGAGGGGGGCAATCACTTCCCTCTCCCTGCTGCCCACCCCTTTTTTAAGGCAGCCCAGAACACAGTTGACCTTCCAGGCTGCAAGCACACACTGCTGGCTCACATCCAGCTGGTCATCCACCAGGACCCCAAAGTTCTTCTCTGCAGGGCTGCTCTCAAGGAAATATTCCCCCAGTATAAATACCTGTGACTGCCTTAACCCAAGTGCAGCACCCTGCATTTGGCCTTATTGAACCTCATTTTTCATGAGTTCTCCTGGGCCCACTTCTCCAGCCTGTCCAGGTTCCCTCTGAATGGCTTCCCTTGCTTCCAATGTATCAACTGCACCTCTCAGCTTGATATCGTCCATGAAACTGCTGAGGGTGCACTTGATGCCATCGTGTATGTCACTGGCAAAGATTCTGTAAAGCACCAGTCCCAAGACCAACCTCCAAGGGACTCGGCTTGTGACTGGCCTCCACCCTGACAGAAAACCATTAATTACAACCCTTTGACTGCGACCAGCCAGCCAATTCCTAATCCATCAAATAGTCTATCATTCAAATCCACACCTCTCCAATTAAGAGAGAAGGATGTGGTGAGAGACCATGTCAAAGGCTTTGCAGAAGTCTAGGTAGATGACAACCATCACCCTTCCCTGTCCGCTGAAACCATCACTGCATCATAGAAAGCCATCAGATTGGTAAGGCAAGATCTACCTTAGTGAAGCCATATTGGCTGTCTCAAATCACCTCTATCTCGTATGTGTCTTAACATAGCTTCTAGGAGGATCTGCTCCACTTTTAAAGACTAGTGCTTAGAATTATAGACCAGCTACATGTGAAGAACTGTAACTATCATGATTTTGAAATATTCAAATGTAAACCTCTTCCAGATTATTTTTGTTGTCTAGGTCTTTTCGGGCTTGGTCATACCATAATTCCACATCTGCTGGAATACAGTTTAGCAATCTAATACAGTCCCTAACAAACACTTTTTCTGGAAACATGAAGAAACCAAATTAAATACGTGGAAGAACAGGACTGCCATTTCTGTTTTGTTATAGCACCATCTGATAAAAACCAACAAGAAATGTATTAGAAATGTGAAAATCTTTCAAAGTATATTAGATTTCCTGACTGATTTTCTTCCCTGGCTGTTTCATAGCTTCCCTATTTCTTTAGAAAAGATCTGATTGTGCCATTTATACATCCTAATATTTCTCTTTTGCCTGTATTAATATTCTGTATTAATGTTATTAATGTATTAACGTACAGACTGGGAGGAGTGATCCTTGAGAGCACCTTGGCAGAGAAGGACCTGGGAGTACTGATGGATGAGAAACTTAACATGAGCCAGCAGTGTGCTCTTGCAGCTCGGAAGGCAAACGGTATCCTGGGCTCCATCAGGAGAGGGGTGGCCAGCAGGGACAGGGAAGCAATTCTCCCTCTTTACTCTGCTCTTGTGAGGCCCCATCTGGATTACTGTGTCCAGGTGTGGAGCCCTCAGTACAAGAAAGACGTGGAGCTGTTGGAAAGGGTCCAGAGGAGGGCCACCAAGATGATCAGGAGGCTGGAGCACCTCCCCTGTGAAGACAGGCTGAAGGAGCTGGGCTTGTTCAGCCTGGAGAAAAGAAGGCTGTGGGGTGTCCTCATTGCAGCCTTTCAGTACCTGAAGGGAACCTATATCCAGGAGGGGAGTAAACTCTTCAAAAGGGCTGATAATAGCAGGACAAGGGGAAATGGATTTAAGTTGAAAGAGGGAAGATTTAGGTTGGATGTTAGGGGGAAGTTCTTTACTAGGAGAATGGTGAGGTCCTGGAACAAGCTGCCCAGGGAAGTTGTGGATGCTCCATCCCTGGAGGTGTTCAAGACCAGGTTGGATGTGGCCCTGGGCAAGCTGATATTGTAAATGTGGAAGTTTGGTGGCCCTGCCAGGCAGGGGGTTTGGAACTTCATGATCCTTGAGGTCCCTTCCAGCCCAGGTCTTTCTGTGATTCTGTGATTCTGAGTCTGTCTGAAGAGTTGTATATCTTATCTTTACACACTAACTTGCTGTTACTGTTTTAATTAATTCTATTTGATAGTATGAGAAACAGAGAACTTCCTCTCAATCACTATATAGAACCTAGAAAGATCCAGTATTTGTTAAATCTGTGGTGAAACTGTGTGAAGGCTTAGTATCCGTTCACAGTTCACAACATTATGAAGATTACAGATTAGTTTTGTAGGTATAAAGGAAGACAAGAAACACATTTTCTTTGATAGTAGCTGAAAATATTAATAGTTTCTAACAAAGCCTCATGAATGAAGTAGAAAGGCTTCCTAGTTTCTAAAGAAATGGAAGAGTTAATTGGTAAAACAGATTGTGTATTTGTTTCATTTATTTCATCTACATTTTGCAATAAGCATGAGGTTCAATAATCTCTGACAATGCCAGTTGTTAGAGGATATTGGGTTGCTTGTGGAAACAATAACAAAGTCTGTTTTTTGAATGCAACTTGATGGAATATTTAATTATCAAAATAGTTGCACAAGAATACTCATTATGTACTTATGAGACATAAGGCTATATCTGGAATATTTATAAGCATATATAACCTATTCTTCCCAAAACAGAAAACACACATAAATATTTGTGTTATATAAATATATCAAAAAATCTTGATGCTGTACAATGACAACACAGTAGTCTAAACATGTTGTATCTGGTATTGCCAATTGCACCTTGGAAATTTTTGTAGTTTATTCCTATTATTTGTAATAGAAAATGTAGACATTTCATGAATACAAACAGAAGTCAGAACAGCTCACCATGGTGATAAGTTTGACACAGTAGGTTGAGAATACACTTGAAGCACATCTGAAAGATGTCTGTTTTAATGTCTTCTAATATATATCTTTATTTGGAAAGTAAAAATTTATTATAATCAAGGATATGTCAGCGCAAAAGAGTTTTCAGATTAAAATTTCACAAGACCAGCAAAATATTCCAGTTGGAATATACTGATGAGTATATCTTCAGAAAATGTCCATTTTATTTAGGTAAAAAATCCAACATGCCTTGATATCTTGATAAAATCAGACAAAAAGCAAATGCACTATATTGTTTTGACTTTCAGAAAATTCTGATGTAGAACTCAGCACTAATCTCCTAAGAAAACTCTGGGTAATTATCGAGAAATAGTTTAGGTTTTAACAGATCATAATTTATCCAACAATATGGAAAAGAAGAACTAGAGAAAATACATTGTTACTAGTGATATTAAAGAGAGTCACTTAAAATCCCACAGTATGTTGAATAGACTAATATTTTGTTTGTAGAATGGATTCAAATCTGTGGTTATCCATAAGTTATACTTATGCAGGAGAAAAATAACTAGCCTTCTCTGCATACTAGGAGAAAAAAAAAAAAAAAATTGCACGGTCTATTTGGCTATTTTTTTCTTGCCTCCAGATATTTCAGTTCTCAAAAAAAAGACTCTTTCCTTTTGTAGAAATAAAAAAATATACATTATGCCAAAATCGATATTGTCTTCTCCATATGCTTTTTTTCTTTTATTCTATTGTCTTTCTTTGTTGTTATTTGTTTCTTTCTTTCTTTTTTTTCCCCATCTATATGAAAACAGTACGGATACGAGAAGCAGCAAACTGAAATAAACCAGTCTCATCTCAAAATACAAAAATTTTGAGGTAGAATGATTCACTACTTAGGGATAGTCTTCACTGGATGACAGGTAGATATTCCAGATGTTCAGATTTAACTCAGTGATTTTGATCTTAACCTAAATTTAAATTTAAGGTTTAAATGTCCATATTAACTAGATTAGTGTTTACTCCCTTGCTAGACTCTCTTTGTAATATCTGCAGCAGTGGAAAAAGTGAGGGTTTGAAATATTTGAATCAGAATTGAATCACAATGTCAAGTCTAGTCATCAACTTAAAAGAACAAAGTATATTCAGAAAGCTCTGCTCCTTCTTCAACATTTACATGATTTTTTTCCTAAGTTTCTCTTTTGTGTTGTTTGTTCATGTATTTGACAGAGATTACATCTCAATTGCGGTGGAACGTTTGTTATTAATGTTTACTATGGATTTGGAGTGGAACCCTGATTGATCTTTTTCTCTGGAAAGTGTACTAAACAGACATTGTGTGTGCCAAAAAAAGGAAGAATATTTGCATACTTTATATATGTGTGTATGTATGTGTGTAAGATCTGTATGTATGTAAGATCTGAAGATATATTATAGGTATATATAGACATTTTCCTGTGTGTATAGACTCATATAAAGCAATGGAAACATGGTTTCTATATGAATATAATAAAGCATGTGATAAATAATGAGAAAGCCAGGCAGCTGAATAGTGTTTCTCATTATGTTCACCATTCAATGCATAATTCTAACATGCATTTCTGTATGGGGTCAAAGGTCTACCCTGAGTGGAGAAATATTATTTTATTCATGAGGTTCTCTTTTAGCATTATATTATATGAAGTCTTTCTATATATTTCCTGCATTATAAAATAATATTAACACAGAAACTGACACGAACTTCTTGCAAACTCATTGCCAGAGTGAGAATTTGGCTTCATGACGGTCTCATTCCCATGTCTTTTTTCTTAAAACTATTAGTTGTACATATCGCTGGTTATACCCATTGGTTATGTTTGCTATTATTCAAGAAAATTTCTCTGGTGGGACACAGTGTGCATATCAAAAAAGATAACATAGATAGGATTTGCTAAAGTTTTATTTTAGATTACCTGACTGGTCAAGATTCTGGAACAGACTGTTTTCTTTCTATGTGATTTTAACAACTGAAGGTGTTTGTTAGTTAAACAAACTTCAAACATCAAACTTCCAAAGAAAAACTTACAGTACTTACAAAGTCATGTTTACCTGTATCTTATTTTACTCTTCTCTAGAATTTTCTGAGCATTAATTCCTGATACAATTCCAAAAACTAAATTCTGTGATGTTCACTTCCTGTTTTTTTATGAATGTGCTGGGTGGAAACCAGATGAAAACAAAATATCCACTGTGTTTTTAACTCACTCCTTTTTTGCAAGAGTCAAAACAATCAAAAGCATGGTTTTATGAATGGTAGATCCTGCCTGACTAACCTGATTTCATTCTATGACAAGGTGACCCACTTAGTAGATGAAGGTAAGGCTGTCGATGTGGTCTACCTGGACTTCAGTAAGGCCTTTGACACTGTCCCCCATAACATTCTGGTAGAGAAGTTGGCCGCCCATGGTTTGGATGGGTGCACGCTCCACTGGGTGAAGAACTGGTTGGATGGCCGGGCCCAGAGAGTTGTGGTCAATGGAGTGGAATCCAGTTGGAGGCCGGTCACAAGTGGCGTCCCCCAGGGCTCGGTGCTTGGGCCACTTCTGTTTAACATCTTCATTGGTGATCTTGATGAGGGGATTGAGTGCACCTTCAGCAAGTTCGCAGAGGACACTAAGTTGGGAGGGAGTGTTGATCTGCCGGAGAGGAGAAGGGCACTACAGAGGGACCTAGACAGACTTGATCGATGCACCAAGGTTAACGGAATGAGTAACAGGGCCAAGTGTCAGGTCCTGCATTTTGGTCACAACAACCCCAGGCAACCCTACAGGCTTGGGGAAGTGTGGCTGGAAAGCTCCCAGATGGAAAGGGAGCTAAACATGTTGTGCTTGGTGTGCTGATGGACAGTTGGCTGAATATGAGCCAGCAGTGTGCCCAGGTGGCCAAGAGGGCCAATGGCATCCTGGATTGTATCAGGAATGGTGTGGCGAGAAGGACTAGGGAAGTCATCCTGCCCCTGTACTCGGCATTGGTGAGGCCTCACCTCAAGTACTGTGTCCAGTTTTGGGCACCTCAGCACAAGAAAGACATGGAGGTACTGGAGCAGGTCCAGAGAAGGGCAACGAGGCTCGTTAAGGGCTTGGAGAATCAGCCCTATGAGGAGAGGCTAAGGAAGCTGGGGCTGTTTAGTCTGAGGAAGAGGATCTCTCTCTCCTTGGAAGAGGAATCGCTCTCTTCCAGTACCTGAAAGGTTCTTACAGTGAGAGTGGGGCAGGTCTCTTCTCACTAGTGACATGTGACAGGACGAGGGGAAATGGCCTCAAGTTGCGCCAGGGCAAGTTTAGGTTGGATGTTAGGAAGAACTTCTTTACAGAAAGGGTGGTTAGGTACTGGAATGGGCTCCCCAGGGAGGTGGTTGAATTGCCATCCATGGATGACTTTAAGAGCTGTTTGGATGTGGTACTCAGTGATATCAGGGATATGATTTAGCAGAGGTGTTTTTTTTGTTTGTTTGTTTTTTAGAGATAGGCTACTGGTTAGGCTGCGGTTGGACTTGATGATCTTCAAGGTCTTTTCCAACCTGGGTAATTCTATGATTTTATGATTCTATGAAAAGAAGGTAAAAAGACTCGCAGATCAAGATAATTATATTTTAATAGCAGAAGTAAAACCACTTTCCTGGAAAGTAGAAACTCAGCATACTTGGAAAGAAAAATGCTATATAATCTTCCACATTTCCTCCCTCTTTCCCAGAGCTGTTAATGCTGAGAATTATATCATAGGGTATCAAATGCCCTTTTGCTCAGTTCGAGTCAGATGTCTTGTCTGTGTCCCCTGTCAGCTTCTTGATCATCCTCAACATACTTTCTCTAAGGGTGAAAGAAAAAACAAGCACCATACAAGTTCTACAATAGCCAATACTTTTATTGATGATATACACCAAAAAGATTAAATAATAACCAAAAAATTAGTGGTTACATTATTTTTTGTTAAGTAAGCTTAATAATTCAAATTTTACTTGTTTCATTGTTGTTTGGTATTTGTTTCATTATGAGATACAGAGATTTTCTCAACCTTTAGAATAAGAAGAACACTTAATTACTATTTTGGATTACACATTTTTCATCATTTCACAATAATGTGCAGTCCCACAGTTCTTAGAATTAAACTGATATTAGCAGCTGGTCCAATTTTTAAGTGTAGTTTTTGCTTAAGAATATTTTCAAGGTGGCTGTCAACAAATATGAAATATGAAAAATGACTTAAGATCATGATTGATAACAGTTGAACATTTGATCTTCTTCTGATGCTGTAGCTCTGAAGGCCAATACAATTTCAGAGTTACTAAATTTCTAATCCCCTTACATGAAGATGAAAAGTAGGAATTCTGAAAGTCTATTCCCTCTGCACATTAAATTAATGAGACTGGTATGAGATTTGAAATCTTCAGAAACTGATGAGGCTTAGATAAAAGAATTATAGTAATTTGAAGTGAAGCAAATCTTGTGTTACAGCAAGAAATTGAAGAATATTTTTAACATATAGATGACTTGATCAATGACTACAAGGACCTATAATAACCAAAGACTACTGACAGCATGCTGGCTTTTAGTCTAGAAGAAAATAATTTGACAATCTGACTTCTAGATGTAAACATATTTAAATAGTATTTTCTAAATAAGAAAATATTGTTATTAATCACTGAAAGAGCTTATGTGGGCATCAGCAGAATATACCATATTGGAAGACTTTACATCAGTATGTACTGTAGCTGAGACATGTTATAAGAAGGGCATGATACCAAAATTATTTGACATGGGTCAACAGTCTGCATAATTCAGGTCACGATTCAGTGACCATATCAGATCTTTATATCCTTGGAATCTCTAAATATACGAAAACATTAATATTCCCCATACCTTAAAGGACTTTGCCTTACACATTTTCAATGCACTAAACAAGGAATTTTTTTACTTCTAGTTTTCAAGATTTGCAGTACCACATTATTTTTCCAGTGTTTTTGAAAAGAAAAAGTTTTAGATGACAATAAAATCACACATTATATTCATTGACATTCTGAAGCTAGCCATGATTTTCCACTTCATATCATCTGTAATACATATACAGAGTGGTTTTCTCATAATATGTATACAGACCTCATTTGAATATGTCATCTAATAGTCTCATGTGTATTTTTCCCATTAACTGCAGTGCAGTCCTCAATGCTTTTTAAGTTCTTCATATATTAACTCACTAAGAAAACTAGCCACATAATCACAAGTTACTAGTCCGAAAAGAGTTTGGCTGCATACCAAAAGTATATTTTCACTTTTTGCCATGGTGATATATTTTTATATTTGATTTCACATACAATCCATTTGATTTCCTCTAGTAATGACTGGTCAGCTTAAGTTTCCATCTGAAAGACAAACAAGCAATTTTCACTGGAGAACAGAATAGAAAAGTAAAAAGAAAAAAATAGATAGGCTGCATATTCAGGTCTATACAAGCTCAGGCTATTGTTGACCTGACCCTGGAAATAAAAAGCTAGAAAATGCAGCTCCAAAATGGTGTCAGAGTAGGGAGTGTTTGAGAAGCTGACTCTCTGGAACTTGTGACATTCATCTGAATTTCCTGCTCCCTGACAAGGCATGTCTACATGCATAGCTTCAAACAATTGTTTTTCTTCCTGATACATGTTGAGCTGGTTACAGGTAAGCCAGCTCTTTGCTGGAGGATACTTAAAATGTCTTAAGGGAATACACAAGTGAGCTGGTAAATCCTACGCATATTGTTCAGCTTGATATTTTTTCAGTGGGGCCAAAATAATTTTGGACTGGTTCTGGCTCATAGTACATCTAACTTGGAAGTATAACAGCCGGTTTCTTTGTTGTGTTGCTTAGTTAGGGAACTTATAATACAAAACCAATACACATTTCATCAGTATGATTCTATACCTTCTAGTATGATAACTAGGAGAATTTTCACTATGCAAATGTTGGATTTCAAATTCAAATGAAATTTGTTGTTGATGGATCACTCTGAAATTCAAAACCAGGAGGTGCTCTAGAAATGTCAAGTGGTATTTTTATTCTCATATAGAAATGCTGAGGCTAATAAACAATACTTAAGCTACTTCATATGAATATCTGTTGTGGTTAAACAAAATTACTGTAATTGCTCAACCATTTTCAGACCTATGTCCTGAGATATATTGATCCAGTAATGAACTGCAAGATTAAACTAACTCTTTAATATTATATATAATTGTGCAAAATCATTCACTCTTGGCTTAAAAATGCCCTATATTCTAAACATGGACAAAACACAGAAAGATGAACAATACTTCATATGCTTGTGTGTAATAACAAAACAAAACAAAACAAAAAAACCAAAATTCAGTAACAATATGTAAATAAATAAATAAATAAATAAATAAAATGGGGACTATCTTTCTTTTTAGAGGGACTTAAAAGTTTTGTTTTGTTTTCAATGAATATATTTGACTGTGTAGTCTCTTCAGGGAAAAATTTCAAACGAACAAGACAAATAAGGAGCAATCAACATATATTTCCTTAAAGCATATAGTCAGAGAATTGATGTTGTTGTTGCTGAACTTACAATGGTATGTTCTGCCCTAGTGCATCACCTTTCTCAGAATGTTTTAGACCTTCATTGCAATTATGTCTGTAGGGGTATGTAGAAAATGAGCATCCACTCCTTTAAGAATATCTGCTCAGTGATAATAAGAAAGGGATGCAATAATGGAAACAAAACCTAGGCAGCTGTACTAATTGATAAGGAAAGAAATGAAATCTGTGAATATTGATTTAAGCAAGGTTGTCTGATTGAATATTTCTGGATCAGGATGATAAGAAGAAAAGAAGGTGGAATAGTAAGCAAAACACTAAGACACTGACCTGACACAGCAAAAACTGAGGCAGTGACAAGAAACAAACCTCCCAGTCACTGAGTCAGTGAACTATCAAAGTGCAGGTACTGCTTCCAGGAAGATCAATCTGGACTTTGCAGCTGATAAAATTGTGAACCAGGGATGTCCTGGACTGAGAAGAAACTGCAGAGCTCTGCAAACCCAAGGGGATATGAAGGACAAAGAGTCATAGTGTTGTCTGTGTTGGAAGGAACTTTTGAAGTTCATCTACTTCAGCTCTCCTGCAATGAACAGGGACATCTACAGCTAGATCAGATTACTCAGAGTCTGATCCAGACTGCCGTTGAATGTCTCTAGGGTTGAGGCATCTCTGCTCCAGTGTTTCACTGCCATGACTGTAAAAAACTTCTTCCTTATATGCAGTCTTATGCCTGTTGTCTCTGTCAGTCTGAGGGGCTGAAAAGGACTCTACTCTGTCTGTTTTGTGTGACTGCTGTGTATATGTGAAGCACATGGCTGGGACAGTCTACATCACTGACATGCAAGTGTCTCTGGGATGTGCTCAGATTCAGCTCAAAGTATTTTACTGATTAAGGTCAGCTTCATGCCTATGTCCAAACCTTTCATTTATTTATGCTGAGTGAACATAGACACATTTTCAAGCATGCAAGGGAAAAGTTACTCTCAGAACTGCCATGAGACTTCCCAAAGATTTTGCACTGAAGTAATCCTTTAGAGAAGTCTAAATCATCACAAAAAGATCACTTGTTCTATGCCAATTCACATCTCACCAGAGATCTCTTCTTAACTTTGTAGGAAATTCTGTTAGTTGGTGTTAAATAGGTAAGTCGTGAACTTCTTTTTGGAAGTATCTGAACTGTATGTGGTGTGGAAAAAAAGTAGAAATTTTACACTAAGATAGATGTATAAGTCAAGAGTGAGTGGGCTATAGCACATTTTCTCATTAAGAAAATGAGCTATGACATACTTATTTTCTTAGACTTACAGTGCTTTATACAATATTGCTTTCTTTGCTATACATTCACCAGCTTAATATAAAGTTATTTGTTATCTATATGCAAAAGACAGTCATGAATCTAGGTTTTAGGGTGAGCATAGAAAATCTAGTGGGTTCCCTTGAACATAGAAATGGGAACTTTCGATGCAGAGGTGAAAGTCTGAAAAGGGAAGCTTAAAAGAGGATAAAATATTTAACAGTCCCCTTTGGCTTTCAAACAAAATGTGAAACCATACAATTTGTAGTCATTACTGTCTTTCAGGAGAATAGTAATAGAACAGCTGAATTATGTCAGCTCTGAATGACTGATTTATAACCCCTTTTGAGTTTAAACTAAAAGTGACCAGGATTCAAAACTGTTTGTTCTTGAGAGAGAAATATGATTTGGAATATGTTACTATTTTTATAGTTGCCATAGAGGTATTAACTACATGCCACTTTGATAGTTTAATAGAAAATCAAACACATCTTTCTGGAAGAAGGGTTGTCGTTCAAGCAGATTCTGACTTAATTAAGCAATTCAAGATGCAGTTATGTGGTTTATCTTATTAAGGAGAAGAGACTGGATTAATATAAAATTCCAGATATCCTTCACTGTTCCTAAATTTCAAATTTGGTTCTTTGTCTGATATTCAAGGCTATCTGCCATGCCATATAGAATAAGAAAATACTCCCCCATAGATTAGATGGTTTTCTGAAGAGCAAGCTGAGCATTTTTTTGATGTGATTATTAAAATCCATGTTTCCTCAAACATACTTGAAAATTAGTATGTCTCAAGGGGCTTCAAGTTGATGCAGGTCTAAACCCTAGTGATTGGGCATCACTTCAGCAAGAATTCTTTAGATTCCATTTTGATCATATCACTTACTGAGAGTCAGCTATTTTTATTTTTTTTTTTATTTTTTATTTTTTTCACAAGTAGGGCTCAGACTGTCTATAACTCTTTGAAAAGTATCTCAACTTCTTGAGGATTTATTTAATCATTAATGTTTGATATTATTCTTTAAGGGAATCCTCATTTCCCATGTTAACAAAGAACTTTGAACTGATGCTAATTAATACAGCAAAGACAACATATTATGACCTGAATTTGGTTAAAGTCTGCAGGCTTTGTAAGCAGTGTATTAAAAGAAATGGGTTGCTGGGGAGGACATGCTGTGATAATGCACACTCTGCAGAATATATCACTAGTGACTACAAGTCTTTGTCTTAAAAGTTATTGGAAGCCTGGTCAAGGTGAAAACAAGTATAAGAGAAGTATTTTCTGAAATAAGAATATCTTCATAGTGTTTCATGTTATATGTATGTATTTTATAAATATGTACTATTTATTTCTCTTTGTGTGGATATTATAAATAAACACACAAAACTGCATTTTAATTATACTTCTGATGCAATACTTTTCCACAGAGCAATATACTAATCATCTGCAAGTACACTGCACTGTTGCTTCCTGTTAGACATCTAATAGATGTGGCTGCACAGTACCACAGTTGTTTTTTGTGTGCATGGGCTGCATTGTAATTGCCAGAACTCAGTTGACTGGGAAGCTTGATACAAGATTTTCCTAAAAAACACTGAATTATTCCAAGTGCTCTTAAGGCTACAATGCCAAATCTTCTATCACAATTTGCAGCTACTGGGTTTAACAGGCAGGCAGATACCTGTACATTTTACTAAATATTAGACACCTCCAAAACAAAACAAAACAAAACAAAACAAAACAAACAAACAAATAAACAAAAAAACAAACCAAACCAAACCAAAACAAAAAGTTAGCATGAGCCAGCAGTGTTGCAGTCCAGAAGGCCAACAGTATCCCAGGCTGCATTAAAGGAGAGGAGGACTTCAGGATGAGGAGGGGGATTGTCCCCTTTGATCTGCCCTTGTGGGGCCCCACCTGGAATATTGTGCCCAGGCCTGGAGCCCCAGCACAAGAAGATATGGAGCTGTTGGAGTGGATCCAGACAAATGCTACAGTGATGATCAAAGGGCTGGAGCAGCTCTCCTATGAAAAAGGTTGAGAGAGCTGAGCTTCTTCAACCTGGAGCAGAGAAGGGTCTGGGGAGATCTCTCTGTGGCCTTCCAGTGCAGGAATAGAGCTTATAAACAAGAGAGAGACCAACTTTTTACACAAGTAGATAAAGATAGGACAAAAAGAAGTGATTTTAAATTAAAAGAGGGAGAATTAAATTAGATGTCACAGGGAAGTTTTTCACTTTTATAGTGGTGAGGCAGTAGTACAGGATGCCCAGAGAAGCCATGGATGCCCATCCTTGGAGGAATTAAAAGGCCAGGGTGTGTCCCTGGGGAACCTGTTCTAGTACCCGATTTAGTGGTTGGCAACCCTGTCTACAGTAGTGAGGTGGGAACAAGATGATCTTTGAGGTCCCTTCCAAACCAAGCCATACTGAGATGCAATTTTATGGAAGAAAACTGGAATTTACATATTTGGATTTCTAGTTCTAAGAATGTATGAAGCATATATATAGGAAAGATCGTAATTGAACAACTTTAGTGATGTTTTTCCTTGATATGTTCCTGATTGGTCTTTTGGAACAGCTCTAATGTTAACTTTTGGAGAGGCTTACATGGTATTTAATACTCGAGGCTAATAATTATTAGATTATTAGCAAAATGAACTATGCATTTCAGCTTAGGAAAGCAAATGTTCCCAGGACAAATACTGTTTCTATTCAAGCCCATTCACATGACCCTTTATTGTGTGAAGTACTTGTTATGCCTTAAAGGAAAAAAAAAAAGAACATATGAAAACGTTCACTGTGTCTATTTCATCTATGATAAAAAGCAGAGGCAAAAGTTAAATAGTGCTGAAATCATTTGCAATGCTTTGTGTGTCTCTATGGAGTATTCTTAGTGCAATGATAGCTCAGTTTGAGCAAGGTGATAGGTCAGATGAGAATATTATTCTTTATAAAAATAAAGACCTAAGTGCATGATTTTAGGAAAGGCTGTTAGCATATTATAATTAGTAAAATAATAATAATAATAATTAAAAATATCTATTGTTAATACTTTAAACATGAACTTTTTTCTTAATCTTTTATTTTATTTTATTTTCCCCACCAGAAAGTATGAAAGAACAGCTTAAAGAAAGAAAAAGACTTCAGTTCTGTCATTTTTTACCCCCACTGCTTCCCTTCATAAAGGAAAAACTGTATTGATCATTGATGCACTTCTCTCGAGAGATGCTTGAAATGACTGTGTCCTTGCTACCACTTCTCCTAATTTGATGTCTAATTAAGAGCCACAAATCTATTCTTTACTCACTTCCATTTACAATAGTTTTAGGGTTAGGGTTCAGCACATTCAAATTCTTCATATTTCAGAAAAATACTGAAAAAAGAAACACAATTAAGTTTTAAATAAATAAAAAAAAAACCTCACAAACAACAAAACAACAAAAACAAAAATCAACACTTGCCTTCAGAGAAACAGTGACAAAAATAAGTGGAAATATCTGCAAACAGAGGAATAGTAGAACTTCAAATTAAATGAATTTGGATAAACTGGTACTATGCCCATGATGCTTCATTAAGAGAAAATATAAACAAGCACTTCCACTGCTTTTTCCAGTCTTTTCAGGTCAAACGTTGCTACTCATCACTGTATGCTTTGCACTGGATTAATGTGACAAGACAAGCAGTGGGTCTGCATGTGTGTTTTGGTGAGAAGAATGCAGGAGCTGTCCCATTTTCCTTTTCTGTCTGTGTAAATAATTTTTATCTCAACCCACAAATTCTACTTTTTTTCCAGTTCTTTCCCTCACTCCATCTAGGGTAGGGATTGAGCAAATGGCTGTGTGGTGTTCAGTTGACTGCTAGGTTAAGCCATAATAGTCCTTTTGGCACACAACATGGAGCCATTCTCTCCAGCTGCAGTGTAGAGCAGATATTTTACAACTTAAGTCTGCTGTGTTGCCCCACGCAATGATTTCATAAATATATTGCAGGTGTCCAGGAGCTTTCCCCTGTTTCAGTCTAGTCTGGATCAGCCTATGGCAAATTATAGGTCTGGGAAAGTCAGTTCCAGGTTTACTAGACAGCTTCCTATGCTCCCCCCTTCCCCCCCCTCCAAAGTGAAAACCTGTGGTCTGCACTCTGTTGCCAGAGGAACTGAGGAAAATGCATTGGCAATACTGGTTGTGGCATACCACTGGAAGCGTCTGGTAGAAAGTACCAGGGATGACTCAGTGATAGGGTTTTGGAGTTGGGAATACAACAGATTAAAAGTCCACTACATTCTAACTGAAAAAAGATATGATGTCACTATATGAAGGAATTCCAGCTGCTTCAGAAGCAGTTGGTACTGAAGCACAGCTTCACTTGGCACAGTGAATGCCTGTGCTGGCCTGGATGCTCAAAGGGTGGATCTCTTTCACAGATCATACAACCAATTCTTACATGAAGTAAGTGGGTTGCACTTGTGGATTACACAGTGAGCTTGAATAGGAAACCCCAGCTGCCCAAAATCTTGGAAGTGATCATGGACTGGCCTGAAGGCAAAGATTTTGAAATAATGTCAGAGGAGGGAGTGATGAGTTCTAAAAAGCTTGCACTGACCTGTAAACTACCAGTGAGTAAAAAGAAATATGTCTTGTTTACTGATGGGTCCTGTCTTATTGTGAGAAAACTTAAGAGGTGGAAGGCTACTGTCTGGAGTCTGACACAACAAGTTACAGAAGCTACTGAAGGAGAAGATGAATCAAGTCAATTTGTCGGAATGAAGGATATCCAGCTGGCTTTAGACATTGCTGAATGAGAGAAGTGGCTAGTGCTCCACCTCTAAATCAACTGGCAATCGCCCTCTGTGGGTAGGAACAGAATAACTGGCAGTGCAGAGGCAAACCCATCCAGGCTGCTGCACTATGGAAAGCTATTGCTGGTAAGGTAGAGAATATGGCAGGAAAAGTACATCATGTAGATGTTGACATTCCCAAGAGTCTGGCCATTCAAGAACATCAAAATATTCAAGCCTCATCTCGGTGCTTTCCTGTGCAACCTACTGTAGGGAAATTGTTTCAGCAGATGGGTTGTACTAGATGATCCCTTCCAACCCCTACAGTTCTGTGATTCTGTAATCAAAACAATCAGCTGGTGAAACAGGCTGCTATGACTGAAGTGGCTGAGATAGATCTGGACTGACAATGTGAGGGTGAATTATTTCTAAATTTGTGGTCTCATGACACCTCAGATCATCAAGGAAGTGATGCAGCCTTGGGATTGAGGGGTAGACTTGACTATGGATGCTATTGCATGGGTTATCCATCAATGTACAATATGTGCTGTGACTAAGTGAGCCAAATCTATTACAGTCACACAAACCCCACAGCAAACATCATGTGTTTACAGTATGGAAACAACCAACAGATGGCTGGAAACATATCCTGTACCCCATGCCACCACCAAAAACACTGTGCTGGGCCTTTAAAAAGCAAGACATGGCACTCCAGAAAGAACTGAATCAGATAATGATGAAAACTGTTAAAGATACCTAAATATACAGGAATGATTTTTAATGGGCAGATTTCTCAATATAATTGCTTCAGTAATCTTACCTTATAGTTCTGTGCAGAAAGTTTCTACCCTACTTCTGCTAGAGTCTCTCGAGTACCTTTTTCTTTTTTCAGTGGCATCTGAATGGAAGGATTTACATACTGTTCATTTGTTGCTTGATTATTTTTTTTAAGCCTTTTGGTTCTCCCTGAACAATACTTCTCAAAGCAAAGAATGGAAGGAGTACAAATTGGCAGAGGTTTGGGAATCTTCTTCCAAAAATTAGACTTTGCAATAGGAGAACATAATCAAATACCACCCTCAGGGCATAATGTTCAAAATGTCATTTACTAGCATTATAAATGAATTAATTCTCTAATTAGCAACTTGAAGTATAAGGGAAAAAAAAAAAAAAAAAAAAAAAAAGATTACATGATTGGTGACATACGATGGAAATAAAGTATCTATTTTATTTATTTATTTTTTCTTGAATCAATATTGCTGATATATGAAAATCTAGTACTATAAGCTGTTAGTTTTCTTGGATTCTGCAGCTGCAGGCTGATTAAAACCCAGCAGGAGGAACTATAATAAACAAATACCACCTGCTGCAAGAACAGGTGTTTGTGTCTTCATTTAGAAACCAAAGTAAAACAGAAGATGCCAAGGGGCTGAAGTAGATCAGTATTTAGATTGACATAATTTGTTAGTACTTGTCCTTGAACTCAAAAGAATATTATTCTGCTTTCAAGACCTTGTGGTGGGGTGGAAAACGTGCTTAGAGTAATTAAGCATCTTTCTGCATTCTGTATGCACCTGTCCATTCTCCATGCTATGTGCATTCACTGAAAATAATTGTTTCTCCATTCACTGGAGTATAATATTGTGTCTTTGTCTGAGAACTTTATAAATGCAAAAATAAGGAAAAAATGCATTTAGTATTTTAATTTTACAAATCTTATCAGTGATTTGCTTGACATTTGTAGTGCAGGCAAATCAATACAGTCATAAAAAAACTATCATGTCTTACCTGTTCTTTGATGGATTGTACATGTTAGCTTAAGAATTTGCATATGTTTGAAAAATGTGCCATAGTGGAAACGCAAGTCAAGGCTTGAAGCAGTGATTGAGCACCTGTTGGGAAGGCAGGACCAACCCAGGTTTGTACAGGTGCATGTAATACACATAATGGACCAGAAGGGGTGAAGCCAGGGTCTTGCCCTTTGTAAACCTCACTTAAGTGTTGGTGGTAGAGGCAAGGTTGTCTTACTGAAGATGCAACTGAATGGTTGCATCTATGAAGCATTCTGCTTCTGGTGATATCTTGGTGATGATTCCAATGCATTGAAGCAAATAGGTATCTTTTCCAACAGTAGTGAAAGTTTGTTAACTGATTTTTCTTCCTTGTTTACCGTATCTTGATGATGATTTTTAACTACAGAATGTTTTATTGATAATAGCTTAAGCAATAACTTAATAATCAACAGAGTAGCCATTTTTTCATAAAATATCATCGTATTTATTTGCTCTTGTGAATATGTTAAGGAACGTAGAAGAGCATGTCCTGATGCTTGTGATATAGCTTTAGACAAACGTAGAATAAATTAGCCTGACTGGATTTAGTCAGTCCACCCAAAAAACTACAAGGTAGGGATTTTCAAAAATATTTTTCTTTTCTGATACTGTAATTTATAGTGGATGGCTTTGTCATATTTCAAGATAGCAAGTAATACTTACAGTTAGCAGGGGAAGAACTCCAAAGTAATAAGTTTCTAGGTGTTCTCCTTTATTTTATATTTCTTCTCTTTTGCAAGAGATATCATACACAAGTAAGTGCTAGAATTCCCATAATACTTAAAGCGGATGTAAAGAGTTATTACTGAGAATAAAAGCAATAACACAAAGTCATTTAAATCTGCAAACTGCCAGAAGAGTGGATTATGAAAAGGAGTAGCTGAGAACTTTAAAGCTGTTCAGAAGATTTCTTACATTTATGATGTTAAAATTACTTTCCTGTCTTATTTAGGAAGCCTGCATAGGCTGAATAGGAGCCAGTGCTGCAGAGTGCCAAAGGTAGGATTACCAGGCTTTTGCTTTTCTTTTGAATTTCTGACCATTTAGAGGTTTAATAATCTTAGGGGTAAATGATGTTTAAATCCTTTCTAGAACAATATCCTAAGAAAAACCGTAGATAACATGTAACCGTGTTACAAAGGCCATAGTGTATGTTTGACAACAGGGTGACTGAAACTCTCTTCTGTTATGGGATACTGAAGAAAAATGTTCCTCAAAGAGAAGAAACAGGCAGATCTCGTTACATGCATAGAGTCTACTTGCAGTAATATTTAAATGATATTTTAAATCACATATTGCGTATTAAACATAATTTGTTAAAAATGAAATGAGTGCATTTACAACAAAACTAAATACCACTTCTTATTTTGTTCACAAAAAACACTAGTGTTAAAGTTTCCTTATAATTTAACAAATGTAACAGTTCAATTAATAATGCAAACAGTTTTCTTGGAGTGTTTTTTGTTTTGTTTTTTTGTTATGGTGCTAAATGTAACTATGAACCAAAGAGCTGAGTGAGATCTTATGGGCATTTGGAGAACTAAGGACTTAAAAAAGAAAACAACTTTTTGAAATTATTCTGATGTAGATTATGGAGGGATATGACTAAACTGAATGAAGTTTCAAATATATATGGAAATGGAAGTTGGAAGAGCAAACTTCTTAACGGAATGTCAAACTACATCTTGAGTATAATAAAAGCAAGTGAAGAGAAAGCTCAATTAAACTGCAAACCTCTGGGGGAAAAAAATGTAAAACTGATCTGTCAAAGAACTATATGATAGGTAGAAACTTAAAATAGATAGGTCATAAAAATGGCTGAAGCTTAATTTAAGATGTGGTTACCTATTGTCTGTTGGTTTTTTTTTATTTTTTATTTTTATTTATTTTTTTTTATTTAATTAACTAAAACTTTAACAGAGACTTTTGAAGTTGTTGCAGAATTCAGCTTAGGTCAGCACTTGTGTAGCTTATGATCTTTGGAAATTTGAAATAATTTATTGGAAAACTAAGCTTCCTTGAACTGGTAAAATCACAATAGTAAACAGATAAACAGTTTAAGGTAGTCATACCACTCTATTATCCACTGGAGTACTAAGAAATATCTTGCTCACTGCCAGCATCTTTTAACTTTTGTATATGCTAGGACCTCTTTTTATGTTTCTTACCGGCCTGCCAAAAATAGTGACAACTGCTAATTGATGTTATGTCCAAAGCAAGTCAAAGTGATCAACCTCAGGCTAAGTGAACAGCAACTTGTGCTGATGACATAGTTTATGATGCAGTAATGCAGTAAATAGGGGAGAGAGTTGCCCAATAAAGGAGCAAATAGAGTGTGGACCTTAGACACAACGTAATGTGCTGAGACTAAAGTTGAACTATTTCACATTAAAAAAAAGTCCAAGATATGTCAGAAATGCAGGGAGTTTCTTTGCTTGTTTTCAGTTGTACATAGAATGAACAGTGGTGCATGGAATACTTGTATTTATTAACACTAGTTCAATTTTATATTTTCTAAGTGTGGACACTTTCATATACTGTATTTATTTAAAAGACAAAGCAATGAATCCTCTTGAAAGCAAACACTATCTGGTTATTAGGTAAAGATTTTCTGAAAATATTGTTCAAGTTATTCAAATTCCCTGAAAAGTATTCCTTCCTTTCTTCTTTATTGGAGTTTATTAAATTGCTTTTATTCACAAATTGTCACCTGTGACTAAGATGTGAAATTATTTATTCTGGCAATGCCTGAGTTGCTAACAGCGTTTCAATGCTATTATATGATATAGATCCTCCTGCATGGATATTAAGGTTAATCACAGTATATTGCAAGTTTTTCCCCCCAACAATTTCTGTGTGTTGTTTTGGATGCAGTCAAAAATTGTCTTTTATTAATGCTTATGTTGTTAGAAATAACTATTAAAGACAGCGAGAAATGATTTCTCTGAATCCTGTTTTTCTAAGCTCCTTGGGGTAGAGGGGGACAGCTATGTTTCCTGTGGTTTAGGTATGGTTACCTATGGTTTGTTTGTTGAACTTGGTTGCTTTCTGAAAGAAGAAAATCAGTAAAGCTGCTAGGTGTCTGCAATAACCATGTAATTGCTACATAATTCAAATCTAGACTAATTTAGGTATAGTTAATGTTTCATGTTTTCAGAAATTGTGCTCATATGGAGTTTATTCTGTAGCCCACTTTGCTAGACAGTGATGAATTTGAATTTTAAGCAAATTAGGATAACATTCACATTTTTGCAAACAGGTGGAAGCCTCAGGATACATGACCAGTTTAAGGGCATTTGGTTAAATATAATTTAGTGTCCGGATTTCTGAAAGGGTTTCCAAAACCCAAGTTTGTAGCAACTCGTGAGGTTTTTTGTTAGGGGAATTTCACTAAGAGTTAACTACAGTTGGGTGTGTGGCCAGTGTTCTAGCAATATTGCAGTTTTGTTTTTAACTTCTAAGAAGTTTTATATACTTATCATTCTATCCCAGACTATTATCTTTAGCAAGTAAAAACTATTTTTAATAATACTAGCTTATTGAATATCTGTCATTCTTTTCATGTGTTTCTCAATGGTAATTATTTCCTAAGTTTTGCAGGTGTATTTCTGTTTAATTTTCAAGTGCCTCAAGTTTTAGCACTACGTGATTTTTTTGTTTCATTTTCAAAAAACAAGACAAATAGTATATCTTCAGTAGATTTTTTTTGTTATTATGTGTAATATATATATATATACAGAAATATATAAACTTTATACTAAAGATTTTTGATTATCATATGTATGTGATTACATGTACATCAGATCCTACAATTTTCAAGAAAAAGAATGACAAAAATGTCACATGATTAAGTGAAAATATAACATTAGTGAGGTTATTGCTCTAGGTTTGTTCTTTCCATGTTACATATTGAAGATAGAATTTAATCAGTCAACATGTAATACAATCAAATTGTGAGCATAGTGTTTTAATTTTGCCATAGTAATGCAAAGACTATTGTTGCCATGACTGTTATTGCTTTTGTAGAAGAATACACTGTGGAGCTAATGATACAACATATCTTGTGCTGTGATGAGGGCTTTTGTGGAAGTTATATACTGAGTTTGGCTGAGCTTAATTTTCTTGGTACCAGTCCATACCGCGTTATGTTTTGTATTTGTGACTGAAACTGTGTTGGTAATGTACCAGTACTTTGGCTGTCACTGAATGGTGCTTGCAAGGCTTTCTTTCCTTCCCAGTCCTCCCCTATACTACTCAATCAAACCAACTAAGCTAAAGCTGAGTGAGCAGTTGCAAGAGAACAAGCTGAGACAGCTGACCCATATTGATAAAATGGATATTCCATACCATGTGATGTTGCAGTCAGCAACAGCAATTCTCAGAAAGAAGGTTGAAAGGGTTATGGCTATTTTCTTAGGCACCCACACACCAGTGCTGCGATTCTTCTTTCCAGGAACTGGCAGGAAATATGACTAGTAATGGAAGTAATGAGTGAGTTCCTATTTTTGCCTTATTTTTGTGTAGAACAACCTGAACCTATCTTTAATCCACAATCTTCTATTTTCGCATAGCCCTATGGGAGAGGGGAGTTAGTGTGTGTCTGTTTTGATAATTTGAAAATCAAATATTATTTAAATTTTGAAATATGTAATCTTAAAAAATAAAAATAAAAAATCCAAGCAAATTATGCTCAAACTATACAGTGGTTTTTAAACTTAAGTAATTGAATCATTCTACTGTTTGCTTGCAATCCTACAGGGACAAAAAAGACATCAAGCAGAGGTACTCTGAGCAGTTATTATCTCTGTACCTGAAGTGGTACACTCACAGGAAGGAGTAACAGGAATAGAGTTCCTCTAATCACTTAATTGATAGTTTACCTGGTAGGATGTAAGACTTCCAGGGAGAGCAGAAATAAGAAGATGGCAGTTATTTCATGCATTTCAGAGTGCCTCCAATATGGGTGATCACCATCACTATTAAAGCTGGCACCATTCATTCAAACAAAAGAGAAAAAGAAGCTGTAGTATTTTTTTTTTTAATATTTTGTCTTAGCAGTAGAACAGGTCAGGGTAGCTCTAAATTATGTTAATTGTCAGCAGAATCCAAGGGTGTGTGTTTTCCCTATGGAAAGTTTAACTGTGTTCACAGCTGCTCCTTTTGTCAAGTCTCTGAATTTCTCTTGTGTTGGAATCTGTCCTGAAGCACTGATTGTCTTCCATTGGCCTTTTAGTAGCAGTATGTGGTTCCCTAAGGCTGGAAAAAACATAAAATGACTGCAGTGGAATAAAATTTTAAGAGCTTTGATGGATATTTCTTCCTGTTTATATATGAAATTTATAACAAGATCACGTTTATGCTAATAGGTAGTTGAAAATCAGTCTGAAAATTACATTTTCTTCCTCCATAGAGAAATGAAGTGACGTCAGTACTTCTACCCAATGGAAGATTGTACTTAACCTTTTATAATCATGTTTACTCTTCTCTACAATCAAAATTAGATTACAATAGCTTAAACTGAAAAGAGATTTTTATAAAATCGAGGGTAACTGCTGACATATGTAAGCAATGTAGGCAGAAATATTAATATATATCTACCTGTTACTGTATATATCTTTATCATGTGTATGTAAAAGGATAGCTTTGAAATCAGTGGAATGAGTTATATAGACAACCAATGTGCTAATGAAAAAACACATTTTGACCAAATAAAGCTGTTTTTAGGCTTGCAATAATTCAGATAGAAGAGATGAGAGTTTGAGTGATCTAGTTATGATTTATGATGGCATAAGGTAACTGATTAGTATAGGTGATTAAATTGGGGTCGTGTTAGTATACACTGGCCTTGTTTCTTGACTGAAATGATGTGATAACTATGTTAAGAAAATGACTTGCTAGGATAATTTTTGAGAGGGCTACTTTTGAACACAACTAGCTGTTTGTTGATAATTTGCTGATCATCAAAATTAACTTTTAAAATATAAAATATAATAATAAAAATATATGCTATACTATCTAATATGCTTGTCAACAAATGTTTTTAAGAAGCAGAAAGTTATTTTCAAGGGGCATTTTCTTTCTCAGCAAAACATTTATTAGTTTCTTGCTATCCCCTTTCAGTTTACCTTGAAAGAAAGGGTTAATGATGTCTGTAGCTTGGATGTATAAAACATAATTACTAACCTTACCCTCCAATTGATGTGTACCTGGTAAAACATGTTATTTTTGTTGGCTAACGTAACATTTAACGTGCTTATCAAACATTGCCAAGTATACTTGTAAATCTTTAATAGTTTGAATGAAATCTCAAAGGCAAAACATTGTTAAAGTTCAGTTATTGAAGAAGACAATGAAATTAAGACAAATGGTAATTTATAGATTAAAAAGGCAGGACTATAAGAATTAGACTTGCATATGGTTTTCTAAATTAGAATCATAGTTGAAATCCACCTCTCCCCTGGAATGAACAGAGATATGCACAGCTAGATCAGGTTGCCAAGAGCTTTATCTAGCCTTGTCCTGAAAGTCTCCAGGGATGAGGTATCTTCTCATAGAATAGCTTGAGTTGCAAAGGACCTCAAGATTCATCCCCCAAAGTTTGTTCTGGTAGTGGGAGTTGCCCTGGCCCAGGTGCGAAAATTTGCATTTGGATGTTTTGAACCTCATGATGTTCACCTGGACCCGCTGTACTAGCCTGTCAAGGTCCCTCTGGATGACATGGAAGAAATGTCTGAACTCAAACATGCCACTGTTGGAGAAATGATGATTGTTTCCTGTAGAACAAATCTGAAGTCTTCAGAGAAAACAGAAGGCTGGATAGTTTTTACATACTCATACTGTTGATGAGTTACTTTAAGCTGCTGCCGCCACCAAAAATGTCTTTGGAAACAGTATCACAAAAGTCTTTAACTTAAATAATTCCTTAAAACAATCTGAAAACTTCTGGAGTTTGCTACAAACATACGTCTGTATGCATGCAAGCTGTTTCATTTATCTATCAGGTGATTTGATCAATATCTGAGCTGCTGAGATTCAGAGATCTGAGTGTTTCATTGCCCACTTTCTTTGGCAGCAATGAATTTAGTGTAAACGCAAATAGAAAAATAGATGGGGGGAAGGGTGGCTTAGGTAGTCATTACTCTCCAACAACTTTTTCCAAAAGAATTTCAGAACACAGCAAGAAAACTGGTTTCAGTTTAATGTTGTCCTATAAACCCTTTAGTGGTAACATTGAGATGAGGCAGTTCGTTGAAAACTGCTTCCTAGAGCATGTGCTCTTAACTTTTTAACTGATAGGCCTGATGTACTAGATAGAAGAGGATGAATCAAAGCCTTGTGAAAATAATTGGGAAGTCTCCTAAACATTTCAGTGAAATTTTGCTTTGACTAATAATTCGTATATCAAACTGCACCAAGAATAATCTTCAGCATAGCTGTGGAGTAGCAAATCTTCAAAAACTGGAAAATCTTGGCACTTGTGGCTAAATGGCTTTTCACTAATATATTTCATATTTTAAAAGCAGGCATATAATACCTTCAACTAAATCGCTGTTCTTATCCTGCTGCATTAAAATGTAAATTTTCTGAATGGCATAAAATGTGCTTCCAGATATAGGAATATTGAAAAATGATGCGCAGATCTTGTATGCTGATTCTTACCCTTTCTAGGAGCATCTTGTAATTTTCTCCTTCCGTTTATGTTGAATGATATTTTCACACAGTAAACACAAATATAGGAATGCTTGTGACAAACTATAATCTCATTTCCAACATGGAGAAAATGCTTGTCTTTACTAGCAATTTAAATTATGTAACAAACCATAACCAACCAGACTAAGATGTTTTACATCATCTTAGTTGTCTTAACCTAGTACTCTAATTTTTATTTTTTAAAGATAATAATTTAAGGTATCTCACTAATTAAGTTGTGGAGAGACTCTTCTGGGAGTAGTTTAATCTACCTTCTATAGAAACATAAGAAGGAAACACAAAATTGCAGGGGCTGGAAGGGACCTCTAGAGATCACTGAGTCTACCCCCCTGTTAAAGCAGGTACCCTACAGTAGGTCAATCAGGTAGGCATTCAGATGGATCCCGAATATCTGCATAGAAAGAGATTCCAAAACCTTTCTGGGCAGCCTGTTCCATCACCCTTAGTGAGAAGTTCTTCCGCATGTTAGTGCTGAACTTCCTAAATTCAAGTTTTAGCCCATTATTCCTCCTACTAACCAAGAAGATCCTGACCTCATCCATTCATTTCCCATCTTCCTCTGGATATTTATAAACATTAGTCAGATCCCCTCTGTCTTGTTCTTCTCCAGGCTGAACAGATCCAGGTTACTCAGCCTTTGCTTACCTGGGAGATGCTCCAGGTATCAAGAGTTGAGAAGTTCTGCTGGATTAGTCAGTGAAATTAAGTTACAGTGGGATAGAATTTAATGCACAAAATTCATGAATGCAAACTTAGCAACTGATTATAAAATAGCTTGTTCTATGCAGGATTTCATCATCTGGAAATGGATGAGGTGAAGTATCTAATAAATTGCTAGCCAATCCCCTTACTGCAACATGATAATTGGAAAATGGGTTATTTGTAATGAGGTACATCAGTTATTTCCAGTAGCCAAAGAAAGTCCCTACTCATAAAGCCTAAGTGTATAAGGGCCTTCTGAGAAAGCAGTTTTCAAGGATGATTTGTCAGTGATAACTTTTGTGGCTAATTTATCTATTGTTTATTTACTTTAAGGGTTGAGTTAGGTGACCCGATTTGGGTTACTGGTTTGGGTGACTGGTTAGCATTTAAACAGCTCTTCTTCCAAGCTCAGGATCAGTGTGTCCCTGTGATTAAGAAATTGGGGAAAGGTGCCAGGAGACCTTCAAGGAGTTCATGTGCAAGCTCCGAGGAAAGAAGGTCCATGAAATGTGGAAAAAGGGTCTAACTACTTGGGAAGAATATAGGAATGTGGTCAGGGCCTGCAGGAATGCAACAAGGAAGGCTAAAGCCCACCTGGAGTTGAATCTAGCTAAAGTGATAAAGGATAATAAAGGCTTTTTAAGTATGACAACAACAAAAGGAAAACTAGAGAGAATGTAGGCCCCTTGCTAGGTGAGGGGGGTGCTCTGGTAACAGGGGATGCTGTGAAGGCAGAGATCTTGGATGCCTTCTTTACTTCTGTCTTCAGTGAAAAGGCTATCCCTCAGGTTTCCCAGAACCTGGAGGTTAGTGAGAGGGTATGGGGATTGAGGGACTTCCCTTTAGTCAGGGTCAGGTCCTTGAACACCTAGACAGCACCATAAATCCACGGGGCCTAATGGGGTGCATCCATGGGTGCTGAGTGAGCTGGCGGAGGTTACTGCTGAACTGCTCTCCATCATCTTTGAGAGGTCATGGAGAATCGGGGAGGTGCCTGAAGACTGGAGGGTAGCCAATGTCACTCCAGTCTTCAAGAAGGGCAAGAAGGAAGACCTGGGTAATTATAGGCCAGTCAGCCTCACCTTTGTCCCAGGAAAGGTGGTGGAACAGCTTGTGCTGGATGCCATCTCCAGACAACTGGGAGAAAAGGAGGTTATCAGGAGTAGTCAACATGGGTTCACTAAGGGGAGGTTGTGCTCGACCAGTCTTGTGGCCTTCTATGATGTTGTCATGTCCTGGGTGGATGGGGGGGAAAGCAGTAGATGTAGTCTACCTTGATTTCTCCCATGACATCCTTATAACAAAGCTGAGGAACTGTGGGATAGGCGAGTGGACAGTGAGGTGGGTGAACTTTTTTACAGTGAGGGTGATGGAGCACTGGAACAGGCTGTCCAGGGGGGTTGTGGAGTCTCCTTCTCTGGAGGTATTCGAGTCCTGCTTGGACGTCTACCTGTGAGACCTGGTGTAGGGAACCTGCTTTGGCAGGGGGGTTGGACTCGATGATCTCTAGAGGTCCCTTCCGACTCCTACAATTCTGTGATTTTGTGACACCCACAGACCTCATTGAACCTCAACCGTTCTTTGACTTTCTAGTCTTAAACTTGCCAGATTCTTTGGTCCGAGATCCTTGAGTAGGAAGCATTCATTCTATAACTTGAACAAATTTCAGTGTTGTTTGGTTTAAACAAAAAGCCGTCTCCTTACAGCCTCAGCTTCTCAATGATTGATAGCTTAGTTTTAAGCTTAAACTATCCACAAGGGATATGATTTAGTTAGGGTTATGATTTATATGAGAAGTATTGGTGATGGTTGGACTGGATGATCTTTTAGGTCTTTTCCAACCTTGATAATTCTGTGATTCTGTGATGTTTTCATATTTAAAACTGCTAGTGTCAGTGTGCATTGGTGTCTTTGTTATGTCTTTGTTCTGTGTAAATCATTAAAAAGAAAAAAAAAATCTAGTTATGCATTATTCTTCTTCACTTTATATTTTTCCAAGAAAGTCACCTGATTAAGCAAAATCTGTATTCTCATTAATGAGATTCTCAGAGAGAGAGAATTATACCTTTAATAAACTTTAAGTAAACATATGTACAGAGGGAAATACCAAACAGTAAGAATTTGCCATTCTGGTTTTTTTTTTTTTTTTTTTTTTTTTTTTTGCCTTGCTTTTTATAGCTGTTATTGTAAGAACTGCAAATGTACTTTAAAGAGACTTAACATTTTTCTTTGAACCCACTTTGCTTCAGCTAGTATCTCTGCATCTTTACAACACTTTTCACTTTTTACAATGTTTTCTGAGTGTTACTGAAATTCTATAAAATAGCTCCTCTTGCTGAAATTGATTTTTGGTATATTTCATTCTGTTTCCTTATGAAACACTGATAAAATCATACTCAGTGATAGTATATTCTACAGTTCCTAGGTTTGTCAAAATGATATGCAACTTTGCATGTAAAATTATCTGATTTAAAAAATATATATATCTTTATAATATGCATCATGATTATTCAGTTCTGGAGGGATGAATAAAATCTGTCTAATAGCTTTCTCAAAACACTGGAAAAAGATGCAGCCTTATATGTATAACTGCTGTAAAATTAAGTATATAGAAAACATGCTTAATTGGACAGCATTTGGTAAAAGAATAGTTTTGTGATTTTTGCTTTGTTCATTAGGATTCACACTAGATGCTTCCAAATATTGGGAAGCACTTTAAATTTCTAGTATAATATCACTTTCAGGATCTTGTTTTCATTTTTCATAAGCCTATGATAAGGAAGAGACTTTTTCTGCAGTGCTCTGGAGAGAAAACCATAGTGATAATATGGGAAAGAATCAAAGTGCTGTGATGTGTAAGTAATATTTGAGCAGTATGTCTGCTTAGTGTTCTTTTCATATGGGGAAGTCAATGTTTCTAGAATTTTGTGTAATATATATTGTAGTTGTGCAATAATAATTTTCATAAAATTTTAGTTTAGAATTTCTTTTAGGAAAATGGTTTCAATTGTACATAAAAAATATCACATTCAACTATTTTGTTGCTACTATTTTCACTTTTATTATAAGAAACACTCTTTATGTTGTTTCTTCTTGGATAAAATATCAAGTTTTTCAATTGTTTAATTTCCTGAAATTCTTGGAGATGGTACTGGGGGTGGGGGTGGGGGGGTGGGGGGGGGGGATGATGGTGCTAGTTTTGCTTGTTTTACTTCATGTGCTAAAAAAAAAAATAAAATAAAATAAAATTATTTCCTCTTAATAATTTTTCAGATATTGGGAAATCATGGAAACTAGAATTCTCATTCTTTGAGTAGCCATACTTAGAAAAATCATTCTGGTGCCACATTGTGGATAGAAAATTCAAGAACTATGGAGAGAATGTTTTTGCTCTTTAAACTATTTACATACAGAATAAAATACCTTACAATTCTGGAAGTATTTGATTGCTGTAAATAAAATAAACACTAGCTGTACATTTGAAGATAAATAGCTGAAGTGGAACAATTACTGAGATGATAGACAGCCTCTTCTTGGGTTCTGTGTACACCTGTTCTATTTAAACCCAGAAAATATCTGGCTTTATACCCTGCAGTTTTAAAGTACCAAAAGTAGTTTAGAGGGTGCATGTGTCCCTCTTCTCTGTAACAGTAGCTAATAATATGAAGGCTTTTTTGATTCTTTGAAGATAGCTTATTTTAAAATAAAAGTCAACATGTTGTTGCTTGTAAACTGTAGACCATGGACTACTTACAAAATAGAATTCAAGGAGGAATTCATATTACAGTTCAATTTAGATGATCTGGTACCTGAAGGAAGAAAAAAGAAATCACCTACATGTGCTAGTGAATTTAGTACAGTGCAATGTGACCTACCACATAAGGATTCTTTTGTGTTGGTGAAAACTTGCTTTCAATTTAGGGAATTGATAGCATTCTATTAATTCCCATTCTATCCTAATGTTGTTTATATATTTTATTAGATCTTTTAAAAAATTGAGTATCTTAGCCAAAATTGTATGGTTACACACATTTCTTCTTTTACACTGAATCTGCTTGCTTTTCCTTATATAATGTGGTAAAGTTTTACAGGAAGAAAAATCAAAGACCTATAGCATTGCTGTGGTTGGAAGGGACGTTAACAATCATCTAATCCAACCCCAGTGCTTTTTTCACTACATCAGATTGCCCAAATCCACATACAACTTCACTATGAACACTTATGTAGGGGGAGAGGGGCATCTAAAACTTCTCTAGGTAACCTGTTCCAGTGCCTTGTTGCCTACACAGTACCAACACCAGCTCTCCAGCTCTCCTTTCTTTATAAGAAAGGTACTCTAGCCCTCCGATCATCTGTGTAGCCTTCTCTGGACTCACTTGAAAAACTTTACATCGTTTTTGTGCTAATGGTCCTGCACTGGGATACAGTATTCCATGTGGGGCCTTTTGAAGACAGAGTAGACAGGGATGATCACCTCCCTCACTCTACTGTCCACTCCTCTTCTGATGCAGCCCAGTACACTTTTGGCCTTGCAAGCTGCAGGTGTGCACTGTTGGTGCGCATTAACTTTTTCTTCCACCAGGACCTCCAAGGCTTTCTTGGCAGGGCTGCTCTCAAGGAGCTCTCACAGTCTGTACAAAAATCATGGATTACCTGATCAAAGTAAGACACCTTGAACTTAGCCTTAGGTTCTTTTCAAGCCTGTCCAAGTCACTTTGGATGGCATTCCTTCTCTTGTGTCAAGTGCACAACTCAGTTTAGTGAACTTGCTGAGTTCAATTGATGCACTCAGTTCCACTGTCTGGATAGTTGATAAAGAGTTGAAGAGCAGTGATCCCAAGACCCTGGGGTGAAAACGCTTATTACCAGTCTCCACCTGGATGTACAGCCATTGTCAACAGCCCTCTGGCTGCAACCATCCAACATATTCTTAATCCACGGAATAGTTTAGCCTTCAAATCTGTATTTCTGCAATTTGGAGAACAGTATGTGATGAGGGGCTATTTCAGAGGCCTTAATGAAGTCCAGGTAGGTTATATCTGTTATCCTTCCTTTGTCCCACCAGTGCCATGAATCCATTGTAGAAGGCCACCAGATTGGTCAGGCAAAATCTACCCTTGCTAGAGTCATACTGGTGGTCTTGGATTACCTCATCTTACATGTGCCTTAACATGTCTTCCAGGAGTATCTATTCCGTGATTTTACCAGGCACTGATGTGGTTCTGCAGGTATTACTTTGTCTTCTTGAAAGTGGGCAAGATGTTTCCTTTTTTCTGGTCACCATGGACTTTGCCTGACAACCATGAATTATCAAGTATGATGGAGAGTGATTTGATAATTACATCAGCCAGTTCCTTCAGGACCCTTGAATGCATGTCATCTAGCCTGATATACTTGTACACATTCAGAGTCTGTAAATGGTTTCTGACCTGCTCCTCTCTTACACTATGACTCTGCTCCCTGACTCCCACCCAAAGGTTCAGGGATGTTAATGATGTGGGAAACATAATTGACAATAAATATAAGGAGTTTGTTGAGTTCTTCAACCTCTTCCATGTCTGTTAAAGCTGATTGTCCCTTCTTGTTTATCCAAGAGGGAACGCTCTCCTTTGTTTGTTTCTTCTGACCAGTATACCTGTAGAACCCCTTCTTATTTTTTCCACATCCCTCACTAAATTCAGCTCCATCTGTGCTCTGGTTTTCTTGATCATATCTCTGTGTGTGTGGATGGCATGCCTGTGTCTTTCCCAGGCCACTTATCCCTGCTTCCACTACCTGTACATTTCCTTCTTTTCTCTGTTTGACCAGCAGGTCCTTGCTCAGCCATCAGTTTCCTGCCGCTTCTGCTTGAAAGTTAATTTACCATTATAGTTCTTGCATTTACTTCTTCATTTATTTAAATGCATTTACTTCTATGAAGCACCACTGATGATCTGGGTGATTGTTACTGCAGAAGTTGAGATTGTGTGATACGTGAAAAAAAGTCAACATCTCTGCTGCTGATTTATAGGTTTGTGCTAGAAATGCACAGAGGATTTGAGGGGATTCTTATGATTTGTTTTCTTTTGATTTTACAGAACAGGCATAACCCAGGGAACTTTCCACAAGTAATCGAACTTAAAATTACTCTTCTTCTCTTCAAAAATTGTAGGTATTGATATACTATTCATAGTGTGGGAATCTAGCATGAAGTGTGTATGAAATATAAACTTCTGCAATATTTATAAGTATTAGGTAAAATCCTTTTGTAAACATCAGACAATGATTACCTGTAACTACTGAAGTTTTCACTACTTTGGAAAGTGAGCCTGTGAGGCACAGACAACAGATCTGAGATATAAGGGCTGAAACATCTTTTGAACAACTGCTAAGCAGGTAGTCTGTTCACAGTCCTATGTGATTAGTTAAACTTCAGCCCTTGCTTAAAGGAGAAATACAGCATGTTCATAAACCCTTTCCTCTGCCACCTTTGTTCTTTTGTGTACCACAAAAACCACCACCTAGTTTAATTACTAGACAGTTAAACCAGTTTTGACTGTGGGAATTACCAGTAGTTGGATACACTGGTATGTAGTTGTTACTATCACTGTAACTGGACTAAAAAAATTATTTGATTGACAGTCTAAGCATTGACTATCTAATAAGTATTTGATTTATATATTTATTTAATGTTTCTCTAGCACACACAAAATTCATGATATATTATCTCTTGTAGAAAACCTCTGTGTCTGGTTGTAGTTTGGATGCAGCTATATGTGTTCCACTATCTGACTAAGTGTTGCAATATATAATTGTATGAAAGCTAAGTTAACAGTATGAATGGGTAAGTATGGGGAAAAATTACTATTTTGGGGGTTTATTTACTTATTTCAGATTTCCTTCATGTATCCAATTACAGATTTGGTTCTGCTGACTCTTGCAACCTTTCTGTTATTATCCCATTATTTCTCATAAAATCTGTACAATATATAGCTATAGTAGAACAGTAAGTGTTTTTTTTCTGACAGTGAAAGTGACAGCCACCTTTTAATTAATGTGGGACTTGGAAAGGAAAACAATAAACTCCATACAGTTGTAATTATAATAGCTGTTTAAAAGTCATACAAGCTTAAATGATATCTTTTTCCATACAGGAGTAACACAAAGATACTTTTAGGTATAAAACAATGCTTTCAGCATCTAACATGTTCAGAAAACACTTTTTTTTTTTTTTTTTTTTTTTTTTTTTTTTTTTTTTTTTTTGTGAAGGACTGTTAGAATACAAATATGTTTTGACAAATTGCCATCTGCAAGTCTTTATTTTGGAAGGAAAGATGAAAACTGAGAGAAAAGTTGTATCAACTTAGCGAAATAAGAGATTTCTGAAAAATTTTCATTCCACAATAGAATTACATTAAATGCTTCACATTTATGTTGTGTGTGTAAGTCTTGGCTTTTTTCAGATTTTTAAATTTTTCAGATTTTGAAAAGTTTAGAGACTTTGTCTAAGCTTTGCCATAACTGACAACTAAGATGAAACAGAAGAAATGAACAGCATTCATATGCAGCTGGCAGAACTGTTGAATTCTGTTTCCTTTCTTAGCACAATGGGTTGGCAGTGGGAAGAAAAAGGGACTAGAAGGATCTGTGTAATATAGGAAGAGAAGGGACTGGTAGCTAAAAGACATAATGGAAAATATAAAATTTAATTGTTAGGCTGTAAAATGCTTTAAATATTAAAGCTTTTTTTGAAGCCACAATACCTATTTTCTAATCTCCATTTGGAATATTGCTTAATAAATGAATTTGTGCACTTAAATAATGTATTTTACCAAAGAATAAATGTTATACCAATGCAGCACCAACTACCAGAAGCAGGAAAGCTGTAAAACAGGTGCAGTCAAACTAATGGGTGATGCATCAAATGAAACAAATTAAATGGCTACTACTTAATTCTGCTGTTTCAGTGCAGTTTGTTTTCTCAACATGGTACTCTGCTGCACAGATGGGGCAGTTCATGTGTTTAGAAGCATCAGCATTTATTACTGTTGCTGAAATAGTATTTTTGGGTTTCATTTGAAATTTGCATCATAATTCAGCAACACTGAACCTGATAAACATAGATTTTTTTTACTGGAACAATATGTGGGTGGGAGGAGAAGTGCTTTGATATTAACACAGCTTCATCCTTTAAACTCTGTAAAGGAAGTTTCACTAACACTGTAACTCTACACTTCTGATTTTTGCAATATATTTCCTGAAAATATTGTCTTAAAGAATTGGATTACGTCCTCCCTAGAAGATCAGGCTTTGTCAGATAAATATGGTACTTTATAAAGTGATCTAACAAACACAGATGATAAAAGCTAGTTCCATTAGTTTCTATTTTAGTGGGTTTAGCAATCATTTGCTGTGAGAAGTCACTAAAATATAGGAGGAAGCTAACCAAGGTGGGAGGATATCTTGAATAGTCTAGCATTATAACTATTAGAGTGTATTAACTATCCACCTTATGAAAGGATGTTGTACATGGAGAAACTGATTCAGTGCCTTTTGGAAGGGGGGAAGAAATGTCTTTATCGAATTTGGTAGCTTTTATTCTGAAAAGAGAGAATTCAGAACAATAATGCTCATAAATTACTTCTAAAATTGTAAGAATGTGCTGCAATGAGGTCCCTCACCTGAATGGCTAATAAGCACATCCTAAAAATGTCAAAATTTAACACTGAAGATTGGAATAGCTTCAGGCAATCTGCAGCACTTTGGGAAAACTGTAGAGAAGCAGATGGAAATAGTTGCATATAATTACCAGTGACAAAGTTTAAATAGTTAAATAATAAACTCACCATATTTAAATAAGAAATAAACTGTTCTCTTTCTATTATATTACTATTAAAACTTATTAAATAATATATTACAGTTTTTTGAAAGTCTTTACTTTGGAGATGTAATTTTTTAATTTTTTTTTTTAATTTTTTTTATTGTTGTTTTAAAATAGATGTATACTATAGAAACAGACCTTATAAAGCATTGTTCTTCTTTTCCTTTTTTTTTTTTACTTCCATCTTCCATGTGTATTTCAGTTTCTGAAAATACTGAAGTAAAGATTATATATAGGAATGACTGAATTAAAAATAATTAGGAATTTTAATTTTGGAATAATAACAAAAAAAGGATTAAAAATCAAAAAAATGTGGAAATCACTATCAAATAACAAAAAAAATCTTGTAATATTTAGTATTAACATCAAGAAAGTTAATTAGATGGTAAAATATTAAATTAAATTTCCTGTTTGATGGAGAAAATAAAAATCCCATAAGAGACAAAATTTCATCTTACCTGGGAATAATAAAATAGAGTATTAAATACACACAGTCATAGTGGTGATAATTATAGTTTACAAATGTTTGTAGAGCTGTTAAATTTTATGGGGATTTTTTTTTATTATTATTTTTTTATATTTTTTTAGTACACTTAAGATGAATAGATGTTATCTGGAGAAGAAAGAGGATATCAGGCTGGAGTACAAATACTTAACGTTATTTACTACTGCAGATCATGTGAAATCTGTTCTGGATCAGAGAGGGATTCATTCACATATAAAAAACAAAAAACAAACAAAAAAAACAAGTCTCTCGATGCAAAAATCTTAAAATTACTGTTAGTCAGAAAAGTTAAAGATCAATCAAAACAGTTTTGTGAACTAGATCTATTTCTGTATGTGCTATATTTCCAGTTTTCCTGCAGTTGCATTACTTCATAATAATGTTTTGTCTGTCCATTAGGAATTTCTGCAAAGGTATGCTTTGCTCATTAATCACATTTTCACAACAGCTTTGTTAGTGAGGATGTTTGAAACCAAGCCAGTTAATAAGAGTAGTGTTAATAATGTTCTTTTGTTTTGTTTTGTTGTTTTTTTAAAAGATATTTTAGCTGTGAATCACTGCATTTTACCCTTCTATTTTTAAAATGAGTAAACAATGAGATGAATTGTAAGGTTGTTTTTTAGCCTTTATCATTTTTGGTGTTATTTTTATTTTTACACTTGCTTTGTGCGTTGTCTCTCCTTTGTCCTTTTGGTTATGGAAAAAATGTTTGAGGTAAAAACTTCAGTGTCTTTATTCATTTCCAGGCCCTTTCTGGCTTGTTTATTAATGTACATAATCATCACCAAAAACAAACAAACAAACAAAAAACACCAAAAACACCAAACCAATTGTTATTGCATTTTTATTGAGTATTGAACTACTCCATCACTGTACTTTTAGATTAGACATAATGCCATGAATTGTTTGTGAATGAATGGAAAACATCCAAATCTGTCGTGGAATCAGTCTTCTTTATGGAGAATCTCTTTTTTTCAAAAAATAAAATAAAAAACAGTCACACGTTTCTTAAGTATTTTCATGCAGCCAAGCAAGACTGAACAGTTAAAAATCTAATGAAGGAAATGATAGAAATGATGATCTTTGTTATAAAATCATCACCACAGAGAAGGTGTAGTATAATGTTCTTGCAGTTGCATATTCACTGTAATATCTGTAACAGAAAGTATTAGAATTTTTGAATGAACTTGAAGCTAAGTGCTATCTTTGCACCTGCTTGATGGTTTACAAGGACATAATGCCAAAGGGACTGTATAATTTACTTCAGTGCATAGTACTTTTGGACATCAGTAAGTGTTTCTCTGTTAAAATGAGGCAACTTTTTTGAGCTGCACAAATACTCAATGCAAATATGTTAATGAATTCTCAAAAATTGAAGTTATAGTTTAAAAAGTAATAAGTTACAGTGACTTCTGTGAAATAACTTTGCCATCTTTTGCCTGTTCATGACAGTCTGCAATTATACATTATTCAAAATTTGATTTTTTTTTCTATGACCTTATTACATTACCAAAAATTCTGCCAAACAATGTATTTTTGTTCCCACTTCAGTATGTTGGGCATATATATTCAGCAGTACAAAAATTCTGGAAAAGCTGAACAGCATATATTCCATATGGTTCCTCCTACATATATACAGTTGAAATTCCAACAATAGACAAGTTAAAAAAAAAAAAAAAAAAAAAAAAAAAAAAAAAAAAAGCTTTACATTTCCATTTCCATGAGAGGCTCTTAATCACTACATTGAATTGCAATTACCAAGGCCCCTTTTAAAGTTTTCATATTTTCTGTACTTAGTGATGATCAATTACATTATAATCACTGCAGACCTTTGTAGCTTGTTTTCAAAAGAAATGTTCTTTATTGTCACAATCCAAATGCGTACTGAGCTAAGCAACTTGTTTCATGTTCTCCATTTGCTAAATAAAATTACAATAAGATAAATTTTCATGTAAAATATGTGCAGTGTAAAACAGGTTATTGAATTTCCTGAGATATTTCTGCTGTGTATGTGCCAGTGAGTTAGGATAAGATTGTTATATTTGGGGCCTTTAAATCTAACTAAAATTGATTAAGCTTTTGTTAAGTGACTGTAAAGACAAAAAATGTTTTACTGAAGAAGGTGCCATACAGTTCTCTGCCCATTTTGGACACTGAACATAATGACAGAACATGAGCAAGGAGAGGATAATTGCAAAATGATTTTACCTAGTTTAGTGACAAATTGATGCAAGCATAAATAGATAAAGATTTAAGTGAGATAACAGTATCTGCAGATGATGTGCAATGCAGATGAAATTAAGGTACATTCTAGGAGTATTTTTTGAAGCAGATTTTTCAAAGACAACTTTTTCTCATTATTCAAAGGAATCTTTCAGTGTTTTTAAAAATATCTTCTGCTATGCTTGCTCATTATTTGCTTTGATTTTAATAATAGTACTAGCTCACATCTGGTATGCTTTTTTTTTTTTTTTTTTTTTTTTTTTTTTTTTTTTTTTTTTACATAAGCACAGAATTCCAGCAATAATGTTGACATAATTGTTCAGAGGGGAGACCTAATAAAAGATTCATTTTACTTTCAACATGTATCAAATCAGTGTAATTAGTTAGAAAGGACATAATTCTGCTTTCATTAGAGAAAATCCTATATAGTTGAGCTGTAAATGTCTCACAAGTGTAATAGTGTGGGATAAAAACTCCATTTCAACTCTCCATAATTTTTTTCTGTGTACATTACTACGTGAGCTATAATTTCCAATGAAAATCTTTTATTAAAAAAATAAAAAAATTTTAAAAAAAATAGTTTAGCGTTGTGACTTTGACCTTCTAGCAAAACAAAAGTTCATTCCACTCAACATATCTATGAAGTATGTCTGGGTAAGTAAAATTTGGCTATTGGTCACTGTGATTCTCTGGCACAGGTATTGACTCTTTTTACATGAAACTGAAAATAAAAGAACGAACAAAAAATAATGTTATAAACAAAGGTATTCCCTTTTGTTGTACTATATAAAACATTCTAAATATGAGGTTAATTAAACATCTATTAAAGGAAAGAGACATCATATGTTATCACAGAATCACTGAGTTGGAAAGAAGCCTTCAGAGGTTATTTTAGTCTAAACCTTTGCTCAAGGAAGAACACCTGGAGCTTGTTGCCCAGGTCTATACTCAGACAGCTTTTGAATATTCCCTTTTGAAATATTTTCCCTATTGAAATTAGGGAAATATATTAGGGAAATATATTAGGGAAATATATTAGGGAAATATATTCCCTATTGAATATTTTGAAATATTTTCCCTATTTGAAAATATTCTTTTGAATATTGGAGTGGAGGCTCCACAAGCTCTGGACATCATCTTCTGGTGCTCAGTTACTCTCAGAGTCAAAAAGTGTTTCCTGATGTTCGGTGGTATTATCCTGTTTCAGTCTGTGCTCATTGCCTATGGTTCTGTTACTGAACACTACTGAAAATGTCCTGGCTTTGTCTTCCTGTGGTGAGTCTGGTTAGGATTTGATTCTACACAGCAGCTTTCATGATGCTGTGCTTTGACTATCAGTGAACAGTATTTGCACAGCATTGAGGCTTTCTCTTCAAAACCTTCCTCTCTGCCTCTTGTGCTACCCATGCCTTCAATAGCATGTGGGTGACCAATAACTGGAGAAGGGAACTGGGGAGAGAACACAAGTGGGACAGATAACTGTAGTATGTAGATGAAGCATTGTTGGTGCTTAGTAAAACTGACCAACGTGCATTCAGTTCTTGTGTCTTTATAACTTTGTCTTAAGAAAGTTACTAGACTGATGTCATTATGTTTTAATACATTCTTGAAGAGTGGAAGAAAATGAAAATAATAACTTATATGTAGTTTAAGATAAAGAAGCTCTAACTTTCAGAAAGTGTGTTCAAAGGCTCTGACTTCAAATACTTTTGCCTTAAGAAAAATGGATTTGACTTTCCTTTATGCAAGAGAATGTACTTTTGTTTGTATGGCATTTTGTATATGAATAATTCTTCTGTCTTCCCAAATAAAACATATTTGTGGCTATATCTAGAGATACTGTGTATTACAGCAGTCTTTCCTAGCCTGTATTCAGAAGAGCTATATTGAAACAAATGAACAGAAAACTTGTAGTTTACTTTCTCCTTGCACTGAAGTGGAAATCTAGTCAGGAAAGCATCCTTAAAGAAATTTTAAAGAAACAGTTACTATCAGAGAATGCATACATGTCTCTATCTGCTTTAATAGTGAGAGAAATTAGTTTCAATAAATACAGCGAAGTGAGAAAAGGGCACATTTCAGGAGAAAGTCTTGATTCCTAAGCTACTAGTTCATCTTGTTTGCTTTCAACTTCTATTTTAGGATGGTGTAATTTACATACTAGGATTCTGCACTTGTGATCTAAAGGAAGTAGGTTACCAGTTTAAACTAACCTCTTAAGTTTTGACTGCATAAGACAAATCAGGCTTCATTCTTCATCTCATCCTCAATCTTCATCTAATTTTAGGTGTCTTTAGTAAATGCAAAATACCAACCACACATTTGAAACGAACAAATTGTTTGGGGGTTGTGTTAGGCAAAAAATAGCTTATACTGTGAGTGCTGACAGACAACGCATAATTGTGTATGTTCAAGCCTGAACTTCTGAAGTCTCGAGAACAATTCTGGTACTTGCTAGCAACAACTGGTATGTAGTAGCTGTAATATTCTT
The DNA here is from genome assembly GCF_039878825.1 of Excalfactoria chinensis. Lineage (NCBI taxonomy): Eukaryota > Metazoa > Chordata > Aves > Galliformes > Phasianidae > Excalfactoria > Excalfactoria chinensis. The sequence goes on along the minus strand of NC_092828.1, from coordinate 18,051,841 downwards.
TTTTCTAACTTCTATCCTAACCTAAATGACAAGTCTTAAAACCTCCAAATAACATAAAATGAGACAGAATTATTAGTTGATAATATGTTAATGATAATGTGTTATACTTGTGTACTACTTCAACCCAGAAATATGTTGTCATAGAGACCTGAAAAGAAGGTGACAATCTTAGCTGAATAACAGATGCAAAGATATGAGTAGAGGTGGTAGAATATCCTGGAAATCAGAGGATCTGTGAAGACAAATATCAGAGTATATCCAAGGCCTTGATTAGTAATATCTGAAACTAGTAAATGTAGTAAATGCAAACAGCTGCACAGCATAGTTCTTTTTTTTTTTTTTTTTTTTTTTTTTTCTTTCCATCTGACTAGTAGCAGTCTTACTTGCTTGGGAAGGCTGAGTTAGGCCTAGGGAATACAATACTGCAATACTGGAGAGGAGAGAGTAGAGTAACAGGTCGTGCTTTATTTTTATAAACTTCAGGTGACAACATACCTTTCTGTAGAGCATTTGATGGGGTTTTTTCCATGCTAAAGCCAATAGTTCAGAGAAGTATAAAGAAGTACAAGAATAAAGTTTTATGTTTAGAAATACCTTATTAGTAGTTGTACCCATTAGCCTATTATGGTTAAACTGTAGACTGAAAACATTTAGGAGATGGGATTGCCAGGCTAGTAGTTACCAACAAGAATATGACTTACTGAATGTAGCAATGGAGCAAATCATAACAGATATTTACCTTTGTAAATACTGAATTAATTTCTCTTTACTGATTTCATTAAAGAAAAAAAGAATTTCTTGCGGAGACATTTTCAAAACTTTCTTGATTTGGTGCTTTTGAGAAATTGTGATTGTAATTTATCCAGATAGCTAACACAGGAGTACATGGCACCCAACAGGGAGTAGATTGCCTCAATGATAGAGTTATTACAAGCATAAAATACATATTGAGATCAAGTACACTTATCTTGCCAAAGAGACTTTGTACAAATTATTATTAGTGAAAGTATAAAGAAGACAAGGAGGGTTGGAAGGAAGGAGGCACTCTAAAATGGCCTACTAAAAAAGCACTTATTGACTGAAAAGGCCAGAAATATGTTACAAAAGAAACAAAGAAAATAAAGAGAAAAATTATTCAAAGAAAATTGCTCTGAAGGTTTGCTGCCTTGTGGCTACAGATGACATTGAAAGTGGCATGCACGCAAGTTGATGAAGTTTCTGTCAATTTATTTGGCCCCAGGAATCAGTTACTATTGATTTACAGCTTACAGTAAAGGAAAAAAAAAAAAAAAAAAGGAAGAGTCTTATGAAAAGAGTTGTATTCAGTATATTTCATTAGCATATTCATTGCAGAGGATGAAAAAATAAAAAACCAAGGTGGAATTAATCTAAGGAAAAGTTCTCATTAAAAACTTTGTTAAAACCAGAAGTGTTCTTTCTCTTGCAAGGCCATGAGAAAAACAAAAGTGTAAATGATAAAATATATATATATATTTTCTGCTTGCTGTATCCTTAAGGTACTAGAATATTTTCCTATGTAGGCTTTTTAAAGATAAGTTATATAAAATCATTGAGTTTCAAAAAACAAAACATATGTAATTCATTAATAAGTCTTTCATGTTATGTTTACTCAAATGTTCTGAACCAAAAACACAGGCACTCTCTCTGGATAGGTAACTGGATTCTCAATTGTTCAGACCAAAATACAAACATAAATCAATTAGAATTTTTGAACATGTTGTGCCTTTTGCAAGAAGAGCTGTATCTTCCAGTAATGTTGTCAGGGGGTATCACAAAGCATCTTGCAAAAACATATGAGTTCTGTGACAGTGGAAGTGGAAATACAGCAGCTGTAAGCAGCAGTCAGTCAAATAAATGAGCTATTAGCTAAAAAAAAATTTAAAAAAAAAAAAAAAAGGGGGGGGGAGGGGGGGGGGGAGAATAAAATAGTAAAGTGAAGAGTTGAAAGCTGGTCCCCTAGTAAAATTTCATTGAGTTCATCTTATACACAAACCTAAATCAGTGTCACAAAGCCATTTCCTCCTTTTCTACAAGTTATTGTATGTACAAGTCCTTTTTTGTAGTTCAACTATATGTGTAAAAAAATTGTCTACCAACTTAAGCAAGCTCCAGAAGTCCAAGGTAGTGGTTTTGCTGACCATGTTCCTGGCTTCACAAAAGTCAAGAACTTTACCTTTTCACAGTCACTCTGCCCAAGTCAGCTCTCAACCACCACGTCTCCCTGCACTCCTCTGACAACACACCCACCTCTAGTAGGCTCTCTTAACAGCTTTGTCAGGAAACATCTGCTAGGTTGAAGCTGCCCATGACAGCAAGGGTTAGTGATATCATTATTTCTGCCAGCTAATTGTAGAATGCTTCATCTGCTTCTTCTTCCTGGTTGGGTGAATTGTAACAAACTACCACCAGGATGTCAACCCTGTTTGCCTTCCCCCTGCTCCTTACCCATTAGGACTCAACTTTATTGTTAGCAGCATTTAGCTCTGCAGAACAGAAACACCCCTTGACATACAGAGCCACTTTTACTGCTTCTGCTTCTTTGCCTGTGCACTCTGAACAATTTATAGCCCTCTATTTGCAACATTCCAGTCATGAGAGAGGTCTCCCAATGTCAATGTTGTCATAGTTTTCCTACTGCACAATGGCTTCTAGCTCTTCCTGTTTGTTGTCTGTACTGTGTGCATTTGAGCAGTTGCACTTCTGCTGGGCAACTAGTCTCACACCCAACCTTGGCATAATTCCCCTTGACTCCTCTTAAGTGAGCCTGATTAGATTAGATTTAAACCTTGTTTAAAGTCCCACCAAATCCTGGGCTAGAACTTTTTTCCCATCTCCATCAGGCCTGCTGCTATACTGACTGTGCTACAATTAAAATAAATACATACATAAATTTCTTTAAAGGCACCAGCCTATTAGCCACATGGATTTTCCTGTTCCTTGCAGTAGTTTTTCCTGATACTGAAGGAAATAAGACAACACCTGTGTTCCTGCTCTTTCAACTAATCACCCCATTGCCTGAAACTCTCTTTTAGTATCTTCAACACTGCCAAACTGAACAACCAAAATTGGATAAGAACAGGAGTTGCCTATGGCAATTACCCTTCTTTTGTTCTTAGCAGAGGTTGTTTGTGTGGAGTTGACTGACTAACCCTGTACAGCTCTCTGGATCATCATATGTCATGCTATTTCATATAACTGACTGTCTTGAGTAACATGTTGCTTTAACAGATTTCTTAAATACGTTTACAACTTCAGGAGGCTACTAGTTTATTCCTGCAGTCTTGATTCTGTATGTTCACTGGAAGTTCCTACTTCACAGTTAGCCTCCATAGGAAGGCTTTATTTATTTTTATTTATTTTCCATTTCTTCTAAATCAGTAGATATTTTCTGTTGAGCTTTGTAATTCATCAGAAATATAACAGACTTTTCACTGTGCAATTTTTCTCTTCTTTTGTGCAGTTATTTTGGTGAATATTTTTGCAGTAAATAGACCACACTCATTAATCCTTTTCAATAAACTGAATGAAATACAAGGATATAAGACCTTGAGCTTACAAAGGTGTTGTTTTTTTTTTTTTTGTTGTTGTTGTTTGTTTGTTTTGAGTTGTTCATACCATTCTAAAAGGGAGCCATCAAAATGTACTTCAAATTTAAAGCAACATTCTCAGTGATCTCCTTTTGAATCCTTTTTTGTAAGTAAATAATTTTATATTTCAAATGTGAAAGGGGAACAAAAGATTACTGAAAATAAGGAGTGACTTTCTGGGCAGAATAAATTACTTTAAAATTCACTTTTAAATTATGCCAGAGATCATCTTTGGTGGGCTTTGAGGGACATATTCCTAAACAAGTAGATTTTTAGGGTTATGATGAAGGGAGTTGACTGAGATATCTGCTTCAGAGAAGTGTAGCCAACTGCAATATAAAACATATCTGTATCATAAGGTATGCAAAGTCCAGAATTTGTGGAAATGTTGAGATTTTCATATGTCATTTTACTGCTTATATCTCTTTATTGTTTTAATAGAAAGAAGAAATGAGGTTGAAGTTGAAAGATTAATTCTGCTACAATATAAATATATATTAATATAAATGCTTGTTATAGGACAGAAGTTTGTTCTCATGAAAATGTTTTAGTAAATAAAGCAAAGATTATCTTTTTTAATGAGTGATGATTACAGATAAATGAAATGCTATATCTTAGGATAGAAACTTCAGCTTGGCATCATTTAAATGATATAAAGAATCTAAGCTGTGCTTTCTTAACCACATTACATATTGTTCAGGGAAGCAGCATTTCAAAAAAGCAAGTGTTTTCTGTATTGCTGGAAAAAGATTTATAAGTGAAGAGAATACCACAGAAGATAAATACAATTGAATCTTGACAGAGAGCTAAAAGAATATGGAAAGCATTAAAATCCCACATGGCTATGTTATGTTATTTTACTTTCACCCAGTTATTCCTGCAGAGATGCACATCCCATCTGTGGTTCATGTACATTTTCAAGACAACTACAAGGAACTATTTCCTTCTGATTAAATAATTGGGTCTGTACCTGCAAGCAATAGACTGCTTCAAAATTGAAACTAAACAAAATGGAATCAAATGGAGCTTTTAAGTTCCATAGGCAACGTATGCCAATTTAAGTCTGTACTCTATATACTTCAGTCATATGATTTTGTTCCTCACTTACCTATCTCCTTCCTTCAAGGAGCCAGGCTAGGGAGCTGAGCTGAAAAGTAACCCAGCACCAAAAAATAATGTGATTACTCTTAACATGAGTAGTTCGTGAACCAGGTTACTGCACACTCACATTAATGCTGTTGCTGGCAGGATGTGAAGAGCAGTAATAATGGGAAAGAGGAGGAATATTGGAAAGGCAGAACTCTAGCACTTATGTCAGATTAGTATTAAGTGCCATAGAACCATAATGTAAATCTTTACTGCCTGACACTTCTTTTATTTCATTTATTTATTTGGTCTTTAGTTATTTCTGACATTACTTCTTGCTATTTTTATTTTTATTTTCACCTCTTGAAAATGTCAGTTCTAGAACTCAGTCTCACAGGTTCATAAACAAAGCTGTATACTCTTTTTCTAATTTGCTATTTTCATATCTGTATACCTATGCAACCACCATACCACCCTTTCTTTTCAAACAGTGATCCAAAGAGTGCTATAGAGCAGTCTTTCTATTATCATCTCTGTATTCTTTGTAGTCATCTGTTCTAAAAATGCAGCTAGGATTTTTTTCGTTTTGGACATATAGCTATGTAGGATGCTCCAGAAGTAGTGCCCTTTACTTATTTCCATGAAAACTGCAACAAAGAACACAATAACACTATTTGATATAGCAAATTCTTAGCTACAAAAATGTTGATTTTTGACACAGTCATCATGATTAGCTATGTGTTTTCACCAGTGATGAACAAAAGCCTGCATGTCCATCTGGAATGGAGCTCGTCTTTTATGTCACTGTCTCTACAGTTGAAATGCAGCACTTGCCTTGCCTCCTTGAGTTCAGTCTATCAGAAGCAAAATATTACATGGCTAACCTATTAGATTTCATAAAACTATATTAATGTCTAGCTGACAATTGAAGAAAGCAACAAAAACTAGGCTAGCTATAACAGCTTTACTCACAACTGGTGAGCCATATAGGGATTACCTTCCAGCTTCTCCATAAATTGGAAGAAAGTATTCAAGTCTAGTTCTTATAATCCTGCTCCTTTGTTTCATGAATTTCAGGAAAGTTCTTAATTTATAAGTTACCATTCATCCTAGCAAGTCAGTCTCTTAACATAATATTTGCTACGTATATCATATCAGTAAAGAAACAAGGTCACTGTATACTAAACATGACCCCAGTTTAATCATCTAGACCCATCAGTTTCATCTGCACTTTCATTAGCAGAATGCCCACTGCTGGTATCTGTTGTATGGCAACAAAATGTAATGGAGTATTGGTGGGATGGTTCAGCCTCCACTGCCATACCACCTACATCCACTTCTGACATCATCTGAGGGTTGGAGCTTGATGATTCTTGAGTTCCCTTCCAACCCAAGCCATTCTATGATTCTATGATCATTGGCCAACATGATGAAATAGGAGGTATTACTTCTGGAGCAGACGTCATTGTTTTTTATCTGATGTAGAAGTCAGGGAGTTTTAAACTTATGGAGCCTCCAAAAATCATCCTTTTTATGCAGCAAATACAGCTTATTCTTCCTAGAGCTTCTTTATTTTTTCTGCAAAGCATGTATTAAATATTAGCCTAATACATCCATATCACCACTGTAAATGATTAAGCTTACTCTAGGAATTCAAACATATTTTTTTCAAGCTGAATAAAGTCTTAATTCTAAAGACTACTGTGGAAAAGTGCAGTATGTTTGCATTTCAAAACAACAGTGGTGACAGCAACGTAAAATATTTCACCATTCACTTTTTTTTTTTTTTTTCTTTTTTTGTAAATTCAATAATAGCTTTAATCTTTATGGTAGTGTCACCTGCTACTGTCAATAATCTTTAGCATCTTGCTATATTTTCCTACAGCCTCAAAAATTAGCTATTCTTATATCTATACCACCTGTAAAAATCATTCCCAGCTTCACAGGTGTATGACATTCTTTGTAGAACTGAAGGCATTTTCTTAGCTTTTTCACTAAAGAGAAGTATTTTATTCAAACTTTCTGACTGCTTATTAGCTTTCTCAACTTCTGATTAATTTCAACAAATTCTAAATTGAATTACAAGAAAGACTGCAAGAAAACTACCACTTGTATGCAGATACACAACTTACACATCCCCTGAGAGGGTACAAATTTACATACTTCTTTTAGTATCAGCTTTCTGTACAAAAGTATACATTCTCATCATCTGATTAGTTTTTATGTGGCTATTGAGTGAAGAGCTGGCTAGGTGACTAAATATATGAAGTCGTAGTTCTTGCCTCCATCATTCAAAAACAGCTTGCTTTTCTTTTCTGCATTAATGCTGAAAACAGAGTTGATGCTGAAATATTCATTTTAGTCCTATGAGAACAACGCTGCTTTTGAGAGAACGCTTTAATTTGGTATAATGTAGAAGCTTCATCTTTTAGAAGCCTTACTATCTAATAGGTAGAGATTGTCTGAATGTTAGTTGTATTCGAGCTCAGCATAAATTCTAGCTAAATTTTACTTTTGTATTACAGCAGATTGTTTGCAGTCCTGTTTTCGATTTTCCTCATATCACATACATATGAATCAGCACACTAACCTTTTGAACCTACTGGGAGTTCATACACAGTCAAAATTTGTAGCTTTGTAGCAATTTTTTCTTACAGAAAGTACTATTTCTTTTTAAATTTAATTTATTTTATTTTATTTTTTTTTACAGCTAATAAACACTATCTGGACATCTCATAATATTAAACAATTAAATAATTGAATTGTAATTATGTTGACATTTTGTGTATTGCCCTCAACCTCACCCGCCCCCCCCCCCCCCCCCCCCCCCCCCCCCCCGTTCAATTAAGAAAGAAAGAAAAACAAACAACACTTACTTAGGAAAAATCTCTTTTTCTACTTGGTTGGATAAACTGTAAAAATAGCTCTAAAATTAATAAAAAAGGAAATAAGAGGTAGTTTTCCAGGTGACAATAAAAGGAAAAGGCTGAAGGCTGAAGTTTAGTTATTATAGAACTAAATCAATATACTACTTACAGAATGTTTGCATGGCCTCTTGTTCAAGAGGTTTATAGCATTATATCTTAATATAAACTTAGAAAAAAAATTATAAAATCCAATTACAAATTTTGGAAAAAAGTTACATTTAATACTTATATGTTGAGTGTTATACTAGTGAAAGCCAAGGATTATGTTACTGGCGATATTTGTGATGAAAATAGGAGGCTGAAATTGTTTTTTCACAAATGCAGTTCTATCTACCACTAAAGTCAATTGCCTTGTGGGTATGCAATGGGCATTGCTTTTCTTTTCAGATGCTTAATCATCTTTAATATGCAACTGGAAATTGTGTTTGCTTCCAAAATCTGCTGAATAATGGAGATTCATTAAGCCTGTTAGCATACTTGGTATTATTTGGCCAGAACTAATTTTTTTCTTCCTGTCTTATAATCATAGAATCATTTCAGATGTGCCCCAAATATGAATTTAACTGGAATTCAAGGAAACAGAAAATCCAAGACACACTTGGAGAAACAAATTGAGAACTGAGATATTGTGGATTCAGAGATGCAGATTCTGCACAAGGGTTTTCTATGGCCATCAGTTCTTACTGATCTGTTACTGCTCAAACGCAAAGTAGTGTCCTATTTGCTGTTTTTATGAGCTGTAATGAAGGTCAACTCTGTACCACTTAAGGAATCTAGGATTTGCTGAGCTGATTTATTTATTTATTTATTTTAAATATGTACATCATAATAAGAGTCAATGAGTCCTAGAACAGATATACTGCTTAAAGGAACTAATTAATTAAAGAAGGTTGAATAGAACAGCATGGAACAGAAGATTTTTAAAGTACTTTTTTTCCTCCCTGCTTCTGCACGGTAGTGACTAATGTTTATTAAGTCCCCACAGTGAGATCTTGAGAGATTTTTCCTCAAGATTTCGTGCTGTTTTAAAAGGAAACAATGGCTTGTGGTAAAGTCAACTCACGCTGAGATGCATTAACTGCACCATGTTATCAGCTGATAATGGTACTATTAACACATTACCCACTGTGTTTATTTGTGAATTAGGATGTTTCCTTGTTAATGGAATTGAACCATTTTCATTGAAATGGGAAGACTTGAGTATTTGGAAGAGGCATGGGAAATGCAACTTTTTTTTTTTTTTTTTTTTTTTTTTTTTTTTTCCCTGTGAATATTCCCTCTTTTAACTCCAGGTACATTCACTTTTATTCTGTTGTTTTGCTTTCAAAATTCATTGAGACTGTTGAAAAGGTATAATTCCTGCTATGAAAGAAACATACAGAACTATTCCACGCTGGAGAATAATTACTACACTACAAATTCTGAACGTTCCAAAAAGACAATTAACTAATACTAGAGCAAAGGGTGGCACCTAGACAGTGTTTTTTTGTTTGTTTGTTTGTTTGTTTTGTTTATTTGTTTGTTTTCCCCAGAAAACTGGCACTGGCCAAACTTGAGCATAGCAGAAAATCTAGTTACCAAAATGTGTAGCTTACATAAAAAAATCTTACATATTATCAGTGCTGGATTATGTTTCTAGTTCTATTATGAACAGTCTTCAGGATCTCAGGCTTCTTCCTTAATCTCTGTTTCACTGAGCAACTCATTTGTATTATGGGTGTAATCAGTCTGTCATAATTGCCAAGCTCACCTGTAACTCTTTTTTAACTACTTCAGGCTCCCCCTTTCTTTGGGGGGTTTGGATAATAAAAATTGCCTCTCTGTACAAGATTCTAAAAGCATCTACAATGAAAATAATGATGCTTGAATATCCAAAGTTTGCCTGTGAGTCTTAAAGTTATCTTGGGTCTTCTCATAGTAGAAATAGAGATATAGATACTGTCTAAACATCCTATACACATTCCAGGAAACTTTAGCTGATTATTTATTTATTTTTTTAAATGTAATTTTATTTTTTTTTTTTCCACATGGCCTCAACATTTTTTTTTTTTTTTTTTTTTTTTCCCAGAATACACAGTCAAAATATAAGAGAAAGTCATCTTTCTTTCAAGTGCCTTTTTTTATTTACATAATAATCTCTGCTGCAGACTCTGCAATTCCAGCTAGTGTTAAATGCGAACTTCTGATACAGGAAATTAATTACTGAGAATGCAGCTCCATTAAAGGTTAGAAGCATACAAACTTTAAGCTATGAAGCTCTGTATCTTTTTTACACACTCTACATATCACCTGCTTCATTTCACTATTTAGGACAAGGACATGCTTTTTAAAAATCTTGTAATTCATCATTTTATGTAAATATTCCATTGTGTGCATTGATACAGATACATTACATATACATATACATATACAGTATACATCAAATAAATATTAAAAGTAGACCAACATTGCACCAGCAGATACAATGTTCATGTTTCTTTCCCTGATATTGGTGTAGTATGTATTTCACTGGGGAAACACCTTGCAACTAAGTACTCCCTGAGTTTCTCAGAGAGCCCTCCTGCAGTATTGATATCTAGCGGAAGGAGAAAAGTTACATTGCTGCATAGAGATTCTTCTGTCTTTTTTTTTTCTTTTTTTCTTTTTTTCTTTTTTTCTTTTTTTCTTTTCTTCTTTTTTTCTTTTTTTTTTTTCTTTTTTTCTTTTTCCCCCTCTCAAACCAAAATAACTAATGGATATTTTACACAGAGAACAGAAGTGCAGAAAAATTTGTTCAAGATAAATTAGGTTAGCATAAGTTTAAATTGCACCAAAGCACTGTAAAATACCTACGTGCACGTCTGCAAGGTTTTGTAGCAGCGAAGTAATATTGCATCAACTATTTCAATATGAGCTATTGGTATCTGTTCTAAGTACTTGGAATAAATGTTACCTTTTGCTGAGGATTTATAACACCTTCCCAAATGGATTTTAAATAGTATCTGTAGATAACTACATTTGGAAAAAAAATCTGAAGTTGGAACTGCTATTACTACTATTCTTAGAACTAAAGGTCCCTGAAAGCTGTGCAGAGTTATCTTTTAGGTAAAGTTAGAAGTAGATAACTTGGAGCTATAAGTGGTATTAGGAAAATGGCCCAAAATGGGAGATATAATGGGTGACAGTAATAAAAAATTCTGGTGAGTGATCAAATATACTTAAACTCAAGCAGTAGTAGTTTCACTAAGTTTATACTACTTCACAGTGTACCTTTTATTTTTTGTACACTGTGATACTCTGGAAAACAAAAACAAAAACCATATTTCTTTATGGTAACTAATTGAAATCCAGAGCACCATAGCTCCAGTTCTGGGGTTTTGCTGATTATCTTGTAAATTGTATAATTTCTTCTTAGGATGCTTCAAATGAAAATCCATAATCAATTTGGGAAAAGTGAAATAGGAGTTATTGCATTTTTTTATTCCTATCTCTGTCTCATTGTTATTATTATTATTAGTATGCAGTATCTATATATGAAAATGTTTGTTGTTGTTTTTTGATTTATTCACAATGAATTTATTAGTTATGTGTTTTCCCCACATATGAATATTTAGGATCATTACAGTTAAAGAACAGCTTCCTCTGAGCAGAGAAAAACAAACAAACAAAAAACATCTTTATGAATGACATCAGTGATGGAATCGAGTGGACCCCCAGCAAGTTTGCTGATGACACTAAGCTGAGTGGTGCGGTTGACACAGAGGAAGGAAGGGATGCCATTCAGAGGGACCTTGACAGTCTTGAAAGGTGGGCCTGGGTGAACCTAATGAGTTTCAACACAGCAAAGTGCAAGGTTTTGCACTTGGGCAGGAACAACCCCAGGCACCTTTGCAGACTGGGAGGAGTAGTCCTTGAGAGCAGCTGAGCAGAGAAGGACCTGGGGGTACTGATGGATGAGAAACATAACATGAGCCAGCAGTGTGCTCTTGCAGCTCAGAAAGCAAATGGTATCCTGGGCTCCATCAGGAGAGGGGTGGCCAGCAGGGATAGAGGGGTGATTGTTCCTCTCTGCTCTTGTGAGGCCCCATCTGGAGTACTGTGTCTAGGTATGGAGCCCTCAGTACAAGAAAGACGTGGAGCTGTTGGAAGGGGTCCAGAGGAGGGCCACCAAGATGATCAGGAGGCTGGAGCACGTCCCCTATGAAGACAGGCTGAGAGAGCTAGGCTTGTTCAGCCTGGAGAAAAGAAGGATGCGGGGTGACCTCATTGCAGCCTTTCAGTATCTGAAGGGAACCTATATCCAGGAGGGGAGTACTCTTTGAAAGACCTGATAACAGCATGACAAGGGGAAATGGTTTTAAGTTAAAAGATGAAAGATTTAGGTTGGATGTTAAGGGGAAATTCTTTACTAGGAGAGTGGTGAGGTTCTGGAACAGGCTGCCCAGGGAGGCTATGGATGCTCCATCCCTGGAGGTGTTCAGGGACAGGTTGGATAGGGCCCTGGGCAACCTGATCTAGTAAATGTGGAAATTTGGTGGCCCTGCCAGGCAAGGGGTTTGGAACTTCATGATCCTTGAGGTCCCTTCCAACCCAGGTCATTCTGTGATTCTGTGTGATTCTGTTAAAAAAAAAAAAAAAAAAAAAAAAAAAAAAAAGTTTTTTTCATTTTTCTCATTTTTCTGTGTCTTGCCAGTAGTGAAGATGTGAAGATGTGATGAGTGAAATAAAGAAATGCAATGACATGCTTTAAATTGTAAATATATAATAACTTAGGATCATGTTTTGTGGTTTTCAAGTTCTCCTAAAAAGAAAAAGAAAAAGAAGCATTATTTCTTATGACCATTATGCATAATTATTTATCTATTTATTTATTGAGAACAGAGGATTTATAGGAAAAATGGGAGGTGATTAAGTAGGATGACAAAGAATTCCTTAGCATAGCTAAGGAAAAACAAATCAGTATGAGTATTTTCCAATAACCATTCCTTAAAAAAAAGCATCTGAAAATTTCAAATTAAGGGCTAGTATTATCTGCATATGTTTCTGTATGGCTAATAACAAAAAGAATGACATGCAATCACATGTAGTAAGACTCTTTTAATTATATTATGGATGCTTTTTTTTTTTTTTTTTTTTTTTTCCCTTTCAACTATGTAATTAATGTAAGAGCAGTTCGGTCGAGCTGTGTATGTGGTAAAAGGTAAGATATGGGAAAATCATCATTTTTTTAAGATTTAATCCATGGAAATGAATTGCAGTATAAGAATTATTCTACAAGTCATGTAAAAATAACAATTAAAATACATGTCATATATATTTTAACAGTGGGAAAAAAATACAATGATTATTATTATTAGTTCAGTTTCAGTGGTAAATGAACTTGGTTCAAATTTTGTAATTGTTACAAAAGAATACCCATTAATAGTTCTGCACTTAGAAGTTGTTGTCAGGTCCAAAGGCAGTAACCAGGTCATAAGCCTGTGATCTCAGGACAAAATTTTGGATCCAAGGAAAGACTGAACTCAAGCCAGTAGAATGAATGAATCAGATCATGATCTGGGGTTCAGATCTAGATAAATGCGATAAGCATCTCAGCCAGGCAGGTCTGTGATGTACCTGCAATCCAACTGAGATGGGGTGAGCCTCAGCCGAAGGCACGCCCTGCAGACAAGGTGCCTGGAAGTTTTTATAGTGCTGATTATCTAGGACATTTCTTAGAATGCTGACATTTCCTGAATCCAGAACCCATACATGTGAACACAACAAATTAAACAGTAAATAATGCATGTTGACTGTGTCCCTATTTCTGAAGTACATATGTTTGCTAGTCTGATGAAAATATGACTAATATGGAAAAAGATAAAAGACATTAAATTTATTAAAAAGATATTAATTTTACAATAATATGTCTATCAAATATTAGTCATAAGTTCTTCTTTTTGAAGTATTGTGCTATATTGAAAATTTTTATGAATCATTAATCTTGTTTATCACTGGCATCATCTGTGAAGGTTATTTGTCTAATCTTTTCTGTTTTTCTTATTTTCTTTTAATAAACATAAAACTGACCTATAGGGGATGCATGAACCCCTGAAAGTCTTTGACTGTACCTGTGATTCTCTATGGGACCTATTCCTTCACTCAGCTGAACCAGGGATGGCAGAAAAGCTAATGATAGGCCAAGAAGCTACCCAAAATGCAGGATTCTCATTTCTCTACACAGCATTGTAAAATTCATTCCATGTGATATCTGAAATTACTGTATTTCTATTTGTCATTCAAATGCATATGAAAACAAGTAAAAGACAATAGTTCTTTAAATAACATATTGAAGAATTTGTTATAGTTTATGGATGCAAAATTTTCTTCAGAAAGGAAAGGACAAATTGATGTAAGAAAATCTACTGATAGTTATTAAATACATATAGATCATCTATGGCTGTATAAATGTATACAGTAAATTAATAAATGTATATATTTTGTACAATATGTAAGGTACAATGTCATTTATATATTATATATATGTTATGAAGTTCTACTTGGCTAGCATTTAAGCATATTTTCAGGTACAGTGTAAGACCACTTCTAGTACGCATTAAAAACCTAACATCTGTCAATGTAGTTTCATATCTCCAAGTCCACAAATACATACTTCATTGGAACTTCACTTCTTAGTTTGAAAAGCTGATCCTATGATAATTTTCCAACTCTCTGAAATTATTTATCATTTTTGGATTTCTAGTACAGTTATAAATAGAATTGTCCTCTGAGCAGTATTCACTCTTAACACAGCCAAAGTGTATAACTATATGTATTTTCTGCTCACAATCATTCCCAACCATACGTGGCCTACCAGGGTTTTGTTTTCTAGAAAAAGATCATTTATGAACTGTGATGTTGCAGGATTACAAGATTACTTGTAATTTATGGCCTTAAAATAAATAAATAAATAAATAAATAAATAGGAGAGAAGTTATGGATAGACAAGTGGATAGGCAGATGGACTGAGAACAGACTGACTAAACAAGCTCAGAGGATTGTAATCAGTGGCAGAGTCCTGTTGGAGGCCTGTAACTAGCAATCTATCTCAAAGGCCAGTAATTGGTCCAGTCCAGTGTACCTTCATCACTGACTTGGATGAAAGGATAGAGAGCATCCTCAGCAAGGCTGTTTAACACACAAAGCTGTGAGGAGTGGCTGACTCACCAGAAGGCTGTGCTTCCATTCTGTGAGACTCAGAGAAGAGAATTGTGCAGGGAATAACCTTATAATGTTCAACAAACCTAAATTTAGGCTCCTACACCCTGGAAGGAATAACCATATGCATAATTACAAGTTAGGTGATGATCTGCTCAAAAAGAGCTCTGAAGAGAAGGACTTGGGTGTACTGCTGTACAACAGATTGACCATGAACCAGTAGTGTGCCCTTAGGACCAGGAAGGCCAGTGGTTTCCTGAATCATAGAATGCATTAAAAAAAAGTGTGGTAAGCTGGTTGAGGGAAGTAAACCTCCCCATTTGCTCTGCTCAGGTATGGCCACATCAGAAATATGGTATCCAGTTCTGGGCTTTCCAGTTCAAGAAAGACAGGGAAGTATTGGAGTGAGTCCAACAGGGGACTACAAAGATGATTAGGAGCCTGGAGCTTCTTTCTTATGAGGAAAGTCTGAGAGACCTGGGACTGTTCAGCCTGGAGAAGAAATAACTGTGAGGGGATCTTATTGATGCTTATAAATATCTAGAGGGCAGGAGTCAAGTGGATAGGGACAGGATCTTTTCAACTGTGCCCAGTGACAGAAAAAGTGGTAATGGGTACAAACCAGAACACAGAAAGTTCATGAGAAAAAACTTCTCTACTTTGGAGTGACAGAGCACTTGAACAAACTGCCCATAAAGGATGCAAAGTTTTATCTGGAGATATCCAAAACCTACCTGGATGCTTTCCTGTTCTAGGGAACCTGCTTTAGCAGAGGTGTCAGATTAGGTGATCTCCAGAAATCCTTCCAACCCCTGCAATTCTGTGATTGAGACCATAGGGGACAAAACTGGAATATAGAACTTAAAAACAAGGAGAAGGGGAATCAGCAGAATGAAAAGAATGAGACAGGGTACTGCAAGGCTTACTGGTTGGAAGGATGGGAATATGCTGGTAGTGGTCCTGCAGAACCATGCTACTGAATGTTATCATTTAACTCAAAAATGATTACTGAAATTCTGTGAAGGAGATGATGTATGACTGTGGTTTCACATTAAATATCAGAAAATACAGAACATACCAATTTTAAGAACTTCAAATCCTTTTTTAGTATAACTGTTCAGTGTTATAAAAACTGGATTTTTTTGTGAGGAACCAATGTGATGAAATTGAGGAAAAGATGAATATTGTAATACTCATATAGATATCTTGACAGGGTGGTTGCTCTTGAAATGCATAGTTTCTCTGATGTGCCTCATTGTGTTTCACATTAAGGAAATGACAGCTGGAATATATTTGTAAATGGATAGGTAGCAACAGTCAATCAATTTATTGTAGTTCTTGGTTGTGTATGTGCATATTTGACATCATTCATATAGTTTTACCATAGTTTTACCTTCAAGATAGAGAAGTAGGCTCTTGTTCTTTTTGTTTGGTTGGGTTTTTTGTTGTTGTTTTTCCTTTTTTTTTTTTTTTTTTTTTTTTTCCTTTGCAAAATAGCAGAAATACAACAAAGTAACTATTAGAATTATCAGCTAATTTTCAGAACCAGATCAGTAACTTTTTATCACTCCTTGGCAGTGTTCACCCACCTCACAGGGTGATATTTTTGCATTAGACATGTGCCTTGTATGTAACTTCCTTAATTACACTGTTCGATTTTATTGCATATACACTGTGACACTTCTGTAGAACACACTGAAAATTTCCTGACAATTTGAATTGTATTCATTCTCTACTTACTGAAAATTATTTAACCAAACAACACCAAAGGAATTTGTTTTGAAGACATCACGAGGAGGGGTGTATTGCTTGACTTTGTTTTTACTAACAAAGAATTATGGTTGGAGATACGAAGGCTGAGGGCAGCTAGGGGTGCAGCAATCATGAGATGGTGGAATTAAGTGCTTGTATGGAAGAAGCAAAGATATGAGTAGGACTGTTACCTTGGACTTCAGGAAAGGCAACTTTGACCTCTTCAAAGACTTACTTGGAGATATCCCATGGGCTAGAGCATTAGAAGGCACAGGAGGTCATGAGATCTGGCTGATACTTAAACACCACTTCTATACTCAAGATCAGTGCATCCCTAACAGTAAGAAATCAGGTAAAGGTGGCAGGAGGCCTATGTGGATGATCAAGGAACTTGTGAATAAACTAAAAGGAAAGAGGAAGGTCCATGAAATGTAGAAAAGGGCCAGTCTATCTGGGAAGAATATAACAATGTTGTCAGGGTCTGTAGGGTTGCAACAAGGAAGGCTTAGGTGCTCTTAGACTTAAACCTTGAAAAGGAGATAAAAGATAATAAGAATTTTGTTTTGTTTTGTTTTGTTTTGTTTTTAAGTAAGTCAATAGTAAAGGAAGGCGAGGGAAAATATGGGTCCCCTATTAAATGAGGTGGCTGCCCTGGCAATGGGACACTAAGACAGAGATTCTGAATTACTTCTTTGCTTCAGACTTCAATGCTAAGACAAACCCTCAGAAATCTCAAACCCTGGAGGTAAGAGAGAGAGTCTAGGGAAAAGAAGACTTCCTCCTGCCCTTGCTTGTTATCAAACTGAAATCCATCAAGATGCCTTTGCCACCTTCTCCTCCAGTTCTTGAAAAGCATTATCCTTGATGGATACATATATATATATATATTTCCATTTCTTCTAGGGGTTATACATTTGTATAAGACAGGAAATGGTAGTTTGTTTATCAAATTTACTTTCTCCTCTTTCTTCTTCAGTGCAGTCAGTGTTCTGTTTGCAGTTTACTACATTATTCAGCTGTAACTCAGCAGTCACAAGGAAGTGAGTTTTGGTACAACCAAGTTAAGATAGTTGGCTATCAAATTTAAAATAATCTTCGATAAAACAAGAGTAACTATGAAATCATTGCTGTAGTGTTAACAGACTATGCCCTATATTTTTTAATTAGATAACATGATGCCTGATCTCTGTGTGCTATTTTGCTCTCTTAGGAATAGATTAAACCTGAAACACTACATTTCTGTTTCTTGTTTCAGTAATATGAATGATGACTTATACATAGTGCCTTATGTATATACCAATATTACAAAAAAGACATTAGAAGATGTGGAACTTGGTTTAAGGAGCTAGGAAATGAATAGAGAAAAGAATAGAAATAAACTGTGAGATTACTAGGTATTCTATCATAGATCAGTCAAAAATGGGGGCTGTAGGGGGCATGGGTAGATCTTGCATATTAGTGATTCTAGTAACAAGTTATATTTGCTGAGAACCTAATTCTGAGGTGCTACATATGTAATAATAATAATAATAGTAATGGGATTAAGTCTGACAAATTTTCATAATTGATCAGCAAAGAAAGAGTGCAGGAGACTAATTATATGTACCAACAGAATTCTAAGGAACCTTGAAGAAAGGAATAGTTCCATCAGTGAGACTAATATAAAACCTGTCTTTCAGCTGTTTAAACAAGAAGGCAATATCTCAACAGTTTTAATTCATCATAGTTCTGTTGAATTAATTGAGAGAATATTAGTTTATGTCAGCACAGGATAAGTCACTATACTCAGTTGCAGTTCAAGACAGTTATTAACATAATAAGATGAAACAGTGTGTCACAGGTTAACCGAAAATCTACCTGCGCCCGTGACTGGGGGACAGCCGGCCCGCAGGACCCCTGGCCCAAAATGGAAAGGGAAAAAGGGAAAAGGAAAACAGCGGCAATGATCTAAGGAGGCACACTTATTTACTAAATACTATATCGAAATACAGGATAACACAATATAATACAATATAATTGAAATTAAGGCTAATGAATCAAGTAAAGTAGGAGAGAGAGTGAGTCCCGAAACCGAGAGGCCTACTGTAACTCTAGGCAAAATGGCTGGAATGCTTCGACACGCTCCCCCCTGGCTGGCAGGATTCAAGAGAGCAAGTCCAGCCCCGAAGTGAGATTATATACTGTCCTTGTCTCATGACTTATTCTTGACCATGATGTTTTCTGGGATATGTAGTCTTCTTCTGCGAGATGCACATTCGGTAAAATTATCCATGCTTTATGTGATGTTATGATGTGGAATACTGATAGCAAAATTACAAAATTACAAAACCATGACACAGTGATAGCAAATAACATCAGCAGTTTTGATCAGATATCTTCATGATATCAGATTGAATTGAAAGAATAAGAAGAGATCAATGAAAAAAATGTTTTTTTGAAATCTTTGTATGTGTACAGTCCTGTGTACTGACTAACTGATGAATGATCCTATAACAATTTATTAGATTGTTACTGAGTTAAGTAAGCATGGCAACACATTAGTCTGGAGAAAAGAAGGGTAGGAAGTGACCTCATAATTTTCTACTTCCTGAGGATGGAAGTTAGGAGGGAAATCCTGTGTCCTAACCAATGACAGGATATGAGCAATGGCTCAAAAATGCAGAAGTGGAATTTCAGACTGGACATTGGGAGAAGTTTCTTTACGCATGAAGGTGGTCAATGTCACAGAAAGAAACTATACTTCACTTATAAGAGAGAATCAGCAATGTATTTATTGATGTAAATTGATATAATGTAGTGATATAACAAAGCTTTATTATAAATAAGACAGTAACTTAGCAAGGTTTGTGGTGGCAAGGTACATTTGATTATTTACAGCATAGAGGGTAGGGTTAAACATATTCACCCAGGAGACCATGCCATTGAGGCACAAGATTCAGAATGGACCCTTTTGCTTTCTAAACAGCCAGCCTAAGACAGACTGTTCTATTAGACTCATAGTGATCAGTTTTCCTACTGTCTGAAGTCCAGTGCATCATGATGATTATAGACAGAAACGGATTTGTTTTATTACAGAGAAACAAATTAGAAAGTATGTTTGCCAGATCTGTGTCTAATCAGTCACAGTCTGAAAAGTCTCTAGCTCTTCACATCTTGGAGCTCTGAACAACTTCTAGTGAAATTTGTTATGTAGAGATAATTACACGTTACACTAACTTGTTTTCCTAATCTCTTTCAGAAGTTCCTTCTTCATTATATTTTCTGTAAAACATTAGTCTTTAAAACAAAAACACACCAAAATTAACAAGAAACATAATGTCAGTGTACTAAGCAAAGTAGGACTCCTTCAGGAGCAGCATTTCTCCCACATGTTACTTTTATAGAAGTTAGTTTGTTGTTATTTAGTGTGTTACCTAGCATACAGTGCAAAGATATCACATTGGTGCCCTATATCTTCCAAGAACTCTGTACCAAAATGTTATAAGAAAAAAATAGATGTAAGAAATTAAAAAACTACAACAGAATAACTACTAGAGAAAAAATCTACTGAATAACTTTAAAATTTTTATGTTTGCAATTTTATTATGTTTTACTGAATCATTCTAAAATTCACAAGCATTTTTGTCTCCTAGAGGAGACATTTCCAGTGTTACAGTCACTTCTATAATTATTATAAAAGAACAAAGAAATATTTTTAATGATGATCTCACAAAATTCCTCAACTTTTTCTTCTGTTAAAACCTTGATATTTTTCCCTGTTGGGCAGTAAAAATAAAAAAAGAAAAAAGAAAAAAAAGAAAAAAAAAAAAAAAAGATAGAGAAAAGTAGTGTGTAGCTATACCTTGTGTATCATCTTATTATTAAACTGAGCACATAGAGTAATTCACAGGAAGACATCCAAAACATTGTTTTCTCCTGATTTTGCTAATTGTAGTTATGTAGATATTCCATACACAACTGTTGTGAGAGACCTGTCAGAACTAGCTTTGTTTTACCATAGGAACCTAGTCTGTGTTGTTCTAATTACCTTCAATTTACTTGTTTCTGTTAATTCAGTATTCTTAAATTGTATTACTGTGTAGCAATTATGTGTGATAGAATGGGCTTGTGTGGTACTAGCTAGGAAGAAAAAAGAAAATCATTGTCATTTACTCATAATTCAAAACCTACTGAATATACTTACCTTGTCAATTCTGTCTTTCATACACAAATCAGTGTTTCACTCATACAGCATAATGTAATGATGAAAGATTTTTGATGACAGAAAACTTGATAATTATTTTATCACTCTCTTTTTTAAACGTAGAAAAGTTAACTCTCAAGTAATCCATACATGACAAGAAAATTAAACTGAGACAGACTTAATGTACGAGTAATATTTTCTCAAGCAATAATCTATCATCAAAATATGTAATATTTACTTTTAAAAGAATACTTTTTAAACTGTAAATTGTTTTTTGTCTTGAACTGCTAAAAGTGTTATGAATGAAATGTAAGTGAATACGGCTTATAAGGAAATCAAAGTGTTTTGCACACACTAATAGCAGCAATTATCATGAATATCATTTTTCATCTGTCAGCACAATAAGGTATATATATGAAGTGTTACACAGTATCAGTACATTTAACCTGAAGAGTACTTTTTCACATGAAAAAATAATCCATTACAGATACCAAACCTAGGTCACAAAATAAAACACTTTAAGATAAAGCAGTGAATAACATAATTCTCTTCTGAGATATTTTTATTCTAGACTATAAATTCATCGTACACAATCTTTTGTGATAATCCAACATTTCCAACACTGATTTTCAGCTCTGTACACAATTCCTGGTTGTAATCCCCCAGTTAATGTGGATGAGCTGATTGAGATGTCCTTTGTTTATCGTGTAACCGCTCTATATGGCTATGGCTTGTCATTCATGTTGCTGTTGCCACTGCTGAAATACATCACTCGCCACCTCACTGAGGACACATCTATTGTTTGGTCTCTATAAACATTTGGCAAACAACAATGAATGTCAAAGTGTGCAACTTTTTCTGCATGGAAGAATTCAGTTTTCTTCATTCCTTTTCTTCATCCACATTGTCAAGTCAGGCACCATTTTGTCAGACTGCCCCTCTGCTGCCATGTAATGGAATACTGACAGGAAATTTCAATTTCTTCTGTCATACCACCAATGTCTGCATATGAGGAGGCATTATTTTTGGAGCATCATATTTCCATCAAGTTCCAGTTACATTCTGGTGTGGTCAGAGAAAGAAGTCCTTTATCATCATTTACAAAATGATACAAAATAGAAAAAAAAAAATACATGTAATCTTTCTTTAATGTAGAGATGTTCAATCTGAATATTTTTTTTAATTCCTGAATGTTTGTGTTAACCTATTTAACAGATCACTGAAGAGAACCATGAAAAATATCCTATTTTTTCTGCAGTATTAACAATATTTTATTGCTGTTGTGTTTCATTTTCCTGATACAGTAGTGGTATATGTATTTTTTTTTTTTTCTATTTCATAGATAGATACATTACTGTGATTATGTGTATTATCCTGGATCCCAAGAGATATGACAGTTTAGAACAGCTAATGATCTGTTTCATAATTATCTGGAACTGAATACTGTATATGTTGGCATGTTGCAATAAATTTATACCCAGAAGCTAGGAGGGCCATATGTTTGAGTTTTCTTCTTGGAGCTGTATCCTGATGGAATTTCTTACATTTTCTCTTTTATCTCAGTGTTCTGATTTTACTAGACACAATGAATTCTGCCTTAACTCACTGTATGGTCAATTTGGTCTTCACTCTAGTCTCCGTAACTTCATCACTTTCCTTCTCTTGAGTATTCAACAGAGACTATTTCTTAAATGTTGAAATGTATGTGGTACAGATTTAACACATATAGGAATATAATGTGAGCTTTGGTGAAGCCTGAACAGTGAGCACACCTTGTGAGTTCACAGGAATGAACTACATATAAATTAAGCCACAAACAGAGATTCTTGTTGCATTGCAAAACTCGGGTTTAAAAACTCAATGTAGATGAAGTTCTTGGAGACTGCATTTATGATTGTTTACCAAGAGTCTAGATTTTCTGAAACAGCAGCTAGGAAAGATGGAGTATGTATTATCTGAGACAGCCTTTTGGTTGTTACCACGTTTCCTCTGTCCGAGTACTTCTGGTTTGACTGGGTAGTTCCCGTAGTTCCCTGACCTTGGGGTACCCTCTGCTGTTTCTCACCTTTTCTTCTCCATCCATATCTTCCCACCCAGAATATTCTTCCCTTTCTTAATTATGTTTTCACAGAACTGCCACCAGTTTGGCTGAGGGTCTCAGCTCTGTCCTTCAGTAAGGCCACTGGAACCATTCGTGTCTAGCACTGAGTAATGTGTAGCCTTTCCTTACAGTGACCATATCTGCAGTCGCTGAACTGACAAAATCTTAATGTGTGTACCTAACAAACCTTCTAATTTCAGATTAATAAAATAAGTGTAATTACTTAAATTGAAACGGATGCCTCTTGATTAGGAATAGCAGGATGTATATCACTTTTTAAGGAAAGCTGTAGCAGTTAACCCAAAAATATCCCGAGTGTGTTATACTTTATGTAGCACTGTGTGAAGTATGGATTCATTTAAGCTACAAAACAATTAAAAATACTTTTAGAATTAAATGTTAATTCTTGAGTAATCATATTTCAAGATATAAATTATTTCTAAAGTAGTATTTTACTTTAGTCATAGAGACCAAAGTAAATCTTTATGTACTTATACTTCCAAGTTTCCACCTAAAAGGAAACTTGGAAAAGCTTAAAAGTTTCCATTATTTCTTGGAAGAGAACTTGTTTGTTGCTATTTTTCTCCCTGTAGCTTGGACAAAAACTCAGTGCATTTTACACAAAGGCAGTTTACAGTAGGGTGTACCTCCTGTCCAAAATAAAATTCTGTACTTTTGTATGATGTATTCAAGTATTTTATGCCTTGAACATACAGTTCTCAGAGTTCTTTGTGACTGATTAAATAATCAAAAAAAAAAAAAAAAAAAAAAAAAAAAAAAAAAAAAAAAAAGATCAAAGGAAGCATTTATTTCCCTAGTGAAAGCACCCATCTACAGCTCAGGAAAGGACCCATGACATCATTACTCCGACTACAAATCACACTTTGTGATCTATCAGAAAATGAAACACTGATTTAGTGCATTTCCTTAAAGAAACATAATGACTGCACAAAAGGCTTTGAACTAAGAATTACAGTGCTTGTGGTAGGATTGAGGAAAACTGCCTGATCAAACTAAAACTCCCCCAGACTGGGACAGTGCCATGAAGGCTCACATACATGGAAATGTTCTCAGGGCATCTCTTTAAACTTTATTTGCCACTGTACTTCAAAGAGAGGAGAGACCATGATGACGCAGGCAGGCTTAATTTCTCTCCATAATTGTAAAGAAATTGGATTTACTGTACTGTACTACACAGGTAAGGGTTTTTTTGTTTGTTTATTTGTTTTCTTGGATGACTTCATATGTTCCTTTGTGATGTTAAAAGAACATTACCTGTACATGGTCATGAAAATAAATGCTATGTGTAGTGATCCAAATAGAGCTAAATAAAATAAAAATAAAAATAAAAATAAAAAAATAAGCCTTCCAAAGACATTAATCTATGAATGCACATTTATAAAATGAATACCTTTCTTTGGTCATAGAAAGTGAGTTTATACAGTTTTATTCAGTGCAGAATATCTCTAATACTTTTAGTTCCCAAAAGATGATAAAGTTAGGCATACCTTAGAAAGAAGTCATTATGAAAAAAAAAAAAAAAAGGAATATTTGAACATCTGGATGAAGAATGTGTTGTCTGAAGCAGCAAGTATTCTGAAATATGTCTTTTCTTTTATTATTTGATTTTAAAAGAATTAATTAATATTTTAAACTATGAGGAAGAAGAGAGTTTTTTTCCATATCTTATTTACATGCTTGCAAACACACAAAATATGCTGTTTTGAAAACAAACATTCATTTCTCTAACACTAAAGCTGTGAGCAAATTAAGACTAAGACCTTCTTTCTTTTTACCTATAAAGTTTGGCTACTTAAGATACTTCATAAATGGATGATGTTCTTGTTGTTAAATATTGATATTTTTAGTTAGTTACTAAAAGTCTTGAATAGCGCATGTGACAGAAGGTTTTCACCATCCTTAAGGAACTGTACTGCTGGGTTTTCCTTGACATTCACCTATATCATTATTTGCTGGAGACATAGACGTGCTGACAAAATATACATTTTTTTCATCAGTACACTTTTAAAACATTTCATCTTAACATTTACAATTTTTAATTTTTTAGATTACATGAATATAGTATGTCACCACAGACTGCAATAATCATAGTATGATATAGCATGCAGAGCAGAAAGGTAAGTGATAAATTGTAAAATATTTCTTCCCATTTGAAAAAAATTATATGGTCTTAGGTGTCATGTTATGTAAATTTCTGCTTTCAAAGAAGAGACGGCCAGAATGACTTCGCGAAGGGCAAATATTCCTGACCATTCTAATATGGAGCAACTGCATCAGCCAACAAGTGAAGAAATCTGATGTAATTGTCTGGATTTCTCTAAGGCCTTCAGCATGGTCTCACACAACATCCTATTCTCTAATTGGAGAGAGATGGGTTTGAAGGACTATATGGTAGAATCATAGAATGGCTTAGATTGGAAGGGGCCTTAAAGATCAGATAATTTCAATGCCTCTGCTATGGACAGGATTGCCAGCCTCTAAATCAGACTGCCAAAGGCCCCATTCAAGCTAGTATTGAATGCCTCCAGAGATGGAATATCCTCAAACTCTCTAGTCAATTTGTTCCAGTGCCTTACCTCCCTCTGAGTAAAAGAATTCTTGCTAGCATGTGACATAAATGTCCCTTCTTTTCATTTTAAGTGATCCTCCCTTGTCCTTGTACCATGTAAAAAGTCAGTCTCTCTCCTGCTTGTAAGTTCCCTTCAAGTACGGGAAGGCCACAGTGAGATCTCCCTGGAGCCGTCTTTTCTTCAAGCTAAATAAGTCCATCTCCCTCTGCTTTTCTCTGCAGCAGAGTTGCACTAGCCCTCTGACTTTGTCTGTGACTCTCCCCAGAAAATGCTCCAGCAGTTCCACATTTTTCTTGTGTTGGACAGCCCAGAACTGGACACCATACTCCAGATGGGGTGTTGGGAGAGCAGAGCAGAAGGGATAATTACATTCCATGCTATTCTGACCCCTCTTTCAATGCAGCTGAAGATACAGTTGACATTCCAGGCTGCATTCAGGTCATGTATCAATGGAAATTTAAAAGTCTCTAGGATTATCCAACTGGCAGCACTATTGTAAACTGTACATGTCATGGTTAGGCAAATATTTGTCTAGAAATGCAAATTCTTGGGAGAAAAAATAGCAAATGATAGATTTTAGTGTTTAATCCTATTTTAGCAAAAAATTTATCTTAACCTTTAGAGTTTTCAGTTCCCCATATACAGATTTTAATAAAAAACATTAATTTTATTGGTTTTCACAAATGGATCTCCTTCCACTTTTCAGTTTTCTTTAGAAATAGCATAATTGCAATGTTCAGATGACACAAAAATAATTTGCATTGAAAAATTAGGTAGGTAAAAGGAAACAACAAATTGATCTCTAGAAGACGAAGAAAATCAGAATGGATAAACTTCTTAAACTGGAAATTGCTCAAAGATGAATCCACCACCAACTGAGTAATATAGTAATTTACTGTTAAAGTGCCAGTATGTGTATTGCTGTCTCTTTCTGATAGTGTAAGCTGTCGATATTTCTTAGTTACTACCTTCTTTTCTATAGTAACTCAATAATTAATTATTAGCTACATATTTTTTATGATATCTTTCACAGGGCTTATGTTCCTGAATTCCATTCCTTTGCATAAAATCATAACTTATTCCTTTGAACTTCAGTTTATTATTTCAGCTTTTACATTTTACAGAGATCTTTAATATCTACTTACATGCAATTCTGAAGTAATCTAGAGTCTGTCTTTCTGCCAGAACTATTCATGCATTTTATATTAACAGTCACTGAATAAAAACAGAAATGACCCCAGGAGTCCCCATACTAATGAATATTTAACTACTTTAAATAAAAAGTGAAGCAGTTTCAATAGAATAGATTTGCTTTTACTTACAGGAGAAAAAAAAAAAAAAAAAAAAGAATAAGAAAAAAACAGATAAAATGCAAATATTAATGGTAGTTGGAGTGAGATAGTGACAACTTTAAAATTATGTCCTATAAGCCTAAACAAATGGGAGTAGAGCAACTCATAAAGTGCTGTATTCATTTGCAGGTATCTGGTAAAATGAAATGGAAGAAGTCAAAGTAAACACTAATTAAAAAAAGAAAAAAAAAAAAAAGACAGAAATATGAATCTCACAATTAGGAAAACATCACTCTTGAAAAACAGTACTAAAGTATGTTTCGTGCCCAAAAATAAAAGAGTAAAAGATTATATATATGTAAGCATATATACTTATATAGATATACATATAAGTATATATATACTCTTATAAGAGTGACAGTATGTTATAATCTGTATGGTCACAAGAGATGCAAACACAGATAAACTAGAATTCATTTGATTTAGTACTGTGCTGAAACAGGAAGCTAGAATAAGTGATTTGGTTGTATTTCTGACAGTTCTTTGTAGACTATCCAGGGTGGATTAGAATGAAAAATAGTAAATAATTGTTATTGATAAATGTGGTAATTTGAGAAAGTAAAATTTATTAGGAATAAGTAGCTCAGATAATTCTATATTTAATAACTGTCTTAATTATTTTATCAATAAAAGGCAATCATATTTAATTAAATTTTAAATGTGTCACATTTGTTTTTGACAAGATAATGGATTTAGAAAGAAGTCTTTGAACAGAATGATTCCATGATAAGGAAAACAAATAGATCAAAAAGGCACATTTTGAGAAACCTGGGGAGCCAAATAGTGTTATTAGTTAAATCAATAAATAAATAAATAAATGCAACCAATGACGTCAAGAGGAATTTGAAATTTTTGTAAGTCAGAATAGTAACATCTATTTCAACATTGGAAAAATAATAATGTGAACAGAACTAAATATTGAATGCATAGATGGATACATGAAGAAAAATATGTCTGATAGGTTAGTGAACACATAGAGATTTAGTTCTTGTAAGGTATACTAATGAAAATATCAGAAGATTCTTGCATATGAAAGGGTTATTTATAAGTAGACAAGAAAAAGAACTGAGGTCATTTAGACTGTGAAGATTGGAATTAAACACGATCTTAGTCAAATCAAATAAATATTTACTCCTCTTTGGGGTAACAGGGAGTGGTAGAAATTTGAATAACAATAAAGATGTATGTGGTTCACATAACAGTGAAGTTCTCCTTTACTACTTTATAAATATTGGCATTGTGTAAATATTTATGATGCAGAAGTTGACCAATATTAATACCCTTATGAACTCTTAAATTTCAGATAATTTAGGGAATTCATAGTTCATTTGTAATTTCTAAATATTCCATACTATACAAATTGTATATAAATAGTTATGTAGTTATTTATTCAAATAACAGAAAAACTTTAAGCATTCCTTTTACAAAAATATATATTTAACACAAAACTTTCAAACCTGTGGAATCAATCAGGTTGTACAAAATTTTGAGCCCAGATTTATTTTCTGAGTTTTGTAGCCCTTTATTCTGTGTGTGACAAATTTCTCCTATGACCGGCCCTAACAATATCAGTAGTGTTAATTACACAGAGAATTTTTTTTTTCTTTATTTATTGAGTGCATGGTGAGAAAACTATCAGGATAAAATAGTTCACTTATTTCCTGTTCAGCTGGCATCACATTCTATTTTTCTTCTAAAAAAATATGGAGCCTAATGAAGCCGAGTTTGTAATTCAGTAAATTTTTCTATCATGCTAAATGATGTTACTGGAATCCATCTAGGATGTAGGGCTGTGGGGTTTTTGGGGATGTTTTTCCTTTTTTTGTTTGTCTGTTTATTTCCAGAAGCCTTCCCATGTACTTATACATGTAATTAATTTTGGTAATGAATTTAAAACAAAACAAAACAAACAAACAAAAAACAGCCCTTGGATTTTTGTTGATGATAAAAGCCTCAATTTTGCATTTTCTAGTTCTAAAATGAATTCATTAAAGTATATATGTTAACAAGTATTATTGATTCTAATTCACAAATTAAGTATTTAATTGACTCTAATATTTATCTGTGCAAGCATTTCTAAAGAGGTGCTACTAGGCTGATGCAATATTTTATTTTCAAATTTCATAGGTACTGCTAGCTCACATGCATTTGTTGGCATGTACGTTTTAGAAAAATCTGTAGAGAGAGAATGAATTTATCATTACAGAAGTAATTTGTATTTTCTCTACATATGGACTTATGTTAAAAACAAACAAAAAAAACTACTACATTGATATATTCCTTTCTAAAATCTAATTCCATTCAGATATAATACCACATTCTGACACATTCCACAGCTCTTTATTGAAATATCGTGCAGAAAATTCACTGTTTCCAAGACAAACTGTCTTTTATATTTATTTTAACCAGTCTTTATTCGATATATAAATTTACCAAATTTTCACAATGTAGATTTGGATTTTATTTCCTAAACCCTATTAGAGACAGATTAAATGAGCAAATATACCTTAAATTTGACTGTGAATTCTGTACTTCTCAGTGTACTTCTTTTCTATTCTTTTGTTCTTATTTGCCATTCTGTGTCAAAGGATGTTTATTTAAAAGTAAAGCATTCCATGTAACTTCTTTTTCCAGCTACATCTAAGTTCTGTGCTCATACTGTTTAGCACTGTCCAAATTTAATTCTTTAAGCATTATTTGCTAAGAATACACCGTATACGAATGAATAGATCTTGTTGTGTTGTCATTTGACATTTTGAACTTTGAATCATACTTCATTCATTCCTTATGAGCTAGAGAAACAGATTAAAAAAAAAAAAAAACAAAAAACTAAAAACACAAAACAAATAACCCCTCCCCCCCCCCCCCCCACACACACACAAAAAACAAAACAAAACAAAATAAAAAATCAACAATCTCAGGGTCAAATGAGGTTATTTTCATACCTTGGCACACTCCTTGAATTTGAATTCATAAAATCATAGAATCATAGAATTACCCAGGTTGGAAAAGACCTCGAAGATCATTAAGTCCAACCCCCGCCTAACCATAGTACCCTAACTCTAACAACCCTCTGCTAAATCATAACCCTCTGCTAAATCATATCCGAGAGCACCACATCCAAATGGCTCTTAAACACATCCAGGGATGGCGATTCAGCCACCTCCCTGGGAAGCTTATTCCAGTACTTAACTACCATTTGTGTGCCCCCGGTGGCGCAGTGGTATAAGGTGCTGCTTGCAGCACCGGAGGGCCTGGGTTCGAATCCTCCTGTGGCGCAAGTGGTAGAAGCACTGCTCTGCTACACAGAAGGGCTTGAATCCCGGGAGTTGGACTCGATGATCTCTAAGGTCCCTTCCAACTCGCACAATACTATGATACTATAATACTATGATACCATTTTTGTAAAGAAGTGTTCCCTAATATTCAACCTAAACTTGCCCTGGCACAACTCAAGGCCATTTCCCCTTGTCCTCTCACTTGTCACCAGTGAGAAGAGACTTGCCCCACTCTCCCTGTAAGAACCTTTCAGATACTGGAAGAGCGTGATAAGGTCTCCCCTCAGCCTTCTTTTCCCCAGACTAAACAGCCCCAACTTCCTCAGCCTCTCTTCATAGGACTGAGTTTCCAAGCCCTTCACGAGCCTCGTTGCCCTTCTCTGGACCTGCTCCAGTACCTCCATGTCTTTCTTGTGCTGAGGTGCCCGAAACTGGACAAGTACTCGAGGTGAGGCCTCACCAATGCCGAGTACAGGGGCAGGATGACTTCCCTAGTCCTTATCGCCACACCATTCCTGATACAATCCAGGATGCCATTGGCCCTCTTGGCCGCCTGGGCACACTGCTGGCTCATATTCAGCCGACTGTCCATCAGCACACCAAGGTCCCTTTCTGTCTGGGAGCTTTCCAGCCACACCTTACCAAGCCTGCATGGTTACCTGGGGTTGTTGTAACCAAAATGCAGGACCTGACACTTGGCCCTATTGAAACCCATGCCATTAACCTTGGCCCATCAATTGAGTCTATCCAATTAATGATTCACTGTTTGCTGTGACATCTTATTTCTCTAAATTATCATCCTTTCTCTTGTTTTTCTCATTCCTGCAAGAATATAGATATAGACCTCTCTTCCTGAGGCAAAAAATTTCCTTGTAGATTTTTTGAGAAAACTCTACATCACTTCTTATTTTAGATAAGTGTACAAAAAAATTTGGTTTAAGGTAAGGAAACTTTATTTTTGAAGATTATATATTATGTCCCTTTGGGAAGTCATTTCATGCTAACACTTTACTTTTCTCTATATATAAAATAACAGCTGTCTTTTTAAAATGCTCTGACATCTCAAGCAGAAACATCATGTAAAAGCACATCCATTACACACTTTTACTTCAAAAGTCATATACATTTCTTTAAAATCGCATTGCTATTATTTGGTTCCTGATTTACTTCAATGTTCTTCTTGCAAGTATTTTTTTCTTAAAGTTATTTGTGAAAATGTATTACCAGTTATTAAAACTTACATATTTTACCTGTCATATGCTCAGACAGTTTCATCTACAGAAACATTAATTACCTTTGATACTTATAACACTCTTTAGTTGTTCCTTAACAGCATTAGTCCTAATTTATGTGTCCATCTCCTTCTTTCTTAGCATTTCTGTTTGTGTTTATTAGCAGGTAATTTTTATAGCATTTTAATATATTTTGGATATTTTTTTTTCCAGAAAGATATACAAAGAGATTATCAACATTCAAAAACTTATATTTAAATAAGTATATAATTCTCAATTTCTCTATCCATATCTATAATAATGTTTTATGTATATTTATTTGGAAATAGAATATCTGTTCAAAATGTCTTCCCTCTGTGCTGTTTGTTTTAAAAATTGTCCTGAGAAATATGTTTGAAAAATAATTGAAAAACAATTAAAAGCACCCATAGTTTGTGACAGAAGGCAAAGATCTGTAAGATCTTGAACTGGTGATTCTTAAGAAATGGATTCGGTATGTGATTTTACCAGCAGGCAAGAATGCTGTTGCTTATTTCTCATAGAATAGTTTTCTTGTGTGTTCTATATACCTTACTTCTACTACATGTATTAAATAATAATAATAATAATAATAATAATAATAATAATAATAATAATAATAATAATAATAATAATAAATTACTGTAATTTATTTGATTTCCATCACCTTGGAATGTAACCCAAGATACAGTATGCGCTTCAGACTTGCTTCTGCTGTTTTCTCTGCGATTTCTGTTATTGCTGATTTATTTCCCTTCAAAGAATATTATTCATTTTTACCAATCTAATATATTTAGCCAAAACTTGAAAAATATAGTAATGAATTTTTTGAGACATACTCTCAGTACAGTCTGGCATACATCCAAGTGACTAGACTCTCGGTAAAAAAAAAAAAAGAAGATAAAATAAAGAAAAAAGTCCAGAGATAGAAGCTGAGGCTGAGAGTTACAGAATCACTGAATCTCAGAATTGTAGAGGTTGGGAGGGACCTCTGGAGATCATCCAGTACAACACTTCTGCTAAATCAGATTCCCTAGAGTAGTTTTCACAGGAAAGCATACAGGTGGGTTTTGAATATCTCCAAAGAAGGAGACTCCACCTCCTCTCTGGGCACCTTGTCCTAGTGCTCTGTCATCCTCAAAGACAGGAACTTTCTCATGTTTTTATGGAACTTTCTGTGTTCCATTTTTACCCCACAGTCATTCTTGGACTGAGCACAGCTGAAAAGAGCCAGCCTCCATCCACTTGACACTCTTCCTTTAGATATTTATAAATACTGATAAGATCAACACCTTTAGTCTTCTCCAGGCTGAACAGTCCCAGGTCTCTCAGACTTTCCTTATTAGGTAGATGTTCCAGGCCCTCTTTCACAGTTCCCTGTCTTTCTCTAACTGAATTGCCCTGAACTGGATATTATATTTCAGATATAGCCTCGTGAGCGCAGAATAGAGGAGGAGAATTATTATAAACCTGCTGACCATGCTGGTTTTAATGCACTCCAGGATACCACTGGCCTTCCTGGTCCTAAGGACACACTGCTGGTTCATGGTCAAGCTGTTGTTCACCAGGACAACTATGTTCTTCTCTGCAGAGTTCCTTTCCAGTAAGTTGTACCCCTCCTGTACTGATCTGCCTGGTTACTCCTCACCGAGTGTAGGACCCTTCACTTAGCCTCATTCTATCTCATATTGTTCCTTCCTGTGCAACTCTCCATTCTAAGTCTCACTGGATGGTAGCACAACCTTCTGGTGTGTCAGCCACTCCTCACAGCATTGTAGAATATGCAGATTTGCTGAGGGTGCACACCATCCCCTCATCCAGGTCATTGATTAAGATATTAAACAAGACCAGACATAGTCCAAGCTCTGGGTAACACCAGCAGGCTACAGGCCTCCAACAGGACTCTCTGCCACTGCTCACAACTCTCTTCCAGTCAGCTGGTTCTCAGTTCATCTGATTTTCTATTCATCTATCCCATACCTCCTAAGCTTAATCACAAAGATGCTACGAGAGACAGTGTCAAAAGCCCTCCTGAAGTCAAGGTACACTGCATCCACTGCTCTCCTGTCATCTACCCATCTGGTCCAGATCTCACAGAAGACTACCAGAATGGTTAAGCATGACTTCTCCTTAGTGAATCCATGCTGACTAGTCCTGATAATGTTTTCTTCCACTTGCTTGCAGATGACATTCAGGATAAGCTGTTCCTTCTACTTCCCAGTGACAGAGGTGAAGCTGACTGTCCTGTAATTTCCTGGGTCCTCCTTCTTGTCATTTTATGAAGACTAGAGTGATATTGACTTTCCTCTGGTCTTCAGGAACCTCTACTGTTTCCTGTGAACTTTCAGGAGTGATTCAGCAATTGTTTCTGCCATCTCCCATAGCACTCATTAGTATGTTTGTCTGTAAACATAGGTTTGTGTATATCAAGTTTGTCTTACCAGATCCTCCTCAACCAGGAGGAATTCTTCCATTCCCCCAACTCTCTCTCATATTTCCAGGGTTTGGGATCCCTAAGGGGCAGTCTTAGCAGTAGTGATTGAAACAGAAAAGGTGCTCAGTAACTGTAGGTTCTCAGCATCCTTCATGACCAGGGTGCTCACAACATTGAGCAGCAGGCACACATTTTCCATAGTCTTCCTTTTGCTTTCAGTGTTCTTGAAGAAGCCCTTCATATTGTCTTTGACTTCCTCACCAGATTTAGCCTTTTTTCACATGCCATAAACTTTCTTCCTTTCTCTGCTGTGCAAGACAGTGATGTTTTTATGTCATCTTCTTGGGTACTTCCCCATAGAGGCAGCTAGAAGATTTCAGGATTCTGAGAGTCAGTTGCTGCAATCCCTTGAATGTCTTTATACAAAGTACAGAAGTTCAAAGTAAAAAAAAAAATATATATATATATATATATATATATGGAAATTTGCATTTCAAATTCAGTATTTGTTTAGCACATTATTACAGAATAATGTCTATGCATGTACATCTACTTGTCAGTTTGTGCACTGAAGAACATTAATTGGTAAAGCAACTTGGTGATATGTTGCAATATAGTCTTGTGCGTCACGTAGCTTGTAAGTCTAGAAACACAGTTACACTGGACTGTCACAGAATTAACAGGAATAAAAAACAGTATTTGATCAAACATAAAGATCGTGGTAACACTGCTAATGATTAACACTGATATTTTCTATATATTGAAAAGCGTTTATAGCGTATTTCTTTGAAGATAGCATACTGTAGAAACACATTTGCAATAGTTCTTAGGAGGAAATATTTTACTAAGAGAGTGGTGAGACACTGGCACAGGCTCCCCAGAGAAGCTTTGGATGTTCCATTTCTGGAGGTATTCAATGCCAGATTGGATATGGCCTTGGGCAGCCTGTTCTGGTGGTTGGCAATCCTGACCATAGATAGCGGGAGGGTGAAACTGGTTAGTCTTGAAGGCCTCTTCAAACACAAGCTGTCCTATGATTTCACAATTCTGTCAGTCAAAAATTAATATAAGTATGAATTGAATAGTTTCATTAGTTATTGTCTGAAGTGAAGAGCAACCATTTGAGAAGAAATGTTGGAAATTCATGTAGCATGTTTAATCTATATTAAATATCATACAAAAACAAATCAAAACAAAAAACAAAACTAATAAAATGAAGTTCTGTTTAAATCCTGGTTTTCAGTGAGCTGCAGCTTTTCAAAATTCTTCATTCTGAGGGGTCATCAGACTTATATATTTCTCACTGTTGTGTCAGCATGCTGTATTGTGCAAGGAAACACAATGTTCTTTTCTAATGGGCTGTAACAACAGGTCATCCCAAGAAGGATGCATCAAGTCAAGGAATTTCAAAATCTTAAGGTATATTGTTACTAGTGGTTGAAATATCCTCATTTCCTTTTATAAGGTGAAGAAAGAAGAGTCAAACTTAAAACTATTTTTTTTTGTTTTGTTTTTTTGTTTTTTCTTTTCTCATAGAGATTTTGAGTACAGGATTAGGAAAATCAGTAGTTGTTTTTTGTTCTATACTGATATCTCAAAGATTTTTTTTGTATTATTCTTTCTGCTTATATTAGGATTTCATGATGGTTAAAGAAAGCTTTCTGCAAGTACTTTTAAACTATTCTATCATCTGATATTTTTCTGTTTTTGTAATCGTTCAGTCAATTATATATTGATGCCTCATGTACGAATGGCTTGTTTTGTCAATTAATTCATTGCTATTAAGGATTCTTCATACAAAATTAATCTCAAGCAATTGAGAAGGGGAGAATAGATATCAGAGTATTTCTCTGTGTGTGTAAATTCCTTTCTGAATTTTAAATTCAGTAAAATTCTAAAATACATTTTATGTGTACTGTTAGATGCTATGTCTAGATAAGGAGAAAAGGAAGTTAAGGTGTAGGTGTTCTATCATAAAAGTCCTACTTATCCAAGTCTTATTGATCTAAAATCTTATTTATCTAAACTTTTATTTAATATTATAGTATTGCTAGTCCTACTTCTTTAAATAAAATGAATTTCTGCCATATGAAGCAACATGTTCCTTAAAAAATAGGGCTTACATAAATAATATCACAATCATATATTTTCTTTTGATACAGTTCAAACTGAAACAGGGGACATTCACAGGCATAGATAGAACTGCTGCAGCCCTTTGACATGTAAACATTAAACTTCTCCTTTTGCCTTTTTTTCTGTTTAATTCCAGTACATTTTTCCTATCATTCAAATTTCATTTAAAAAAAATAATAAAATAATAATTATTCCTCACTGAATGCTTTGATTTAAAGAAGCAATTATATATAATTGTCAATCAAGAAACATGAACGTAAAACATATGTAATGTATATGTAAATATATATGTAAATTACTATACATGTAAAACCTGTACCTGGTTTTGGCTTCCTTAGTAAAGTATTTAGGTATGAAATGATAAAATGCAAGAGTCACAAACGTAAGGTCTTGTGACCCAGACAACTTGTCTAATACATCACCTAAGTCATCTAGTCAGTGAGCAGCTGCATTTTTGCAAATTGTGAAGTCACACTGAATTTAGAAAATTTATTCTGCACTTTTCTATACATATATGTGGAAGTGTGTAATGAAATCAGTTTAACAATGTTTTGCTTTAACTATTAATGACATATAACCTGCAAAAATAATAATATTCCTGTCTGGGAAGTGAGACATAAAATTATAAATATTTTGATTGAATACTGTGACTGAACTATGGTTTCTGGTTTCTGGTTTCCAGAGCCATTTTGTAGTTCAAAGTGCCCTCTAGTTCTGTTTCTAGACTTACTGTCTTGCCAGAAAATAATTTAACAAATGTATTCATTAGGACAACTGAACTAGAGCAAGTATAGGCTGAAGACTCACTTGAGATAAATTATTTAAAAGCTCCAGTGAATAATTGCATACAACATTACAATAGTGGAAACACAATTCTATTTTATAACTCTTTTTTTTTTTTTTTTTTTTTTTTTTTTTTTTTTTTTTTTCCAATATAGTTGCAGCATTTGCCAGACTCTTTGTGGTTTCATAAAACAGAACAACTTCATTATAAAAAGTACACTATAAGTGCAATGTTAATGTTTTTTGGTTGTTTTTGTTTTTTGTTTTTTTTTTTTTTTTTTTTTTGAGACTAACCTCATATTTAATCAAGCCTCTCTTTTCCAATTTGAATTGTTTAGAAAATAAATAGCAATTTAATAGCCCTTCTATTCTCAAAGCAACAAGAGAATACCATCAAAAAGTTTAATTGGCCATGCATTGTTACTGCCTGAGCATTTGTAGATATTACAGCTTTATGATTAGAAAAACAGTTAATTTGCAGGGAAGATTAAAGTCATATTAAAAAACAAAAAAATAAAAACAAACAAAATAACAAACAATCAAGCAATAAAACAAGAAATACACCCTCACCCCAAAAAATGCTAGTCTAGATTTCTTTATTTGTATTTTTACTATTCAATTGAAAAACGTTATGCATTGGAGTAAAATAACTTAATCTTCCCTATATTTTTTCCCAAGTAATACAAAGAAAAACTGGTATAAAAGTTCAGAATCTGTATGTGCTTTTCTTCTCCTTCATGACTTTTCACAGTGCATTCACCTTCTGCTGAAATTGAAACCTCTGCAAAGCCATAGCAACTCTGAACATTCAGAATTGCCTAACTCTTGTATGTTTGTTCAGCACAGGGGAAGGAGAATACATTTTGTATTGCGCACCATCATGTGCTCATGCCAGTAGCCAACAATATCAACAGTTGTAAACAGCAATATGAGCAAAAGCAGTATCAAGTCCAGCTGATAACTGAAGTAGTTTTCTTGGGGAACACAGGCATTTATGTTCTAGTGAAACTGATTAAGGGAAAAAATGCTATGTGTATTTTCCACTGTATGTCTAATGCTATTTTTGTGTAAAATCAAAACATTTTTTTCTGTCTATCTGGTATTAGAAATCAGCATTCCTACATATGACTAACTTCAAAAGGAATAATAATTGTATGGGGTTTTTGTTAGTTAGTTAGTTAGTTAGTTTGTTTGTTTTTCAGTTGAAAAATGCAAGTAGTTAAACCCTTCTACATCTTTAAAATTGTATGTATGTGTATATGTATATATTTCCTATACATATATATATAATACCAAGGCCATAAAGTCACATGGAATATACTAGACAGAATAACATATTTGGCTTTCTAAAGCTTTAGAACCTCCCATATGGGAGGACTGTTGAAGTGCAAAATGCACTGACTCCTCTTTGAGAAGGGCAATGTGCTGAGATTGTGTAGATTAAGATTCACATGGGAGAGAAAATAGCATATGGGCATTTTATTATACATTGTAGTATGAACAAAGAATATTTCACCAATATTTCTCCCTCGCTAAAATCTGTTTAAATGGGAGCAGGCAAATTATAACATAATGATTTCAGTTTTGCTAAGCTCTGAGATGAAGTGGTCTAGCAGTTACATATTTGCAGGAGAAATCACAATTCACCAAAATGAAAACATTAGTTTCCAGGCCAATTGTTTTTCATTACTAAGACTAAATATTCTTCTACCACATTTCAAGAATTTTTGCATGTAAAACATATATTAAATTAATAAATGCTGAATTACATGAAACCCAAGCCAACATACCATATTCCTGAATTTGCATCATGCTGTCTGTCTGTTCTTGATCGGTCAAAGCATTTACTGTGAAGAAGATATTAATGTTGGTAGTAAAACCATTAATATATGATTATTTATTTATTTATTTATTTTTACAATGGTAATAAGAATCCTTCTAAGACAGTGTTTATGGATAACATAATTAGTAACTGAAAAATATTTGTGAAAAGTCACAAGAAACAAAGAGTTCTTAACTATTTTAAGTGTCTATGTCTATACACATGTGTGCAAGCTCCATTTGTTTTGCAGTTCAAGAGCAATGAGGAGTTGACAAAGCACTGAGCAAATACACCCAACTTTATTGCTATGATTTCACACATGAAACATGGGCATGAGCAGAACAAGACTATACATGCCTATGCAATTTAATATAGTCACCATGTTATTATTCAGGTTTGGAAGCTTTCTATCCATCACAGTAACATATGTTCCTTAAAAGAATATAGTAGTAGTGTAAGTTCATTAGTTGCATAGAAGATCAGTAAAAGTGACTTACTAATATTTGCTGCTTAGTTTTACAAATATTTCCACACAACAGAGGAGTAATAAGATTTCAGAATTGTGCTTGACACTGTAGATAATAGATATTTTCTCGGCTGTTGTTTCCTCTGTCAGTTACTGTGATTTTTTTTCCATTCTCCTTTAAGCTATTCTTTGTTCTCACAGATGCATCTTCCATCATTGAACTCAAATAGTAAGTCTAGTTAAATAGTGTGGCTTTCATTACATTTGCAGCATGTGACTCTTTATAACTCATTGTTCCTTAGTGGATAGCCTTCATTATGTAATGTACCTCCACGAAGAAGGGATAAAAGTAAAAAGACGAAAGGACAAAACAAATCTTATTGCAATGGAAGAAGAAGATAAAAGGAAATTTTTGCATAGGTATTATACAGCAAAGTGATATATATGGGTTAATTGCTTTTGGGAATAAGAAAAAAACAAAACAAAACAACATGATTTAAATGAAGAAAGTAGGAACTGCTTCAGTCTTCACAGAATTCACTGTGTTCAAACACATAATAATGCTGGTCCTATCACAGAAATAGTATTATATGCCTGAATATGGAAACACATTGAAGTATATTTTCCTTCAAGCCAGCAGTGTTTGATTAACTGAGAAACTGAAGAAAACAGTACTACATTAAAAATGTTGAAATAGTCTGAACCTCTGACCATGCTGGACAACTTCTGAATGAAAGGATACTAAAAAGCTAAAGAAAAAGGGAAAGATTAAGAAATCCCCATGGAATAATAACACAACTGTTCTTTTCACAAGGGCTGTGTAGTTAAATATCTAGAAGACATTGAAACGGCAAAATGCATTTACTGTTGGTTTGTCAAGAACATAGTATGTCACACCAATCCAATTTCCTTATCTGTAATGATAACAGGATAGTGAATGAGGGAAAATCATACACTATCTATTTCCTGAGTTCATAGTGAGGGTTTGGGGACTCAGAAATATTCTCACAAACATCCTTGGGAAATATTCTTCATATTTTATTTGTATAAATGTGGTGTACAGGTGGATGAAAACCTACACTCAGAATTTTTCATTTATTCTCTGTGTATTGGAAATATTTCAAGAATTTAAAGTGAAGTCATTTCAGAGTTTGTTCTATGACTGATTATGTATAATATTTTCATTAGTGAATTACATGTTGACATACAGTAATATGTACAGATGGTATCTAAATAAAAGGGGATTTATAAGTGCTTTGGAAGATCACAATTCATTGTGATCTTGAGAAAATAGAAAACTGATCTGCAGTTACCAATAAAAGCAAAATATAAAATGTTACAATTAGGAAGGATAAATAAAATGTGTACAAATATGAAAATAAATGATCTGTCTAGATATTCAAGCTGCCAAAAATAAAGGAAGACTGTGGTGGAGCCACAAATT
Organism: Excalfactoria chinensis; assembly: GCF_039878825.1. Classification (NCBI taxonomy): domain Eukaryota; kingdom Metazoa; phylum Chordata; class Aves; order Galliformes; family Phasianidae; genus Excalfactoria; species Excalfactoria chinensis. The sequence goes on along the minus strand of NC_092828.1, from coordinate 18,011,455 downwards.
AAACAAGATTTTATGTGTTGCTATGGCAAAAAAAGGCACTTGTATTCCAAGATTTGCTTACATTTGAGAAGCATTTGTGTAACATGTAGAAGAAAGCATTTCTGTTTCTTTTTGATTGGTGATGCTACTTAAATAGGACATTTGATTTATGTTGGTCACACTGCATATTTTTTTGCTTCAGATAGTACAATTCGATATACAGTGATTAAGATCCTGTTTCACTTGGAAATTCCAGTAAAACAGAGCACAGTACTAATGAGAAAAGCAAAGGTACCTTATTTATACCAGTAAACTTTATTTTATTTATTCATTCATTTATTTATTTATTGTGCAATTGTGGTCAAGAGGAAAAGTTTGAAAAAAAGGGTAGCGTACAGATTAAGAGAGCGAGATATATAGTAATATCCTCCCAAAATGTAAGTTGCTATTTCAAATGTGAAGTCTTAATGAAAAGATAAAAGTATTCTGTTTATTGATGACAGTTTTTCATTGCAATAGTATGAAAAAATAGTCTATTTGGTATGTTGGTGCACAGTGGAATAGGCTACGTGGAAATACATGATTATCTTTAAATAGAAGGGATTTAAGTGAAAGTTAATTAAACGCTTTCAAATTATAATATAAGTACTCTTACTTCAGTGAACAATTGACAGCATGGTCACTAGAGGTCTTCTCCAAGGATGCCTCCTTCTAGTTCTATAGTGAACTTATATTTCTTATTTGTTATTATATAACACTTAGAATAATAACTAACAGAAGAGGATCCCTGTTGTGAGAGAGTTAGTTTTGATTAATGAGACTTACAACTACAACTGTTCTAGAAGTATTCTCCAGTGTGAAAATTATGAGTTATTACAAATTTCCTCCAGAAGCTGCTTCATGCTTTGTAATGGGTATGTGTAAGAAATTCAAGCAGTTCTACACATTCCACAAAATTGTGTTTATTTCAGAAGATATTAGTTGATTTAGGGGCAATATGAAAATACATAGATTGCTCTGAAAATAATGCCTCCTATTTATTCTCATTCTACAACAAAATGCAAAATAACAACATTGGATAAGTTCTTAACTTGAAAATACTGCTTTTCAATGAAGCCACCAACATTAGTTATACAATAATACAACAATCATGCTGTGTCCTACTGGAAATTACAAAAAAAGTTTACCGTTTATTTATTCTTAAAGAATTAATAACACACTGATAAATAGGTAAAATATTTCCAAAAGAATACTGTCATCTGTACAGACTATTTCTGTTTACTACTAAACCACATTGGAAGCTGTTAATAGAACAGAATGCATTTTTTTAAAATAGTCATTTTCTTTAAAAAAGCAAATTGATTCAATAATAGTATGAATAAAACAGTGGTCTGACTTTAAATCATACGAGGTTTCATATTGTAAATAAAACTAAAAGAATATAATGTTAAGTAAGCTCTATTTAGACTTTTATTAAACTGTAGAGGACAGACAACTGGCAGAGTCAGGAGGTATGTTGTTATATGTCAGTGAACAAATTCCCTGATAGCACAGCTTTGTCACTTTTACCCATCACTCTCTATCCACAGCTTATGTTAAACGAGTGACTAAAATGTTCCCTTGGGAACACTCTGAACATTGCAAGCATCCTTGGCAACCAAAAGTGCCTACAGCCAGCCCTGCCTATCATATTTTATAGTCTTTTTCTTTTCATATAATCTTGCCTCTCTGAAGCCCCAGTGCAGTGCTTTTCCTGCAGGGGCATTTTGCAGTTCACAGATAACACAGGGTATTTTGCAATTCACTGCTGTCATCTACCTCTTCTGGATGGTTTCCATTCACAGACTTAATATATTAAATCTAATACTGGGAAATGGAAAGGGAGGTTTTTGTTGTTTCTTTTTGTTATCAATGGAAAAGAGTAAGGACTAGCTACTTACAAGACCCTCACTACCTCTTTGCCTTTCTAATTCCTCTAAAACAATTTAGATGTTTTGATGTCTGATCTGCTGGGTTATGTTAAAATACAGATTCACAAAGATAATAATTTTATTGAAAGTGAAGTACATAAATATCTTTTAGGAGCTGTTTATCACTGCAAATATTTTGAATAACAAGATTATCTTTATCTTGAGGCTTTAAGATGTCTGAGGATGTATTACAGCACAAGAGAACTCCTGGTGCTGAGCCCTAGCTCATATCTAAGCCCTAGCTCATATCTAAGCCCTTCTGAGTTCCTCAGACCTTATTTTTCATTTTTCTTCAGTCTGGGAGGCATCTCAATAAATCATCTTATGTTGAATCTTCTTTAGTTTCTTCTGTGAAACTGTTCCAATTTATTTAAAAGAAAAAAAAAAAATGCTCATGATCTTTTTTCTTTGGAGAAAGGGAAGTGTGGAAGAGTTCATGTTGGACTTTTTCATGGTAGATGAGTCAGGGACCTCTGAATAATTTGGAATCATACAGTGTCCTGAGTTGGAGGAGACTCACTAGAACCACTGAGTGCAGTTCCTGGCTCCACACAAGAATAACTAAAATTTAGTTTTCTGAGTCCATGTACTTCCTGAACTGCTGTGTCTTGGGGCTGTAACCATTGGCCTGGGGAGCCTGTTGCAGTGCCCCACCACCCTCTGGTGAAGAATCTTTTCCTAACAACATGACTGTACCATGAGGCAGCTCCGTGATGTTTTCCTGGGTTTTGTCTCTCACCAAAGAGCAAAGAAGAGAGCTTGTCCCTCTACTCCCTTCTGAAGGAAGTGGTAGGGCACCATGAGGCTTCCTCTCAGGCTATTCTTCTTGGGGGTGACTTCAACTACTCATACATCTTGCCCTCTAAATCCTTCAGTCTAAATACATCTTCAGTCTATACATCTTGCCCTCTAAATCCTTCATAGACCTCTTTCAGACACTAAGAACTTCATATCCTTCTTACATGCTCTCTGGAAAACAAAAGGACAGTCTTGTTTCTGTTCAGCGCTGAAATTGCAACATTCAGACTTTTAAATGCATAAATGGCCTCTTGAAGGCACTTCTTTATGAATGATCTATGTAACAAATGATAAAATACCTAGGTTGTCTCTAAATATAGTATGTTGGTTCTGTTTCCACTGACATCAGTGATAAAACATTGGTTTTATACTCGTGGTACTATTCTTATAGTAGGAAATCAAAAGTCAAAAATATTTGTTTATAAAAATATTTAAAATGATTTGTACCCTCAGTTGTAAAAAAGATCCTTATTAACAGGCTTATGAGTAGGACTTGGAGAAATGTATGGACACTTTTTTTTTTTTTTTTTTTTTTTTTTTTTTTTTTTTTTTTTTCCCTCATTGAAACAAGATTATAATGAAAAAATGGCTTTGGAAAGCCTTCCATCAGACTATTTGCAAAAGTGAAATGCTAAGAACAGCTATGGTCAAAGCCATTGTTTATCTAAATGTAGTTATATAAGGATTGTGTTCTTCCCTTTTCATGTATACTTTGTATTGATTATTCTCTACATATTGTGGCATATGTCTTTTACTTAATTTTGTGCACATACAAAGAGTGGACTTGAATTTTCTGTATAAACAAATTATCTATGGTGCCAGTTTTTTAAAATCATTATGAAAATGCTCATATGTAACACACTGAAACTAATCTCATCAGGAAGCTGGTATAATTAGAGACAGAAAATATGCAAAAGCTATTGGCATTTTCCATTGTACATGTTTGGTGGTGAATGTCTATATAAACAGAAGTTCTATGATACAAAGTTTTTTCATCTTAAAATGTGCAAATCCTCTTTACTTTGAGAGCCATTTGCAGACTAAATATGTGTCATGTTATCAATTTTAATATATAATTGTAATAAAACACTATTTTAAATATCTGTATAACCACCTACTATTTGATAACAGACCTTTTAATTCATATTCAAAATATGTTATTGATTATTCCCTACATTTTTTTCACAGCACACATTTCATGGAATGACTTAAATATGTTACGAATTAAGTAAATATTCTTTTTAATTTCTTTTTTTTTTTTTTTTTTTTTTTACATCTTTCATGCCATCTGTACATTATCATTATGTCCAAAATTAAAAAACGTAAACACTGTATAAATTGCTGAAGATTACATTCTATTTGCAGAAACAAACTGACAAGGATATACTCAGATACAAGGTTATGTAATTAATAAATTTGGAGAAAGTTAAAGAAAATGTTAAAAAGTACTGTTAAAAAGTAATGTTAAAAAGTAGTAAGGGCTTGAAATGTATTTTCATCGTAGAAATATGAATGAGATCTGTAACAAATTTTTTTATTGGTTACAGGATAAAAATATTTCTTGAAATGGAGAGAATGAAATAAAAATATTTGATGAAGAGACTTTAGATATTGTTCAGTACTGAAATGAAATGTTTTCTTCTTGCAAGCAATAAACAAATGTTTGGTGGAGGTGGTAGCAAAAACTGCAATTTCTGCTTCCAAATTATTTTAACTCTTTGGAGGAAAAGATCAATAATTCCCAGAAGAAATAGGTCTAGTATAGACGTCTTACTAAAATTTCATTAAGAAGAACTGTAAATAAGATGCAACATTAAAACAAGCAAGCAAACAAACAAGCAAACAAAAAACAACCACAAAAACAAAAACTTTAAAATATTTTACACCCTCTCTTACGTTCCTGAGCACCTCAGCCTCCTTTGATGTACCTATCTCTGTAACTGAGGGAACAAATCATTTTAAATATAAGAAGAAATCTACTTTGTCTAGTCTGGAAAGGGATTATGATTTTCTTTCCCCATTTATACTTTCAGAAGCAAGGATACTCACCATACTTATGCAAAACTAGATAATGATTTCACTGTTTGTGGATTGTTTGTTTTTTTGATGGGAGATTATCATAAACTGAAAATTCAGAATCTATAATTTCCAATTTAGCAATTGGAGAAATAATCTTTCAGTTTAGAGATAATGAGGAAAAAACTCGTGAAACTCACATGGACAAATCACTACCATTAAGTAAATTGACTTGTATTCAAAAAGCCTTCTGCAGGTGTTTTCTTTTCATGATAAACTTGTTGGCATTTCTCATTTCAGATATGGTGTTAAATTAAGCTTTTTGTCTGCTTGATCTGACTTTTTGACTTGCTCTCTTTCTCATCAGATGAAATGTTCTTTCCCCAAAGTGCTTAGATATTTCCTTAACATGTAAAGCTACGGTAGTTTCTTAATATTTTTGTTTAAAAATCACTTTCCCCTTTGACCTGATGGGTTGTAATTAACTTCTGAGATTCATTAAGAAAAATAAAGTGTAAAATATGAAGATTTTAATTTGTTTCATTCAGGTTTTGAATACCAAATGGATCTCGAATTAATCGGAAAAGCTCTTACTAATTTCAGTTATGAGGTGTCTGACGGTTGTTTGGATAAATTAGCCCTAATTGTCCATATTATAACTTCCTTCAGTATAGAATTTAAACTCTAGGTTTTGTTTCATTTGATGCATAATTTTGTTGTCTAATTAAATTTTGCACCCTCAGACACCATTGTCATCATTGTTATAAAATTTCTGTATTAATTTCAGAGTGGACAATGGTTGTAAAAATAGAATTGGCTTCAACAGATGAAGAGAAAGCTGAGGTACTGAATGAGTTCTTTGCCTCAGTCTTCACTGGTGGCCAGGATTCTAGTCTTTTTCACATCCCTGAGCCCTGCATCCCCAACCCTTTATGTGTGGACCGGGGAGGTAAATCCCTCCCCACTGTAAGGGCTGAGCAAGTCCGACAGCGCCTCTTGAGACTGAATGAGTACAAGTCTATGGGGCTGGATGGTGTGCATCCCAGGGTCCTGAAGGAGCTGGCTGAGGTGGTTGCCGAGCCACTTTCCATCATATTTGAGAAGCTGTGGCTGTCAGGTGAGGTCCCAGATGACTGAAGGAAGGGTCACGTCACTCCTATATACAAGAAGGGGAGCAGGGAGGACCCAAGGAACTACAGGCCAGTGAGTCTCACCTCAGTGCTCAGGAAGATCATGGCACAGATCCTCCTTGACAACATGCTGGATCACATGAGGAATGAGCATGTGATCCGAGACAGCCAGCACGGCTTCACCAAGGGAGGGTCATGCTTAACCAATCTTGTAGCCTTCTATGATGGAGTGACGGCACTGGTTGACAAAGGGAAGGTGACCGATGACATTTACCTGGACTTGAGCAAGGCATTTGACATGGTGCCCCACCACATCCTCATCTCCAAATTGGAGGCATGTGGATTTGATGGGAGGACCACTCGATGGATAAGCCAGGCAGGGGGTTTGGAACTTCATGATCCTTGAGGTTTCTTCCAACCCAGGTCATTCTGTGTGATTCTGTAATCTTACATATGAGACAGAACAGCTCTATGCATTAATACAGAGTGGCTAGAAAGCAGCTCTGTATGCCCTAATGGACAAGAAGTAGCAATGTATTCTTAACATAATTGCCTGCTGGAATGTATTAACAGGAAGATAACTAACTGCTGAAGGGAAATGTTTTTTTTTTTTCCCCTTTACTCAGCATTTGTTGGGACAAACTTGAAACACTGTTTAGTTTTGGATCTCCCACTACAAGTAATTTAAACATGGAACACCACTAATCTTGTCAGGCGTCTGAATCACATGTAAGAAGAAGCTGAAGAGCTGTTTATCCTGCAAGAACCAAAACTAAGGAGAGTAACTTATCACAGTATTCCAGGATGCTGTGAGAAGACGCTTTAAAAAGACAGAGCTAGACACTGAAGTACATGGCAAAAGTACAAGAAAAAAAATGATAAAAAGGAAAAAGCACTTCACAGTGTTGATGGTGAAGTACTGAGGAAGGTTGTCCAGAGAGACTGGTGAATACATTTTCAAGACTCAATTGGATATGGCCGCAAGAAACTAGATCTAAGTTTAATATTAGTGCAGCTTTTAACAGGATGTTGGACAGTATCATCACCAGAGAGCAGAAACTGAATACAATTCCGCCTTACAGGCAGCTCAGAAATTTTCAGTGACGTAGAACCTTTCTGTAATCATGGAAATATATGTGAATAATGTATATAAACATACTTTCTCCTTGAGGTTGTTCATGTTTAATTTGAAATTAAACATTACAGCTGGATTCTGAAAAATTAAAAATTAAAAGTGCACATGTTTTTTTTTGTTTGTTTGTTTGTTTTTTTTTCCTGAGCTAAAGAACATGTCCTTTTAACTTTCTTTGAGAAATAAATGAATAAATGGGTAAAAATGGATGGTAATAATGGATGGTAATCATTAAAACTAGAACTTGTAGACCTTTGTTAATGAAAATAAAGTTGCATTCACTTGGGTGTATACGAGATATGTATCTGGTACTTCTGTTTCCCTGTATAACTCTGAATAACCTAAATGAACATAAAGGCTGAACTGCACTGAGTAATTAGAACTGAAGTGAGTCATAGAGATCACAAATGTAATTCTGTTTCCTTTTTCCTTAATTTGATTTACCAGTTATTAAACAAATGGATTTTTCACTTAACAAGCAGCAGGCAGATCTTGAATGTGCTGGACTGTAGGAAGAAAATAATTAATAACAGATGCAATGACAGAAATCAATTGTATTATGTAGGGAAAAAATAAAAATAAAAATCAAACCTCACTTCTTAAGGACAGAGTCTGTATGATAGAAGGGGAGGGAGGAAAGAACCCTTCAGAAAATTCTATCTGAGTAAAGTCAGACAGCTTTGACTAAGAGTGAGTAAAGAAATATGCATCTCGTTTCTCTTGAGGAAAGTAAACTTATGATTTCTGACTGAATAGGCACTGTTAGGAAACAAACTGTATGTAATGAATGACTACAGGTTTAAAGGAATTAGGCAGATTTCCAGATGTCACATACTGCAAATGAATTTTCTAACAAATGATACCAGAAAAATTCCAGCTAATAATTTAATTCTTGGTGCACCTGTATAGCAGATAAGAATTAGCTGCATGTACGTTATTGGTACTCAAACCATTTCATTTCTTTTAGTTTCAGTATATTAATTTTATTGTACAATGTAAATAGGGAGATACCATCAAATTATGATTTTCAAATAAGTGAGCTCAGATTTAGTTATGAATCTAAGTTTTGCTGAGCATGATTTGAATGCAGTTTTACTGATGTAATACTAGAAATTATAAGACTCCCATAGTTTTCAGTGATAGACCAGTTCACTGGGTTATTAGTCAGTGATAGACCAGTTCACTGGGTTATTAGTATGGGAAAAAATAAAATAAAATAATAAAATAATATAAAATAAAATAAAATAAAGCACCAAAAAACTATAAGATTAGATGTACATAAACATATTTAGGGATATTACTGTTTAGATGTTTGGACATCCTTCCTTTGGGATCAAAAAGAAAGCAAAAGAATGTAAAAGAAGTAGTAGGAACTCAGTAACAGCTCTGAGATGCTAGACAGAATGGAAATATGATATGAATTCATAAGATGGTTTATTTACTGTCTTAAGTAGGTTTGAAACCACATGAACAGAATTTGAATTCCTACCAAGATTAAAAAACATCAAAATAATATTAAAAAAATCATGAACTTTTAATAGTCTTCACTGGATTGTAGCAGTACTATAAATGCTCTATGGTATATTGAATTTGAATTATTTATTATTCACATTCATTCTCTGCTATCCCTTTCCAAGCAATGCAACAAAATGCTAATTAAAAAACACATTTGCCACTGAGGAAACCTGAGATCTGTCTACACTTTCAACAATTAATTAACTTCTGTATGTTCTTAGGTAAGTTGTGCCTCTAGACATAGTGATGATAGTACAGACATGCATTTTCAGGGATGGGTCCCAAAAGTGAGAGTGTGTAGATGCCACTGTAAAATAAATAAATAAATAAATAAATGGTAATATTTTTAAAAATTATTTTTTAATGTTTGTTTGTTTGTTTGTTTGTTTTCTTTAAAACAAGATCTGATGAAAAGAATGCCTTGATGGCTTGCTGGCATATATGAGGTTGAATCACCCTTTAATTCTGATTGTTAAACATAAATAATGCTGAAATGCGTCTCTGTATGTAGTTTGAATTTGGACTTCATCTCAGCAGAGATATAGAGTGGGAAAGAGTTAGGATTGTTATGTCATTTTTTTAATGATGCCTTGCTTCTTTTATTTCTCTTAAACTTCTTTTTGGAACATGTCCAAGTTTGTCATCCATTGCTATTAATTAGTTTCTATATTTGGAAAATGTTGTGTACTAAGTAAAGAGAAATATAATATGGCTACATTGAAAGAAAGCTAAATCCTATGTAAGGAATAGCTCTCAAAGGGATAATGAAGGGCACAGTCAAGATTGGTTCATATTTTTTCAGAATCTGTTATGACCAGTACTTCTCCATTCTGAGATTTATATTTTCTCTGGGGAAGTCAGGGTTGAAGAAAAAACAAAGCAAAATGAGACACAATACAACAAAAATGTAAAACCCAAAAACATGGAGTGAACATTCTGTGTTTGCTTTTATTTTCCTCACTTTTCCTGCATTATGAGGTATTAATTCCTGTTAATGTTGCTAAAAGGAAAATTTAAGATCTTTGTATTTTAAGAAAAAAAATATTTTCCCTGGTTTTGTCAAATTAACATTTTCTAACAATATATATATATATATATCTATATTTCTGCAGTCAAAGCTGCTGACTAGCTGGAATACTGTAACTTGAGCCTTTTCAAGGGAATCTTGACATGCAATATATGAATTACTGGTAGTGGATCTATTAAAAAGCAATATGTTGGTGGATTAGTTAGATTACATTTCAAATATCCTCTTTTTTGTTGTTGTTTTGTTTTGTTTTGTTTTGTTTTTCTGATATGTCCAGTGTGATGTTTTTGTTATGGGTTTATACTGCATGCTAATCTTTACCCATTCTCTTTCTTCTCAGGATATGCTGAATTCCATCATATCAACTATATAGACTAATGTTAAAATCTACTTCCATATAAGAAAATTAATTCTTGTTAAAGATTTCTGAGAAACTGAAAGAATAACCATTTTAAAGAATAATATATTTTTTCTGCTGTCTACAAGAGAAATCACACAGAATTTATCAAGATGTAAAGATTTCACAGTTCAGTAAGATCAAATGCAACAAAACTTCTCTTCAATGGATATGAAATGAAACAAAATTGAAATACAATTAGAAATAGCAAAGACTATAGCTTTTTTATTTGCTTGGTTTTAAGGGAAAGAAAATAATCTGTTTTCAGGCCACTGAATGTCCTTCACAAGTAACTCAGAGCAAGAGAAACAGTTGAATTGAAGACTTGTTTAGAAAGCCTCATAAATGAACAAAGGTTCAGCAGTGCATCAGGGAGGACCAAGATCATAATTTTTCTAAATTTACGGAAAAGGAACTGTGTGATCTTAAATGCAAGGTTGGTGTAGCAAATCTGGCTCAAAGATGGCATTAAGATGAGGAACATAAAATTCTGCTTAAATGGCAACATGGGAGAATTTAGTGGTGATGATAACAATAAATTTAACTGTATCTAAACTTTTTCTATTAACTGGCAGTCTTTTCTTCTTTTGTTAGTGTCATCACCACACTTATGTTCTCATTTTGGCTGGGAGAGGTTTAATTTTTTTCACAGTATCTCTTATGATGCTGTGTTTTGGATTTATGACAAAAACACTGTTGATAATCCTCCGATGTTTTAGCTGTTGCTGAGCAGTCAGGGACTTGATACAGACTGAAGATCTTTTCTATTTCCCATTCTGCCCTGCCAGTGGTGAGGCTGGGTGCGCACGTGAGGTTAAGAGAGAATACAGACATGGCAACTGACCTAAATGGACTGAGCAGATATCCTATGCCACAGGATACCATGTTCAGCAATGAAAGTTTGTGGTAATGAAGGGGAAAGAGAGGGAGTTATGATGTGATGAAGTCCTTCTTTTCCTGGAAATGTTTGCTTATGGGAGGTGGTGAATTAATTCCCTATTTTGTTTTTCTTGTGTATTCAACTTGTAATTATGAAACTGTCTTTATCTCAGCCCATGAGCTTTTTCAAGTGGAAAAAAAAATGTTTCAGAATAACGGTGGGAAGATTTACCCTCTACTATTACAAACCAGCATCTCCCTCTGATGCTGTGGACCAATGTAAAAAAATAGCAGGCATTAGTTTTGGAGCAGTCCTCATATGTGTAATTCAAACTAAATACTCAACAAAGTTATATTAGAGAAAATTCTCACTGCCCATTCCTTTTAAAGGACATTGTATTCTTAGAATATGACTAGCTGATATGGCTGTGTTTTTTACACAGTAATAATAGTGTATAGGTGATAAATACACTTAACTGAAATCAGGGATACAAATACTAATAAATATTTACCTTTTTATTATTTGGACCTCTTCTCCAACAGCTGCCTCTCTTCCCAGACTATACCTCCAATGAGTTAAATCAATGACAAGCACAATGACAGGTCTCATTGCCCATCTTCTCCACAACGGGAGTCTTCAATTCATTGACTTGCTGATAGCTTTTAGAGAAAGATGCAGATCTTTCTCCCTAGAAAAATGTTTTCCTCTCTTCACGAGTCCTGTCAAAGTTTCGTTTTCTATATGTGAGACTCCGACACCTTTTGACACAGACTACAAAACTGAAGAATACAGTTGTTTTTCCTGTACAGTTATCACAGGAAACAAAAGAAATTTCTTCTGGGAAGAAAAAAAAAAAAGGGGGGGGGGGGGGGGGGGGAGGGGGGAACAAATGAAAAAACAAAAAAACTCATTTAGGTTTGATTCTTCATTATTTTTGATACTACAAAATTGCTGGGTAGCTGAACAAGAAGTGTGATCAGATCAGGAACAGTTAGGCTTGGGACAAAGGAGAAATGAGGAGACTGATGGGATGAACAGAGAATATGAATCGCAGTCATATGATCATGGTTTTCATTAAACGAGGACATATCTACTTTGCCTGTTATTTAGTTACAGTCACTTGACAGTCATCATCAAGGTAGTTCTTCAGCTGATTACTTTATAAGAACCATCTCTTAAAAGCACAGAAGTAGGCAATCTCATTGTGTCATAAGTCAAGTAACAAGGGCAGAAGACCAGCTTGGCTGTACAGAAAACTCCCCTTGGAACTCAAACAGAAAAACTGAGTATCTCTCTTAGCAAGGTCAAGTCACACAGGAAGATTACAGAGCTGCAGTTTGCATTTGCAGGAAGAAAATGCAAACGGACAAAATTCAAACTAGAGTTAAAATGAGCAAGTGATATTTCACATTAACAACAACAAAATAAAGCTTTTTGAAATATATTAATAACAAGAGGAGATCAAAGAAAAATGCACAACTGTTACTGGATGAAGCTAGTCACTCAAAAAATAAGGATGAAGAAAAGGCAAAGGCATTTAATGCCTTTGCTGCCTCAGTCCTTAATATTAATGATAGGGGGTTGCCCAGTCCAGTATTAATGAATGGGGTTGTCCAGTCCTACAAGCTGAAGAAGCAGTGACGTTCCTTTTGTTGACATCTAAAATGTAAGTAAATACTTATTAAGTATTTAAGCCTGATGGGATTCATCTGAGCACCGAGAGAGCCAGGGGATGACATAGCAGGATCCTTCTCAATTGTCTGCCAAAATACTGTGGAATCAAGGGAAATCCCCACTGTATAGAAGCTAACCACCTGGTGACTGGTAGCCAGTCATTAGCAGTGTTCAACCTGGTGTCCAGTTCTGTTCAGTAAGTTTTATCAATGTTAAAAATGCAGGAGTTAAATGCTTAATGAGTTTGCTGATGATACCAGACTGGAAGGTGTTGTCAGCACTTTTGAGAGATGAGAAACTCTGCAAAGGGCTCTAGGTAGATTATGCTACTGGGCCATCAGCAACAATGAAATTCACTAAGAACAAATGCCAGCTTCTGTACTTGGGATACAGTACTGCCAGACACAAATGGAGACAGAGAGATGAGTAGCCCTGCAGAGAGAGCTCAGTGTGAGCCATCAATGCACCCTGACAACTGAAAGGTCATATTCTGGGGTGCACTAAACAAAGCTTAGTCAGATGGTCTATTGGTGCAATCTCACATGGAATATTATGTACAGCTGTGGGCTCCACAATTTAAAAAGGTTGCTAAAATGCTTGAATGCATCCAGAGGAGAGCAATAAAACTAGTGAAGGGGCTGAAGGACATGTCCTACAAGGAATGGCTGAGGATTGGTGAGCTTGGAGAAAAGGAAATGGAAGGGTGGTGTAAGAGGCCATGCTTTTGCACCACTGCCTCAAAGTTTGCTGAGTATGGACAAGTCCAAGCAAGTCCTAGGCGAGAGCTGAGAAATCCTTTGTCTGAGGGCACAGATGGAAAAGGCAAGGGGCAACAAGAGAGAGATAAGCTGCAGATGAATGGCCCTGAAGTGGTCTTTTTTGTGCACTTATCTGGAAGAAGATAGCCATTGCAGGGGGTGCTGCACATGACTCTTTATGATCTTCCAATTATATCACTAGCTGTCCAGGGCCACGTGTAGCCCTTGGGCCATTGGTTGGTCATGCCTGGCCTACGCTAATTCATAGTGTGGTTCTCAAAAGCAGATTAGCAGTGATAAAGTGGCTTAACTAAAGCTCAAAATTCTTGCCTTTTCCTCAAATGCAGATTACTCAGATTTTAACAGATGGAGAACACAAAACAGAAAAGTGTAAAGACTCATCTAACAACAAAGCAATCAACAAAGCAATTCACACTGAATGTCAGGAGTTCTTGTCAATCTGAGTCAACATTAGCATTCAGGAATTTCTCTGTGAAGCCCTACTGCTTCATCAGAATGGTTGCACTGCCTGAAGGTCTCCTTGACATGCATTAAAAAAAAATAAAATTGTACACTGAATAGAAATTGTTCAGGTTGTCCAAGTAAAATCAGCAGTATTAGGGTAGGGTAAAAAGGTGTCGCTTATGAAGAATTGACCATGGATATGAAATGCTATTTCCATTTACTGTTTAGACTATGGCGTAACAAAGAAACACAGAAACATAAGGCAACAGAACACTTAGTATCTTAAGTCAAATTGGCCAGGGAAGATTTAGGCTGGACATTAGGAAATACTACTTCTCTGAAAGAGTGATCAGGCAGTGGAATGGACTGCCCAGTGAGGTGGTGGAGTCATCAATACTGGAGGTGTTCAAGGAACATTTGGACATTGTGTTGAGGAACATGGTTTAGTGAGAACTATTGGTGATGGGTGGATGGTTGGACTGGATGATCTTGTAGGTCTTTTCCAACTTCGGTGATTCTGTGATTCTGTGAAATTCATGATAACAAGTTTTGATTGTATAATCATAGCTCACGTCTCCTCACATTTTCTACTTTTATTTTTCATGCCAGCCGTGTATTTTAATATAACAATTTTAAAAAGTACTTCAGTATTTTCCATCCTTCCAATTCCTTCTCCTTAGATTTCACCTAGATTCATACACAGACACCTAAATGTGGAGCAGCAGTTTTAATAAGAATAAACAGAATAACAGATAAGCAGTCACATAGAATTATGATGTTAGACTGTCACAGGTTCTGCTGAAATAAATCTTTAGTACTTTGTTTTGCAAACTTGGCTTATTTATTTTTTCTGAATTCTAGATTTTAGATATGTAATATAATGTTCAAATAACTGCAAAAATAAAGTCTGATTTTCCTCTCTTTTTTATCCTTAGAGATTTTCAGGCACTATTTTCTCCTAACGCTGTGCCCCATCTTGTTTTAAGAACAATACTATTCCATTAAGGATTTTATTATGGTCATTGCCCCAAAAGACCTAACACTTCTGAGAATAAAAGGGACATTGCTCTTTTGGATATTGTGGCTCCAAGGTACCAATTACTTCCCCTTTGTTTCCTCACTTCAGTTTTCTTTGATCTGCTTAATACTTTTGGAAAGAGTGTCATAAATAAATTTTTAAAACTTTCCCTTCTTCTCTGTTTTGTCTAATGAAGATTCTAGACTCCAAGGATGAGTTGCCCTACCTTGATTCTCACTGCTGAGAAAGGGTTCTAAGAATGTCTGTAGAGAAAAAGGCAGAATTACAGAGCTGGTTTTGTTTAAATGGATCTGTTTTGTGTTATGGATTCAGGCAGGAAAATAGCACAGAAATCATGAAATTCTCAAGCAAAATAACCAGAAAATGCAGTCAGGCTAATGAGGAATCTTTGGGTCAACTCATCCATGTCAGCAGAGATAGGGAATGATGCCACCTGAGAATCTGAGAATGTTTGGGTGCCTTATCAGGATGATGAGTGCATTGCTCTTAAGTTTATCAGCTGATTAAAGACTTCAAGGTACAGTTTGTATATAGAAATGCACAACTGTATTTTTCTGTTCTGCACACTTGTGTTTTTTTGTCCTTCAATTTTTCTAAATTTTTAGATATAGAAAAGCATAATAATTGCCAGAGTACAGCAGATTAAGTATAATGATCCAACTATGAATGTTGTGTAGATGAAATAAAACTGGGAGGATCTAACAAAAATTGAGACCATTCTAGGGATAAAGGGGAAAAAAAAAAAAAAAATCCCATTAATGCCTTTAAAAAGTTGTGTATTCTTCCTATCTTTTCCTAAGACACTCTTTTTGGATTCATTTGCTTTGCTTGTTCACCATAGTCTCTCATTTAATTGGACATACTCCTTACTGTAACCACTAAATTTTTATTTCTCAGCTTTATTAATTATAATGCATATAGGTAGCTTAAACAGATCTCAGAATGTTCTGACTGTCATAGATATCTCTTTTCAGAATCTACTCCTGGAGCCGTATATAGGAGCTGCTACAGATTCAAACTTTGAAAACTTGAAAGTCCTCAGCTGTTCCTATGGTAACCAATTGACCCATTGGAATGAGAAGTACAATGCATTCTATTCATGACAGGTTTTAAAAAGAGGGACTCCATACACACTTAAATATTGTAGTACTCTACTATCATTAATAGCAGACAAGTATTCTGTCTTTTGTTTATGTTTTTGCTCTGCTATTCCTTTCTCTTTTTGTGTAAGTGCATTATCTGGTGAAGCAGCTATGTATAAAATTTTAAGGTCTTTATGTGACATGGAAGTGTGTGAAGTTGCGATGAGATGACTTTCAAGAATAATAAATAAAGAATATATTAGCTGCTTTTTAATTGTTTTTCTTTTAAGATTTATTTGAATATTTAAACTTCAACTCTGTTTATTATGTAAAGTAACTACTTCGGATCTCCTGCATAGGGATATTTGATTCTTTTGTGCTATCTAAAAAAGAACAGATTCAATCTTTGTAATCCTTTTTAATGCTGTTTACTGGGACAAAGACAATTTTGACCAGTGCTTTCTAGGAGTTTAAAAGAACTAATGACATCTAGCTCTTTTGTGTCTCTCATTAGTATTCTGATTTGCTCTTACTGCTCTTGGTCATTCTCTGTGTCTTTCTCTGAAATCTTTTTGTTTCACAGAAGTTAGAATAGTAACAATTTTGTCACCAACATGGACAATAATGGTAAACAAAGGAATATCACCTTCAAGATGGCAACTGGCAGTGGTCTGGTATTCTCTTCTCACTAATGCTACAGCTGGACAGATAGGCTTTTTGTTATCTTCCTTTGTGCGGTTTACTGGTTTTGGCTGGGATGGAGTTAATTTTCCTCAGAGCAGTCCATATGGTGCTGTGATTCAGATTTGTGGTAAAAAACTATTGATAACACTCCATTGTTTTAATTAGTGAAGAACAGTGCTTACAGAGTGAAGGTCCTTACTGCTTCTCACTGCCCTGCCAGTGAGTAGCAGAGGCTACACAAGAGATTAAGAGGGCACACAAGAGGTTATGAGGGAACACAACCAGGACAGCTGACCCAAACTGACCGAAGGTTTATCCCACACCACTTAAAACTATATTCAGCAATAAAAGTAAAGAGGAACAAAAAAGGAGGAAGGAGGGCAGGGCACACATTCAGAGTGATGTTGCTTGTCTTCCTAAGTAATGGCTAGATATAGTGAACCCTGCTACCCTGGAAATAACTGACCATCTCCAGGGAGATTCAGAGGATGTATTTCTTGTCATGCTTTGCTTTGCTTCCACATGCAGCTTTTTCTTTACCTAGTAAACTGTCTTTATCTCAGCCCACAAGTTCTCACACCTTTGCCCTTCTTATTCTCTCCCCAGCTCAACTGCAGCAAACAAATAGCAGTTTAGCTGCCACATGGTGTTAAAATGCAGCATGGAGTAAATGCCTGCTTTCAGGTTTGCACAGGATATGTCACATGGTTTATGGAAAACACTATAAGGTAGGTGTTTCTATATTTCTCTCAACCTCTAGAAACATGTTAACATAGTAACTGTGGTAATAACTTTGTAAGTAACTCCTTTTGTCTAACTTTATATCCTTCTAAGCAGCAAATGTATGCTTTTTTAGCACAGGAATTTTAAACCATAGCTATTATGTCAAAGAAATAGAGGGGGAAAAGGTAAAACATATAAAACAACTTATTATCATAAAATTTTATTATTTTTGTTGTTGTTCTTTAATATTAATGCCACAATTACAGAAATCTTCAAATGACCCACTATGTATCTATCCAAGGATATATAGATTAGAAACAAAGCCAGGACAGGAGGATGATAGTTATTAGGTTAAACTCTGCAGAATATGGAGGTGCAGATAAATGCCTTATATTTGAAACACTGTGTGTTTAAGAATGGACCTAATGTAGACATGATCTGCATTTTAGAAGCTCGTGCATTTCTATGGAAATTTTAGTACCTAGAAACATTAACATTGAACTCATAGGATAGTCTCTGAGCAGCTATATGCTGTAAGGGCTTAACATGGCTCTGACAAAGTACAGATTTTGGATATATGATAACAGATGGCCAACCAACAGCTTTATGGATGAACGACTGTTCCCCATATATATGTCCCCAAATATGCATATATGTATCCCCAAAAGCAATACAGCGATGATATCAGCATTGCAATTACTTGGACCTACCTTTTCAGCAGAACAAATATCTGGCTTGAAACAACAAAAAAATCCTGTAATTCAATAATAATAGAATATTCAGCATGTGAAGACTTACATACAAAACCACGATTTTCAGGCAGACTGGCTGAGGGTTTTAGTTAACAGCCAGCTGAATGAGAGTCAGTAGTGTGCCCACATGCCCAAGAAGATCAATGGCATCCTGACTTGTAACAAAAATAGCGTAGTCAGCCAGAACAGGGAGGTGATCATCCCTCTGTACTTGGCAGTGATGAGGCAGCACCTGAGGTACTCCTAACAAGATGACAAAGCATGAGTTAGGTAAGTGAGCAGTAAGGTAAACTGATGGGCCCAAAGGGATGTGAACAATGACATGTAGACCAGTCACCAGTAGTGTATCCCCAGTGGTCAACACTACGGCCAATATTCTTCAACCTGGGTAGAGGGACAGAGTGTACACTTAGACACATAGTTGTACTGTCATTTGGAGAGATCTCTCAAGGTGGAGAACTGGGCACAGAGGGACCTCCTGAAATTTGACAGAGGGAAATATCCTCCTCCTGCGAAGGAATAATCCCAGGTACATGAAAGGTGCAGGTATCACGGTGGACAGGAAGGTGATTGTGAGTCAGCAGTGTGCCCTTGCAGCAAAGGAGAGCAAAAGCGTTCTGGGCCCCTTTGGACAAAGAACTTCCAGAATTCTGAAGGAGGTAATCTTTATCCTCCACTGAGCGCTGGTGAGCCTTCATCTGGAGTACTGTGGTTCTCCAGTACAAGCAAGACATGGACTTATTAAAGTGAGTGTAGTATAGGGTCATGAAGATGGTTGAGGTTCTTCTATCCCATGACAGACTAAGAGATCTGTGATTCTTCAGCCTGGAGAACAGAAGTTTCAAGGAGGGGTCTAACCAATGTGCATGGGAAAGATCGAACAAGAGGAAGTCAAACTGCTCAGTAGTAGTATAAGGGTAGAATTTGGACATAAGTTGTATTAGAGATATTGAAAAACAACCTAAAGCAGAGCTGGCAAAACCTGCTCTAGCTGACCCAAATTCAACAGAGAACTTGGATTATGTGATCCCAAGAGCTACTTTTATACTCCAACCATTTGTTATTTGATAAAATGATTTGAATGTCCATGATAGAGGGTTTCTATGTTTCTGTGTTTCTTTTTTGAGCTTAAAAAATCTCTACTTTTGTAAGTCCCTATTTCTGCTACAAATCTAATTCTAAACTGATAAATCAAACAAGAATTTTCAGCTTTTGATTTGATCATACAGAACTCCATAGACCCATCTCTACCATTTGAATCATTCAACAATTCCAAACCAAGAAAAGAGTTTTAACAGGATACACATTTACAGATAGAAAGGACTGTATTTTAATAAATTTATCCTTGTGTATGTCATTCAGATATACTGTTGCAGCGCTCATCTTCAGTGCTGATTAATGAACTAGTATGAAATATTATTCCAGTGCAAACTTATGCAAATCAACAATTAAAGGTAAGGGTTATTTTTGTCAAATCAATCAGATTTGTATCTATTTAAAACTGTAAAAGCATAATCTATAATACATAATTTATGATTTACAAAGGCTATTAATTATTAAGTGATATGATGATATACTAACATCACAACAGTAATTTGTATTTGAAATACAGAAGTTTCTTTCTATGTGTCTCTAATTAGGCTGTAAAATGAAATTAATTTCTACTTGTTCATTATTTTTGCCTGTGAGTGAAAGGACATTCTAATCCATATGGAATAATCTTAAATAGCCTGATTTATTCACTAAACAGAGCTCTTAAATTGCACGGTATAATAGCAAAACACAGAAACAAGTAAAATATACTGAACAGCTTTTTCAAAATCTGTTATTTTCAAGGCATTGTCTTATGTGCAAGGTTCCTGCTTTGTTCTAGTAATATATTGAAAGTTCAGTGTTTCCTTTAAGAAGGACCATGTAATTACTCAACCTCATTTTATACTGAGTGACTTCATGAACTGTGCCTACATCTAAAAATTTTAGGGGAAATGGAAAGTTGGGTTTCCAAAAGGGCACGGTTTCCTTTGATCAAAATTGCAAATAAATTAATGTGGCCATTTGGCAAGTACAGTTAGCCTTACTAAGGAAAATAGTTGTCTGAGATATAATAAATCTATGCTGAGGAGACAATACTTGTCTCTGGAAGGAAGATTTTTCTACTGTTCTTCTTCTCTCTCCCTTTTCATCATTCTTGATTCAGTTAAGAATGAAAAGGAAATATATAAATATGGTATACAAAATTAGATTTTAAGAATATCTTTTGTGTGATCATTTGCAGCAATCTTATTTGTCTCTGTACAACGTGGTTTTTAACAATGATAACTTGTGAAATGAGTGAATCTACCTGGGTGTGAAACAGATAAGATAATAGGATCATATCCTATGATTTACTAGTTTCTTAAAAGATAGCACAGAAAAGGTCACACAGTTTCTACACAGTGACCTCGTTTATCTATTTCTGTAAGAAATTCTGTTTAATAATTCTATATATTTTTAATTTCCTAATTAGATCCTTTCAAAGCCCCTAAGCCTTTTATATGCTGATGGAATTTAGAAGAAGAAAACAAAAATAACAAATTACAAAACGAACCTTTTCTACTTAAAAGGAATTTGACTACCAGAGATAAAAAGCAGATGGAAAAACATACATGAAAAAAATAAAATAAAAATAAAAATAAAAATAAAAATAAAATAAAAATAAAAAGAAATACTCATGAAATGCAGATTTCTTGTGGGCACCTTTTTTTTTTTTTTTTTTTTTTTTTTTTTTTTTTTTAACTTCTTAAATGGCAGAAAAGCAGATGAGAAGATAATCCCCTTCGTAGGGTGCAAGTCATTTAGTGCAAAAGATAATCTACTGGGTATTGGAGTGTTCATAGTGTAAGCAACCCTTTTCAATACTTTCTATTACTGTAGGTTTCTAATGATCCAAGACACTTTAATAATTAGTCTCCAGGGAGCCTTAATAGAGTAGGACAATTCTTAATTAACTTAATCTCCAGTACATGAGTTGACCATGAGACATCAAACTGCATTTTAGCTTTAAGGGTATGTGGACTCAGAGGAAATCTTATTTTTTAACTACAGTGTTGCTGCATCCTATGTTTCTATGTAGCACAGTGTGTTCTGTAGCTAAACACATTATGTCAGGCTGGTATCCTAAAGCATTTATTTTTGGTACAATTACTAATAAGTGAAGATGGCAGTTTCAGCATAATTTTATTAAGATACAAAAATCATCATGAAGTGAAATTCATATCCATTAAATTAGATAACTAAGAAGTGATTCTACTTAGTTTTTCTGTTGTTTTTCTGTTTTGATACTCAAAAAATGGATTATTTTAAGATATACGGAGGATGTTGATAATATTTTTAATTACACATTTCACAGTACCTTTTTAATTAAAAATACTATGTATTCATATAATTTGGTACTGGGGGAATGATTCCAGTATATGAATATGCTGCAAATATTTCTTATGTTTATAAAAAAAAATGTTTTGTACTTTATATTATGTTGCTTCTTATCAGGAATTTTAGTAAGTATTAATAACAACAACAACAATAACAACAACAACAAAACAAACAAACAAAAGGATAGACTTTCAGAAGAGAAGTGGCCAGTAGCCTTCCCATTTTTATTTTTTTAATTATTATTCACATCTTCAGTAATGTTTTTGACAAAGTGAATATTCCTGTAGGAGTATTTTATTGGAGTACTTAAGGCTGTATGAAAACTGTGATTATCGCTACACTGCAAGGAGTGCCACTGTACATAGCCTAACACAGCAGGAAGAAAAAATATCCATACAGTCACAAACTTGACTTGATAAAGGGTTCAACTGCATTCAAGTCATAGAAGAGAACTAATCCCCATTCTTAATTTGTTTTGCATTTTGCCACTTTCCTCTCTTGTAAGCCATTTCCACTTCCTCATTGTTTTTATGAGGAAGAATTTTCACTTTCCTTATGATGTTCCTCAGAGATTGTTTTGTCTCACTGAGTCATGAATAAAAGAGGCACATCATATAATTTCTTTGTACGACATGGAAATATGTTGTGTTTTTTTTTATGGTAAAATTTCAATAAAAAGGTGTTTCAGATGGCTTAGAGAGAAAATTAGTAAAGATTGTCTAAAATTCTGTTTACCTAAATCCTCATTCTGATTCCATGAACAGTTAGGTTCACTGTTTTACAGCAGACAACAAAGAATATGGTTACTTTTTATTCTAATTATATCAACCTAATTAAGCAGTACATACTAATTACTGAACTATTTGAGTATTTATTTATTTATGAATTAATTTATTTTCATGAAGCTTATATCAAGTTGTTCCATTTAAATAAGCTGTGAGTCTGAAAATGTGACATAGTATATTATAACTACTTCTGTAAGGATTACAAAAATGTGAATAAGCAAAATTAGGAAGCACAATTTCCACTTGTATTCATATGAAGAGAAATAACCTTTGACTATCCAGTGACAACGAGCCTCATGTAAATTCTTTGTTCACATATACATCATTACCAGAAAGATGTGTATAAAGCAAGATACGAAATATGAAAAAAAGAAAAAAGAAAAAAAAATCTTCATATAGAAAGCAGTAAAAAAGGATTAGTTAGTGATATATTAATAGTTACTGAGAAGCTGAGAATTACATACCCTTGATAAGTGTCTCTTTGTTATTCATCTTGTCTTCATTGTGACATTCCTACCATGTATTCAAACATCAAGAAAGTTTAGAGGACATTTTGATCATTTTGGTATCTGAAGATCCGTAGACATCTAAGGTTTATTTGGGCAGCAAAAGTGATCTTAGAAAGCAGTCCTCTCACCCATGTGGTCAGTACTGGAACCCAAGGCATTTCAAGTCCATGATGCTATCTTGCGTCAATTGAAGCTGACTCCCACATGGGAGGGTTGACCGTAAGAGCATAAAGTGATTATTCCTCTATGTTGTGCTATCTGGAAGACCACCGTGTTTTCTTTAAACTCTTCAGTAGAAGAAAAGTAGTGACTCAGTCCTCCAGAAGGTCAGCAAGTTGATAAAAGGAGCTGTACTACACAAAATGTATAAAGGTGGTAAGGGAGCTTTGTTGAGGAAAGAAATCTAAATGGGCACTTGTAGTTCTTTTAGGCTACCTCGTGGGAGATTATGGAGGCAATAGTCAGCTACTTCTCAAAAGTGAACCGAAAAAATATATGGGGCAATAGACATTTGCAGCAAAGGAAATTCTGATTAGATATTTGGAGAAAGAAATCACAGTAAACGTGGTTATTCCTGAGACAGTGATATCCTCAAAAGTGGAATTTTACCTACCTGAATGTTTGAAAGGCCCAGCACACCAATAGTTTTTGTTTGATTGTTTAAAACCTCCAGTACTCTCTCCTTTAAACTCATTTTCCCAACATTTTCCCAACATTTTCCCAGAATATGGGGCCTGACCAAAATCTCTGGAATTGAATTAAGAATATTTTGTAGTAAATGATGCAGTTTGGAGCTTACTCAGAAAATTCACTGTGTTAATGAGCTATAATGCTGGCCTTAAGAATATAAGATTACAGGAAATTTGTATATATTTTTAATGCAAAAGTAATCACAGATGTGCCTATAGATCTCACAGTTCTCTTTATAATGGAACTACAGTACAAACTAGAGGCAAAGACTTAAAGTTTTACATTGTACAATTCAAATTTGCTTTCATCTTCCTACTTAGAAAATGAGAAACAAATAACAACGTAGACATGACAATTTCTAAAACACCTGCAAACATGACTGTAAAGGTCTCTTTTGTTCAAAATGTTTCAGTGTCATAAATAGGCATGTCATTCCGTCATGTTCTATTACTTGTGCAATTAAAATATCAGCTCTGAATGAATGCATACGTTAGGAAAAAAAAAAAAAAAAAAAAAAAAAAAGAAAAGAAAAAAAAAAAAAGTGAATCGGGGCAGAAAATTTTACACTATTTATGTTATACATAGTCTACCAAGAATTTTGATTAGCAGACTGCTTACAGTTAAGTTTTTTTTATGCTTGGAGGCTTTAGCAATTAAATATCAGTTGTTTTGCCCCATAATTCATAGCCTACATGTATACTTTGAAAATAAGAGGGAAAAAAAAAAATCTGTTATAATTGGCATCGATAATATTATTAATACATTTCAACCAGAAGAAGAAAAGCTGCAACTAAATTTCAGCGGTCTATAAATTCACCTGCAGAATTTCTTTTTGCACTAGACATAGCTGTTGGTATGTGGCAGTTTGCATTACTACTTGAGGAGTCATTCAGGCATCAAAATATATGAGGCTTGGCAGGGTGGAATCATCAACTAAGAAATCTGATTCCTGCATTAAAATAAAGACACATAAGTGAAGAATCACAATATATGGGGAAATAAGTGCAAATTAAAAAAAAAAAAAAAAAAAAAAGAATATTCAGTTTCTCTGACATAATAAGCAAGGCTGTATTTCTGTGCTATTCTCTATTGATAGTACTGGGGTGAAAAAGCACTGAGTAGATTGACTTAAATTATCTATAGTCCAGATCATAAAATAAGAAACAAAATGTGAAAAACAATATATTTCTGATTAAAGAGTCCTTTTGCTATACCTAAAGTAGGTAAATCATTATGATTTTATGCATATGCTTCAGATAAAATCAATAATGCATGGCTGTATTTTTATTGACAAGAACATGCTAATAATTATTATCAATTTTTTACTGCATGAAATAAAAATAGCATGTTGTTATTCATTTATCAGCTTATGAAAAGTAATTATTTTTTAGTAATTTCTGTGCTTAGCAGCACACATACTAAACTAAATGCCATCAGCAATCACCTGCCATACTCTATTCCTTTACTTAATGTAATCTTTCTTTTGCTCTATAATAAAAGGTTAATGCACATATATATTTGGTAGTGGAGTTATGTAATGTCTCTAATTTATTCCCTCATGTATGATGTTTGTCTTTATTCCAGAATAAAAATTATAAGCAAATATTTCTATATCTAAAAATGTCACTTCATGTATTTTGTGAGATTTCTGCAAAAATCACCCGTAGTTTTCTACTGCTTCAACTCAGCAGTGTTCACCTAGATGAAGTGTATCTCTTAGATGAAGTGTATCTCTGTGCTTTATTACTAGCAATAAGACCTAGATGGCTTTTATTTTTGTTAGAACTGCAGAAGTAATAAAATTATAACCAAATGAAGACGGTTGTCTTCTCTCTCTTGCTCAGTCAATAAAGTGATTTAATAAAAAATCTTGGTAAAATTCTCTCATGAGCACTGTCAAATGTGAACTATACTATACCTATAGTTGGGTTAAATATACTGGTGGTGATAATTCAGCTGGATAAAAAGGAATCTGCAACTCAAAGTGATTCAAGGCGATAAGAAATATTTTCATCTAGATTGTTCATTAACTAAGGTCACAAATTAATCCATTTTGTTCACTTTTGATAATGAACAAAATCTGTGCAGTTTGGATTGAGATCAAGATGTGTAGATTGTGGAATAATGGCCTTATTTTGAAAAAAAAATCAGCATGCTGACAAGTTAAATTATTAGCACACTGTTACATCAACTTTTTAGAATATAACCTGAATTTAAGATAGAATTAAGACACCTTCCAGGAATTCAAATGTCCTGTCTGTAATATGATTACCAGAATCATCCAGTCATTATGGAAATTTATGAATTTCAGGTCAGTTTTCTGACCCATTCTGTTTCGTTATTATAAAGATGTCGGATTAATTTTACTCTATTTGAAGTGGAATCTTCAGTGGGGAATGACATCTCTTTATCTCCAAAATATTTCTACCCTTGACAAACTTTCTTCAGTTTATGGCAGTAATGATTTCAGTAAAATCACCCTGTATATTATCATCAAGATTATCCCAGTAAGTAAAGAGAAACATATTGGTCTCAATATGTTTTCTGAAAGAAACTTTTTTTTTTTTTTTTCCTAAATAATTACTTTTTTCATCCCCCAAAACAAACAAAAACTATTTCTAAACTTAACTTTTTTGTTCTTTAAACTGAGTCCACTGTGAAGAAATGTATTTAAATAGTTATTTATTGATAAAAGAAGTGCTGAGAAGTGTCTTCCTTCCCCTCACCTACCCTGCTCTCATCTCTCCCCTCCCCTCCCTTCCATTTTCCTCCCCTCCCCTCTGCTCCTCTCCTTTTATATTTAAGTAAAATATAATTTTTAATTTTTAAACACTGTCCATGACATAACTACTATTACCCTAATAGTTTTTTTTTTCTTCTCCCTCTTTCCTCTTTCCTCTTTTTTTCTTTCTCTTTTTTTTTTCTTTTGTCTCTTTTCTCCCTTTTCCTCTTTTTCCTCTTCTTTCCTTTTTCTCTCTCTTTTTTTTTTTTTTCCTCTCCCTTTCTTTCTCTTTCTTTTTTCCTTCCCATTCCTATTCCCCTTCCCCATCACTGAAGAAGAGTGGAGAAGAGTGCTACCCACTTCAACCATACCAGATACATGTGGGTGTGATTTAGTACCTCTGAAATTATCCTTTGGATTGTTCTACATTGCATATTCAAAGGAATTTCAGTAACGAGAACTCTATAAATAACAAAAACAACGGAATATTAGACCTACAAGTTAACTTTTAGGAGCCTCATTATGCATCAGTCTGATTCTGCACTTAGACAAAGGAGAAGAAGCCCCAGTGGAGTAAAAGAAATGAGCCTTAAAAACAAACTCAAATCATCAAGCATTTGTATGACAGCAAGTCTTGTAGACAAGTCTGATCACAGCCTTCAACTGGTCTTTGTCTCTATATTCCAAGATTTTTTGCTTGTTTATATTTCTGAAATTTTCATTCCTTCATACTCTTTTACCTTTTTACCTTTTTTTTTTTTTTTTTTTTTTTTTTTAATTTTTATTTTTTATTGTAACACACTAGGAACATTTTACCTAAGAAAAAATGTTTTGCCGCTCACATGTTTTGTGGGAGGAACTCGAGAAGGGGAAGAGGCAGGAAGGAAATCTGAAAACCGAATGGGAGATGTGCATTCTAGTGCATCTGTATACACACGCAGTAGATAAACTCTAAATATTTTCATCACTGGGGAAAAGACTCAAAAATATTGACAAAAGCAGAGTCTTGATCAAAGTTGCTGTTTAGTGCATTGATTTTCACAAGTATTAAGCCTTAGTATGTCTTCTAAATCCAGTGGGAACTGATAGTTATCAAATTATTTGTGAATGATTCATATGTGTATGTGCAGAAGAAAATATTTTTATGTGTAAATACATTGTTTGCACTCTAAGTTTCTATTGAAATCAATGAACAGATCTATTAAGATTTATCAGCCTATATATGGCCTAAACTGCTAATTTAACTGACTTCTTTTTACCAAGGCATTGTCCAGCAAGTTTAAGAAAGTATTACATTTATATATGTATTGCTTATTGCAAGAATATATATTTCTGTGTACTATTACTGGAGTTTCTCTGAGTTTAGGTGTTCAGTCTGTTCAGACATTGTCTATTTAGATACTAAAAAATACAGAAATATTTCCCCTTTCTTTGCTGCTACTTTATCATTTTTACACAACAGCTCTAGCACGGATTATTCTAACACAATTTGTCTCTTTCTATTTCTGGTCTAGCATATTTTAAACAAGTTTCTAAAAATCTCTATTAAAAGGAAAAATATATTTTTCTACTGGGCAGCCAAACAGGAACATCTTTTATGGACCTTGTCACGTAAGACATCTGGGTTCAGAACGGGGTGCCAAATTAAGCATCAAAAAACTGTATATGCTAATAGTCAATAATTCTTTAAGAAACCGTGAATAATGATGTTTTATAGTTAATTATGTATTTCTCCTTAAATTTCCACCATAGGTGAAATGTAATGTCTTTTCTAGAAAAGTGTCTGTACCGGGCAAGACCATTTAATTCTGTATCTTAAGTCAAGGATATCAAGACATGTAAGAGGTAGTGGGATGCCAGAAGAAGATACGTGGCCAAATACCTTCTTTTCCTCCCCAGCCTTGCATTTTCCAGTGGCATCATAAATCATTGTCACTGTCAGAATACTACAGTGAAGAGTGGCAGTATTTCCCAAGCTACTGTAAAACACCACCTGGTATTTTGCATAAACTACATGGTAAATCATGGTAACACAGCCATGTTATTTTACAGTAACACCATAAATTGCAGGTGTCCTGACCATAAATTGAAATCACCAGCAACAGCTTTATCAACAATAGTAACTCAGAGGCTAAAAAAATCTTTCTCTTTAACTGTAAAAATGGTCTGGCTGTACTATTGCTTTTTTGGTTTGTCTTCTCTATGAAAATGAGTTCTGAATAAGTACTCAAAAAAGTTTAAATATTTGACAACCTTTGTAGTTAAGTCTCACTATATTTTGTGATTCAAAGATGAGGGTATGTAGTGGCATTTTCCCTTACCAGTCTTATATTATTATTTGAATCTAGCAGTAGAAAAGTAGCATACAACTATGAAATTTGATCACAAGAGAAAAATATATGTATTACTCAGCTTTGGGCCACAATTTATTCTTGGAGCAACTAAGAGAACTTGAGGAAGAAAATGAAAAGACAGAAAACAGATTTCTTTTCTGTGTGTTTCATTCCATACTTCCTAGATCACTAGTAAGTGTTTGCAGTATCTTTATGTTCTTGTCTAGATGTCCAGTAGTGGAAAAATCATTAATTTTATGCTACATAAAATAGCCAGGGTATGACATATTAATGTTTAATCTTCCCGAATTTCTCTGAATGGGCTCCTCAGAAAGCTGGTAAGAGAATTATAACCTAACACTCTTTTATACTATCATTCTATTCAGTATCTCTTAAATACTTTTAAAAACTACTAAAAATTCAAGACTATGCTAAAATCAGCATATCTGTTTTAGCTGTTCTGACATTATGTTTTTGGTTAGCCTTTACTTTGTTTTTAGCCTTTCCAGAAAGAGTTAAAAAAGTAGAAGTACGAGACTTTCATTTACTTAGTGCTTCAGTTTGAATATAGGGAGAGTTTTTTCCACAAATTGACTTGAAAGACACATGTGTTCTGATTGGCTAGAATTTTCTTTTTTTTTTTTTTCTTTTTTTGTCTTTTTTCTTTCTTTTTTTTTTTTTTTCTTTTTTTTTTGCAGATTTAGCAAAGCCCTGCCAGGAGACATTTAATGCTGTCATCGATATTCGCTCTACTGTCAGGAATATTACACTGAGAAGAAAGACCTGGCACACAGACTTTTCCTTGAAGCTTTGATAGTACGTTGGCTGCAGCTTAGCAGTGTAAAAATAGTGTTGCTCTGCAAGCAAAAACAGGGAATTTTCCTCTTGTCAATTTAGAAAAGTTTTGAGGGGAAAAAGAAGCATCTTTAGACCGCAAAGGCTTTAAAAAAGGATTAATATTTGTTTGAAATATATATATACACATATATAAATATTTCAAACAAATATTAATCCTTTTATATATATATTTATATATATATTATCTATATATATAAGGAAGTTCTTTGAGGGTGACATTACTAGAACAGGGTGCTCAGAGAAGTAGCAGTGTTTCTGTCCCTGGAGATCTTCAAAAGTTGACATTTCCCTGATTAGCCTTCTCTAACAGACCTTGCTTTGTGCAAAGAGGTTGGCAGATGACCTAGGTTCCTTTCCACTGCCATTTTGATGATTCTTCTGTGACAGAAGATGATGCTTAAGATATTCTGCATGACAATTTTAACAGATTACTTACGTTGATTTTCTGTACTTATGGATGAGTGACTTTAAATATTGCAGGTAAGCAGAAAGAAGTGTATCTTGATTAAAAGCAAGAGGGTAGAAACACTGCCTTTAACAATTTGACACATTTTCTTGACAATTTTAAAGATGAGACTCTGAGATACCAGCTAAGTTGAGATGAAAAATAGGCTGGCTGTATTTCCTACCTAACAACTCAAAAAGAATTGAATGTCTGATGTACTACAGACTGAAAGTCATACAGATCACATTGATCAAAGAAGTTTAGTAACACCCTTGAGTCATTTTTCCTTGACCTACTAGCTAGCTTCAGCTATGTCTGGGGATCCTCACAGAACAGACCCCACTGCCTCCATCAAATTCAGATCTCTATTAGATACTGGTACTTTTCTCCCCAGCAATTACTCTCGAGGTATTAGTCAGATTTCTCAACACAGTAGTGGATTTTCCTCTGAGTATGTAAAGGATAGACTAGATGTGCTGTCTATTGACAAGGAAGGTTCTCCTTTCTGTGCTGTGCTGGGAAGATGTAATTATCTCAAGTCTTATATGCTTTATTCTAATTTGCAGACTCACATTTACCACTTAATACACTGATATCAACTCATTTTATGTACTGAAACTAAACTATCTTTAGCATTTTGGTTTTAGTTTTTAGTGATTTATTTATTTCAAAATAAATTTTATAGTCACTTCTTCAACTCTTTTTACTCATAGGCTTGATGTAAACTGTCTTGATGTACTCATAGGCTTGATGTAAACCCTGTCTATGTTAGTACTGTTGAGAATTTGAACTTTTTATTCCTTTGAAGCAGGTGATTTTTTTGTAGGCTTAATATCTTCTTTAAAAGAGAGATTTTGTGAGCTGCAGCTGGAAAAAAGAAAAGCAAAATCTGCACAGGCCATCTAGTGCTGGGTTTTAACTGAAATCTCAAAAAAAAAAAAAAAAATCATATTGCTTCTACAGCTTTTTGGAATCATGTTTTATAATGGTAATTGTTTTATGGTGGAAGACTTCATAACCTGAGAATAGATTAGTATTTAGCCATTTTTTGGCAATGAACTATGTAGTTACAAAACTATTTAAGGTTAAATTAATTAGGTAATTGATTTTTATTTAAATTGAAGTTATGAAAGTGTTCAGAAAAAGCAACATGGTTGTAATATCACCATCATATTCAACTATAAAGAATTTCCACTATTTTTAATTTTACCAAAAACAGATTAATGGTGTGACATTTCAGATTTCATTTTTATTATCCAGAATAAGACAGCAGTATCTACTGCCTGGCCTGGTTCCCTCTGTAATATAGATTATTTTTATTACCATTATGAATCTTTTAACTGACCGACCCATTTGTATGCTTTGCAAATAACTGAAACCTTGAATAGAAAGAACAATCATGAAAATGAGATAGTAGCATTATGTGCTGTGTTTCAACATTTTGCTATCAGAGCTCATAAAATATATTAAGTATTAAGGTTTTAATGAAGAAAGTTGGCAACCAAGGTAAAGAAGAACTGATTTAATGCAACAGATCTAGTATTTCAACAAACACTGAGGAGGGATTCTGAATGTCAAGGCCTTCTATTTCTGTTTTAAGCATTTTTTTATTATAAACTGCATTTTTTAAGGAAATTGATAATAAATAATCAAATAAAATATATAAAGCACTTTCAGTATTTTTGCATTCATTTTGCATCATCATCATTATTATTATTATTATTATTATTATTGCTATTTTAGAAACAAGCTCAATACAGTCCATTTGTTTTATGGTATTCCAGAACTTTTCATCCTTGTAGACATGACCTGATCTAAAGTAATGGATAAATTAAAATGCATACCTATAATGCCTTAGAAGTTTTCAATTCTGTTTTCTACAGTGGTAATGATACTAAAAATCTTTAAAAGATCAGAGTTAGAAAAGTCTGCTAGGAATCTTATTCCCTCTATGGCGTATAAAGCAGGTCAAAAAGCTTTGGGCAAGCAGAGAAGAAGGGAATATCAAATTTCTTATATTGCCTCTTCTATGGTTTGTGTGGGTCACTGTAGTAAACAAGGATTTAGGGCCATTTTTGTGCAGATGAGTGATTCTTACAGATTTGTTCCCTCCTGGGAGTCAAACAAACTGATTTTCTGATGCAGTTCTCACCTCTTGCCCCAGGGCCTGTCTTTATGTGCAGCAGGAGGAACAACTGATTGACAAAGATGGCTGCAGGGACCTAGTCCCCTTATCTAAGTAATGCATTGTAATGCATTTTCCTAGTAAAATAGTTGGCTCTTAGACTGACATCCTGGCCCAGACTCGGCCTATTCCTGTCCCCACAGCTCTGCCCAGCCATCCAAGTCTGTGTCTGACTCTGGTTGACCTCACTAGACCTGTGACTAACATCAGTTTCAGCCCCCCATTCCCAGGAATAGGTTCTTGCTTCTCGGCTGGGGTGGTGGAGCAGACAGTTTGCTGCTGCCCCAACTCTAAAGTGATCTGTGCAGTGTGAGGAACAAAGAGAACATCCACAGACATCAGCAGAGAGACAACATGGCGAGACAGAGCACCTAGCAATGGATTTCTCAATTGTGTTGAAAGCATTTGACACAGGGTCTGATGGGAATCCTGGCCTACATGTTCTGCTGGACCTGCTGCTTACAAATAAGGAAATTTTTTTGAGGGTGCCATGGCTAATTGTCTTGTCTGCAGTGATCATGATGTACTAAAGGTTAAGTTCATGAGGAAGTGGTATCTAAATAAAACCTTTGAACCTTAGAGATGCTGATAAATTCTGGAGATTCTGTCCTGAAGGACAAAAGAACATCAAGGGCACCAAGAATGAGATTCAGCTTCAGAGAAGTTAGAAGTTCTTAAAACAAACAATTCTAGATCAATGTACAAAAAACAAACAAACAAAACCCCGAAACTGCTGATAAGCTATGAGCCACCTTGACTGAACACAGAAATCTTCTCTCAGCTTGAACTCAGAAAAGTGATTGTAAGAATTTTCTTCCAAGGAGAATGACTGAAGCATTGTTCAAGCAAGCAGGGTCAGAATTACAGAAGCAAGACCTTGTCTGAATAATCCAATACAACTGCACAGGCTGGCAAACAACTGGGTACATAATAGCAAGGAACTGGGCTCCCACTGAACAAAGCAAACATGAATTTGCTTATGATGAAATGAATCAGTGAATAAATGAAAAAAAAAAGGGGGGGGGAGAGGGGGGGGGGGTGATTTGATAGTGAAAAATAAATAAATAAAAAAATAAAAAAAAGCCACAACAAATCAGTAATGAAAGTATAAAGTATATTGGGCTGCAGTACCAAGTGTGTAGCTTCCACGTAGCTTGAGATGATTATTTATGGTACTTAGTACATCTGGAATATTCTATCAGGATTTCAGCCCACCAGTGCTAGAGATATACAAAGAAACTGAAGCAAGTCCAATGGAGCAGTGCTATGATTGTTCAGAGTTGAAGCGCATGCTGCACATGAACAGGCAGAGATCTTGTCTGTTTAACTGCCTCCTTCAACTATATAAAAGAGGATTACAAAGAATGTGAAGGCAGACTCTTCATGGAGTTGCCCTCTCCTCTCCTCTCCTCTCCTCTCCTCTCCTCTCCTCTCCTCTCCTCTCCTCTCCTCTCCTCTCCTCTCCTCTCCTCTCCTCTCCTCTCCTCTCCTCTCCTCTCCTCTCCTCTCCTCTCCTCTCCTCTCCTCTCTTCTCCTCTCCTCTTTTTCTTCTTTGTTTTGCTTTTCACTTTACATTATTTTTCATATTTCATTTATTCATCATACATTATTTTTCTTTTCAATTTGATTTTCTTTGCTTTGCTTTTTATTTTTATTTTTATTATTTTTATTTTATTTCATTTTATTTTACAAATAAATTGTGTCACAAGTAATTTCCTGAGTACACAAGATTCACATACATGGCCAGAGTGTTTCACATATTTGTATTGACAAATATTACTCATGGTCTCCTAATAGGCTTTTTCAATCAAACAATAAGATGCATACAATACTCTGAATGACAGCATGAACCATTTTTTGTTTCCAGTAAGTCATGAATATAGCTTAACTTCAACTCTGAAATGGTATGAAAAAAAACAGGAAGTTTTCATCTATGGACAGACCATACGTTCAATTATTTTCTGGATTATCATAATGTTTTGTGTGGCATATATTTTGATCACACAATGCTAATTGAGACCTGAATGAGAGCAAGTTTCCCTCAGAGATTACAGACTGCAATCTAGATAAGGAGCCAGCTCAATACAGATGTACTTGAATTTTTGTTACATATTGTAAAGCTGAGAGTACTTTGCTTTTACCCACTGTCTCAAGTCCTACAATGTTTTATTGAGGCATACTAAGTATTTTTATCCAGAACTAGGCCTGGACAGTAAATCTGTTCTTATGGCACGCTGTGCTCAACATCTAATGATCCATACTTGACAATGACAGAAGATCACCAAAATCAAAATGCCTGTTGTGTGTGCATAAAATTCTCCAGAGATGGTTACTGTAGGATACCACTGGGGTGTAAGTAGCAAGTCATGCATAAGCTGCATTCTGGCATAATCATATTTAAACACAGAGGAAACAGTTGCTTGGTATGAAAATCATTCTTCAGTCATATTGATTTCTAATTCTTTTGAGCATTATTTTTCCAAGCTTATCTGACAGGTTATTTTCTTAGATCACGGTGGTAATATCACTTATCTTTAAGATAGTCTGATCATTTTCATCATAAGATTCTGCTTTCAGTTGTTCAGAATATCAATATACTTCATCTACCTGGGTATACATTTTTCATGAGAAACGATTGCTTCAGATTGATTTTCTTTGTGTTTTTCTTTTTTTTTTTTTTCTTGTTAATGTCATATAAAGAAGTTCATTTATTTCTGAGCATGAAAGTAGAAAAGAATATATTATTTGTTAGTGTTATATAATTGCAAGCCTTTTTAAAAAATGTATAATAGAATATGTAGAATAAAAAAATGTAAAAAAAATGTAGAATAGAATGTAAATGTAGAACTCTTTAGACCAGTTAGTTAGAAATTGATTGGGAGTAGCCTTTGTCTGAATGATATTCCTTTAATTTTACACATGAAAATCTAATCTACTCAGAAATTAATCTCAATGTACATGCTAAACATGACAGCTGTGTAGCCTATATTTACATTTTAGTGTATGATTTGTTGTAGGGTTTAGAAACAAAATGGGACTGTCTGGGTATCAGATAATGAGGGAGGAAAAAAAAAAAAGGACCACAGTTAACATAACTCTTTAAAATCTGGCAAAAAGTACTTACTAAGAAGACTAATAGAACATTTGAACAGATTCCAATTCATTTGTGTGTCAAATACCATACTACCCTGTGAGAAAACTGTACTGCATCAGGGGGGGACAATTATTTGGTGTGAGACTTAGAGGTGTTATGACAATATCTGGATCATCAGCTTCAGTGGAATAAGACTCCTTTATGAAAAAGAATGTCTGCATTTATCCCTGAACATTACTTTTTAAATGAAGGATAGAGTGCTTAGCAGATTTTGATTACAACACTGGCCTACACTTTACAATTTTCTCTTGTACCCTATCAGAAAATCTCAGAGGATGGAAAAGTATGCTATGCTCTCCACAACATATACTGATCAATTACAGTAAATCTCTAGTTTTATCAATAATAAAACAAATTAGAAAAGTCCGTCTGGTCTTCTGCACATTGCTGTAAGTGGAATACTTTTGCCCTTTTGATTCAGAAAAATTAAATAGAAGTTCATAAAGTGAAAATTGTTGGTGGATTAATTACTACCATCACAGTGCTAATGGTTTAAATAAATTACTGGTATAGAGATTCCCTTACCTGTTGAAAACAGTATCTCCAGTTATTCATGTTTAATGCTGCTCAGTGAATGAGGGGGAATATTAGACCCTGCTGATGTCTCAAATGCTTTGTTAGAAATAAGATGGATGTTTAGAATTTTGGGGAGCACTTAGTTCTATATAGCAGCTGTATAACAGTACTAAGTCAGGAGGAAATAAAGAATAACTAGGCTTGTTGGATCTAAAGCTTGTTTGCTAGCTAGTGGAATTCTAAACAGAAAATTTTATATAGTGTGTATATAAGAATGTACATACATGCCAGTGCATATAATACATCAGAGGCTTAAACAAACACTAACATACACAAGAATGGCAGTGCAGGTTATTTTTTATCAAGACAACACTAAAAGAGGCTATTATTTATCTGTTTGAAAATAATAATAATAGTAGTAATAATAATAATAAATGGTATCCTTGCTGAAAAAATTTATAAGTTGCTTCCTTGGGACACTTTTTGTCATCTGTCTGAGGTTGCAGATATACAGTTCTGTGAACATGAGGATAACCAATAAAATCTGGAGTGGGACAAAGGCAATGTATTTAATATTTTCTTTGTATTGTGGTACCCACACTGTTGCAAAAGCAACTGTTCAATTGGTTCCAACAATAGGAAAAGAACCAGAAGAAGAAAAAAGAAAAGATGCTTTCTTATCTCTTGTACATTTCTTGTTTTCTGTTCTCCTAATCCTCCTGAATGTGAAGTCTCTGGGTTACAGGAGTGGTATGCAGAACATATTAATTGCCCAAATAAATAGACAGTTGAATATTTCTGACAGATGAAGAAAGGAATTTTCCCTGGACCATCTCTGAGTTGCATCTTTTGTTTAAAACGTAGCTTACAAGTGGTTTGATAGACAGACACACCAAACTCTAGAAGACATCAGATTAGTTTTGTAGCTGCTATTGTAGTCTCCAGACTATAACTGTATCCTTTGTACTGTTTTGTATTTTGGATTTAGGGTTACAGTTGCTTATAACCTCATGGTTTAATGTCCTTCCTTTCCTGCCAGAGGGTTCTTCCATCCCTTTACTCTTAGATCTGATATACAAATATATGAGCTGTCATGATAAAATATACATTTATGCTATTAGAAAGTATTTCTAAATTCACTGACAGATGACAAAAGCAATTAACATGCATTCTTATTTATTTATTCTAAACTTTTTACAGTCCCTGAATTTCCTGATTGAATGCAGAGATGAAAATTTTCTGTCCCTGTTTTGTATAACTGACAGCTTAGCTGTAAGAAAATCAAAGAAAAAAAGCTTCCACAGTATTGCTGGAACCATCAGGAAAATAAACATATGTGACTTGCAGAGCTGTGAAGGTTTTCTAACACATTATGTCTTCTCTCCTCCCCTGGTCCCTGTCCTGTGGTTACACATGACTCCCAGTATGCACATACATCATACAGCATAGAAATCTCTCTGCCAGCAGAAACTGCCTCTCCTGTAAATCTAAGTGGAAGGGAGAGACCTACCCTGACTCTCAATTCAGAGGCTGATTATTTTCCTAATTATGGAGTGTGATACAAATACCCACCTTAGTGATTATGGATAAAGGCATGACCTCAGATTTTGAGAAATCAAGAATGCTACATTTACACTTTGTCCTGCTCCATGCTTAGGCTTCTTAGTCTTTTGAATGCTGATCATAAAGAATGGGAAGTATGAATACATCATTTTCCTGTTACAGTATAATTTATGTGAAATACATAACAATGAAAAAATAGCCTTAAACAAAATGCTAACAATCTTTATCACTAACAATATTCTTGAACAGACCCTGCCAAGGTCTCCTGAGATTGTTATCTGTATGGGCTTCTGTGTGCCTATCAACACAAAATTCCATGGGCGGTATGAGAAGTTCTCGTTTACATGGGACTCATTTAATTTTATTTTTCTTTAACTTGGAATTATGTAGCATTCATTTAGCTCTTAGACAGGTCTAAAAAGTACACAATGTATTTTGTGCAAAGCCTTACAAAGATTCTGTGCTTCTGTATATCTCTCCAGTATTATTATTCAACGAGTAATTAATAATCTTGATTAAATAATTAGTGAAATAGAAAGATAATTGTTACATAGAAAATACCTGTTGTAGCTTTTAAAATATAAATGGAGAAACATAGCTAGCTACCCAAAATTGCAATGTCCAATACTTTTTATCATTATATTTTATGTATTTTCAAACATACAGTGATAAGAGGGTGTATTTTTTAATATATTAATATTTATATACATTTATTATTGCCAGAAAGCTAAAATCTTCTCAGTGGTCAAATGAGGTTGTCTGCAAATTGTAGAGCTACAACATTACTTCATTTATTATTAATAAACCTCGTAAATACTCACACCATCCAAAATAGCCTAAAACAATTGTACTTGAGCATGATCTGAATTATTTTCTTCCCCAGGGAGTTCTATTTTCTGGTATATAATTAGGTATCATCAGCTGTGATGGGAAGAACTCTACCCCACCCCATTTCTCACAGTAAATGACAGATTTTATAGCCTACAGCTACTAAAATATTTGACTAACTAGAAAACAAAAACAAGCAATATGGAGAGGATATATATATATATATACAATATATATATATATATATATATATACAAAAATATGATTAAATTAGTTTCTTCTAAATTTTTTAAAAGTTTGCTTCTACAAAATTTGTAAGACCATTCTTGAAAGAGACCAAGTCCAGCAAAACCTCACAGCAATAATAGTTAAGGCTATTGTAAGTGACCTTAAAAAATATTTGATCTGTGAATTACACTTGCCATTGTATATATGAAGGATCAGATTCATAAAAAACTAGAGACAATATTGTCTACAGCTATACACCCTGCCCATATTTTGGAATTTTACACTCTTCACTGAGAGCTCATAGTAAGAAGATTTGCACTGCAATTATTTTTCTTTAAAATACCAGGTCCTAAAGTAATATTTTGTGTTGGATTACCTACTTATTCATAGAGGAAACAGTGAGAAACACGCAGCACAGCACAGCAGGATCAAGACATACTGCAGCATCCCAGGGAAGCCATTCGACTTGTTAATCAGTCTCCCTAAACTCTGATCCACTATAGAAACTTTACATCCAAAGCCAAACACAACATTCTTGCCCTAAGTACTCCTCTTTGTTGTGATTCCACTTATTAGGAATAAATAATAAATTAAATCATTAGTATGAAATTTTAGCTAATTATTTGTTAAACTGTTATTTTTAAATCATATTCAAAATCTACATAAGACAAATATTTATCATACAAGGAAAAATTAGGTCAAACGGGGCAGCAATAAATATGGCAAAAATTGGAGACAAGAGGGCTGTGGCTTAAGGAGTACTCATCAATCATTGTAGTCTTTATTCCATCTCCTCAGCTAAGCTGGCATAATTTAAGCTCCATGCAACAGGACTGAGAAATTGATACAGAGTGAAAATAAACCATTTTCCCTAGTTATTTTTAACCAAGGGAAATGAAAATAAGGAGTGCCAGACATGTACAGACTGCCTGAGTCAGCACAGGCACTGAAATATGTGTTTATCAAACCATAGTCTTTCATGTCTTGTTCCATAACACGTGTAAAAGCTTGAATTGAGAAGTAATTCAATGGTGCAAGCTCACTGACTGCAACAAGGTTGAATCAAGAGCACAAAAGAAAAAATAAAATAAAATAAAATAAAATGCCTTCATCATTTTCCTTTTTTAATTTTTATATTTTCCACTTCGACACTTATCAGAACCTGGAGAGGGCATTAAAATAACAATTAGGCTTAATTTAATTTTAAAATATATTCTATAGAAATTTCTCAGGCTTCAAAGATCATGTGGAACAGAAGCAGAGACTATAGTAAACCTGAGAAACCATAGACATCATTATTAAATTAACCAATGTAGTGCACAGCAAACAGAGCGATATTCTACATATTTTCTAATGTCTGTCTGCTGTTCCTAAGCTACAAGTATGTTTTGAAATATTACATTGTACATTCTGAAGATTTTCACAAAGCATCCTCCCACTCTCAAGAAGTGTGATTATCACACTTTGCCTTGAGAAATTCAATAGTAATTTTAACTGTGATGATTGATCAGCATGATTGCTTTTGAAAATTTTGTAAGATTATAATTACCAACATAATATCTCAGCATATTTATTTATTTATTTATTTATTTATTCTGAGTAAAATAATTGTTGAAGTAAAAAACTCAAGATAATTCTATAGGTAGGAAAAATATTGTTTCTTATCTAGCTAATACACCTAAAATAATTTCTTTTTAAAGTAATTTTATTTTTGCCAGTGTCCTGGTAAAAAATAATAAATTAATAATAATAATAATATGATCAGACACTTATGCCTTGATATCCATGTTTGTTTGGTATTTCCAGTATTATTTGTTACTATAAATGGAATTTTAGCATTGGAGAAAGATACGAAAACACTATATACTTTTGTGTGGACTGAAATAAAATAATATTAAAAAAAAAAAATAACAAAAAAAAACTAAAACAAACAAACAAACAAACAAAAAACAAAACAACTGAAGTTATTTAATATTAATTAGGTACTTGCTGTCCCATGACTGAATACAAGTAACAATCAGAAAAAGAAAATCCAAAAATAGGCTTCATTGCTGCTACTCAGACAATCATAAGTGTCTGAATAATGATTGAAGCTATTAAAAAGACAGATATTTTCATGGGACTATCCAGAGACTGAAGTAGTTAAGTGCATTAGCTTTTCATTTCATTTTAATTCAGAAACTAGCTGTGAGTACATTAAAAAGTATATAGTGTTCTCTAGTCACTGTATGCAACTCAAGATGAAGACTGTATATAGGACAGCACAAATGTGATCCTAATGGAGGTGTCACATTGAAGGTCAGTACAAGACGTATTCACAGTTTACAAATGAATACTTGTCACAAGTCACAGTAAGTGAAATTATATCTAACTCCAAACTTCCCACAAAATATATGAGGGATGAAATGAAATACATAAATAGCTACAACCTAATATAAAAATATTCCACTATCATTAACATGAACGATTTAATCTGAGCCATTATAACATTTTCTATACAAAGCGATGTATTTTTTTCAAATGCTAATAGATACATGGTTAAAGTGAAATAGTAAATACTTTCTTTCATCTCTAATACTCCAAGCACCAGAGTATTCTCTTCTTCTGGTCAAGATGAAGTCAACAACACAAAAGCCAGTTGATTTTATCTTTGGATGCTTAAATTAATTTTTTCCATTTGAAACAGATATACTTTTAAAGGCATATATTAATATTCAATCAAAACATGATTACACTGACCTTCGGGGGAGTTCTGACAAGATTGTATCCATTATGATAATCTTTATTTATTAAGTGAATAGAAAGTCTTGATTAAAGATTTGTTTCCACTTTGCACAGATGTTAGTAGAAGTCAGCTCCTGTCTTGGTGACTGCTGTTTAGCAAATGTAGGAAGTTATAAATACAGGTGATATAGAATTTTTTCAAGAAATTTCAAGATTTAAATTACTCAAAAATATTTTTATGATGATATAAATACATACAGTACAGAAGATACTCTGAGATAGTTGTTCATAACATTGGGATAAATCACAGCCTCTGTAATTGCCAAGCTGTAAGATTTCTCCTTTTCATTTGGCAGAGTAATCTAGAGAAAGAGTTTACTAAAATCTGTATTGATTTTTCTATTTCATTAATGTAAATAGAAAATATTATTCAATCACCTATACACTGTGTGGTACTAAATAACAAATGTTGAACTCCTAACCTTTCCAGTTTCAAGTCTATATAAAGTACTTTCATGCTTTTCTGGAGAGGAAAAGTTCTTATTTTGTTGAGTGTATAAATTTTGAGAGTAACTGCAATTTAAAATATAACTTACAGTGCTTTTCAAATGAATTAGAAATTCTGAGCTATGAAAGACCTCAGAATATTGTGTCTTGTTTTGAGGCTGGAGCCAGTATATTTAGACCAATCTTAACAGGAATCTATCAAGCCCACTCTCTAAAGACAGGGACTCCACAGGCAATATAGGAAATCTTTATTAAAAAGGTTTTTCTGATATTTAACATACATATTTCTAATTGCAATTGACTATTTTTGTTTTGCTTTTTGTGGCAACACTGACAACAAAAGATTGTTCCTCTCCTTTCAACACTT
The DNA here is from genome assembly GCF_039878825.1 of Excalfactoria chinensis. NCBI lineage: Eukaryota > Metazoa > Chordata > Aves > Galliformes > Phasianidae > Excalfactoria > Excalfactoria chinensis. Next base: position 17,969,609 of record NC_092828.1, on the reverse strand, counting down.
CGTATTGGAAAACTCCTTTCATGTCACTCAGTGTTCTCTTTTTGAGACTGAAAAAGAAAAAGGTTTTGTTTTTGTTTTGTTTTGTTTTGTTTTGTTTTGTTTTTCTTTCAGTCTTTGCTCAGTAGCCATATTTTCAACATTTAGTAACCTTTTGTTGCTTCTACCTCTCTCCCTTCATTCCTTAGTACTTAAAACTATATTCAGTAATCCTATCAGGGCCTCACAAATGCTGACTGGAGGAAAATATTTATACTGTATGTCTCAGGACTTACTTATTTTAAATAATCTCTTTGCTGATTTTCCAACATTACCTAACACTCAATTTGCACTCAGTTGTAATCTTTGCTCTTTTCTGTAGTATGTCTGCCTAGTAAGCCATTCAGCATGTTGTATTTTGTTGCTTTCCTAAACAGTTTTCATGTCTTTGTTATATTCCATTTTACTGCGTTTGTATTGTTTCTCCAATCCTCCAGACCTGCTTTCTAAAATGTCCATAACATTCTTGTTTAATGTCATCCATGTTACTGTTTCATCAAGTAAATGAAAATATTGCATGAAGCCACACTCAAGCATTTGTTTCAGCCTGACAGTGAACAGATGCTAAGTTGTCTCTGCTAAATGGTTTGACTGATTTTACAGTAATTTCATTGAGAACATATTTTCCATACTTTACTTCTGACAGTATCATATGGAGTTGTCACATGTCAAGACAGAAAAAGTATGCAAGTGTTTCCCCATTACACACTTAGCTATTCATGCCATCATAGAAGGATATCAGATTGGCCTGTTGTGATTTGTAACTATGTTGTGATTTCAGTAATTCTATTGTGGTTACTTTAATTCAATTTAAGACTTCTCTGTGCAGAGCCCTCAAGTGGATCGTTTGGAAGGCGGGAACCAAGGCAGCAATGTCCCTCCCACAGTGAGTGATGATTAGGTTCACAACCACCTGAGGAACCTGAACATCCAGTAAGTCTAGGGATCCTGATGACATGCATCCCAGAGTCCTGAGGGAACTGGCTGTTGTAGTTGCCAAGCTACTCTTGATATTTGAATAGATGTAACAGGCAGCTGAAGTCACTGGTGATTGGAAAAAAAAAAAAAAAAAAAAAAAAAAAAAAAAAAAAAAAAAAAAAAAAAAAAAGCAATGTCACACCTGTTAATAAGAAGGGATGATACAAGGAACTATCAACCATTTAGCCTCACCTCAGTTCCAGAGAAGATCATGGAGCAGATTCTTATGGAATGTATGTTAAGGCATGTGGAAGAGAGGGAGGTGATGTGGGATAACCAGCATGGCTTTACCAAGAGCAGGTCCTGCTTTACCATACTTGAGGATTTTATGATAATGTAACTATATTAGTGGACAAGTGAAGAGCCACTGATGTCATCTATCTAGATTTCAGTAATACCTTTAACATGGTTTCCAGAACATCCCTCTCTATGAATTGGAAAAGTATGGATTTGATGTGTAGGCTGATCAATGAAGAAGGAATCGGTTGTGAGACTGTACCCAGAGACTGGGAGTCAATGGCTCTATGTCTGGATGGAGATCAGTGGCAAGTGGTGTTCCTCAGGCTCATGTTCTAACACACTCAAGGGATGGAATACCATTCAGAGAGAGCTAGACAGGCACAAGTAGTGGTGAACCCAGGTGAACCTCATGAGGGTCAGTAAATCCAAGTGCAAGACCTTGCACCTAGCTAGTTGCAAAAGACACACTATCAGTAAAGGCTGAGAGATGTAAATACAGAGCACAGACCTGGTGAAAAGAACCTGGGTGTACAGATGAATGGCAAGCTAGATATGATCCAGCAGTTGGCTCTCACAGCTCAGAAAGCCATCCGGACCCTGGGCTGCAACAAAAGAAGCATGGCCAGCAGGACAAGGGAGGTGATCCTGCTCCTCTATTCTGTACTGATAAGACCTCACCTGGAGTACTGTGTCCAGGTATGGAATCCTTAATACAGGAGAGATGCAGATCTGTTAGAGCTTGGCCAGAGGAGGGACATAAAGCTGATCCAAGGGGTGGAACACCTCCTTTACAAAGACAGACTGGGAGAATTGGAGCTGTTCAGCCAGCAGTAAAGAAGGCTCCAGGGAGACCTGATAGCAGCGTTTAAATATCTACCTGTGGTCTGTAAGAAGGAAGGGGTCAGACTCTTTAGCAGTGTCTGTTGTGATAGGACAAGGGGAAATGGTTTCAAAGTTAAAAGAAAGAGGGAAGATTTAAATTGAACGTAAGGAAGAAATTCATAAGGAAGGGTAGCTAAAAACTAGAACAAGTTACCCAGAGAGGTGGTGGATGTCTCATCCCTGAAGTCATTTAAGTTCAGGCTGGATAGAGCTCTAAGAAACCTCATCTAGCTGTAGGTGTCCCTATTAATTGCAGGGAAAGCTGGACTAGATGACCCTTAAAGGTCCCTCCCAACTCAAAAGATTCTATGGTTCTGCCATTTTCTAGGCACTGACAAATAAAATCACGGATTATTTATTTATTCAAGTATCATTCTGTGTTTGAGCTAGTCAGATAATACATATTATCATCTTCTGTTTTAGTTTACTAGTTGAATTTTTCCATTGGGTGTTCCTTCATCCTTTATCTATTCTTTAAAGTTCTCAAAGGTGTCTGTTAATGGTTCAGTGAGGATTTTATTTCACAAGTACTTTAGGGAAAAAGGTTGTTAAGTTGTGGTTGTTTGAACACATATGGTTCATCTAAGAACTTTTCTGTCTGTTAACCAGTTCTACATTATAGTTCTAGCACTTAGTAATATTAGTTATATTAAGCTTCTAGTCACTATTAACTTTTTCTGTGAGGAATGAATTAAAAACGCAGTGAAAATCTTGTGTTTAATTATGTCAGCAATTATATCAACTGTTATTTGTTCTTTTCTGTGAAGTAATCTTTTGTTTTGTTTTGTTTTTTAATAAAGTTGCTTCTGCTATTTTTTAGCCATAGTTTGTTCTTGCACACTATCAGTGTTAGTGTGATAGAGTGCTTTCTCTGGACTGGAATCCAAAAGAGGTAAGAATGAGTCCTGCTGAAAGCAATAGGAATTTCATCTTTTATGGGAATGGAGAAAGGATTTCATCCTGAAATGATGAGGTGTTCATAGAGCCCTCATGGCACTGCAGTGCCATCCAGAGAGTCCCAGATCAGCACTCCTTCCCAGTGGAAAACTCTGATTCATAGTTCATCACTGTCTTGCTGACATGGCTGCTTCATTTCCAGGATGACACTACTGTCTGCGTGGAGCTACTCTATATAATTATATATATTAATAATAATATTATAATAATATATAATATTATTATTATTATTATTATTATTTTTCAGGCAATATATCTAACTTTATTTAGAGTTAATCTGTAAAAGCAGTTCCACTGAATATCCTCAACAGATCTCAAAAGAACACTTATGACCTTCAAAGAATTTTTAGTAAAAGCATTATTGTAATTAGTAATAGAGGGTATATATTTCATTACACACTATTTTTTTTTTTTTTCTGTGTGGACAATACAAAGTTCAAAATCAGTACTCGAGAACTGCAAATACACAAAGTTCTGCTAAAATTTATATTTAATATTTTCTGCCAGTGAGATAATTCACTTCAATCATTATATTTTACTTTCTCTTTATGCAGTTGACCATGTGACAGTAAGTACTTCAGTAGTGTATTTTCATAAGATTAAGATTCCATGAAAATGTTCTTAAACTTCCTGTCTTTACTTTTGAGTGAATCCACAACAAACAGAAAAAGAAATTTATTAAAGGCCCGTAAAGCTTTCTCATTCTTGTGTCTTATTTTTAAAATAAATGAAAGTTTGAGACAGACAGAAACGAATGAGACAGATCATACACTCACTAAAATTTAAGAGTTTCTTGGCAGCTCTGATTAAATATATCCATTCAGGCCAGTTGCTTTCTTGAATTATTTTAATCCTTAGTTTTTCCTCTTCTTCTTTGTGAAAAGTTTCAGGTTACACACATTAAAGAATGAAAAGTTCAGACCATCTACAGAAGGCACATTATACAGATCCAGATTTCAGCAGGAATCACTGAGAAGTATCATGCTTCTTGGTCTCTGTATTTTTGAAAAAGAGTATGCAATCTTACATATTACAAACACAGAATCTTCTCTAAATTTTCAAGTAACGCTCTATAAATTCTTTTATGATAGTAATATTTAAATACAAATTCTTTTATTCGCTTTACCTTCACATTACTTGGAATTAATTATACATGCAAAGTCCAACTCAATTGTTATTATGAATTGGCAAGATCCCTGTGGCTTCAAGCTAAATACAGCCATGACAATTGCAGCTGCCACAATAAGAACAGAAAATAACTGGAATTGGTATTATTTACCACTATAGCACTGTGGTGTAAAACATGGTACCCAAGAGTTAATAAAAATATGAAAGAATAAAGTTTCTCCTCAAAAATCTAATAACTACATGGCTTTGGTGCAGCTAACATCTATTTATCTTTTCATTTTGTATTTATCCCTATCAACCTGCAAACAGCATCAGAATGCTATACATATACATGATGGATTATTGCTATTATGCTCATGAGAACAGCAGGCATGAAGTATGAGAACAGAGTTCAGCTAGCAAGTATGATATAAATTATGTATAAGTAGCTTTTAGTGTCAAGCACTCTGAAAAGTTCAGTAAGTGAAGTAAATCAGCTAACCCTATGTCATCACAGGACTATTTCCTTTAAAAGTGTATGCTAAGCATTTTTCAGTATGCTTAAAAAGTGTATGAAAGTAACTCATTTTAATTATGTAAGCAGGACACTGCTCTAGACATATAAGGAGAAAGTTTGCAGGACCATTGTAAGGCCTGAGGACCTAATTACCACTGAAGTCTGATTTAAGATCTAAATGAGATTTTATGGCTTGAACTACTGGGTTAGTTCAACTTCATCTTTTTCTGCAATGTTACTATTAGCTTGCATAAACATGGTTTGGGTGATTCCCTTCAGCTTGAATTTTGACAGTATAAAACATAAAACAGGACATGGATCTATGAATTCTTTTCTATCTCCAATCAGCCCATATTCATGCAATTCATGTTGTGTTTTGCATGTTTCAGATTCCATGGACTTTGTGGAAGGTAGGGTGTCATAGTTTTGCAACTCTAGGGAAAATTAGAGCTCTTTGCCCCCATTTTTAGTTGTACCAACTCCTCTATTTAGCACATTACAGTACTACTACTAGTAAGCAGCACTAAGAGACTTGGTAGGTCAGGTAAATGATTAGACTTGGAGACCATGAAGGTTGTTTCCAATCCAGACAACTCTGTGATTCTACTACTTCTACTAAAATCACATTATTTTCCCCAGGGTATTTAAAAGCATCCAGGGGAGATTTTGAAAAATTATGTGAGTCTAGGTATATCCATGAAAAATGAGCAGAATTGCATTATTTGTTTTGTGGTACCTTTGGGGTTGTCCTTGACTTGGTATGTGTGTAAGAAATGATAATATTTTACTTACCTTAATTCTTGATTATATAAGTGTGCAGACTAGCATATAACTAACATTCATTCCTACATTTCTCAGAGTGTTTGAAAGTCAAAGTTTTTCTTTTTCTCTAACATTTGCATAGACATGGGCACACCAGCACACATACACACACATAGAGCCTGGTGGGATTAAAGCACTGTATGTGGCTCAACATCTTGTGCAAGATCAGGAAACTACAGAGGAAAGTATTTTCTCTTTTGAAGATTTGAAAGAACCATTCTTAGAGGAAAGGGAGGAGGTTTCTAATGTTAGTGATCTTGCCCCTTTCATGTTTTGAAAAGACTAAAGGAAAGTTCCTCTTTTATCAGCCTGAGGTAGAAAAGAAGTGGTTTTCCCAACTCTAAATATTTAAAGAAGCCCTCATAAAAATTGAAAAAGATTTGAGCTGTTTCTTTGTGGGACTAAATTCTTAAGGGTATAGGAAGACGTACATTGATATTTACCTCCTACAATACTTTTCTTCTTCTATTATTAAATGCATCACCAGTTACACTGATACATCACTGATACAGTTTTGTACATTTTGCAATATCTTGCATTTATATACTTTCAAAATGTCTATATAGAATCATAGAATCACAGGGTTGGAAAAGACCTATAAGATCATTTAGTCCAACCGTCCTCCCTTTACCATACCTACAGAAAAACCCCTAAACCATATCTTCTAGTTCCCTATCCAGATGCTAATATAGTATAGAACCATAGTATAAGTTCTATAGTATAGAACTTATACTATAAGTTCTGAATAGAAAGATTTCTAGTACTCTTTCCTGTGTGAATGTACATATGTAGAAATCAGAAATGAAAGGCCAATGAGATGGGTCCTTAATGTTTTTTTATTGATAGATTTCAGGGTCAACCTGAAGCATGCAAGGTAAGTCTTATAGCTCAAGCGATTCTATTACTGGTTTTCAGTGTTTACTGAAGTTGGGTGAAGATAGCTGAATTTACAGTCTAGCCCATGTTTGATCTGAAATCCTTCAAAGTGAATGTCCCACAGTTTAGTGGAGACTTTTTAGTTGAAATTAAATCATGGAAAAAAAGAATTTGTTTACTGTTCATAGGCAAGATATTAGTTTCAATGTAGAATTTATATTTATCTAACCAACTGTAACTTTTTTAGACAACAGTGCATTTTCAGAACACTTTTAAGCATAATAATTTTCTAAGTATAAAAGTAATAATTGTTTTTTCTGTCATGAGTTGCATATCTACTCTTTTCATGTCAGTGTTTTTTTTAATTCTCAGAATATTTGCTACTTGTAATGTAAGATTTTTTACTGGTGGAATACAGAGAAACTATTTATATGTAGCATAGCACTATTTATTTGCTGTACCTGAAGGCCCCAGAAATTGTTAGATGTCCTTTGTATGAAGTACTACACAAGTGCATGGAAGGACACAAGTGAACATGCTGGTTCATAAGCTAGTTGGTAGCCCTCCATTCTTTGGGCAGATGTGACTATTAGCCCTGTATGTGGCACCCTTGTATGTCTTCAGCAAGGGATGGACTTTTAAGTCTGGATCCTCAGCTGACACAGCTGAGAAAATGGAAACAAAACCATGTTTTATTCCCTGACTTGAGAATGAGCCAGGGGCAATCTAATCTGTACTGCAATTTTACACCATTCTGTCTGTGCAAGGAGCTACTCCAGCAGCTGAGAAACATAAGAGCCTAAGGTCATTCTCCACATCTCCCAGAAGAGTTTGCATGCTAGGGTTAGAAAGTGAACAGCATTAAACTTTACTTCTGCTTTTTCAGATGGAATGTCTAAAAGCAGCTGGAACATAACTCATTATTCTCATTATCATGAGAAAGTAACCCTAGAGAAACAAAAGAATGCTTTTTTTTTTTTTTTTTTTTTTTTTTTTTTTTTTTTTTTGTCATTGAATATTTTCATGAGTGCATACATTTCATTTTCTGGTAATTTTACGGACATTTGTTAACTAGTAAAATGCAAAAATATTGTTTCATTGATTGATTAAAAGATACTTCCAATGTTTTGTAAATATAAAACATTTTCCTTTCTTGCTTCTATATGACAGTATGGGAAATCTGTTTCCAGACAGCTTATGATTTCTTGATGATAACTGGGAACTTTCTGAGTACTTGCAGGAGGCTGTTTCCGTTCTCCATTTCATTTTCTGCTTTTATAAATCACAGTGGTATAAATGCCACAGAAATATAAAGCAGATTTTTTTTTCAGTTCAGAAAACATCCTCACTACATTATGAAAATGCTAATAGGAAAAACAGTCTACCTTCTGAAAAATAAAATTGCACATAGTCTCTTAAAGGGGGAAGAGTATGTTTTGAACCACAATGATGTCAATGGTATTAAGTCACATACTTTTAGGGGACTGGAGAAAAGGTCTCTTACCAGTTACATTAGAATGAAGGAGCCTGAGGCTAAGCTCAGAGCAGAAGGCAAAGAGTACAACATTAAACGAGATGATATCACTTGTTCGGATGATGAATACACACTCCAGAGGAGCACTATGCCACATGAGAGAATCTAAGCCTAAGAGCAGAGGTGCTTACGAGACAGAAATTTAACGATCTTGTCTAAATCTTAAGATTTGATTTGCCAGCAGAAGTTGAGAGTTGCCAGTTCGGCAACTCTTATGACATCAGCTATCATTGATCCTAAGGTGCCACACATTAACATACAGGAGTTAAATTCTGAAAAAGACTAGGAATGAGCTACTAAAATGTAGCTAAGGTCAATATGTCAAAAGCTAACAAGAAACCGAGCAAAGTTCTTGAGGACAAAACAACTCCTAATTCTAGAGGCAGTCTTTCAAAGACAGGATTTTTAATGCATCTGAGGTTCACTTCCATTGAAATTCTGCTTAAAAGACACAGCTGTGAAACTAATAATATCACATGCTGAAGTCAGTTGGAATATTCAAAAGTCTATAGATACACCTCCAGGCATTCTTTTGCAGCTGTGGAGAATAAAGAATAAAAGTCTTTTGACCACAATTTTTCCTTCTTTACCACACCTGTGCTTAACTTTTAAAGTTAAATGTCATGGTCACTCTAATCTGGAGACAGAATAATTATTTTCTGCAAAACTTTTCTGTTAAGATAAAAACAACAATAAACGTTTTTTCAGAATTTCATTGGTATTTGTTCTGAAAACTGGAGTTGATATAGATTCTGTATGTGGAGTAGTTCTGCAGGACTGACTGTGAAGACTACAGTAGTGAGAAAGATCACAGAGAGAGGACAAGTGAAGAACAAATTTAAGTTAGTCTTGCAGCTCTGCTGGGCAAAAAGCAGATGTATGTGAGAGTTGGAGATAATACTCTGTTATAAGGAAAAGCTAAATGTTGTCAGTGCAAGTCTGGAAAGAAAAAAAAAAAAAACAAAAAAAACCACATGATGCTATGGTGAGGAACAAATGTCACAACTAGTACTGTAAGTCTGACTCTGTGCCCTGAGAAATAGCAAAAATATGTCATTGCCACTTTGCTGCTGTTTTTACAATTCAAAAATGTGTGTATTGCTGGTGCTAGTATGTCTGGAGAGTGAATCTTTTATGTGAACAATTGAACTGATTCCCATTGCTAAACAGTATGTTGCTTTAATCTGTCAGACTCTTATTTCCTCTCTTTTATAACAGTCATATGTACTAAAGCCTCTTATTATTTTAGTACTCTGAGGTGCACTCTAACAATGTTATTTCACTGAGGCTACCTGGTTCTTATAACCATGCCAATTTATCTCGTTGCAGCATTGTTTTAAAACAGGATGTTTTGTGTTGTTTTAAATTAAATGTATTTACACAAGTATATAAATATATTAACATAATATCTTCTCATCATGCTGTTTTATTTTCTGCCACTTATCAAAACTCCTAAAATTTACTAATGGTAAAAACAGATCAGATGATCTAAAGCTTAAAAAAAAAAAAGAAAACATAGGTCTCTATGTGGTGAAGAATAGGAGCCCAGAATTCCTGAATCCCACAACTATTTTGAATGTATTTTACAGAATCCCGGAGTATTTGACACAGATTCTGTAAGCCTCTAATAACGTTGGTCAGTGTGCAATGCTGCTGATTTAAAAAGCTTTCTTCTCTGCAAGGTAAGGTAAGCGCAACTCAATAATTTTAAATTAAGAAGAAAAAACAAACAACAACAACATCAAAGAGAGGGAGAAAAAAAGAAGAAACCACTCTAACTTCTTCTGTTCTTATAGTAGAGAAATAATCCTAATATTCCTAGACTGTAAATGCTGTATGATACAATAATAATAATAATAATAATAATAATAAAATGTTTACATGTTTACTAGGGAAGAATGTAGTAAATGATATAGTAAATGATTCTAAATATGTGAAGTTTGTGTTCTTTCCTGTGTGGGTATGTAAATGGTAGTTATACAGAAGTGTTCTTGCTGTAATGAACCAAAAAGAGTGTTGGGTTTTGTTTGCTTCTTTTTCTTTCATCACCTTCTTCTCTGAGAAAAACAGTGGCCAAAATGCTAGACATACAACAGGATATCATTGCATTCAGACTCCAGTTGTTGCCCGTACAAGGCTATTATCCAAACAGAAAGTCTCTATATTCATAGTTTAAAACAAAGATTTCATTTCCAATCATTTCTTGGCAGTTCTGAGTAGGTTCTTGTATAATTTCAAAGATTAATAAAGCACTGTGCTTACTGTGCTGGCTGCTCTCTATTGTGCTATAGCAAAACCTTCATGCTACACCAAATGGTACTCATTAAAGTGAAAACTGAAGCAGACAGTGCATCAGCTCATGAGATGCTACCCTGTGCACTTAGTGAGTTTCATTCAAATAAATGATGACAGTGGTTTACCTATTGTGAAGTTAGTCTTCCCAAAAGCATATGTAATATTGTTCACATACAGCCTTTTTGTGATAGCAGAACAAATACAGTGTTAATATTTCTGATTGGGTGGCTTGCCTACAGGGATCACCAGCAAGATATTTGTAAAGCTACAGATGAGAACTGTTTTGCAGGGAACAGAACCTGAATAAAGTCTGGACTTTCTGAAATATGTCAGAGTCTTACAGAATTTACAGAAGCCAGAAGTGTTTGGTGCATGTCTTCTAGGCCTTTGCTGCTTATGCTTCTGGGGTTTTATATTATGTTCATAGTCTGCAATAAATAGCACATTGCATATCTTCATTAATACCCACTCCAATCATCATTGCAAATACCAGAGTAGTTACAAGGTATGTAACAGCGTAGATAGAAGTGGCTTGGCCCTGTATCACCATAAGTTTTTTCCAGTGTGTAATGATCCATCAGGCAGTTTGAAGAAAGCCCATAAAGTCTGGAGTTCCTGATAATTATTCCAGAATTTTCAGACTGTGTCCAGTGACAAGTCTGCATTAGCAACAGTCAGCACAGTTCCCTTTTATTTTAAATGTTTGCTCTATCCTTTCTATTTTGAGACTTAATTTTTGTACTACCAGATATGTATTCAAATGAATCTCTTTGAACTCTACATCAACTTTGATAGCTGTCCAATACCTAGACTGCATTTAAAAGGAGCTAGCGTTACTTCAGCAAAGAGTAAACTGAGAAAGTTGTTGACTGACAAGCCACTTCCAGTGATGCACTAAGTGCTCTTCTAGAGTATGACAGAGGTATTAGTTGTTCTAAGTGTACCACTGACTAATGCAAAGGAAAACAGAACATTTGTTCTACAAAGAAGCAGAAACACTAAGTCACAAGTTGAACCAGTGATTGAGCGTGTGTTGGGAAGGCAGGGCCAACCCAGAGGAGCTCAGGTGCATGCAATGCACCTGAGTGATTGGAAGGGGTGGAGTCAGGATCCAGCCCTCCCCAGACATCAGTTAAGTGTTGGCAGGGGAAGAAAGGGTATCTTGCTGGAGATCCCTGTGTACCTGAGGCCTTCCAAGGGTAAGCAGATTTTTTCTTTTATTTCTCTGTCCATGGCTGCCACATTTGAGCAAATCATCACTTGCTGCAGCCTAGGACTTTGCTACTATACTGTTATTGCTGTGCTTTCCATAGTGTTAAAATAATTCTACTTCATTTTTCTGGATCTATCATAAAATGGATAGTGATCTAAACATGACTTGTTTTGGAAAATACTGTCTGAGAAGAAGGATGATATAGGCAACTGAAGGTCTTGTACCACACATAATACAAATTAACAAGACCAAAAGCAACTTGTTGGTTTGAGTAGAGATGTCCCTCTTGGAGAAAAATAGAATTAAACTTTTCTTGTATTATGTTCCCTAAGGCTGAAACAGTTGAAATTTATCCTTCACTGTTATATGCATCTGTGAGTAAATATGTTTTGATGGTGGTGATCTTTCTTTCCTTCATTGTTCATAGAATCATAGAATGGTTTGGATTGGAAGGTACCTTTAAGATCATCCAGTTCCAACCCTCTGGCTAATAGGCAGGGACACCTCCCTCTAGACCAGGTTGCTCAAAGCCCCATTGAGCCTGGCCTTGAATGTTTCCAGGGAGGATGTATTCACTACCTCACTGGGCAACCTGTTACAGTGTCTCACCACTCTCACAGTAAAAAATGTTTCTTCCTATGTAAAAAAATTGTTCCCATATTAAGGAAAAAATAAGTAAATAAATAAAAAGTTCCCATATTAAAAAAGAAAAGTTTTCATTCTTAAGCCCTATGTTTTCCTGTGTTCCGTTCCCTCATTAATATGCCAAGTATAGTTTTCAAAGCACTTTACTCAGGCTTTTATATTATATAATTATAAATGCTAATTAAATTTAAAGGATTCAAAAGTAAAATTATCATATTACAATTGCTGCTCGGGGATCTGCTCTGCCTGACAATCAGAAGTGACCATCTTGATAAAATAAGGCTTCTCTTAATTCTGCAGAAGTTGCCTTTTTATTCTGTTTTTCTTTCTTTTCATACATATGTCCTTGTCTTTAACAATTGTTTATCTTTGGCATTATTCTAAGATTTTTCTGTTAATATGTCTTAGGTTAAGACTGAATTGTTGTACAAAGTTTGCATCTTGAGGAGAACTATATCTGTGCATTTTTCTCCTATCTCTACTTACAAAAATTCTGTTTGTCTGAAGCAGAAAAACAAAAATATTCTTTTAACTTCTGTGGAAGTGATTAATTTCCTAATTTTCTAAATTTGATTTGGAGAGTTAATTTTTCAATTAGAAAACATATTTAGGTTTAACCTGATTATGCATCTTGTTAAAACTTGCAAAGGTTTCAAAGTCCTTTAAGAACTTTAAATAAGAACGTCTTTATTTTATGATCAAAAGCAGTATTCAACATATTAATGACAGTTAATCATTATAATTGTATCTTCATTTGAAGCAGAAATAAAACATCACTAAAGATCAAAGGTAAGGACTCTTTGGACCAAAGACTTTACTGCTCATAATACTACATAACCTACAAGTAAAGTAAATGCTGAACATTTTCAATTGATATGTCAGAAGTCAGTTTACTCCTGAGATCAGAAAGGAACAAATCTATTACATATGCTCAAGCTCACTTCCATTTGTTGATATGGTAGGGAGGAATACTTCAGGACTATGCAAATGTGAAAACTTAAAACAGCACTCTAGATTATTGTAAATATTTTCACAATATGGCAGAACCATGATCATGGTGAGCCATGATGTTTTTTGTACATGTGCCTTATAGTTACACTGTTGTAATAGGTATATTTCAAGTATAGGTATTCCATTTTGATGCATAGGATAGTAGTCACCTTTTGTTTGAAAGGAAATGGAAAAAAATAACATGGTTTTGACTGAGTCTAAAGAAAGCAAGAACTATAGATAAAGATTCAAGGCTTGTGAAGGGCTTCGAGAATCTGCCCTGCGAGGACCAACTGAAAGACCTGGGGCTGTTTAGACTGGGGAAGAGGCTGAGACCTTATTGCTCTCTTCTAATGCCTGAAACGTGTTTACAGTGAGGTCTCTTCTCACTGGTGACAGCTGAAAGGGAAAATGGCCTTATGTTGCACCAGGGTAAGTTTAGGTTGGATATCATGAAAAACTTATTTACAGAAAAGGTTGTGAAGCACTGGAATAGGCTCCCCACAGAGGCGATTGAGTCACCTTCCCTGAATGTGTTTAAAAACCATTTGGATGTGGTGCTCAGGGATTTAGCAGAAGGTTGTGAGTTAGGGTAGTATGGTTAGGTTGGTTTTGGACTTGATGAGCCTTAAGGTCTTTTCCGACCTGAGCAATTCTGTGATTCTTATTCTTAGAATGTGTGCATTGTATGTATTTCTATGTATATTGCATGCATGAATATTTGGACTTGAGAAGAAAAACATTTAAATGCCATTGGTTTTAACTGAGTTCTCCAATTCTTGTGATTGCTCAGAGGAAAAAAAAAAAAAAAAAAAAAAAAAAAAGGTAAGCAGTTATAAATATTTTTCAGACTTTGAAAGGAGTGACTGAAGAAATATAAAAGATCTTGCCCTTGTCTCACGAAATAAGATGCCTCTTCTGTGTTCTTTCACTTAAGAATATTAACCAAAAATATGACAAATAATGCTAGTCTTATGAAAAGGTATTTTTTGTTTAACAAAGCTGTCAACTCTGATATAGCATCTTTGCATTTCTCTCAGGCTTTTGCAGTAGTGTCACATGGCTTTTTTAATTCCCTATAATGCAGAATTTTTAATCAACAGGGCACACATTAGATGAATTGAAAAATGGCTTATTGGCAGATATCAATGAGCAGGGCTGCTTCAGGCAATATCCCCTGGGAGTTATTCTTGGTCCAACAGTACTCAGTGAATTCTTACAAACAATCTAGATGATGAAATAAAATCTTAGCTGATTAAATTTGCACATGACACAAAGATTGATGCAAGAATGAATAAAAAGAGGGTAGTTTACTGCTTGAATTTAATCTAAATCATGTGGTTAACTTGTTAGAACACTGCAAAGTTGTAACAAAAAATGCTTTCTGACCCTTTCCTTTCCCCTAACAGGTAGAATGTGACATATTCAACTATGAGCCACAGGTTATAAAGCAAGAAAAGAGCTGCAATCTTAGCAAACTGTAAATCATAAAAGATTTGGAGGTGACCTTTTGTGGCTGTTTTACCATGAGTTATGGTATAGCAAGCATTACTGGAACGAAGCCCCATGGGTGTGAGTTAGCAAGCTTAACCTTAAACAACACAAAACATGGTAATAATAGTTAATATGGGTCTGGTTTGCAAAGGATCATAAATGGGAAAATGTAAATTCATAGGAAGATGATGTAATTTTCTAAATAAAATATTTATATACTTTTAGAATAATTTTACAGCTTCTATAAAGTCCTTGTTCATTCAGATACCACTGTGATCTCTGGCAGCTTGTGTCTGAATCAGCCTGAAGAATCCATTGGAATCAATTGTTTCATTCACTTTTCCTCTTTATGTTCATATATTATGCAAAAAATAGTCAAATATGTCAACCATCAATTTGTGGCTGTACATATATGAATCCGTACATATGTATTCTCCTAATTATATATGTGTATATTATGCATATTATATATTTGCATAGAAATATGTAATTTGTATGCATACCTGCATTACTATGCATGTCAGCCAGCATCTGCAATATACTCCACAATATTTCCATACATCCTGAGTCAAGAAATATGCATCTTTGATGAACCTTCATGCTTTTATTTCAGTAGGTAAAACAGAAATAGAGGATTTTGAATTGTTTTATTATACATTTGCAAGAACATAGTCAAGAATGAAACTTTAGAGACAGCTCCTATGTAAACCACATCTAGTGAATTAAAAATCCTGTTACTCTTCAAGTCCTGTTTTTTTGTGCAATACATAGAAGACTGAAAATAACTTGCTTTTGTATTAAACCTACTCTACCAATTTCACATTATTTCCATAGTTCCAAGGCCAGTAATGTAAACAATTTAATTTCTTCTAAGTGAAATATCAGTAAAAAACACTGTTATAATAACTACCATTTTAAAATCTTTGGAAGGTGGGAAAAGCACATTGTGGAGTTTTGTCATCCTTCCCAGTAGCTACTGCTGTTATGTGCCTGTAAGGCCTTGGAGAAGATGTATTGGAAAGAAGGAAGGAAATGTCAATCCACTCAGCTCTACTGTGGTTACTGAGGAAGTCTGCAGGTCAGAAACTATCACATGATGCTTTGAGCTATGTTATAATAAGGCAGCAGAAATAAGCAGTAGAAAACAGTGAACAAGTAAGGCAAAGCTCCTATATATCTCTGGAAGTTAACACATTTATAATCTGCTATGCAATAACCCTGTACAGATGATGATTATTTTAAAGAATGTTTTGATGATTTTAAGTCTTATTACCATTGATGCTGGGCCTTAAAATATGGTGCTTGACCTTTTGGTTTTTTTAACAATATAATCCTCGAATAAGTGATTAAGAACAACTAATTATTTCATGTTAATTATACAATGATTGAATGTATGAATGTGTATATGTAGCTTTTACATTACTAATCACTGAATGACCCAGGTTGGAAGGACCTCAGGGATCATGGAGCTCCAACCCCCCTGCCTGGCAGGACCACCAAACCTCCACATTTACTAGATCAGGTTGCCTAGGGCCCCATCCAACCTGGCCTTGAACACCTCCAGGGATGAGGCATCCACAACCTCCCTGGGCAGGCTGTTCCAGGACCTCACCCCTCTCCTAGTAAAGAACTTCCCCCTAACATCCAACCTAAATCTTCCCTCTTTCAACTAAAAACCATTTCCCTTTGTCCTGCTATTATTGGCCCTTTCAAAGAGTTTACTTGCCTCCTGGTTATAGGTTCCCTTTAGGTACTGAAAGGCTGCAATGAGGTCACCCCGCAGCCTTCTTTTCTCCAGGCTGAACAAGCCCAGCTCACTAAGCCTGTCTTCATAGGGGGGGTGCTCCAGCCCCCTGATCATCTTCATGGCCCTCCTCTGGACCCTTTAATCTTGAACTAAAAATCAGTATTTGCACTGTGACAAATCTTTAACATGAGAATTACGCATCACTCAGAGGTGAACGTTTTGGCTTTCCATTTGGTTGGTGGGTTTTTATTTTTTCAGGGAGATAAAATTTTTCTGTTAAGTTAAACATTTATTTTTGTGGAATCTTTAAGTCTATAAGCAAGCAACTGATGTCTCAGTCTAATCTTTGCTTTATCTACCAGAATATTCAATATTAAGTAGCATATGCTGTCTAGTTTACATGCCACCTATTTTTAAGGTTGCATGGTGAGTTGGTGTTTTCATCTTTCAGAGTATCCATACCTGACACTCCCTCAGCAAACCCATCCTTCTACTTACATATTTCATTTGATGATTAGTTCTTTGAAGAATTTTCAGTGTCTTGTAAAACTTTATGCAATGCCAAACATGTACTGATGAATTCACTGAACAGTACAGAAATAGAAATGTCAAAGATGTCATAGTATTTATTTTATAGTTATATATTCTCACTGAGTTCAAATCCTATACAGACTTTGAAGCATGACAACAACAAAAAATTAGTTAGATTTCCTAATTTTTCAGCTCAATAAATAACTGTATGTACTATGAATATTTTGAATACCTAATAAAACACAAAATTTACTTTTATTACGGTTCTAATTCTATGTTTTTCGTCTAGGTTCTCTCCACAGATACCTTCCTGGAAGTACTTTTTCTTTTCATTTTTATAGCTAAATCATTAACTGTGAATAGTCTCCTTGCCCTAGCCTAGCCCACATTTCTTTAGTGCATTTCTCTTGTACCGTAACATATGCAGTAAAAGCAAAACTGGAACGTAGCTCTTCTAGCCTAAGGTACAAAAAATAAGTATTATGTTCCACTACACAAGCTTCCATAAAATCATTCAATTATTGATGTCTTTGAAGAAACATTGGGTTTTGTGATTCAAGCAGCTAAATTTTCATTCTCTATTTTAACAGCAAAACCTCCTATTGCATTTAATACAAATAACCTTTTTCTGTATGATTCTTATTCCTTTCTTCACAAGACATCCTAAACTATCATCTTGAAGTTTTCTGTATGTGTACTATGTACTATGCACAGTAAGAAACCATTTTCCAAAACTCCTGAATTCACACAGATACAGATAATCTTAAAATCTTCCTTCTGCCACCAGTGTTTGCAGTGTAGTTGCTATAACTATGATGAGGTCTAGACAGATTTGAGTTAACACCTAAGACCTGACAAATGTAATGCTTGAGTTAGTAGTCCTTCACCAAGCTTTGATGTTTTGAGAACTCAGGTTATCTAGGTACACAATTGTGCATATAGATTTGCCTGACAGAAATCACTGTGAAAATTTCACTATACCCCCATGATTTGTTACTGTTCAGTGCTTTTTACTGCGTCTTAGTCTCAGCAATTCCCATTACAGTGCCCAAATACTAAGTGCAAACAAGGATTAATGAATTCTCAGCTGAAAATCTCAGCCTCTAAATTATAAGTTTTTGACAGCTCATAGATATACAGTATTAAATCATGTTATCTTATCCTCCAGCTCTTGCCTCTTTGGTCCAAAAAGATGGAATATTAGAAAATGAAGTAGGAGTGTTGATCAATCTTTCCTACAGGCACAATGAAGTTCTATTCTTGACTGAGCCTTGTTAAGGCAATAATTACAACATCATAGTTCATAAAATATTAAAGTATAGATTTTTAAATCAGTTATACATACAGCAAGAGGAAGTCTTTGACTTGAGTCACAAGAAAATTCAGAAATGCCTTACCATGATACTTATTTTGCCAGAGTTCAAATGCAGCTATAGATGTGACTTTAGGTAGATAAAGGACTCCGTTATCACTGAACATTACCAATTGTTGCTCCCTAGAATGAGGTATGTTTATGTGCAAACATAAAAATAAACCTGAGAACTATTTCAATTTAATTTCTAATTGTTTTAACAGTGAGAATCATAGCCTCTTTAAAGAGTTGAAGGGAAAACAATGACATTTTTATATAAGACTTCTTGATATAAACAAAAGCCATAGTCATTATGTATGAGAAGGTCCACTATTACGTATGTTGAAGTGCTAAAAGAAGATGAATGAAAGCCATTAGTAGTGTAAATTTTACAAGGGGTTGCAAAGAGATATCAGGAATCACCTCTGCTTGCTTCTGCTAGTATGGCCCTATGAGCTGCTTAGATTCATACTAAAAGCACTAGTCAAAATAGATGAGATCCTTCTCAAAATAGGAGAACTGCCTGGCTGTTAACTATCTGGCTTCCTGTCTTAGTCTGAAGAATGAAACTGAATAAATTTTAATAACTTTCCATAAGCTCATGACCTATTTAAGATAGTTATTCTAGAGTAACTATGACTTATTCTAAGGAACAGTAGTCATTCTTCACAGCAGTTTTAACTGTATTAATATCTTCTTGTCAACAGAAAAATAGCATACAGTCACATATGAATTGCTTAGTCTACTCTCATGATGCAATTCTTTATTCCTGAAATTATGTTTGAGAGGCTAAATTTTATTAGGTCTTTCTGTAATCTTCTCCTCTCTACACTATGTATATTTTAAGTCTCAGGCTCATTTGAAGTTATTTTAGAATTATGACTCCAGATAACCCATAATTTTTAATGTTCCATTCTATATTGACTATTTTAAAGTAAACATTTAGACTCTTCAATAATGTTTTTTGTATATATAAAATTCTGCATGACACTAATCAGATACAGAGATATAATCTTGCTTTTCTTCTTATCCTTTTTTTTTTTTTTTTTTTTTTTTTCTTTTAAGACCTATTTCCCTCAATTGTAGTGAAAATAAATAGTAGAGTTACCTTGCTCAAAAATTCACACTGTGATTTCATCTCACTTGAATCTCAAACATTTTTCTTTCTGATATATTAAATCATTAGGTTCACAAATCTCTCTCCAGGATGTAAAGTGGGATATAGACCCACTTGATAAATCTTAGGCTTACAGCCAAGCAGATTTCTGTCCACAGTTTATTGGTTCCGGTCAGCTCTGGTCAGTAGTCACAACTGTTCTAATACTCATGGTGGTTTTTTTTCCCCTCTACTCACATATCATGATGTGATTAAAAAGCAGATAAAGCTTTATCACTTATTTTACATCTGCCTTCCAGTCACTGCCAAATTTGGAAATAGATTTCTATGTAGGAAAAACTGTAGGTTGCCATGAGACCTTCCCTTAGCCTCCTCTGCTCTGGGCTGAACAAACTAAAGGTCATAACTGTTTTTCATAAGTCTTGCCCACTAACCCTTTCACCATCTTATTTTCCCTCGCTTGGAATCTCTCTGTGAAAGTTTTATGCCCTTCTTTTATTGTGGTGCCTGAACATGCACACAGTGCTAGAGTTGAGGCCACACCATCTTGAAGCAAGGCAGTGCAATCCTTAACCAGCTACCAGAACTAGGCCTGATACACCCAAGGATCAGTTAAGGAAGGGCAGCATCCCATGGGAGGGTCTCCATGCTGGAGCAGGGACAGAGTGACAGAAAAGAAGTGTTATGTACTAACCACAGCTCCCATTCCCTTGCACTGCTCAGGGGAAGGAAGTAGAAAATGGTGGATATGGGGAGAGTGGTTTTAGCTTGCTTTTAGTTCTCACTGCAGTAGGAGAAAAAATGACATTTAGAGATATATATATGCTGATCCTGTGATTCTGAATCTGGCTTTCCCATCAAGATAATTAGTGAGTATACTCTCTCCCCCATCTTCTTCTGAGGAGTTGGAGTGAGGAAGAGGCATGGTGGTACTAAGCTGTCCATCAGCATTAAAACACCATGGGAACCTATTTATGCAATCACACCATGTTGTTAATGGATGTTTTTATCCCTCTTATGTTAGATTTTTATTTGCATATGACAAGCAAAGTTTCTCTAAGGCAAAACTTCCTTCCTTACCTCTGTGTATTATTAGAACAAAAAAGAATATCAATTATATAGCAAGATTGTAGCTCAGTATTTCATTTCCTATAACAATTCTGTATCAGGTGAAAAACTATGTTTGTAGACAAGGAATTAGAATAATCTAAAAGAGAAAGTTACAAGCACTGGGAAGCCCTTTTCCTCCTCCTGTCAGTGCCTGTAATTCATCTCTCATGTCATTTGTAGTTCTCCACTTCTCATCCACATCTGAGTTTTCCCGTGCAGATCTGTGCATTTTTTTTTAAAGACAACGAATCTCTGCTATGAACAGCTATGTGCAGTTGTTTCTCCCATACATATATATTCTCCTTAATTTTCAAATTCCTATCCATATTTTAAGATATTAATCATTCTATTTTATAGTCAAAAGTAAAAAACAAAAACAAAAATAAAAATTGTTTTAAAGACAAAGCAGTCTCTCTCACTCTATCTGCAGGGAATATCAAATAATTTTAGGAATTGTTGCAATTTCCATAGATATTTCTTATTTTTAATGTTTTGCTCTGGTAGCTACTATAATTCTTGTTACAGATTTATAATGAAAAGGATTTTTGAGGTGATGTTATCACCCATACCAAGCTCAAGATATGCATAATAACATGGGAGAAAATTTTCATCTTCCTTCTCTATAGAGCATGTTGTTTACTTTAAAGTTATTGTTGAATTTCATGGTTTTCATCTAGGATAGCATTCAAACTGAAAGTAGGACAGATTCTTTTATTCCTTATATGGGATCTCTGACTGTTCTCTTTGAATACACACAAAGGGTCCTTTCCAATATCAAGGCAATATCAAGGCTATTGCCTAATAAAATTTTTTAGCCTTTGGTACAATCTTTCTGAGTCTTCACTCCAGCCTTAGCATCAACGGTACACACATTAGCCCCAGGACCAAAATTGTGACACACCAAAACAAGAATTAGAGACTGGACACTGAGGTGCACACCAGAACAGAATGGATACAACAGCAATACAGTGCTCCCCATTAGCAGAGGAGTTTTCCACCAATAGAAAACATAAGTGCACAGACTGCTTTTAGGAGTGAGCGTAAATATAACCTCTCATTCTTTGCATTCTGAATGGCAATTTAGTAACCTCCTGCCAGTTTCATCAGTAATAACAGTAATAAATGATACACAAATTAGATACTTGCTTTCTGATGAATAAATAAGTAGTGAAATTTTGAATGCAACATGACATTTGTATGTATATATGAAAGGAATATGTTTGAGAACTGAGCAACATAATGTAAACAGTCCAGTTTCCAGGCAAATATTATGGTCTAGTCTTAATTGGATCCTCACTACAGTAAATTACCAAAAATAATCTAGATATTTTAATGAAAGCAGACAGCTAACAGCCAAATACAGCATCCTCCATAATTCCAGGCCTTCAAGTGACTGATTATTCATCCTACTAGAAGGAAAACAGGCAGAGAAGAAGGGTCTACAATTCTTCCCTCTAAACGGATTTATTATTATTATTATTTTTAAATGTAGAATGCTCAGCTGAGGTACTTGAGGTACTGAAGCTGCTTTTATGCTGATTTTAGTCTAGTTTGCATTTTAACAACAGGTAGGTAGAACAGGAAATCTTTCAGAACATGAAAGGCCCTAACATTCTTTTTGTTCCGTACCTACTCTGGATATAACCTCCTGAATTCAATTTATCTTTTCCAATCATGCCAGATGATTCTTGTTCTGTCCTGAACAGCCTCCATGAGGGTCTCACAAGTTCATCTCCTGAGTATCCCAGTAACTAAGTAGGGAAATTTAATCGCTGTATTCCAATACAAAATATAATCCCTTCAATTTTGTGCATTTTTAAATGTGTAAGAAATATATATTTTACTAATAGAAACTATACTGAAAATTAAGCAAATGGAATATTGCAAAATCTGTTCAACTTGGATAAGTTCTCTAGCAGCTAAGTTGATGGAATTGACCAAGAAAGAATTGAACTTCCACTTGTGTTTAACTTGACCATGTAAAATACAACAAGTATTCTGAAAAGAAACATATTTAAGTTCTGAAGGTTTTTTTCATCCTGCTGAAAGTCACTAGCCTTCAATGTTTGTGTGGTGATAATTATGATGAATCATGATAACTTACTAATGTAGCTTAGGTGTTCAAGAAACTTCAAATCTCTAAGATTAGGGATTGTAGAGGGTTCATGTTAATGTTTTATTTTAGATTGGGAGTATGCAGTTTCAGAGAGGCTGTATCTACAAGTGCTGAAGCTGTTGGCAGGCTGTTGTGGTTTAACCTGGCAGGTGGCTAAGTACCATATAATCATTCCCCTCCTTGAGAAGGAGAATGAATAAAAAGAAAAAACATGATTATCTGTGAATAGCCTCAGAAACTGGGAGACGTTCTTGAAGTCTGGAAATATGAATCTTATTTGCAGGAAGGGAAAGAAGGAAGACCTGAGGAATTACAGACTATTTAGTCCCACCCACACTGAGAAAAGCTTCCTGGAAAACATTTCCAAAGATGTGAAGGATGAGAAGAACTCAGGGTAGTCAGCATGGATTTGCAACAGGGAAATAATTATTTACCAACCTTTTGAACAACAGGTTTCAATACTGTTTCCAATTACATCACCATAGACAGGCTGCTGCCTGTGTATACTGTGCCAAGCTCCATGCTTACTATAAGAACAAAATAAGATTCCACAGATGTTGTTGAGAATTTTTAAGTTCTGATGGAGTGGAACTAATGATCACTAGCTAAGTTCCGCATGTATAAATATCATGATTTGAAAGTTAACTTTGGAATTTCTTTTTTTCCTTTCAGCTCCACCAGCTTCAGTGTGTGCACAGTTGAGGGCTTTGTTCTGAGATGAAAAAGAGCAATGAAAATGTTAGTCCTAATAAAGTGTTCTTGTGGGATTTAAGAGATTGTTTTAGAGATTTTGAACTCCTGAAGTTTAGATGAAGAAAAATCTAAAGCCAACCATAAAAAAACTAGAATAAAAATCTAACTCCCCGCTTTTAGTACATATTTACTGAAAGCCAGAGAAAGTAATTCATTTTAGTGAGTCAGATTGAACAGGAGATTTCTAGAAAACCTGGAATTGCAGATAAAAATATTTTATCAATTTTTACTTCCACAGAAATTTATAAAATTCTCAGTATGAAGACATGAGGATATCAACTGCTGCAAATTAACCAAGCTGTCAATGCTACACTTACATAGAAAAAAACACAATATTGATTATAATTATAAAGATAAGTAAGGGGAAAGATATTAACTCCACGAGTTCCATTTATTAACATCAAAAAATAATAGTTTGAGCACAAACTATTCTGAGAAAGATATCCCTGCTTTACTTCTGGGAAAAGCAAGTAGTACACACTTAACTTAGAGCGCAGAGTAGTTGCATTAATGAGACTGAAAAGGATTTTTTCCTACACCCACTGAAGATAACAGACTTTTTATTCTTAAAGTTAAAAGAAAAATATGATTTTTTGTGGGTTTGATTTTTAAATAATAGTTATTTAGGAAAGCAGAAGCCTTTCAGAATTTAGTGGATTCAAAACAACTATGATATGCATACAATAACTCTATATAAAAGGCAAATTTACATGAAATAACTCTTTTTCAGTAGGCTTTTTGTTGTTCTCTTTTGTTTCATATTGACTTAATGCTACCTCATGATAACACTTTATATCCTTGAATTATATAGAATGGAGCATCAGATCTAAAGCATATCAGAGTAGCTCTTCTTGTACTTTTACATATTTTCTAGTCATCAGAGCAAATGCAAAAAATGGGACCCATCATCTATTTAAGGTCAATAGAGACTGCAACAATTACACTGCCAAGCATAACATTGAACTAACTAGATTTCTATGTAAGAACTTCAAATATATTTTTGCTGTATATATCTCCTATCCTTTAATTATTCAGTCTATAGATGTGAACTTACACATCTGTATAATCAATAAATATAGAAAGTGGTGTGTTTAGGCTGATATCTACAAATCATATAGCTAGAAAGAATATCATGGTAGAAAGGGAAAACTGAAAATAAATGAAAATGCTCATCTGTTTTCTAGGCTCACAAACCAACTCCAAAGAGAGCAACCTGCAGGCAAAAATTCCTCCTCTGCGTCAGTCAGCCCTTATATGGGGTATAGGAGAGGAACCTCTCCTATACTCCCTCTGGTCACACAAGTAAATTGCCTTCACCTGTTCTCCCGTGACTTCTCATTGCTTGCCTCAAGTGATCAATCAGAGGACTGGACCATGATTCAGCTGTTCCCATACATACATCTTTGTGTATCTATCACATAGTTTAAGTGTATTTATAAACAGTATGGAAGCAAATGCATGAACAGGTAAAAAATAACAAATTATCATGGTTTTTAACAGCAATTTTATTCATGCAAACATGTGAGAATGTGCCCTGCATTTCTCTGCTAGTAGTCAGAATACTAGCCACCTATGACTGCTTTAGCAATTGTCATGCTAATGAATAAAGGTTTCACTGCAAAACATCCCTTGAATACAAGGTACTAGAAATCAGGGTGGAGAAGGTATAGCTAGAATTCCTCCATTTTCCATGGGCTTGCAAAACAAGGACCTCAACTGGACTAATTTCATTTGTTTACAACTAAGAGTTTAAGGAGAAAATAACTTCAAACTCTTTTCTTACTCCAGAATTCATAATAGGTTGAAGTATCTTTGAAGTCTAACAAAATTTATTTTTAAATTGCCCAGTATGGGAAGTAACAGAGTTATAAGTCCTGTCACTGTTAGATGAGTAAGCACACAAGAGGAAGGGTATTTCTTTTTCCATGTGAAATTTATCTTCCCCACCAGCCCAATATATCAGGAAATTCATAGATACAGTGAGGCTCATGGTCTCAAATCTCTTAAACTCACAATTCATAATTCCTCTCTAGTGAAGGGATCTGGGAAGAAAGAAAAAAAGCCCAAACCAATATGTATACAGGTTAATTAAAAGAATTATTTATTTATTTCTAAATTGTCTTTTGAAACTTTTAGCAGACTCTTCCATTAGGGAAAACGTTTGTGTGCTCTGACCTGGCAGCTTCTGTGAACCAAATAAAAGATTAAAAGAGGACATACTGTGAAATAGATTACACTAACTGTGCTGTGCAGCTATCACTGTTTTATATTAGACAGCAAGAGCACTTATTTGATTACAGTTTTCGAAAGGCAAGATTTGTGTTTACAAGAAAAATATCTGAAAAGTAAAGCAGATTATAAAATGGCTTATCAGTAATAACAGCATCTGGAGCCAAAGGGTGGAAGAGGCTTGGCCTCCTGTTTAGTCATTTCCAATGCCTCTCTAACCAGAAAATCAATTAAGTGACTTTAAACTTACACAGGAATATCTGCATAGCAGAGCAGGGTTTAGCTCAGAGGTGTTTATTTTCAGTCTTTAAGATGATGATCATCTGAGAGTTCAGCTGAAGGAGAGATGCCAGGAACACTGTGAGGCAAGGTGATTGATAGTAATGCAGAAAAAGGGAAGAGAAGAAGTCTGTTCTGAGATAGAAATTTTATTCTAACATTTTTTTTCATGGAACAGTGACTTTGGAACAGAGACTATAAGAACAATAATTTGAACTGTGTTTCAGTTCATCTATGTCTCAGCCCATTAAACTGAAGTGTCTGCACTGTGAACTGAGGTGTGAACTGAAATAATTATACTAATTGTTCTGACTGGGAAAGCTGAGTGTAGTGGTAAAATAAGAACAATTTCTAGAGAGCATAGAAGAAGACAGGCAATGCAACTCTTTCTCAGTTTAAAGGATGCTATATTTTATTAGAGGAATTGAAATTAGGGCAGAGGACTGCAGAGAGAGGAATGCTGCATCTCTCCTGCCTTAAACTGCAGCTGTACTTGTCCTGTGCTATAAGCATTAGAAGTTATTTGAAAGCCTCTTAAATATCTCCTCCTCTCTGTATTTATCTCCAGTACAGCCAGTCACAGTAGCTGCTCACTTACACTAGTCTGCCCTAAGAACTTTATCTTCTCTGCTTGTGGTGGATTCTGCTCAGCTAAAAAGACTTGCATGAGCTGACTCTGCAGGACAGCAATGCATAACTGTCCACAGTATCTTGAACCTAGTAATTCAGGAATGAGCAGGAAAAGGGGAAAGAAAATGAGACAGTAGGGATTTCATAGCAATACTGCTATTACTATTGGAGACTGTTATTACATTTTTTGTTTAAGTGTTGAAAGAAGTGCTCCTACACAAACCTATTTCTGACTATTTGCTAATACTTTTGTGTCAGTACAAGCAAGTACATGTGGATACTAAAGGAACTGGGTTGAGGAATTAATTTGAATTAGCAATTTAAGTTTTTCCGGTATTATTTCTAACTTACATTAATTCCTTATTGCTTTTTACTGTTACATTTCCTTGCTACTTTTGAAGGGAAATTCTGTACTAAATAAGGAAATGTTTATAAAAGCGTAATTTCCATGAGATATTAATAAACCTGAATTCCTCCAGAAGACCTCAATCATGTTTGTTATTGGTAGAAAAGATATGAAGGGCTGGATCTTTCTGTGGATATTCAGAAAAAGAATAGCCACTCAGCAGGTATCACATAGCTATCATCACATATACTTTCACTTTTCCTGGGCAGAATGAAATATTTACAGACAGTAGAGAAGATCACTTCCAGATCTGCCTCAGAAATGGCAGCATTTTCCAATCTTAGTAACCATTCAGAAATAGTAGTATGCCTGAAAAGAATGGAGATTCCAAAATCATATTCTAAATCTCTTCTCATACTTTATTCTTACAAAACTGCATCTATGTTTTACTAGTTTAAATTCCCCAATCAAAATGTTTGATTTTACAACTAGACTAAACCAACATTTCTCCACTCTGTCTATATTCAGAATAATTTGGTAGCCCTTTGAAGTCTTTGTTAGCATGAAAATATACTTACACTGAATAAATTCTATAGACTGGACTAGGACATATCTCATGTTCACTATCAGTTTCCTTTGTCCCTATGTCCATACTGTTATTTTAAACTGAACCAGAGGAGCAAGAAATGTAGCTGATGCATGATATAGAATTTCACTTTTCACTTCTCATTCTACTTAAACAATGTTTCTCTATTTATGGCCCCCACCAAATCCTCCCAGGATCTTAGCATATTCCAACAATTTTCAAAAGGTACAATCAGAAGATGAGGACTAAAACTAGTCTTAAAACACAGAAATCTATGCACAAACTTGTCTTTATGTTCTGAAATGCCTTTGTGCTGGGTCTCCTTGAAACTCTTGCCCTGACAAAATGGAAGAATAACATGAGTTTACAGTAGTATTTGACTGATTGTTCAGTGAAATTTTTGTTCTTTGCAGATATTCCTGTGATCAAAATGAGGCAAGAAATAGTATTCTTCAAACTTTACAGTCAGAACTAAATGATCTGACTTTTCCCTCTTTTTGCTATGAGGCACTTTTGCTAAATAAGAGCAATGTGTACTTGTTTGTCAAAGCTGACAACAAGGAGAATTATAAGTCTTTGGAATTATCAGATTTATTAGTCTGTGCTAATCACTCTTATTTTAAACTTGTTTTTATAGATCCACCTATCTAACATGACATTCACTTTGTCAGTTATGTTAGTATCTCTAGAATCACGCTATGGAAAAACACTGATGTGAGAGAACATGTTTTCAAGTGGGACTCCGGCTGTGATAAGTTGCTACTGTCTTCTCTGCTGTGGAAAATATATGACTGATGATTCATAATCGCATGTAACCCAGTCATCTGTCAACAACAGATATGCGTTACATGCACTGTTACTTGCTCAGATGTCAGTGTTACAGCCTCCTGTTATTTCAGTAACTGCCAGCAGTTGGAATTCAGATCTTCTCCACCTCACCTCATAAAAAATAGACGTCAAACTATTTAAGAATACATGTAATATTTGAATTGCAGACAGAAAAAAAATGGACCATGAAATTTTAATCTTAAAGAGTTGAGTGCCAGGAAGTCCACAATTTAATTGCTAGAAAGATGTAAATATTAAACAGACTTTTTAACCTTTAATAGTATTTCTAGGTTTTTGTATCACTGTAATTAGAAATTAATTTAGGATAATTCATTACACTTTGAGTTTTTGGGGTTCTGCTCTGCATATATCCAAAAAAATTTTTTTTCAAGTTCAATATACAGATCAAAAATTCTTCGATTGCTATTGCAAGAAATGCTTCTTTTTGAACATTATTTTTATTTTTGAAGAAAAATATAATGTGTTTCTATTAAATCAGTACATGTGACCTAGATAATGATTAACAATGACACTAGAGGAAATGGCCCCAAGTTATGCCAGAGGAGGTTCAGGTTGGATTTGAGGAAAAATTTGTTGTCTGAAAGAGTGGTCAGTTGCTGAAATGGGCTGCTGAAATGGAGGTGGTTGAGTCACCATCCCTGGAGGTGTTCAGGAAACATTTAGATGTGGTACTAAGGAACATAGTTTACTGGGGAAATATTGGTGGTAGGTTGATGGAGGTCTCTTCCAAGCTTAATGATTCTATAATTCTATTGAAAAGATGGGGGACTTCAATGTTTCTAGCTCCTAAAGTTCACATGAATATAGAATAAACAGTGACATGATAAGGGGCAGATTCTGTAATTTATGGCATATGCTGACACTAAGAAGTATTTTATACCTCATGGAATCCTATTTTTCCGATTTGGATATCCGCTTATTTTTGGGATAAATGTGCAAACTATTATAACCAACTTTGTAACTGAAAATCTGGCATTTTCTCCATCTTTTATTTTACATCTTGCATTATTATTTTTATGATTTTGTTGTTGTTGTTGTTGTTCTACATTGGTAAATCTTGACTGGAATATCAACGGATGTGTAAATAATTTGTTAACTTTATTTTAAAAACATAATAAAAAAATAATAAAATAAAATAAAACTTTCATTTAAGGCACCTGACTTAATTCCTTCTTCTGTTGAAAAGAAAGGAGATAGGCATCTCTTGAGGATGATTCCTACCTTCCTTAAGTGTTGATCTTGAGATAGGATGAATCACCCCCAGGAGTCATCTCTTTCTGTCTCTTCCCTGTGAGTAAAATTTGGCCTGAATGACGTGCTGGGATTAGACTTCTAACACTGAGGGTTAAATTAGGTGCTTCTCACCTTTGTATGTTCAGAAAAGTATTTTTTCAAGGGACGCAGACATTAACTTATCTTCCTAAGAGCCTCATTTTCAAAGGCTTTTGTACAGGTACAGATAGGCCTCCAGTGAAATTTTAGAAGTGCATAAATGAGTAACAACCTCACTCTTGCAGTTACTTAGACACAAAAGCACAAGGGCTTTTAAACACTTAAATCATATGTATAAGCTTAGCTCCTCATAGATATTACTGAGAATCAAGCACTTGAATGGGTTTTGCCTGCATATTTAGACTCTCATATGCCTTTGAAAATTTGGTCATACACCACCATGACAATACTGAATTACAGCATGTCAATTTTTATGGGAATGTTTAAATATTTTACCTTGTGTCAAAAGCTAATTTCCTTTCATATAAAATAAAGAAAAATATTACCTTTTTGGAGGGTTAATTAACCCGTAGGGATATTTGTGTTCCTTGCATTTAGAATGTAATTAGGTTCATTTAGATCCAGAAGTTTGATGGGAGTCTATACATCAGTACTGCTGTCTAGAAGACAGAAATGCCCTGTAAGTATCCTTAAGGTAAAATATGTTGCTTTGAATACTTTTCCTGAAATGCAGATTCACGTTATTTTGAATTATAATACATAATATATAAACTGTCTAGCTCAAAGCACATAGTACAATATCCTTTATGTAGTATGTTGCCCTCTACAATAAACAAATTTTTTTCCCAGAGGAAAAGCAGTTGAGAAACATACTGTACTTCCAAAGAACGTTACGTTGTTCTCTCATTCTTTCATCCATATTTAAGATAATTATAATCCATGGATAACTAAATACTTTATGCAGCTGTTTGAGTTTAGTAAGAATAGACAAATTGAACTCAAAACTGAAAGTGTGCTAGACAGCTGTAAATGAAAAGAGTGTGTTACTGCACTGTACATGTGTAAGAGTAGTAAAACAACTCAGCATCTCTAGTATTTCATTTATGATGTATGAAGCAGGTATGTAGGTAAGAAAAAACTGTATCTAATTATTTTAGAAACTGAGATGATAATGACACAACCAAAAATTGAGAGTAAGAGTTTATGATATTCCTTTAGAAATGCATAGGCTGAGAGCTACTCTGCTTTATCCATGCTTATCATTTGTCTAAAGTTTCTCTGTTTCCATGTTGTCACTAGATAAAAATATGTCTACATAATTCCAAAAGAAAAATTGTCTAGTTAAGATTTACCAACAAAATTAAAAGGAGAAATTTCCCCTTGAGACTTTCAATGTGACTTTTTTTCTTCTTTAATTGCAAAAGAATTCAGATACTCTAGACTTAGTTCAGCTGCTCTAGTGGTTCACTAGACTTTTAATATACCATAGTGTATTGCAGATGGAAACTATTCCTTCCTAAAAGAGAAGCAGCAATTTATTTATTGATTATACAATGATTTAACATAGAAGAAACCAACTTACCAAGATTCTAATAGCAAGGTACACTTGATTTACAGCATAGAGGGTAGGGTTAAACAGATTCATCCAGGAAACCCTCCAATTGAATGAAGAGGTTCAGAGTGGAACCCCTTGCTTTCTAAACTTCTTTAGCCACAGAGGTAAGGAGACCAGGTGAATCCATTCCTAGTTCTATACCCAATCAATTTTTTATGTATAAGGGCATAATCAATCTATGACATCACCTTAGCAAAGATCACAAAGTTTAGTAAACTTATGACTTAGAGGACCTGTATAGGCAAGGCATCTTGATGCAAAAAATTTAAGGGATCTCTGCATAGGCATAATTTCAAGGGGTATCCCTCTGCAAGGGAAGATCCTGTAGTGCAACCAGCCATCAAAATGGAAACTCAATGGTCACTTGGGCTGTTCAGTGTTTATGACACAAATTACTGACTCATGGTCTGAGTTTTTTTGCATGTTCAATTGGCTCTCAGCTGTTGAACCATGTGTCTGCAATCAGTTCTTTGAGCACACAGTATTGTGATCATCATCTATTTTGATAGGACCTTGATTGTTATCAATCCTGAGCAGGGAATCAGGTGTCTTATTATCTGCCTGAGAGAGGCCCTAGATGCAGCAGCCAGGATGAGGAGGAGTTTGGAGGAGATCACACATTTATACAAAGCCTATTTCCAGTCTTCCATCTGCTGAGCCAGAGGGATGCAGATACCTGCAAGTCTGGAGTGATATCTCATGCTAGCCTTATTAAATTGGTTGCATATTACAGAGCATTAGAAGTGGTACTTTACATTTACTTTCCTCTATCTAAGAGGGTGAATCTGTATCATATTTTAAGAACATTAAGTTATTAGGAATGTAAATGTAAGTGCGAATTGCATATACCTTGATTAATCAATTGGAACTGATTCTTGGTAAACAGCCATCAACTAAATAGAGTAAAATTCCTACTGTAAATGAGCCTTACGTGAAACAAATACAGTTGACAAACAAAACTTTTAATTTAAAGTAGAAATGTAGTGGACCTTAGAGAAACTTATGTGTCATTTCCTCTTCTCTTAAATTCAGTCCTGGAAGTTAAAATCACCATTATACAATTTATTCTGCAGTTATGTAGTGCTAGCCCACATTTTAAAAGGCTTATTTATATTTTATTATTCAACGAATTATAAAATTCTTTACCCTCCCTAAGAACTTGCAGTACTGAGCTGTTGTTTGGCATGCTGTGGATTCCTTTCTTTCTCTTATTTACCAATTATAGATTCTACTAAGTATACTTGTGGGTTTTTGTACTTATGTTTCTGCATGTGTCTATGTATAGTAGACAAATGCAAATCTGATGGTTATCAAAAAATGTATTGTTGGACTATCTCACAGCTCTGAGTATACTTTTTCAAACTGCAGTAGTCACTGAAATGTAACTTACTAGTTTCCACTAATACCTGATTTAACTTAAAGGAAAGCAATCAATTTTAACACATAAATCCTGGCTGAAGCTTTCATTTTTATTCTGTAGATCCCAAACTTAAGCTGACAACATAATTTAGACCTCAACAAATGCAATTCTAAAATAAAACTCTAAAACTTATTCTACTACATAAGAAAATATTTTAATTCTAGGTCAAAATGCCATTATATCAGAGAGGAATAAAGGTGTTCTGAGAAATCATTTTTGGATAGGTACTAAGTGATGCCAAAATCATTTTTCTATGTATAATATGATGGATTCATCCCAGAGCTGATTCTGATCAAGACTTTTGTCTCAGCATTGGAAAAAAATGATCTCTGTAACAAAGTCATGTGATCTGAAAATAGTCTAATTAATCATTAGTTTTTACTTCATTGTATCAGATTTATTTTGGGCATTCAAAAATGAAGTTAATTAACTCTACAACCATAAGAGAAGAAGGTAGAGGAATAGTAAGCCTATGGCTTTGAAATAAAATGAATGTAAGACTAAGATTCTATAAAAGAGGCTGTTGAGTTTCCAGAGGTACATAAGAAATTCCAGATATTCTGAACAGTTGAAGGCTTTTTAGCATTATTTATTATTCTGCTTTATGTGTATACTGTTCTATGTGCTTCAGGCACTCAGATAATTCTTTAGAATATTTCTTTTAATTTACCACTGAATGGCAAAAAGTTCTATTCACTTCTTTCCATTTTAGATGTGGTCAATACTTGCATCAAAGACACTGTAGCATCTATTGATACTGATATTGATGGAGAAAAGATTCATCATAAACAGAAGCAGAATAAAACTTCTCTTCTTCATAGAATCATAGAATTACCCAGGTTGGAAAAGATCTCAATGATCATCAAGTCCAACCGCAGTCTAACCATAGTACCCTAACTCTAACAACCCTCTGCTAAATCATATCCCAGAGCACCAGGATCATATCCCAGAGCACAACTCTTAACTCAGAGTTGGATCTCTCATGATAAGCAAATAATTTTGAAAATACCTGTTTAACGATCTCTGCTACTATATCATTGAAGACTTTGCTTGATATTTCTAATTAAAGATCAAACCATGAAATCATCCAATTTTGTAAACATCTTTAAAGATTCCAAGTATCAGAAAGTTGGAGAGCAAATGCTTGGCAAAAAATTGTGTTCATCAGTCTAAAAGATACCTTTAGGATGAATAGTCTTTATGGAATGTTTGTTCTTCCATCCTACATGAAAGAATTTCCTAAAAGAATGAAATGTTAACTTACAACAGGAGATTGAACTGATCATCTGATTTACAGTGTCTGCATATTTCAAGCTAATGGCTCAGACCATCTCCCCATCCCTTTCTGCAAGTGGTTCCACTTCAAGAGTTGTTTATTTTGAATATTCAAACCAATCATTAAATGTTATCTAAAAAAATAAATAAAACAACATATTATGCTGGTGCACTCTCAGCAGAGCAAGCTAGAAATGGAATGCTGTCATTTCCCAGTGATACTCTCTCCCAGTAATTTTGGATTAAAAGCAAACTAAACTTTGCCATCTTTCATGTTGTTTTCCACAGAAATGATTCTTCCAGTCAGTGCCACTAGGCTCTCCCCAGTACACTTGGAAGGCATCCAGCAAAAAGCTTCAGAGTTTATTTATGCCCTACCAGGGGGGAATCAAGATATGGTGCATATGCAATGTGTCATCCAGTGTTTTTAGGACATGTAACAACATCCAGCTGTGCTGTTAATTTAGTCCAGCCTCAGGACTTCCACAGCACATCAGTTTTACTTGATCTATATTCTGGAGCCTACATTATACTCCAGTGTCAGGAAACTGTGAGGAATAGATCCTTATTGATCTCCTCACTTCACTAGAAAAGAGCAAGTGTTTAAAAATAAATAAATAAATAAATAAATAAAATAATTATATATAGCAGATATAGTAGATATAGAATATATGACTTTCCTAGCAATATCTGTAGGCAAGATTAAGGATTATTAAAAACATGTTGTATTTTGAAACTTCTGTAGTTTATATTTGCTTTCTAATAATTAAAATAAACATAACAGCAAAGAGAAAAAAAAAAAGAAAAGAAAGAAAAAGAAAAAGAAAAAGAAAAGAAAAAGAAAAAAAAAAAAAAAAGAACCCATTTGACTACTTGGAACATATTCTCTTGGCAGTGCTAAATTAATGGTTCATATAATTCTGCTATTTTAAGTTCCAAACTATGACAATAAATATTTTCAAATATTGTCAATGACTTTTGCATTTGTTTTGATTTTTTTCTTATTTATTTTTCTTATCCAGATTTCATTTATTTGAGGAAATCTTAATTTATAAACTGTTGGAGATGTTGTGTGACTCTCATTATTTTGAGTTAATGTAATAGAAAGAAGCTTCTGATGATAATAAGGAAAGCTTTCAGTTTGCTGCTTATTATGCTTTAATAATTCTGGAAGTGAATAGCATTCTTTTTTTTCCTTCTTCAGCATTGAAGACTTCCTTGCAAATAAAACAAAATAAAACAAGTAGCAACTTCAAGGAAGAATGGCAGCAAATTCAAATAGTCACTGCAGTATTTTTATGTTTTTTGTTTTTTGTTTTTTTTTTTTAAATAACAAATAGAAAAATTATTAATACAAGCAGTTTTGTGGTAATGTGAAATAAACTATATGCATCTATGTAGTGAAGGAGGATATTTTACAAATAAGAACAAGATATAAGAATCTAAACCCTTCAAAAGAGTAAACACTTCAGAAATTACATAAGGAATAGCTTGCTTTTACCTAGGATCATTTAATTCAACAATTATTTTCTAGGGAAGGATAACATATTCAGCCATGGTCTCTTTCAAATATTTAATTGGTTAATGCGATTAATAGTTTAATCAAAGACCTGGAAATGAGAAGAGTGGGGTTTATGTTTAGGTACTTACCAGTTTGGTACTTAAAGAATAGCAGAAAAAGTGGATGTTGAGTGTTTTTGTTAAATTATGTAAGCAAAATGTGTTGTGGTACATATTTGATATCAATATTCAATGATATTTAAGATATAAAAGTAGTAAAATTATAATTGGATGCCAGAAACCTCTTGGGTACTTTTAAATATATTAAGAGTTTAGTCATGTGTACATGTACATTATTTACGATATTTATATGGTGTAGATATGCAAAAATTAAATACATTTATTTATTTACAAGTGAGAAGCAACTGGAAGAAACAATAACTTATGCGTCTACTAAAAGCATTAACAAAGTACTTCATCTAGACATTTAAGCAATTCCATTATGTTATAACAAATTCAGTTCAGGCATTCTAAAAAATATAAATGAAAAAAATCCAAGTTGGAAAAAAAAAACAAAAACACCCGCATTTTTAATTTACTATCACTAGTAACATATTTAACAAAAAAGGTAAACTGTTTACTCACATTTGTAAATGTATATAGCTAGCAGAATTTGTAAGTTTCTGAAATTTTGAATCGTTACTAGAAATTTCACACTGAAGTTACCATTTATTTTCTTTTGCAGCAGTGATGTATGTAGCCGTGCAGTATATTAATGGAATCTCTATGCAATTGCTCAATATCAAAATTACATTTTTAGTCATCACCTAACTATATAGGAATACAGACTGAATGTGTGAAGGGTTTAAATGCAAATAATAATAGAAAATTTCACTTGTTTCACAGAAATGAGGATGAGCTTACATACTTCTGTTTATTGATACAGTTTTATGGAGCATCTTAATGAAAATAAGGAGCCTACAACTAGTCCTTCCTTTGTCTAACTGCTTTGAAACTCAGTTTCCCAGAGAACAGCACTTGCCCTATTTCTGTTTAACTAGATGTTGCTTTTTCACTTGCTTCAGTTAATCAGGGTACCCATATGCCCAGTTCCTAATTCATGCCATATGTGTTTCCATTAAATCTGTACTTGATAACTTAGCATTCTGATACTTAAAGAACTTTGAGCTAATTTGATAAAATTTCAAGCAAGAGTAATATGATGAAAAGGGAATTTTATTTAATGAGTTTATAACCTGCTAGGGGAATCTGAAAAACAAAAGTAGCTACAAGCACACACATTCAGCAGTAGTAACAAGCCAGTGTTTTCTGAAAGGGAGCAAGGATTTCTTACATGGCATTTTTCTGTTCCTGACATTCCCACTTTCAATCAGTTTAACCTACTCTGCAGATAGGCCACTTGCCTGATATACTAAATCATTCCTCAGACACAAGTTATTCTGGCTGAGCAGTTTCAGTTTGATTTTTTTCTTCCAATATGTAAAGAAGTAGAAATCAAAATTCACTGCAGAAGAATCCTTCTCTTCCCCTCAATTCAGAATTCATCTGTGATGTGGGAGGTACAGGCTACTGTCTCAGTGTGATTTAGGAAAGTGTATCTTTTTTTCTCTCTTCAGTTGTACAAACAGAAGTCTTTGGACTGAAAGTACATTATTTTGGAGACTGAACACATTGTATGAATACTCAGAACATGCTCCAGACCTTGATGTCTTTCTTGTAGCAAAACTGAACAGAGTACTTGAGTTGTGGCCTCATCAGGGCTGAGCACAGAGGGATGTTCACTTCACTGCTCCTTTTGGCAACACTATTTCTGATACAAACAAGGATGCAACAACTTCTTTTCTTTAACATAGTTCCAATAAAAGAAGAATTATACTATCTTTGTATTATCAAAGTAAAGTCAAAAAAAAAAAAAAAAAAAAAAAAAAAAAAAAAAAAAAAAGCCTAATGTACCTAATGTAAACATCTGTCTACTAAAATATTCTGTATTATTTTACCCATTTATTTTCCCACCATATTTTCATACTTCTAGACTGTGCCTTTTAAAGTTTAAACAATATTTTTATTCACTGGAAACTTTATCACTGCAATTGATTTTATGCAGAAGGTGCTGAGATACTGCACTGAAGCATAAATGCATAAAACCTTATGTAGTAATGACCTGGCCCAAAAGATAATGCAGTGTCTTGACATATTAGAAAGGACAGTGAAATTTCCTCTAGTAAAAGTAATCACGTCTTCCCAGAATTTAGAGCTCTATTTTCTCAGTGATGCTCAGTATATTAGCTAATATGAGTTACAGCACTGATTGTGTATCAAGGCAACATTATATCCCAGAGGTTCTTTCTCCATATTTTGCAGTTTTTAAAATCTGAGCTTCTGTCAAACAAAATCAAGTCTCTAGCCTTTTTGTTTTCAAAAAGCTCTTTAATTCTAGAAAACAATGTACTTATATGTTGTTTACTCTGTTCCCAGATAGGCAAGAATAACAGCTCCAACAGGGGTGAAGGTTTTCCTTATTCATCTGAATGCCTTACTGACATCAAAGCCAAGTATCAGGCATTTGAAAGATGGTATTATAATCTTGCATTTCCAGATAGAGCAATAAAAATAAAACAGAGGATGATATTATAATTCATATTTTGAGTACCAGTTTACCTTAGATGGTATATTTCATAAAACTGAATTAATATCATCCTTTTGAAAGGGGGAAGCTAATACTATTCTGTCAGTTTTCCATTGAACCATCATGTTCAATCTGTTTGTCTATGTGTACAAATACCTTAATACCACAACTGCATTAAATACAATTTTTTAAAAAAAGAAAAGGAGTTGCACATTAGGAAAACTATCAGTGGAATTAATTTCTTGACAGGAATTTGATTCACTGAAAGATTTCACTGGATTTCAATAAGCTGTAGGTCAAGCCTTAAATCTATCAGGGGTTGCTTTTTAATTGCTATTGATATCCTGTGAGGTTTTTTTGATTTTATACATGAATTATTTATTTATTTATTTATTTGCCATACGGACATGATTCAGTATTTCTTTCTTTGTCTGCTAACTGAATGCCCTACAAAGTTTGTTTTACTCCACACAACTGAATCACTACATCAGCACATGAAATAGAATTCCATCCTATTATTGTGATTCAGTAATCCCTCTTATCTCTGTTATTATTTACTTATGACAATGATTAATTGTAAGCATTTACTTTTAGTACTGTAAGTACACATAGTGAAGCATATTGAATCATTGAAAATTGTTCAGTAGTAAGTAATAATCATAGTGTAAAAACATTAGGTGCAATCAGTCTGCCTTGGGGTAGGAAGGCCTTTCAGAGGGATCTTGACAGATCAGTCTCTAGGTTAAGGCCAATGGGCTGAAGTTCAACAAGACTAAGTACTGGATCCTGGCTTTGGCCAGTACAACGCCAGGCAAACATACAGGCTTGGGAAGGAGTGGCCAGAAAACTCTGTGGTCACTGAATTGGAGAAAAAAGTGGAATTGGTGGATGGACCACTTGCTGGATAAGGAATTGGCTTGAGAGCAGCCCTGAGGAGAAGGACTTGGGAGTGCTGGTTGAAGAAAGATTCAACATGAACCAGCAGCGTGCACCTTCAGCCCAGAAAACCAACTAGTTCCTTGGTCGCATCAAAAGAAATGTGACCAGACAGTCAAGGGAAGTGATGACTGTGTGGACAATTTTACATTTGAAAGCATTTCTTTGGAAATGCCAGAAAATTTCCTGTTTGCCTCAGGAATAAAGTGTTCAGGAGTGTTTACCAGTGAAATGGCCCGAGACCAAATAACTACAGCTTGGTATGGGAAAATTTGGGAATGATTGCTTTGTGTCCTGTGAAAAACAGGGTGAGTTGGGCATCCCTGCTCCCCCTTATCTGCTGGCAAGGCCTGGAAGATGGGAACAAAGGAGTTTCTGCTGAGATCTCAGAGCCGGAAGCTGCCACTCCAAGGGGAGCTGACTCAACCTGGATTTGAACTGTCATTCCACAGACAGCTGACTCGACCACTTTGGACTTATAAATAAATAAGTTTGTACTACCACTGAAAAGTAGTCATACTCAACACAACAGCAATGCCTGACAACCCACTATTACTGAAGATCAGTGACTGAACTATGAACCACGCTGGACCCATGGTGGTGACTATCTCTCTCTTGCTTCCTACAAAGACTCCTTGCTTCTATTTCCTATCTTTTCTAACACCCTTCTCCCCTTCCCCATCTTCCTGAACTATTAGGATTTGTAATAAACTCATTGGACCAACATTTGAACCATTGTTTCTTAATCTCATGTTGGTTATACATATATCAGTGAACCTCCCTCCTATAAATTGGAGCAAGACACTCACCTGGAGTACTGCCTCCAGTTCTGGAGCCCACAACACAAGAATAACGTGGAGTTGTTGGATCAGGTCCAGAGAAGGTCCACAGAGATTATCAGAGCACCTGCCCTATGAGGACAGACTGGCAGAGCTGGGGTTTTTCAGCCTGGAGAAGAGAAGCCTCTGAGGGCACCTTATAATGGCCTTCCAGTGCCTGAAGGGGGCCTACAGGAAAGCTAAGGAGGAAGTTTTTATGAAGGAAGGTAGCAACAGGATGAGGAAAAATGGCTCTAAACTGAAAGGGCAGATTTAGACTAGATATTAGGAATAAACTCTTTACTGTGAGGGTGGTAAGACATTGGAACATGTTGCCTAGTGATGTTGTGGATACCCCCTTCCTGGAAGCATTCAAAGCCAGTCTGGATGGCATTTTGAGAAATCTGATCTAGTGGGAGGTGTCCCTGTGTATGACACAGGTGTTGGAACTAGATGATCCTAGATGGTCCCTTCCAACCCAAAGCATTCTATCATTCTATTATTCTAAATGGATTTGGGCATGTTGGTTGATGCAGGTGCTGGAATGGGCTGTCCGCAGAGATGGATGAGTCACTGTCACTGGAGGTATTTAAGATATGTTTAGATGTTGTACTAAAAGACACGGTTTAGTGATGAAATATTTGTGGTAGGTGGACGGTTGGACTGAATAATCTTGGAGGTCTTCTCCAACATGATTCTATGGTTCAAGTTCTGCACTGAGACCCTATAGAAATAAATCATAACGATCATATTTCCTGTCATACATATGTTACGTACATATCATATGCGTACTATCATACAATTTGCATAGGCATAAGCATGCATGTTAATGTTCATAGCTAATATTCACGGAGAGAATAAAGTGAAGGTTGAACTATGGCTAATAGTGGGATGCAGAAACTTCATTTAATCACTACTCATAGAAGAATTTGCAGGATCAATTTTCAAAGCTTATTAAAGAATGTTTCTGAGTAGATGCAAAACTAAGCATAGTATACAAAAGAAGGATACAAAATGTCAACATGAGACTTGTTGGGAAAATGGATACACCCAGAAGGTGTTGCAGAAGGTGCTTCATATACTTTTCTTGTAACAGTGCTACTGTTGTTTCTCAATTCAACAATGCATATATATATATATATATATTATTATTATTATTATTTTCTTCTTCTTCTTCCTTTCTATGGTTTTATACCCACATACTTTTCTTGTGGAAGCATTCAAAATTGACTGTTGATTGCTCAGGGAGTTTTCCTCTGCTGGGCCGAGATTAGAAAGAAAGAAGTTAAAGGAACAAGAAAGAAAATAGGACATGAGCTTGTGATATTTTCTTCAATAATAATAATAAAAAGATCACCTGCATACTTAGATTTTTTTCCTCATTGCTGCCAGCAGTATGCAGCAGAAATATAAGATTAATTATAATTTTACAACATCATTCATTTATTATTTAATTGATCTAGTTCTGCTCAAAGGTTTGTGTGGTGAGGTCTTTTTTATTTCATTTTCACAGAGAACAGGAGAGAAGGACTACTGTAAGTTAAAGCCAACTGAAGGACAAGTAGGGATAATTATTCAGGAATAATTATTTAGTCTGAGCCTTCAAAGAAGTACAACATTTCCCCTTATAATATGTTTTTGAGGCTGATATTTAATGGTGATCTTTCACTGATGTGTTAGATAATTCACCTTACATGTAATTCGCAGAGTACTTTTAGCTGTTTATGATTCTCTAACATTAACTCTGTACTTTAAACTCAAGATCTGCTGACCAAAACAGCCTCTATTTTGAAAAATCAGCTTCTAAAAATGTGTACTGTGTGATTTTTCTGACTCCTGGAGAGTCAGCAGGAATCTCCTGCTGTTCTTGGGCTTGTTAAAGTCACTAGTGCTCACACACCCTGAATTTTCAGGAGTATATGCATTCTATTTACAAGAAAACATTCTGATTTCAGCTGGGGTTCATTTGCTCATCAAAGTAGTATGACTATGAGCTTTATTCATTTGAAATTTTTGCCAGAAAATTCCCTTCTACTCCATAAGGACTGAATGAAGTTAATAGTAGTTTGTAAAATCCAAGCCTTTAGAAACTGATGTCAAAATTAACTGGGAAGTGTAACTGCACATAGGCATTTTGCAGAACAAAATTACACACAAAAATACTCAAAAAAAATACTCAAAACAAAGCACTTGCCTATCAGTAACTTAGCAATCCATTGCCTATCCCTAGGGAGCTGAGAGACACATAGAAAATGTGCAGTTAAGAGTGAGAGAAGCACAACAAGCGATATGAAAAACACATAACTAAATATTAGTGGTCTGATTTTCTTCAAGTGCATCTTGTCTGCAGTGTGACAAGGTTGTTTCTGTAGCATAGCTGATGTGTGGAGAAAGTTTCAAAATATTTGAATGCACAGAGATTTGAAGCATATACAATTAAAGTTAGAGTTGAATCATTTAGTAGTTATACTAGTGAGAGAGAAAATTAAATTCATAGCTAAGCATATGAGTCTCTTTAGTTTCTTCAAACTAACCCTTGGATTCTGATATGAATTAGTGATTTCTTACACTGTTGTTTACTGCCTTTTCCAAAACACAAAGCAGAGCCTTTTTACGCCTTACAATGTTTGGGCTTGAAGAGCTATGGAAATGTAAAATAATATATAGAGAGAGGTGTAGGCATAGTTGTACCAATTTTGTTCTCCCAAGCATATCTATTAAGCATAGTGAACCTATCAGTGAATATTTTATTATGTTCTCAAGGGCAAACAACACCACATGTGATTTAAAAACTGGAAGAGAGAAAGGCATTGAAGTATTGAATTCAATTATAAAATGATATATTTTTTTTCCTTTTGTTTAAGTGCTTCATTTTCAACAATCATTCCTGGAATGAACAATTTTGAATAATCAAAATGTCAACAGGTCAAAGAATTTTGATAAGCTGAGTAGACCATGCAATCTTGGTAAGAAACAGCAGATGAAGAAGCATTAGTTTGGGGTGGGACACAACTGCCTTTTATCTGTACAAAGGTCTTACGTTTGAAATTGCTATAGTTTTTGTGACATTTTGTCCTTGTCTAAGAATGTAATATAGATGAACTGTATGTTAGTATGCTGCACACAAAGGATGTTTTACTGGAAATGAATATTCTTTAAAGTAGTGTGAATATGGTCATCAGCAGGTAATAAAAAAGTGTTATGT
This sequence comes from Excalfactoria chinensis, assembly GCF_039878825.1. Lineage (NCBI taxonomy): Eukaryota > Metazoa > Chordata > Aves > Galliformes > Phasianidae > Excalfactoria > Excalfactoria chinensis. Next base: position 17,926,730 of record NC_092828.1, on the reverse strand, counting down.
AGTACCTCTTATAGAAAAAAAACTTTTCTGCTCCCTTCCAGAAGGACTGTTCCGTAGCTATTTAAAAGCACAGAAAATGCTGTCTTATGAAGCCAAGAAATATTTTATTATTTTGCATTTATCTTTTCTGGGTACAGTCATTACAACTGCTGAAACAATAAAGTAGTTTAAGGTTTTGGAAATGAATGGGAGTATTTGAAATTAAATAAAATTAAGAACTTCTTAAAGGTAGGGTGACTGAGAGGTAGAAATAAATTGAGTCACTGAGTCGTTATGAACAACAAAACTTGAATAAAACTGAAAAAGTTAAGAAATAAGTAGTAGAAGTTAAGGTGGACACAAAATCCACAAGAACTGTAGAGATCCATTCAGTTTCACTGATTATGAGTCCAGTGAATACTTCTTTTGATCATATCCTTTTGTGAAAATCACATATGTAAACCCATATGATTTAATGAGGGTAGTACTTTACAAAGACCAGTACTTTGCAGTGTTTTAAGTGAAACATAATGGGTAGTACTACATTTGGGAAACTGGGTTGGAGGAATGCACATATTTCTCAGCAAATATTTATCTGCAGTTTGTAGATAGCAGTGTTTAATGGCAAACATAATTTACCATTTAAAGTTTTACTTTCAAAATTTTGGAAACCACACTTACAGTTTGAGCTTCATACCTGTGTGGTGGAAAGAAATTTTTGCTTGTTCATATTTGAGTATATAAAAGCATCTGCTTGTTCATGTGTGAGTACTTGCCCAGGGAGGTGGCGAAGTCACTGACCCTGGAGGTGTTAAGGGAATGTTTGGACATTTTGTTGAGGGACGTAGTTTAGTGAGAGCTATTGGTGAAAGGTGGATGGTTGGATTGGCTGATCTTGTAGGTCTTTTCCAACCCTGGTTATTCTAGGATGCTATGAAAGTGTTGTGGTTTAACCTAGCAGCCATATCAGCACTGCACAGCCACCAATCTACTAAGAAATAAAAAAAAAAAACACAGGTGTGGCACAACACTATTGCTCAACACTAGCTAACAGATGACCAGACAGTCCCTGAGCAATGGATGTCCCTCACTCAACTTCCCACAGGTTTTGTTGATCAGTAACATTGTGGAGTATGCTTTAGATATTTTCAGTCAGTTAGCTCTGATCCCACCCAGGTTCCTCTGCACTCCCAGCCTCCTAGCTGGCAGGACAGCTTGAGAAGCCCAAAGTATAAGCACTGCTGATTAGCAACACAAACATCAATAAAATCAACATTATTTTCATAGTAAATCCAAAACACTGTACCAAAACAGGTTCTCTGAAGAAAATTAATAATATCCCAGATGAAACCAGGAAAGAAAGCAACAGTATGGTGTGGGTTTTTTTTGTTGTTGTTGTTGGGTTTTTTTTGTTTTTGTTTTGTTTTGTTTGTTTGTTTGTTTGTTTCTGTGTTTATAAGCAGTTCTCATCACCAATTTTAAAGCACAATTACCCAGGACAAAATGCTTGTGAATTTAACAACATGCCATATTAGTCCTGCCTTCATGTTGTCATATGCTCAGATAAGAAAAATATCAAGCATTTAATTCCCCTTTTTTGACTGCTAAGGTACAATACCAAAGCATGTAATGTGAATAGGAGAAAGTTGAGGAGTGTTGAGAATCTCTGACAATAGTTCAGTAAGAAATCCATACTTTCTGTTGACAAAATTTACCTTGGGAAACAAACAAACAAACAAACAAAACCAATAGATTGTATTCCTGCTGATGTCTCAGGAGGGAAACTGGGAGCTAAATCTTGACTTATCAAAACATGAGGAAGATAGTTACTGTGACAATTTTAATTGAGGTTAATAAATACATAATTCTACATAATTTCTTGGGGGAAAAAAATAATAATTGAAAAGATTCTATCCAGTCTCACTGGCTTTAATTCACATTCCTTTTTCATTGTTAAGCATCTTTAATTCAATTACATTTAGGTCAACTATATGTCTGATATGTCTGATATACAACTGTTAAATGCATGCTATTCAAGCTGTAAATTGTGCAGTTATTCTTGCATATGCAGTGGTATTTCAGAAGGTGAGCTCTGAATATGGACTTACATAAAGCACTCATATTTGGTTTCCATTACATATATATGCAGGTATATAGATAAAATTTTGTTCTTTAAAAAAGGAGAGTAAAAGTATTTTGAAAAGTTACATTGAAAGCAAAAACACACTGCAAAAAATTGACTGTGGTAAAGGTGAAATCATTGATTTTATATATGATCGGCAGATTGCTGTATCACGACTTGCTACAGTGCAAGAAGCTCCATCAGGAAGGGGACATGAAAGGTTGTTAGAAAATCTGTACAGAATTTAGATTAGCTACTTTAGTGTACTTATATAAGTTTTAATATCTTCCTTAATAATAAAATTCATTTATATCCCTGCCGTCAGGTTATTGGTCTCTTGGCCTCTTCAAGGAAGTAATTGAGCACCTGTAGGGGGACAATGGGAATTGAGGAGTTCTGATTAGTTTTCTCTAGTTATAAATTATTTATCACCTCATTCCATTTTCCTCTTACACCTTCTGGAACGTTTTCACAGTCATGTTGCATGATAAGAAAGTGAACATCAGGATTCTATTTGCTATGGTTCACCCTCATGAGCCATTTAGCATTTCGTAATTCCAGAGAAAAAAACAGTGGAAATGAAGTGAGTGTTTTATAGATGTTTTCTGTTATAGATTTTTTTTTTTTTTTTTTCAGGGTAATGACTGACTCATTTAAAGATGGGTATATTGGCTAACAAATCCTAACCTGTGCTGTTAGAAGGGACACCTACTGCTGAAAGAGCAAATAATTTCCCTACTTCCAAAATACATACATTATAAAATCTGTATAAAATCTGTATATCTATTCATGTTGAATAGGAACAGCACATTTTAATACAGTTTAATATATTTAAAGCATATTTCTGAATATTCCATTTTGGAAAATTGCTTTCTTAGAGTGGATTGCTATTAAATGGTGATCTGTAAACTTCTGTGATTTTTCACATCTGCTTCCTTCCTTTGAACTTAATGAAATAGACTGCAGATTCTTTGCAGTTTCTTCACCATGTGTGGGTGAGACAAGATGGTGATAGGCCCCTTAAAAACTGTGACTACATAGTCAGATCTTTCATTTCTCTAAAAATTAAATATTTTTTAATAGTTGTCTCAAGTCCATCAGTTTGTACTAGGAGCTTTATTCTTCTGCCTCATTGACCACCCATTTGTCATATAACACTTAATAGCATAACATTCATTGTCATTTATTTGGGGATGCATACAAGAATATCTATAGAGAATAGAACATGTATAATCAAGAACTTGTTAGTTGGAAAACACTTAGAATGGGAAAGATGCAGCTGTAATAATTGAGCACAGCATGGTTGTTATTTGTCAGTGTGACTACAGGAAAGGCAAATACTCTAGTGTTTATGAACAGTATTGTGTTCTCATAACAAAGCTCATAACTGAATATTATATATGGTTCTAAGAGTCCGTGTTGTAAAAAATTGAATTCAAGTGCAATCAAGTTTTATAAGAGCTAATAAAGAATCATCCAAATCAAGGTCTACTTTTCAGAAAAGCTTGACCTGACCATTCCATCTCCAAGTTCTGCAGCAGCCTTGTAATGTGAAAAAGGTACCTGACTCCCTTCACCTGTAAGTTACAAGATGTGAAATGGAGTTTTGCTGTAGCAGACTACTAGATATGATGTCCCAGAGAGTTCCTTCTTAGTTTATTCATTTAGCATTATTCTTATCAATTATAGCATTTCTGGATGCTCCTAGGTTCCTTGTGTAAGTGCATGCCTACTGGGTTCAGTCCCTCCATATATTACCTGGAAAAGGTGCCTGATTCCTTACCAGGCACAGACCTTAGAGGGCCAATCTAGTTGTTGTCTCATGTTGTGTTAGTAGTTAACTGAAATTTTGCATGTTGTGATGCCAGCTATAAAGTCTGTAATGACCTTAATAACTACACAAGGCTATGGCACATGTCTCATATAGCAATCACTGCTGTATTTTAAATGTGACAGAAACTCCTGAGAGATTAAAGTTTCATCTAGAGAGCCTGTGAATGATAGCATGTGTTCCACAACTTCTGAAGAAACAGTGCCTCCCTGAGGCCATGCACACATCTTTATTGTTGTTCACCACAACAATTGCAAGAGGTGGTAGCACTGAACAGTACACCTTGACATCCAGTTGGAATATTAGGACTAATCAACATGATTTGACACTTTCTTTTTTTCCCCTGTACTATAAAATTAAGTGGAACAATGCTGGGCCTCTTCCATAACTTCAACAATGATATGTGTATATGAAAAATATCTTCCTGTGGTCACCAAATACAGTTTTATGTAAGAAACTGGGAGGAAAGTACTGCTAATGAGTGATACATTCCATAATCTGATCACTAGAAACAAGGAAACAAATTGAATTATTCTACAGTTAATTTAATTTGCCAGAACACATTAATCATGTAGGACCAATACTGTTCTCATGCTAGTGAATTCAGCTTCTGCTGGTACAATGGAGATTGAGAGCAAATGACAAAGGACAAAATTAAGATCCTAATTTGGATAACTCCTGAAGCTGAGAAATTGTTTGACTATCCATTTCTTTACAGAGCTCTATAAGAAAGAATAATATTTTTGGTGAAGCAGGTAAGAAATCTTTTCATTTGTTTTGCAGAAAGAATACATATATAGTTTAAAACATCAAAAAGTAGCTTTTTAGAACAAAAATTGCAGGTCAGATCTTCAGTTAATGCACAGTTAATACAATTAATACAGTCCCAGTGAATTCCAGGTAGGTAAAATCTGACATATATATATATATATACACACACACATACATTATATATATATATTATAAGGCTACTTAAATATATATATATTTAAATAATAATAAATAAATAAATATATTTAAGTAGTCTTATTTTCCACTGCATCAAATTCAAGTTTATGATCTAATAATAATCCAGTAAGGCTACCGTAAATTCTGAGAATAAAGGAGATCCATATAATATTCAAAGAACAAGCCAGCAGCTGCTAGTTTTAAGAAATGACTCTTTCTGCCATTAATATGTCAAAAAGTATGATTCCTTTTTGTAGCTTGGATTCATTAAATTCACTTGGAAAGAAGGAAGAGTATTGTGCTGAATAATGAAAGTTTTAATTAAGGAATATTATATTTGCTGTGAAAACTCAGTCTGAAGTCTGAAATGATAAAATCATTATCTGTATATAAATATTAAAGTTTTACTTACAGTGTTTTCAAAATTCTAGTCCTGATTCTGATAATAAGGCTGACCACACTATACATATGGAATTGACTGACAGTTGAGAAATGTTATTGTAAGATAAATTCCATAAGGCTTTTGTTATTTTTGTTTTCATTTATTTTTGGAGGCAATTAAACACTATGGAAGTTCTGAGAATAAAGGGCAGTAGACTTGTATACCCAGCAAGGTTCAAAATAAATCATGTAAATTCACTGATTTATAAAAATAAATATGTAATTAGATTCTATTTTTTTCAGTTGTTTTTTGTTTGTTGTTTTTTTTTTTTTCCTCGGTGATGGTAACTGAGCCTCATTAGTCCAAAAACACCAACAGCAGCAACAAGCAATCTCTTTTTTTTGTTTGTTTGTTTCTCTTTTTGTCTTTATTTTTAAAGAAAGCAGCTAACAAAGAACATGCATGTACTTTTTAGTCTTATCTGAACCTGACTGCCTCTGTTACTGCAATAATTTTCTTCAAGAAACTGAGTGTAAATCAAACTGTATGGAACACCCTGACAAAATATAAGCACTTCTGTTCTGAAAACAACAACAACAAATTATAAACATGAAATATGAACATAATAGTTTGTTATATACTGAAATTCAATAACATACATTGTATTCACAAACAAGAACTGAGCCTCTATTATGGCTGTATGATTATATGGTGATTAATTAAATTTGATTGGAAATTGGACAACATTCCAGTCTCCTGTAAATGATGTCCAACTTACATCTGCACATAAAACTTTTCCTTCCTTACATTCAAAGGCAGCAATTTCTAACAATATTTTTAAGACAACTGCTGATTTTTTTCTTTTTTCCTTATTTCCCACCTGCCCCCACACAGAACAAAACAAAACAAAACTATTGCTCTGATGTATATTTTTGTTGTGGTGGTGGGTAGAGTGTGTTGTTTTGTTTGTTTTTTATTCTAACACATTAGTTCAACCACTGAATTGTAAAGTCAACAGTTTCAAGCCATTTCCATCTCATACTGAAATGAGAATACTGCAAAGACTCTCATCACTGGAGAAAATGATGAAGATCTGATTCACCTGTCAATTAATTTCAAATGTAATGTTACTGTATAATACAGGGATGTGCTGCTATTTTTTAAATAGTGTATTAACAAATGATGTTAGTGAATTCAAGGTTTACATACGATTCAAACTATATATAAAGATGAGAATCTGGATCTAAAATTCATTTTCTGGTTGTCTTATGTTCAAGGACTGCTTCAATACTAATGCCTTTTATTTTCTGATTTTGGTCCATGTTGTTATAAGTGGATGTTGGTAGTATGGCAATAGAGGCTGAACCTTTCCACAAGTATTCCATTACTTTGAGTTGTTATGCGACAAATGGCAGCAGAGGGGTAATTTGACAAATCAACATCACAGAAATGTGAATGAAGCAAAGGTGTGCCACTGAATTCCCTTGTTGTCATTGTTTTATGTTTTTTTTTTGTTTTTTTTTTTATTGGTGTTCCACATTATAACATCATGTAAAGCACTGGGAGTTAAAGAGTTAATGCTCCAGTTCCATGGACTGACAATTTTCTGGGTACCTGGTTCTCAGAAGAGAAGAACTACAAACCCCAGAGGATTTACATTCAGAGAGAAAGATAAATTCCTTGCAAGTCACAAGACTAGCTCTCTTCTGCTGCCCTGGCAGTGTGTGTGTGTTCCTTAGCTATCTTGCCTTTAGTTTCAGAGCAAGGCCTTCAGTTTCAGACACTCTCCCTCATTTTATTTGATTTATTAACCTCAATTCCAATGATAGTCTATTGTATTGTGTTACATTGCATTCCAATATCATGTTTAGTAAATTAACTTCCTTCCTCAGATTGTTGTTGCTGCTCTGTTTTTAGTCCCATCTCTCATCTCACTACCCTTTTCCCCCTTTTCCTTTTCCGGGGTGTGGGTCTGTAAGTACCCTGCCCTATTAGTCACAGGACCACCCTGAATCAGCCCGTAAACCATCAACACCACCCCCCCTCCTGCCCTGGGCCTGCTGTCCCCCTGTCCCAGGTATAGATAGATCTAGAGATAGCCCCATGACATCTGTGGGTAAAAAAAATTGCTTCCACTGACATTCACCAATGTTTGCTGAACAAACAAAGTTTGCTGAGGGGAAATGGCCTCAAGTTGCGCCAGGGCAAGTTTAGGTTGGATATTAGAAAGAACTTCTTTACAGAAAGGGTGGTTAGGTACTGGAATGGGCTCCCCAAGGAGGTGGTTGAATCGCCATCCCTGGATGTGTTTAAGAGCCGCTTGGATGTGGTACTCAGGGATATGATTTAGCAGAGGTTTGTTGTGTGGTATTGTTTTGTGGTTGTTTTTTAAGAGATAGGCTACTGGTTAGGCTGCGGTTGGACTTGATGATCTTCAAGGTCTTTTCCAACCTGAGTAATTCTATGATTCTATGATTCTATGATTTATGGTGGATGGATGTCAGTGCAATGAGATGGTGGTGCATTTCAGCAATGGTGACAGTGACTTGAAAGACAAGACACTTTCCAGAAAATCATGTGGATTTTTATGAACACAGCATTCAGGCTCCTGCTCATTCCTGGTGAAAGTGCATAGCTGGTGAAAATGCATAGCTAATGATGGAGATTAGGTAGAAAAACAGTCCTTTATTGCTGAGAATCAACTTGTGTCATTGTGCTCTTTGTATCTGTTGTAATTTCCATGGAATTAAGTAGGAGGCATTACTTTTAGAGCAACCTAGTATATATTTCCTATTCATTCTTCTAGTCTGCTGTATTTCAGATAACAGGCACAGACAAAATTAAATTCATTATTCTGAGTTTCATTGCACAGACCGTAATTCTGAAAATTCTATTTTTTCAAAAGGTTTGAGCCAGAGAATTACTTCCAGTATGACACACAGTAGCAAATGCTCTATGCTAATACTCTCAGCTACCACCCTCTGCTACCCCATGAAGAATTTATAGTCTCAGGCTATGCTATTAGTGAGACTGATATATAAAACAAATGAAATACAAACAACAATAAAACTTTGTTATGGTTTCATTCTCCTTCACGAAATAACAAATTAAGCAGCATTTAAAAATCTGATACCTTTCTGTGTCCTCAGAGAGTCGATGAATCAAATCACTACAGAAACATTATACATATCATATAACAGTATCATATTTTAATTAACATGGAGTAAAGCAACACTTCATAAAAACCAAAAACATAATTTCCCTCACAGGTTACTATAAAAAATATTTTTCAAAGAAATTACCTAATTGCAACAGCTATGAAAGTAATGGCAATAGTTCACCATAAAAAACAGGGTAGCTTCTAATATATTGTTAGAGTACAATACTCTCCTTTATTGACTCACTGGCAGATTATCTTTTCTTTTTATTTCATGATCAATTGTTTTTTTCCTATGATCTTAACTAAGGTGTGACTAAGATTATTTTGACCATAGTTTTGATTGTGAATTAATACATTATTTTGAATTGGTTCAAATTCAATTATCAAAGAATTTTAAAAAGCAAAGGAGATGAGAGGAAAGAGAAAGGAAGATAAAAAATTTAATGGCTTACGTAAAATAAGTTTTTCCAGATTACACTATGTTTAGAAGACTAGCCCACTTCCTGAACAGGAATTATTATCCACATAGAAATTGGAGAACACTGTATTGTGTCACTGACTAAAATGCAGAAACCTGTGGTATACAGACGTGTACTTGGAATACTGGATGAATTAAGTTTCTTCTGATCCTTAATTCTATGAAGGTTTTTGCTTAATGACAAAACACAAAATCTCAGGTCCCATCAAGTACAAATTTTAAGTGCTCAACTGAGCATCCACTGAGATGAGCGATGCTTCATTTCCACAGTTTGGAAAACTTTTTATTTCCTATCTTGTATCTTTTGTCAGGTTATGGTTTTCCTGGACACATCTAGCTTTGCCCTCATTAGATGCTAAAAAATAAATAATCATAGAATCATAAATATCCTGGGTTTGAAGGGGATCGTCACATCCACCTCCTGGGTCCACACAGGACTACACAGAAATCAAAGTATATTACTTTGATTGTTATTTTATGTGAAATACACAACTTTGGAATTAAGAGAAAGGGAGCAGAAGAAGCACGGTTTAAGACTTAAGATTTCTTGGCTTGTGTGGACAAAATCTCTTGAGCTTTCTATAATGATGAAGTGGGAAGATTAAACATATGTTTGTACTTGCTACCATACTTGTTTGCATATGCTGTCTTCTAGATGATCATATGGTCCTTTTACCTTTTGGCAAAATGACATATTCCTAAGAAATACTACAATGTGATCAAAGTTTGTAAAATGTAATTTTCCTATATTATGCTTTCTTCATCTGTTTATTGGCTGGAACCGTGAAAACTACAAATTTTTACTTAAATGCATTACAATATGATGTTCAGTGAATTCAAGTCAAGCATGTTCATATGTACAAAAGACAGAGGATTCTTTGTAACCACATCTTGTCTCTGAAATCTAGAATAATCAGCCTAAGAAACCCTTTGGAGCTGGTTTTGGTCCTTGGCTTTTGTAGGAGTATCTCTCACCAAATACTACTGACTTCAAACCAAAGAAATGGAGGGAATGCTCAAAGGACCAAAGATAACTAGCAACTAGACTGGTATAATGCGAGCTTCAGCATGGAATACAGGAAAATGAATCTCTCTGGAAGAAATATGTGACATGTTCGCTGGTTATTCATTGTTTTAAAAATAAATTAAATAGTTATTTTCATAACTCGCACTCAGCATATTGCATTCAGCTTGACACTGAGTACTATGTTTGTCAGATACAAAGCACAATTTATACATTTGTGTTTCAATTTGATTTACTTTTGTGTATAGAAGCCCATTAAAATAGCCTTTCTGAGAAAGCCCTGTGTGTTTCTTATATGTTATTATGCCTGCTCTGAAAAACTGCAATTGCACTGGATCGTAAAACAATTCTACTGAGAATGTAAGGAAAAAATGCAATAGATGCATTTTCTTTTTTCCCCTATAGCTGTATTTGTCAGTGGAATAGAACCATGATGTAATGATTGCAGTGACTCAGACCAAAGATTCATCTAGCCCACACTCTGCCACTTGGGGGACCACCTGATGCCCTCTCATTTTAGAAAGGAAGAGCCATTCACATCTATTTATGTCTAACCTTTCAGGGTATTACAGAAATCTGTTGCGTCTACTCTTTGCTTCTACTCAGAATCATGGAATCACAGCACATCCCAAGTTGGATGGAACCCACAGGGATCATCAGATTCAAATCCTGACTCCACACAAGACCACCCAAAATCCAAACTCTATGTCTGAGGGCATTGTCCAAGCTTTCTTGAACTCCCGGTGTCCTGGGAAGTCTGTTGAATGCTCTCCACTCTCTGATGACAAACCCTTTTTTAACATCAAGCTTGGCCCTCTCCTGACACAGTATTATGCAGTCCCATCAGGTCCTGACATAGCCACCAGAGAGCAGAGATCAGTGTGGCCCCTCCACACCCCTAATAAGGAAGCTGTGGGCCACAATGAAGCAGCCCCCACAGCCTTCTCTAAGCCAAGAAATCTGTTATCTCAATCTCGATATCAGAAGCAAAGGTTTTCTTAGATACTTTTTCCTCTGTGCATGTTGTTCCACACTTATCTTTACGATCTTTTTTTCAGTCTTTTTTTTTTTTTTAGTTATGTTAGTTTTTTTAGTTGTTGTTTTGAGCTTTGCACAATAATTAGGTTTAACAGATGTAATTTTACAGATGCAATTTTACTTTCCATTTTATTTTCTATTCTACTACTATTTCATTGTTGCTCAGACTTGGTGAAGTATTCATATCCAGTAAATGCAATCAGTTCAGTACGGTCAATGGAAAAAGACTATTTCAGAAATGACTGAGATCAGGAGCCTGAATATGTTGCCTGTTTTCTTGCCAATATGATTGCTTAAGACACAGACCAGCTTAATAGTAGTGTTGCCTGAGGCAATCCTATTTTTAAGGAGTGATAATTTAAAAAAACAGAGTCTTGCTGAAATGGAATCCTATTGAACAAAAGAGAAGTGGTGCCCCAGACACTTAATTAATTGATTTTGAACATGTAGATGTTAGTCTAGATCTTGTTATTAATCTGTAGGTTTGCTGGTGTATGAACACTAGGAAGCAGAACAAGTCAAAGAACTGTAGCTTTCCCTTTATCATATCCAACTAAAGAACTGACTTTTTAGGTAATGTGAGGCGAGAGCGTTGTTCTGTGGAGAGTTTTCTAGCCCATATTATGGCTGGATCAAGTTCACTGTGAACGGTGATGTCAGTTTGTTACATTTGTCTTGTAACTGCCAAACAACTTCCTTTACTGAGAAAAACAAGGGATACAGATACACTGAAATCTACTCTTTCTTTCTCTAAATAAAAAATAATCAGTTGTCTCAGCTAAGCAGTAAATAAAGTATAAAACAAAACTGTAAATGTTCATCATAGGATGGTTTAAAATCTATCTAGCCTTTGGTGCCAATAATAATAGGAATCAATATGCTAAAGTAGCTGGCCATGAGGCTCTTGCTCTTTTATCAAGGTTGAAAATCCTTAATATGACATTGTTGATTATGGAGGATGCAGTTAAATCATCTCCTTTGCTCTCCATTTTCATTTTTTAAAATTAAAATTGCTATGATATAAAAAAATGAAGAAACAAATCTGAAATAAAAGTCATCCTCTGAGGAAGATGCTGATTTAAAAGAGCAGTGTCAATAAACAAGTCAGAACTCCATTACTGGGGTGGGGCAGCATGAAGCAAAATTATATGTGCTCTGTTTTAGCTATCAGACTAAATATTTAAATGCATTAGACCAGAACAGATAGTGATGGATGGACATCCTCACACCTGCACATAATAATTTTGAAAAGGACAGTGAAACAAATAATTTATTTAGTGATAATTCACTATGTAGATCTTTCTTAGGGGAAGAAAATCATGGCTCTGCCATGTACAATTGCTACAGTTCTAATTAGATGATTGCTATATAATTATGATGCAAGCACAGTGGTTTTTTACGCCCTGTAAAATGTAAATGTGAAATGACACCCTAAAAAATCCCACAAAACTGATTCTATGACAAAGAAGTATTTTGCTAATAATTAGGAGCATTATTACTCTGCTGACTTTCATGACTTCCTCATGCTTGGCTTATATATACCTTTTCTGTTTTCAAAGCATTTTTATCAGTAGCAAAAGTCTTGATAAACCTGTGGAAGATAGAAGACAAATACACGGTCTCTTTAAAAATATTTTTCCTAAGGTCAACTACACTTAGAACTGAATGTGCATTCTGTTTCCCATTATACTGGCTGTGTAATAATTCAGAGTAAATAATAATGTATTATGCTGTAAGTCCATAACCTCAGAAAATAAGAGCCCAGTTGGTACTTGACTTACAAGAGCAAAACAAGCTTACAGAACACAGGTCTGTGTTGTTTGGCAAGTAGTCAATAAAACTGTACCTTATGACTTTCTTTCCTAAAGGTTCTAATCAAAACAATTTATTTCAGGCATGTAAACTCTGCTTTTCAGACTGCAGCTATTGTCAGTGTACGGCATCAGCATCTGCAGTAGCTGCAACCATGTTAAACCGAGTCCCAGAGCTCCCCCATCTGTCTCAATAAAAGATAGATTTCCTGCTAGATCAATGTAACTTGTCAGCTACAAAATAAAAGATGTGGCTTTTTTCCAGATTTTAGTAGCCTTTATAATAACTTTTTCAGTAACAGAAATCTTTTCCAAGTACTGCATTTCAGAGATCTATAGAAAGAAAAATAATTAAAAATATCATTTTGTACGAGTAAACTGTGATATGAAAGGAATGCAGATTAAAAGCCTAGCTATACATAATGAAATTGGACAGAAAAATGTAGGCAAATATTTAGCAAATTAGAAATCTTTACAATGAATGCAAGCAGCCATGGGGAATTGATTTTTATTGCTAAACTGCTCCTGATATATCTCTAAACTATGTTTATTTAGGGCTGAAATAGTGTATAAAAATGTATAGGCCAATTTTCCTGAAGATTACAGACATTTTATTTGAATGTAACTGAATATTTTTCACACTGGCAATAAGACTTAACTGGCATATATTCTAAATCCACAGATCACTATGGTTACACTTTGTTGGAGCCCTGGTAAATTCTGCAACTGAATGCCAGCCTAAGAATTAAGATTAAAAGAATTTTGTGTTTTTTGTTGTTGTTTTTTTGCTTTTTTGTTTGTTTGCTTGTTTGTTTTAAATATCCCCTATGGGAAACATATTCAAAGAAAATAAGGAGTCTTGTCTCTTATTTTAGACTCCTGATGTGTAAACACAGTGGGTGCCCACCTGCCCTGTCACACTGTCAAGTTTCAGAGAATATTATTACTCTCTAAATGAGCTCAGTTCTGATTTCTCCCAGATGAACAGCAATATCTTTCAGGTTGGATAACTTCTCTTGGAGATTAAAGGAAAAAACAAAGTGATATTTATAGTACTTATGGACGAGTAGGTAGACTACGGCTTGTTTTCTAACACCAACTCTCTCAGATTATCTTCTGACTCATAACAGATGCCCTTCCATCAGGGCTTACTTCACTTTTAGAGGTGTAGCCTGAAAAATAAAATAGCCTCAGTTCCCTTTCATATTGACTGACCTTTTCCAGCTAATCTCCTGCTAAGGAATAAACAAGAACCTTAATATTGTTGGACAATCCAGTTTCTCCAGCTGGAGAAACAATTTTGGGCTGTCAGCGGGAACACAGAAGCTCTGAGAATTTTTTTTTAAATAGTTGAACAGTTAGGTGATTGTTCTAAAGGTAAGATTGCTAACCAAATTCTTCAGGATTTTGATGTTTTGTGAATTGTTAGGGATACAGATGGCAATTAGGCTTTAGCACATATGGAAAGGTTTTCAGGATCTGTGTTATAGATAGTATTTGACTGATATTTTTGATAGTAGTATGATTCAGGAGAGTAGAGAAAATAACCTTGCATCTGGCCTTCTGACATAACTGCTACCACTAGCCACAGATCTTGTTTTCTTCAATTGAACATCAACATTATTCTCCTACCAGGATGAACTGATATACCACACTAGCCTGTTCTGTGAGTCTTGGACTGCCCAGCTTGTTAGAAATTACAAGAACTAATAATGACTATTGCAGAAGAAATCTTTCTGAAAGGAAGAATCAATTTGCCTCCTACTTCACCCCTTCTAACTGTACATTTATTTTCATTTAAAATTTTACTTTAGAGTACATATTTCAGCAAGGGAAGCAGAAAAGCAGCTGTAGAACTTCTTTCAGGAGGAACCACATATGTAGTTCTTTAATATTTTTATTGAAAACATGTTTTATTCATTCTTCCATTCTGAATGAAATCATAAATTCATTTCAAAAAGTGCAAGGTTAATTGTTGAGGGCATAATAATACTGTGTCCTTACTATTAAAGCTTGTTTGAAACTTTCAGTATTAATAGGTTTAACACATACATGCTGCCTCATGAATCAACCTTAAAAAAGCCATAGCTATTTTATTTCTAATTTATCAAGCAATTTCACTACCTGCAAATTAGTGAAAGGTATTTACTCCCATAAGCGTATAAATCTGTGTTAGAGAGGCTGTAGGGGAAATGCAAGTCACTGCTTGAAGAAGTGATTGAATACATGGTAGGAAATTAGGGCTAACCCCGGGGAGCTCAGGTGCATGTAATGCACCTCAGTGACAGGAATGGGTGGAGCCAGGATCCACCCCTTACCAGATCTCATTTAAGAGTTGGCAGGGGAAGCTGGAGACTCTTGCACAACTGAGGTCTTCTGAAGGTAAGCAGCTGCTTTCTTTCTTTCATTTATTTATTTATTTATTTATTTTTTCTCTCCCCTCTCTTCTCCCCTGCTTAATGCTGCTGTGTTTGAATGAATCCTCACTTGCTGCAGCCTGAGATCTTGCTGCTCTGCTGTCATTGTTGAGCTTTCCATTGTGTTACAGAGGCAGTCTCCAGTATGGAGTTATTAGGATTTCACTGGTGAAGTGTCCAAATGAATCTACTCTTATCTGTTGTTTTATATTGCTATTTCTGTATACGCAAACATAGAAATGCCAGATTATGGCTAAGTATTTGTTTTCCAACAAGTCTGAACTTTAGACTTCATCTTTTTTGCTGGCTTTTTCTTTAGTAGTTGCTGTTTATCTCATATAATGTGAGTAAGCAGCATGTGCATCATGTGCAGCACAGGTCTGATGGGGGGATATTTTAATTATCATTTTAATTTCACTATAATAAAATGATCAAGCATACAAACCCTTGTGTTTTCTTGTGCTCTGTAATTGGGGAAATAAGGAACAAATACAGTTGTTCCTCAGAATTTTACCTTCAGCTGAGGCAGATATTATTGTGTCAGAAAAACATAGTATAATTTAAGTTTGAATGGGCCACTAGAGGTTGTTTAGTCCAAAACTCAGTTTGAAATGAATCATGTCTTTGCTCTCCTAGAGAGGACTGATATCAGTGATACAGCAATTATAAAATGATATGATTTATGATATGCAAGCAATAAAAATTTGAGGTACATTCTTATTTAAGTCAGAGAATCAATATTACTTCCTACTTAACCTCCAAAGAGATGCCAGTAGATAAAGTTTCTGCCAATTGTGGGAGCGTATTTTCTGAAAACTTTGGGAACTTATTAAAATTCTTTTTTTTTTTTTTTAAACTTTTCTTGATCAGTTAGGCTAATCTTTTGGATACTTAAGAAATCTAAGATAAAGGCAAAGAACTGATTATGTTGTATCTTCTCTAAATCAGGTCAGATAATAGTGATAAGAGCTCAGTTTGAGGAGTGAGCAAGTAAGTAGAAGTCTGGGTGAGGAGGTCCGAGATATGGTTTAGTGTTTTGCTGTAGCTACAGTAATAGGAGGACGGTTGGACTAGATGATCTTGTAGGCTCCTTCCAACCTTGTGATTCTATGATAATATTAATTCTTTCCAATACTTCTGTAAGTTGTGTGGTGATTTTAACCATAATGCATTTAGCAAGATAATAATGGAAGTGTTGTGGACTCTATAAAGAATCTGACTGGTGCTTTAATGGGTTATCTCCAAATTGGTAACCAGTGAGCTCTGATAGAAACAAGTTTCTAGTATAAAACAATTGGAAGTGAGTACATTAATGTTTACGATGAATTTATACCAAAAGGCTATTTCATACTAACTGGTATTTCATACTAACCTAAGCATCCACTACCAACTGCAGACCCAATAGTTTTACTCCTGGGAATTCTGTTTTTCAGCTGAATTTCACCTGAAGGAAGTGTTTGCATACTCCACTATTCATTCAACTACTACAGTAACTTCTACATTTCAAGCTGACATTATGGTTGCTCTCAGTCAGAATGGCTGCAGCAGCTTTTAATAAAGTAGCTAAGTTGCTAAAACAGAGCATAATTAAAGCTGAGGTATTTTCTTATATATCCTTTAAGGATACATATCCTCAAGTTTTTTTTTTTGTTTTTTGTTTTTTTTTTTTTCTTTGTTAGGAGAACAAGAGAACAGAACTACCTATCATAGCTGAGACAGACACTAAAACAGCAGAAACACTTCCCCCCCCCCCATCAGGGATTCATTTTTCATTAGTTTATTGATTCTCTGTTACTCTCCTTGGTGTTTTGGATTCCGATCTGAGTTATCTATTTCCTTTATCCTTATTTAGGAACACTGGGTAAGACTGCATTGAAGACCACTGGCGGGCGTATTGATGTTCATTATTACAGTACTGAAGTTCTTTTTGCTGAATCAAGTCTATCTTTCATTCCTAAGTACAAAACTTAGAAATTCAAGGAAACAGAATCCCAAACGTCTGATCTATTTAGACTCTTATTTTTTCTTTTGCTAAAGGCACTACAAAACACTATTTTCTACCTTTTTTTTTTTTTTTTTTTTTTTTTCCCAGAAAAGACACAGTAAGAGTACATTATGTAGTGGAGAGTCAGCAGAAAAGACCAGAGACAAGTAATCCTTTGCCTCATATTGCAGGACTCTCCAATTTTTAAGTTTATAAAAAGTTGTGTCCAGTAAAATCTGGCTGTAGAATTATAAAAGCTTTAATAAATCAGTCTTTATCATAGCAAAAAGCAGTCTTTTAAAACCCTGCAGGATTAAACTTCACATCTCTCCCAAACACCTTGTCCTAACTAGAATGTCTGGAATAGCCTAATAATATGGAGAAACAAGGTTATATAGCATATTAGCTGATACACATATGAACAAGAATATACTTACAGCCAGCTCTGCAGTCTTCCAGAAACAGAGATGCAGACTTCATGATGTCAGCTCTTTGGAATTAAACATTCCCTCTCTGATGCTTCATATATACTGATATGCTAAATCATTCACTTTTATCCATGTTCTCCAGATGGGAATATTCCCATATCATTCATGGCAAGGATGTATTCTTTCACTTTTTTTTTTCTTCCTCAGTAAATTATATTCTCTATGCTTTAATTAGGAAAATCTTTTAATATGTACTTAGGTATATCTTTATATGTGTATATTTTGGATGTGCTTTTATTTAGTAATCATGTGAAAAGCTTGTGAAAGTAGGGGAAAATTTCCCCCCCTTATGTTGGTGAATGTGCAGGCAAAGGGTCAGCACACTGGGACAAACAGCCACACACCAATATGGTTAAATATAGCTGTGTTAGTTTATTGCCTGAAAAGCCATACTTTTATAGCAGACAGATGAAGGCGTTCAAAAATCACACACACTAATTGGAGGAAAGCTACTGCAATAACAACCCCCAAACCTCCCTTCAAACCCACTAGCCATTCATTCTTTTCCTAGAGGTGTCATTGGTTCTCATGCTGTTTATTCTGCTCCGTAGCTGCTGCTCTGTGGAGTCCTTATCTTGAACCATGGCTGCTGCTTCGTAAAATTCTTCTCATATTACCACACCCTTACATTATCACCACCTTGTCAATAGAGATATGGTAGGAGCAATCTTGGTGTACATCATGAAGTTGTAGACAGGCAAGAAGGAGAATGATGGACATTTTTTTCTGCACAAAGGGACAACTAAGATGCTATCCTGACTCTTCACTTCAGCCACACTGTCTTCTAATGGTTAGAGGTGCTGGACATGCCTTATTCATTTTACATCTTAGGCCTAGAGACTTGTGTTCCCATAGTGCTGCTGAATTCTTTCTCAACAGGCCTTTTAATAGGGTGTCCTAAATAGACTGGCAAATTCGCTCTGATTTTTCTGGATACTGTGTGTCACAGAATTAAATGCTATTAGACTATCAAAATAATAAAATTTTGTGTAATTCCTACAGCAAACATTCCACCTATAGTGGCTCTCTGATCAAGTTAGAAATGTTAATTATCAGTAGAGGTATAGTGAAAAAGGTATAGCACTTTTTTGTCTGTTCTAGGGACTTCAGGATAGTAATTTGTCATTCAACACTTCAATTGTTCATGTTACTAATGGACAGTGCCAGTACTGATACTTTAGTCTGGTGAAGTTCTTTATTTTGATTTAAAAGCAGAAATTAAAAGGAGGATAGGAAAAAAAGAGTGAAGGAGAAATGTAGAATTGGTCAGGAGCATTAAAGGAGACTTAAACCTACTGTGCAGAAGAGACACAATTCTTTCAGAACCTTCTATTGTTGGAAGCCCCTTGGCAGGGAAATAATTAAATAATAATAATAATAATTAAAAAAAAAAAAATCTAAACCAAAACAAACAAAGCCAACAGCCAAACAGCACTGTCTGTACCAGTCTTCTTTGATCATTTATTATGGAATCATAGAAAAACTAAGGTTGGAAAATGCTACTAAGATTATCTAGTCCTATAATTTAATGTTGAGAGAGAATATCTTGGAACTTCTTTCCACATTTCATGTACTGGATGGTAAAAGGGGCAGTTTGACTTCTTTTCTAGAATGAAGTAAATGACAAACAATGGTGAAACATGATTATTTCTTTTTTTGATGGCTAAAATTAAGTTTTGAAAATAATCTGATAGTTTGTTTGTTAAAGGATAAAAGAACTTGTTACCATCAACAAGTTGTTGGACTGAAAATTCTTGTCTTGAAGATACTTAAAAAGTTGGCTCAATACGTTGTTGTCTCCTTTCCTTTACTCAGCATTGTCTGGCAGTTCTAAAGAACATTGTCCTGAAACAGCAAAATGGTGATTTCACTCGCAAGCAATTATCTTCCCCAAAGCTCAGATGGCTTGGACACATCTCATTAACATGTCATGCATACCAATTTTACTTTCATCCATTTCTACCTTTTCTCTGTTCCCTGAAGAACACTGCTGATTAGCACAGCTATGCACAACTCTTGCCAGCTCACTATGTGTTCCTTACACCATTAGTGCTGCTAGAGTATTTTTGCTGTCTGTACACATGCATCTTTGTACATATACTTTTCTTTCTATGCTGTTTAGTCCATAAAGACCTAAAAATACAATGCAGCAGAGTTTGGATTAAGTTTGATTTAGGTTACGGAGAAGCAGAGATGAAAAATTGAAGAGGAACAAAGGAGGTTACATTTGAATGTCAGGAAGCACTTATGTTCAGTAGAGAGAGCCCTGGAACAAGTAGCCCAGAGATGTGGAGTCTTCAAAACTTCAAAATCTTCAAAAGCTACCTGGGTGGCTAGTTCTGGGCAACCAGCTCAACATGTCCCTACCAAAGCAGAGGGTTGGACTAGACAACCTCCAGAGGTCCCTTCCAACCAGAACTGTTCTGTGGTTCTAAGTGTGTTTGTTTCTGTATACTCTGCCTACTGGAATTACAGTAGGGAATTCTGTTTCTGAGTTTAATGTTGTCCAGTCTAGTTCTGATACTTGACTCAGTGTTTTGTTTTTTGGTTGCTTTTTTAAACCTAATTTGATGTTGACTCTGTTCTCAAAGAAGAGAAAAACCACTGACATTTAGAAATTGTTCCCTGTTAAACAATGATGTTCTTTCTCATCAGAGAAAATCAACAAGACACAGATTGTCAAACAGATCTTTCAAAATGCCACTCAACATTTTCATCTCATTTTTTCTTTTTATCTTGAAACTAAATAGTACCCCCATGGAAGAAATTATCAAACTCCTCTCTATGAGGTTGACCACAAAGAAGTTTGTGGGTGGCTTATTCTTCTCAATGTCTCTTCAAAATAAGACTCACCAAGTACTGTTATCCTGTTGCATATGCTCTCTGAGACTGGCCAGTGTTTATTATGTACTGCTGTTCAGCTGGTAATTGAAATCTTCTGTTGTAATGTTTTCCTGGAAATATGTAATCCGCAGGGGAAAAAAAAAAAAAAAAAAAAAAAATCAAAGATTTTTTTTTTTTAAGAAATAACTTGAAATTGTGTATGAAACACAGCAAAATCCAGTGTATCTGCAATCTTTCTGTAATAGTAGTTCTGTAAAAAGTGATATCTAATAGCTTTATTTAGGTATCTTTTCTAAGGTTGGAATCGATGAGGATTAACAGTGAGTATCTCTGGTTGCTGGATATTTTGCTTAGCAAACAAAAGCAATAGATGAAAACTAGAGCCAGTCATGTTCTGATTGGGGAAAAAAGACAACCTATAAATTGGGAGAACTATGTCATTGCAACAACTTTGCCCTTCTTCAAAGCTGTGATAAAGAGGCAGCAAGTCCAAGCAAGTCCAAGCTTGTCTGTTTTGCTATTTTTTTTTTTTTTTAAACTGTACTTAACTGCTATTTAATGAAAGCAATCGTCTCTCCCTAAAGGCCCTGCTTCTTTTATGTCTGTATTCATATGCCTCTCTATTACAGTTCATATATACTACAGTTCATCCTGAAGTGTCAGCTTTCTTTCATAAACCATTGAGTGAAACACAATTGACTTGGCTATTAATTGAAGTCCTAATTCAAACACCAGCTAATGCTAATCCCAACTAGAGAAAACAACTGATAGTCTCAGAATCACTGATGTCTTAACCTTGACAGCAGAAGCCAGATTTCTAGGCTTCTTTCACAGGTTTGACAGGTCTGCATAGACAATCTATTAGCAGATGTATTAATATTAACATTATTAATATTAATATTATATAATATTAACATTAATATGTAGATCTAGCTAAATCGTGGAATAAATACTGAGCATAGAGTGAGGTATACATTTTAAGTTATATTTTTGTCAATAGATTACCTGCTAGTTCTTTAAAGCTTCTAAAGTTCTTTCAGAAACTGTGAACCATTCAAATTACATTTTCTGAATGCCTGTTTGTCAGTGGTTAGCTATTAGGGATGGAGACAGAACAGGGTTTGAGATCAGATGCACACACAGACAATTCCACAAAGATCTTCACTCCTCATTGCACTATAGCCAGAATATAAAATTGATGTGAGAGCAGTGAAAGTAAGCAAAAAAATGAAAGCAAGCAGTGGTTTGCTATTTGCTCCTGGATGAGATACTGAGGTTATAGTTAGTGTTGTGTGCATAATTACTTTTATTCCTGGGAGCAAAAGTGTTAGAATAAATTTATTGCACATCTAGCAAAGGCTAAATGAGGAATACCTGTTTGATAATAAAAAGGCGTTATCTTATGCTGTATGATGCAGCTTCAAGAGTAGGGTGCAATTAAGAATATGTTGAAGGTTGGCATACCTTACAGTTTGGGAACAAAGACTTAATTTCACTGCTGGTTTTCGTGAAGTCCATAAGACTCGTCTGGGTTCTAATGAAAATTTGGATTCTGAGAGTTGAAGATCAGAGTAATTGTTAGACTGGACTACAGGAACCAGCCATCAGGAAAATGAGGTTATGACACATTTCCAAGTTGTACAAAGCTTATGGAGGAACTGAAATATAATCAGTCCAAGTGAAAATATGAGGCATAATATCACTGCTTTACAAAAGAAAATGAAGTTAAAATTAGATTTAGAAATATTTTTGGTCAAAGAGCTCAGATTAATACCTCCACAAAGTTCACATTATAAGTGTGGATACATCCCACCACAATATACCACATTATCTTAGATTTCTTTCTGGTGTATGTATTTCATAGTTTTTTAATTTTTTGCTATTGGTATTCCACATCATGGCATTATGTGGAGTACAGTGAAGAACTACACATTCTAATGTTTCTATTAAAATTATGAGCATAATGTGCTAAAGAAAAATTTGTCTACTATGAGTATGTCTCAATGTCTATATTAAATAAATTGCACCAAGAAAATGGAAAATCTCTTAGAAAGAAAATGCAGAAAAATGAATTCATCAAATGCAGGTTTCTCTGAAAGTAATGCCTCCTATTTATTTCCATGGAGACTATAACAGTTATAATGAGCACATGAAACTATTGATAGAGTCAATTCTATGCCATAAAATACTATTTTTTTTTTTAATATATATATTTTTTTTCCAACATAGTCATCATCTGTCATGGAGTTATCAACATCAATCTATGTCCCTGGGAATCTTGCCCCCTGTCATAAATGGAAAGGGAAAAGGGAAAAAGGGTTGGGAGGTGGGCTCAAGGAAAAACAAGGCAGCAGCAATGATCTAAGGAGGAAAACTGATTTTACTAACTATGATATTGGAATGCAAGATTACACAATATGAAATAATCTAATTGAAGTTGAGGCTAATAAATCAAGTAAAATAAATGAGAGAGTTTTCCAAAGACCAAAAAGCCTACTTTGAAACTGAAGGTGCACTGCTTGGAAGCACACCCACACCTGCTGCTAGGCAGAGAGAGAGCGTGTCACTTCTGTGAGACATTTTCATCTCTGACAGTGTGGTCCTCTGGGACATGTAGTTCATCTCTGTGCTCCACATGATGTGGAATACCAATAGCCAAAATTACAAAATGATGGCACCATCATTTGCTAGTGAAAATAAGAAGTCATTAACAAGAGCCTGAAAGCTGTGCATGTAAAAATCTGCACCAATGGAGGTGGCCTGCTGAAACATCCCACACACTGCCTAGCTGTGCTCACATCCACTGTTATCTCTGTAAATGTTCATCAAGTGTCAATGAATGGGTGCAATTGTTTTTTGCATGGAGGTTTTTAATTGCACAGCATTACTTCTTGTGCACTTCCATGTCAGTGACAATTGCTCTGGACTGTCCCTCTGCTGCCATCTGTCACACGGCACAAAATATAATAGAAAATTGTCAGAAAGGTTCAACTTCTACTGTCATACTGCCAACACCCACCTCTGACATCATGGGCCAACATAACAAGATAGGCAGCATTAATTTTGCAGCATACCTCGTATGTTAATCATCTTACAGACTAAACAGTGATTTCATTTAACATATATTTTTGAGCTCAGTTTGGCTTTCTTCAAAATTCTGTAATTTTTTAAATTTATTTATTTATTTTAATTTAGCTTTGACATTTTATGTAAGGTAAGAATTACACTTGAGATCTGTAGTGATATTAGTGTAAAGTGCAGAAGCAAAGAGGGAGGAAAAGATACTTTGGGTGCATACTGGTGCCCCTGTGATTAGAATATATTCTACTCTCTTGAAACAGAATTATGAGAAAGTCTGAGCTGAGAATAACCTTGTGCACATATGTCTGCCCTTCTGAATACTTTCTTTCTAAATCTTGCATATTCTGACAGATCCATTAACCAACTTTTTCCAGTGACATCATTGCTAATAAAAGGCAATACAAGTTTGAAATGTTTTCTTTTCTTTTTTTTTGGCAATTGTTTGTCTGTTTTTTTGTAATGTTTTACATTTTTCATGTAGATGCTTATTGTGTTTTTGAGCTAGAAAATAAGATACAGAACTTTACATTGATGGCTTTGAATTTTTAAATAGGAGCTGTCTTCTAGCCCATCTTTTTCTAAATTTAAAGTAACTTCTTGGTATGTGCTTGAGTTTTACTGCTGTTTGGATGCATTCAGTATTGCGATTCTGAAAAAAGATATTTTCAGGAATTCTACCACTAGAGCTTATTCATCTAAAAAGTCACTGAAGGTTCCTAATTGTTGTTTTCTTTATTAGAACTGCTTGTTCATTTGAACTGATGAGAAAAAAGAAAAATAAACACAAAAAAACCACAAAACTTCAATATCTAGCCACACAATGTAAACAATGACTAGACAAGACAAATCAGAGGAAATGTCAAAGTGATCTATAAAGTCAAATTTTAATATATATCCAGGAATAGTCTTTAATGGGTAGAATCAATAAAATACAATATAATTTAAAATTCACAACAGAAATAGTTGGAAAATAGTGCTCTGTGGAATCCATTTGCATGTGTTAACAGCCTAAAAGACTAAGGGTTTGTCTGTAGTCATTTCCCTGTTTCTTCTCTAGCCCTGTGGAGGCACTGATGTCAAGGAGTACCTCATTAGCTGTACTAGCAGAATTTCTGTATGTGGTAGTCAACACAGTAGAAGAGTACACCATGGTCCATTTTTATTTTTTTTTTTTCCCTGAAACAAGCTGTTTTTTCCCCTCAGAATGCATTGTAAGTTTACCCCACATAAGCAATAAGCAGTACATTTTGATTCTTATGTGCTTTTATTGACATAAATTGTAGTGAGCAAGTCTTTGTACAAGATTTACTCAATACTTTAATTATGTCCAGAGGCATACTGAAGTTCTTATTAGAGCTTAGTATATCACAGAATGGCTTTGGCTGGACCTTAAAGACCATCTAGTTACAAACCCACTGGATTGGGGGGTACGGAGAGGTGCAGAGCCTCATACAATCTGTCTTTGAACAGCTCCAGGGTTGGGACATCCACAGCTCATCCGGGAAGCCTGTTCTAGTTACCAATCACACTTCGTAAAAATTTTCCTCCTAACATCTAATCTAAACCTTCCTTCTTTAAGTTTAAAACCATTCCCCCTTGTCCTGTCAAAATCAGACCTTCTAAAGTTGGTCTCTTTATCTTACTGGGAAGATTTGATTATGTCTCCCTGGAACCTTGTCTTCTTCAGGCTGAACAAGCCTAGCTCTCTCAGCCTATTTTAGTAGGAGAGGTGCTCCAGCTGTATGATCATATTCATGGCCCTCCTCTGGACCCAATCCAGCAGCTTTGTATCTTCCTTGTTCTGAAGGCCCCAGGCCTGAGCTCAGTACTCCAGATGTGACATCATGAGACAGAACTGAGAGGGACAGTCCCCTCCCTTGCCCTTTTGGTCACCCATCTTTTGGTGCCTTCTCTTCTTTGAGTGATTTGAACTCACCACTCTGCTTCCCAGTTACTGTGATGATGAACTCTTTAACCTCTCTAGAGAAGTACAGATACAGTGCATACAAGAACTGCAGAATCAGTTAATCCAAAGAGAACTAAGACATCAAGCCTTCATGTTACAGTGTTTGCTTCACTAAGGAAATATCCATGTGCATTTGCATAAAAATATTTTTGTCACACATTCTTTAAGACCTGTTCAAACCCCTCAAATTTACTATTTGCCAAAGAACCTTCTTAGTGACAAAAATCTGTGTTAAATTATACCTTTTTTATCTCTGGGCTGGCAATGTTCTGGTGCATTTAACTAGTATCGGGGATCACTCCTAGCACTTGATACTATGAAAGGTGTACTAAGGGTTGATGCTTAATTGCTATTAAGTCCCAAGATATTCCCCATGTCCCCAAGATGAGAAGCATTTTCTTAATATAATCCAGGATATGATAAAATGTAAATAAGAACATTTATTCATACCAGCTGAAGCAGACAATAGAGTAGTAAGTTTTATTAAAATACATAAGAACAAAGAAAAGAAAATCATATCTAATCTAATTATATCGAGACTTCCTCTTAAAAATCAATCCTTGAGCCTTTTCCACTTCAGGTGACTTGCTGCCGTACAAGATGGTAGTTGTGAATTCCATATTGCACCAAGCATTGCATTTCTATTTAGAGATCAATAAAAGTACCCATCCTTGAAAAATTATGTCCTTTTCTTTACAGAACACTTTCCAGAACTTTGTCCTCAGAGGATTCCCAGAGATAGTCATCTTGGAGGAGCTTCTTACTTCATTAAACATGTTCTCCTTCCAGTTTTTCGGGCAGATCAGGCAGATTTAGTGTCTTAGTCCAAAGATCATTTTATTCATTTTCATCAAGGAAATTCTCTGGCTACATTAATTAAAATAAGTCTGGATCTTCTTCAGGTATACAAATGTGACTTTCTAGACCTGATACAGCTTGATGCTTTGTTAAATAACCCATAATCTCAAGAGAATTTAAAATTCTTCCTGTCAGTATCCTAAGAACATCTCTCCTTCTGCAAACTTGGTGCAGGTAAATAAAAGAGTTCTGCAAGAAAACTCCAAGACCAACTCCTTCACTGACAACAACTGTTGAACTACAAATTAGGGTTAGACCTTCTTTTTCCTGGGAGCCTATATCAAGTGTGAGACTTTCTGGCTTAGTTCCCATATGAGCAACGTCACAGCTCTGACAGGCGCATGTGTGTTTGGTCCCAACCTCGCTAACCCTGAACTTAACTCATCATAATGGACTTGCTGCATGGTGACTGGCCTGTAGCTGTTCTCTGGACCTTTTTTCTGGACCTGATTCTGACCCTGACGTTCCTGGTTCAACATTCTGACTCATTGCAGGTGAGAATATTACTCTGGCTTCTTTGTTGCTTCCCTCATATCCTGCTCTTGATACTTTTGGAGCAGGCTGCATTTGACACACCCTGGCATGCCCTTCTATTCAACAATTCAGTGGCAACTTTCAGTATGAATTGGATTTGGATCTAGATGTTTCAGTCCACATTAGCCTGTGGATGATTACATTTAATAGAATTTATAAAAGCATATAGATTGAGATTACTTCCTAGTTAAGAATGTTGTTTTCCCTTCCTTTGTAGATTCAGTGTGTCTGAAATGGCTAGTTCTCAACACATTTCTATTTTTTAATGTGTTCCCTAAAACAAATGTTGCTTTGTATTCTCCATCACAGCATCTAAGCACCTCTTTAGATGTACAGACCCTAGGTGTCTGCAAATCTAGAATCAGTTAGTTCATAGAGGGACATTTATGCTCTACTGTGATGTGAAATTCTCACTATTCATTGTAGTATGGCAATTGATAACACATTAAGTTTATCCCAGCTTATGCTATCTGAACATTTTGAGCAGCCATCAGAGACATGTTACAGGCCATGTTCACTAAAAGGTGTTAGTCTAGATTTGCATCTAATCTCAGATATATACATAATGCTATTCATGTTAGCCCGAGGACAGCACAGCACAGGAGCAGAGAGGAGTACAATGGCACGGTGGGGAATAGAATAGATTAAAATAGAAAATGAGGAGAGAATTTTCAAAAACTATGAATCTAGCATGACACACTAAATTAAGAACATGTGAAAGTCAAAGGAAAAATAAGCTACACTTTATGAGGGAAAATGTTGACCCAGAAGAGCTAAGTAACCATGAACACAAATATCTGGAAGAGATGTAAAGAAACTATTTACTGTTACAAAACACAGTTTGGATCTATTGCCTCATCTGTAGTGAGTGCTAATATGTTTCACAAAATTCAAAGACAAAGGATTCCATATTTGATATAAAGTCTTCTATTAAGATCTCTTTTTATTTACAGTGTCTATAGGATAGAAATAAAGGAAAACAGAATAAATTTGTTTTGTTGTTTTTTTTTTTTGTGCACACTTAAAAAGCAATAAGTTATAAAAACATATGCCTCAAAAGGTTAAATATAAAACACAGCATTATATCCTAGCTTAAAATAATAGCCCCATCCTTATATTTATTACAGATTTTCTGTAATTATTTGTTCCTAATAATTATTTCAGAAAATCTGTCTTTTCCCTACATTCAGTACTCTTACTATTTTGACAGTAGCGCCCTTGACCGTTTTATTCTATTTTTCCCCAAAACAACTTTACAAAAGTACAAGAACAGTGTTTCTATTCCAGGTCTGCAATGCATACATAAATATGTACCTGTGGATTCATGAAGGTATCTCCTTATTCATGGGTCATATCTATGCTGCTGAATGAGATTTCAAATAAAGCTCCTGATAAACAGACAAACAGAAATTTGCTATATCATCATGTCTAGACAAATACTATGCTTTTATGCTACAGATCCCTTTATAGAACACTCCTGAGATGAATTCTTTTTTTATTTTCAGTAGTTTCATTTCTTCAAATTAAATGAGATTTGCAGGGCTCAGATGCACAAGCAGCTAAAATTTCTAGTTACCCGGGAAAAATAAAAAAATTTAAAAAAATAAAATAAATCATGTTTGGATAATTCCTGCTTTAATTACTTTATTATGAAAATTCAGCTTCAAGGCTGAAGGAAAGATGAAATTTAGGGTATTGCATTTTTTCATTAATTTACCTGGGGCATGAAGGACTCTTTTATGTACATTTTCATGGTTATTTGCTTGTTTACTTAGTTTTTACTTTTTTTTTTTCCTTTCTTTTTTCAGGTCTTAATAGTCTGGTTTTTTAATCTCCCATTTTCAGAAAAGGAAATAAAAAGGAAATAAATTATTTGGGCTGAATTGGGCCAAATATCCACAAAGGATTCCCTTGCCAGACCAGTTTCTCATAGACATGTTTGAACTTCCTACCTTTTTGCAGAGTCTGTCACTTCTGATGACTTAAAATCCCGTAAGTACATTATGTCAGTCCTATATTTTACTGTAGAAACTAGGATACTTTGTGCATTACCAAGTTTGGTAACATACATTCAAGAATCTCCCACTGCTTCCCAAGCTGCAGGCAGCTGTGTCTTTGCTGCTGAACTGGAGGAACCCTAAGCACGGTGGAGACATAATCTCAAGCTATTTCACAGAGAATTAAACAGAAATCAACCTGGATACCTCCTATCCCTAGGACACAGGAAGGAATACGTAGTTAAATGTGACCCAAACACCTATTTTCAGAAAACAAATATAATGCGGTATTATTTAAAATCTGATTATTTATATTGATAGACATCTCGTGTGTTCCAGAAGGTGAGGAAAAAATGATTAAAAATCTGTTAGATGCACACAATCTGAATATAATGTCCTGGATGTAAGCTATATATGTTTTTCCAGATGATTCTACAAAGCAAAGCTTAAATATGAAAAAAATTCCAAATAGTACAAATAGCTCTTTGAAGATTACTTTTGTATATGCCTAAGAAAGACATAGAATGGAAGATAAATAAAAATAACTCACTGCAACACAGTATAAAATCTGACACTTCAAAACAGTAGGTTCTTTTATCCCCAGGGAGATAAGCAGAACTGTTGAAAACTACATTAGGGATATTTTATGGTATAGGATTAACAACTAGGAAGGAAGTTAGGCTGTCTGCCACTAACTGCTGAATTAGGTAAGCAACTTTTTATAGTAAGAAAACTCATGCTTGTTTGGCAACACTTCAGGGATGTTCTTCCATCAATATTTTAGCTTGAATAGCAAGCTTTCTACAATAAAACACTGATTTATGGTTTCTTTTCAGTTTAGCCTAGTTTCTCATTGTCTGTGTTCCTCTTCTTGTCTATATATCAGTTTCTAGCTTACAGCTTTAGAACATGAAGGTTATTTCCAAACACATTTTGATCTGAATTCCTGCAAACTTTGTGAAAATTGCTGTACTCCAAATAGAAGAGAAATATTCAAGATATCTCCTTTGAGGTAAAGGCTTCAGCATGATTTTACAGTTCTAATATTATTGAAAATGATTAAGTATTTCCAAAACAGAGAGATATTATATATTCCCTGTAAGTGAAAATAGGAAACCTTCGGAGATTGGTGATTGCAAATAGCACAAAACTGAACAAAGTTTCCATTTATATTCCTCATGAAAAGTCTTGCATGTATATAAACTCACTTGGAATTGTATTTTCAAGGTGGTTTGTTTTGTTTTGTTTCTTTTTTCTATCAGTTTATATGAACACATGAATTGCATTATGGGATTTGCAAATCAATGAAGAAGTGAGCAAGCATAGTGGAGATTATGTCTATGTTCCTGTTACACAACTGGCTGCACTGTTGAATAGAAAAAAATTAATGCAACTTTATACTAGCTGGTACAGGTACTGCAAGTTGTGTAGATACAACTGTAAGCAAACTCAGTCTAGTTCCTTTTCTATGCCCTAACCAATTAGAAGTAATTCTAGACACTGAATTGGTATAAAAATTGTGCTTTAACAGGTCAAACACACGTTAAAACATGAAGCACTTACTCAGCATCTTTGCTGTTGCTATTCTCCAAATAAAATTTGAAAACACAGCAGTCCAAGCATTTCATCATCATTCCTTCACATGAAGTTGTAGCTGGTTATGACAAAGGAACAAAGGACGACACAAGCACTGTTATCAGTTTGCTGCTCCGTCCATATTGCAAGTGAAATAGATAAGACTGAGTGTTTCAACTTTGTTATCATTCTTGTATATGAGAAGGGTTGATTATTGTTGATCCTGTAATTACTCAGACAGGAGAGACACTCCACTGTGTAATATTCTTTTCTCGTGTTTATACATTACGCCACGTAGTGCAATGGGTATCTGTAAGGAAGTCTGCTTTTCTCTTTTTCTTTTCCTTTCGTATGGATGTATTGCTATCCATTTTACCCATAAGCAAGTGTTCTTTTACCAGGTTTATTGCTGTAGCAAGGACAGAACTGAGTGGCTGAGTGGGCTGCAGCATAATTGCAGATGGGATGCACACTGTGAAAAAAGCTGATGTTTTAAATGTCAAGTCAATTTTAAGGGGAAAATGGCCCAGAAAAAAATATAAATCTATGATTTAAGGACACTATTTTTAAACAGCTGATTGCTGGTAAATGAAATAATGTTCAAACTTCAAGCAATTATGAAGCACTCCTATGATTTTGAAATTCAAATTAGTATCTTGTAACAGGGAGTCAACTTTTCTTGTAATATTGCCAGATGGCAGGACTGAGAAATTATCAGAATATACTTCAGTAAATAATAATTTTGATTGAGTTATCTCCTTTTAAAAAATATGATTTATTTTCTTTATAGTTACATTCTAATTTTAATTACTTGGTCATACATCATAAGAATATTAAGGTTGAAGTCAAAGTCTAACAGCTTGAAAATGGTGAAGTTCATACACAATTTAATTTTTCCCTATGAGTCAATCCTGGAGCACTGAATGTACTTTTATTGTTTTTCCCTGTAGGATCATGCCTCATGCAGTGATATTTCTTTCTCTCTATGTATCAGCTGTTTAAAAATCTCTCTTTTTTTTCTTTTCTTTTCTTTTTTTTTTTTTTTTTTCAACTGGGACTAATTTATTATTATTGTTATTTAATTCTAACACTAAAACACTTTCTAGATACTTAGTATATTTCCACAATGAAATGAGGTGGCATTATTTTTCCATTTTTTGTGTGCAGAATTAGAATTGAAAAAGATTTTTGCTTGTCAAGCTTGGAAGAGTATGAACTTGATTTTTTTTATTCCTTTCGGTATTTTAATACAGATGTATGCATGAACAACACAGGCCCAATTAATTTAAATTGCAGTGAAATAACATAGAATTTCTGGTAATATTCTCCTGTAAGGCTAAGAAACATCTCTGCAAATATCATCACTCAGAGAGTTTTGTGCATGCCGCATTCAAAGCCAGGCTGGATGTGGCTCTGGCAGCCTGGTCTAGTGGTTGTGACCCTGCCCATTTCAGGGGTGTTGAAACTGGATGATCTTTGAGGTCCTTTTCAACCCAGGCCATTCTGTGATTCTATAATTCTATGACCATATTTTGGATTTGCAAATTTTACATAGAAGAGAATTTTCCTTCTCCCATTTCCTATGAGAACATATATAAGGTAAGAACATTTGAAGTTACACATCATTTCCAGGCCCCATGTGAAATTTTAGGTAAACTGGATGCACAAATGGACTAGTCTACAGAAACATTGTGCATTACAGAACAGAACAGAGACTGTTTCATCACCACCCTCTTTACCAGGAGCCTAAGTAGCAAACAGGGCAGGACAGTGGTGGATCTGGAGACTAGCATCCCATCA
Organism: Excalfactoria chinensis; assembly: GCF_039878825.1. NCBI lineage: Eukaryota > Metazoa > Chordata > Aves > Galliformes > Phasianidae > Excalfactoria > Excalfactoria chinensis. The sequence continues at coordinate 17,894,413 of NC_092828.1, read as the reverse complement.
CTTCACGGGGGCAGAACAGCACTGGTTCCTCCAGTCTGGGCCAAAATGAGGCTATCCATAGGCTTTAATGTAAGGGCAAACAGCACTACTAGCACTCTTAATTGTAACATTTAGTACGGATAGTAAAGCAAGTGGCTATTTTGTACCACCACACATGCCCCTGAAGTGAATAATGCATGGAATAATGCCTTTTCTTGTTTGAGAGGATTTCCAATTAACTAAGAGTCTATGAGGCTGTATTTACCCCAACAGATGTTGGTTTCAACATGGTGCAGACAAATTCATGCTCAGGTAAATGTGACGGTCTTACAGAGCCTGTGATGAAAATACAGAGCACTGAGTTTTCAAACTGTTATCACTGATGGTAAATAGGGGCTGGTCAGATACAAGAAAACATGTTCTGTAGGTATTTTCAAAGTCATTTTTTGAAATAATGGTAACTTGTACAAATAAATTAGAGGAAATTCAACTTATGTTTGTGTATTCCGGAAAATTTAGGGTCATTATATTAGATGAAATTAAAATTAGGAACAATTTAATAACACTTAATAGTTAAATAGTAATTTCCTTTCCTGATATCCCACAACATATTACGTATTTCTGTCTAGTAATGAAGTCCTAGCACTTGTGAGATTAAATGTGACATGTGACCTGCCACAGCTCCATAAACCACTTTGCATAGAAAGAAATGAAGAATTATTTCTTCCTTTGCAAGGTCAAAAGTTTGCCACTGTTGTATATGGAGGGAAATTTTACATTGTGATCTGCCTGGAACTACAAAATAATAACTGGTTTTCTACTGGAACATTCCAGAGGATTTCTATTCTGACAAAGGGTGATCGGTATAATGCTCTTGGGGACCATTTATATAACAAAGCAGGTAGAAGAAATGTATAAACAATACATTGCTGTAAGTATTTTTTTAATTATTATTTTTTTTTAATTTAAGCACTAAAAATGTTACAAATGTGCTTCATTTACTTTGCATTTGTAGCACATTCTTTTCTGCAAAATGAGGAGAATTTTCTATATGTTGCCTGTTTCTCACTGGTTCTATTTAAAATGCTATACAGCTTACACAAATGATTTCATTTCAGAACCAACATTTCCTCACAAAATGTCTTTCTAAAGGCTCTATGGCATGAAAAGTTTTGCAACTGTGCAAAGCAGTTCTGAAAGTATATAACTTCAGTGCCATTATGAGAAATTTCATGTGCTTCTCAATTTTAAAAGTTCTTTCTTTACATACTATTGCAGGTTTCATTTTAAGTACAGTCTAAGGAATTTCTTTCAACAATCCCTTATTCATTTGAATAATTAGAATATTTGCAAATTTTTTTGAACTGTGAAGTATCTCAATATTAATTCTGGATATTATGGCATAAAGAGTATCCAAAACATAGATATACTTTCCTTTTGTAAGGTCTAGCTATCGTTTTTATTTTGTCTTTTTAAACTTCTTTAAACTGAAGAAAGTAACAAACAGTATACTTAGAAAATACATCGCTTAACTGGATACGCCTCATTGACTTAAAAAGCCATCAAATTGTGAGATGAAATGGTGATATTTGGGTTTTTTAGCACTTAACAATAAATATAAAAATGTTTTGTATTACCAATTCCTGTGCAAAATCTGTAAGCGGCTGTCACTCCTGAGAGGAACTCATCAATAAAGTAGAAAGCCTAATTTGCTCAGTTATAAAGTTTACACACATGTAAGAAGATAAATACATCATGTGCAAAATCCTATTTAAACTCCTCTTTTCTGCCTATCCTGAGTTAGACTGTTAAAACTTGCTATCACTATCATGAAAGAGAAAAACATATTTCTTCAATGGCTGGCTTTTGGCTCTTGACTTCTCAATTTCACTTTATGCATTTAAGGAATAATTTTATAGCACTTCTTTCAGACAAATTGCACAAGGGCTACTGTTTCATGCTGTACTGGGGAAACAGATTTAGTGTTTCAGTGTTTTCATTCCACCAGAGTGATAGCAGCAACACTTCAGAGTCATTTGAACACCCTATCTGTGTCACTTTTCACTGAGTGTTAAGAAGTGCTTTGGGGATTATTTTCTCTTTGTCCACACGTGGTTAATTCCTTTTAATCCCAAATCTTCCAACCTGTGAAACATTTCAGCTGCACAGCATTAACCTCTGTCTTTCTCAATTACTTTCCTTCACACCTTCATATTCTTTCACTCTGCATATTCCACAGAAGTAAGTTCTCCAGAAGTATGTATTTCCAAATTTCACCCCATTTATTTACCTATATAGGTGAGAAGGTGTTAAGAGCCTAACTTTTCCATAAAAGGAATTTCATCGAAACAATACTGACACAGTGTTGATTCATTGGCTCCTTGTAGATTCCTTGCTGACAAGGAGCCTACGTCCATTCAAATTTACTTGAAACATTCTGATTGATGTCCATTTATGAGTGAAGAATGGTGACATATATGAACTTAGAATCACAGAATCACTAAGGTTGGAAAAGGCAAGATCCAGTCCATCTGTCCACCTATCACCACCAGTTCTCACTAAATATATAGAGAGATATATGTCTCTGTATAACAGATCATATCTCTCTATATCTCTCTACATAACATAGATATAAACTAGTGTTCTCTGTTATATTTATCTGCTCCGTGGAAATGTTTGAGGGCATCTCAGGTGGCCCTTGATGCAGTTCTTTCCATAACAGAATCAAGCACTCTAGAAAAACATTTTTCCATGTGACTTAAACTATTCTGAAAAAAAGATTTTGCATCTTTCTAAATATGGAAGATATCCTTGCAGTGCTGGAGTCTACACCACAAAGCCTTTTATTAACCCTCATACAACTGTTGAAATGAACACAAAAATATCTGTTTGACATTTTCCAGAAAAAATCACTTTTCTATATCTGCCTGTTTCCTGTAATTTCTTTCTAGCTTTTCAAACCTTCTTTCTTTTATAATTTTTGTGTCTTTAATATCATATTAACAAGGTAAATTGTATCCGCATTTATTGTCATGGATGAAATTTCAGCTGTGTGTATTGTCAGATCCTTAAACAATACATGTCACTGTAGCTCCATCAGTGGTGTTAGAAGTAAGTTGTTATGCATATAACAACTGAGATCTGTCTTAAAAATCCTGATGGTACTTAATGGAACTCTTCTCATATGTAATCAAATGATAAATTAAATCACTGCATTCAAACTAAGGGTTTCTGAAGAATAAAAAAATCACTGTTATCTTTATCATTCCATATATATTTAAAAAATCAATATTCTTTGTCTTGTCATGTTTAAGTTAACCTACACAACTAATTTATAGTTCATTGTTTTTAAAAGCAATAATAATTTTAAAAGTGAAAGCTAACTTTTCCTATTTCAACTTAGAGATTTCCTTCCCTTTTTCCCCTGTGATATATGTTGTGACATGTGAAACTTATTTTATTTTTAAAATAGTAAGCACAACAGAATGTAACATATTTACATAAAACATCAGATGCTCTTATGCAGATTTCTGAAACAGATGACAGTTTATTGTCAGTGGTATTACCTGAATTGATCGTCATAGTCTGAGCAGTATGTTTTTAGTATGTATTGGCATATTGTACTGGCAGTTATGAGGACAGCAATCTTCACCCACTCTAATTACAGAATACTGTGCAAAATAATCATAAATGTTGAAGGAGATTGTTGGAATAACTCCATTCTTTAGTAGCTGTATGACAAAAATCCACAACTTCCATAATTAATATTCACTGGCTTCAATGAAAACAATTACAAATTTGTTGAAAAACAATAAATTTATACATAGCTAATGTCTCAGATGATTTGTCATACAGAATGAAATCTATCATGAATCTATCAAAGGTACATTTTTCTGACTGAAATTATTCTTCATAGATTTTTGTAATGAAGATATGTTCCAATCTTTTCTCTTTTGTTATTTTATGATTTGAAATTCTCTTTCACTCTCTCTTATTATTTATTTATTTATTTATTTGAAATTCATTGTAATACAAATTAATCCAAACCCAAGATCTCACTATTGAGAAATGTAACCAGACACCTCTGAGGAATAATAAACTGAAACACAGTTGGCATAAACACATTTGGTGCTGACACCCAAATGAGTTGTGCGTGGGCAGCAAATTAAACACCAGCTTGCAAAGCAAAATGGTAGTATTAACAGAGCAGGGAGGTGATCATCTATCTCCATATGGCTCTACTGAGACCACACATACAGCCCTGAATATAATATTTTTCTGGATGTTTCAGTACCAGGGTGATACTGCCTAATTGCATCTTTATTCTGAAAAAATATTCGTTGATATAATTTAAGTTCTTTTGGAAACTTGTAATCTTTGGTGGCTACTTTTTCCACTGTTTAATTATTTCAGTATTCCACTGAAGAACATGCAATGAAACTTGTCAAAAGAGTTTGAGCATTGTTTTATTTTAAAAATGACCTAATAACTTTAGGAATTATAATTTTAACTGTAATAACAATTGAACACTTTAACAGAATTTGTAATGGTTAAACTTCTTTTTACAAAACATAAGCCTCTCTGTGCTAAACATAAAAACATAAAAAACCCATTTCTATTTGTGTGTTCCTGAATTTTGCTCTAAATGCTGTACTCCCCCTTATGAGAGGAGATTGAAGAATATTCAGCTATCATGATCTTTAGTTTGGAACATAATTATGTAGTGATGAGGCTATTTAGATCTATCCACAGTTGCTGTAGATTTTGTTTCTGAGTTAATAGTAAAGCTGAGGGGTGAAATATTGTCTGTTCTGTTGTATTCTAGCCAAGTTTAGCTTAGCTTTATTCTTTTTTTAGACCAACAAAAAGTATCATCTATACTTCATAAGTTTACGACATAGTAGAAAGTACAGAATATGTTTGGTTCAGGGTGTTCTGCACCTTTACACAATCAGCAAAACAAAGTGGCCGAATGACCAGCTGTGCTATTTCCCTACCATGAAAACTGACTTTGTTGTTGTTGTTGTTTTGTATATTTGCTTGCTTTAATAGTAAATTATAAATTATAAATTTAATAATAAGTATTGCATTATTATTATTGCAAAGTTTTATTTCTTGTTAGTAAAGTTTCTATTTTCTTACCATGAAACAAGACCCTCAGTCCAGGGCAAAAATTTATATCTTAGTGAACTTGTGGTCTGCTGCCCACTCATGAAATTGAAAAACATGTTAGCATATCTCAGTAACTCATATCATAGATGGACATTCAGTACTGTTTGTTGAAACAATTACATTATAGAAATAGCATAGTGATCATAAAATTAAATAAATGTACTTATGCTCTAAGCATAGAATATTCTTGTTACTGTACATAGTATATACTGTATATACTGTATATTCTCTAAGGGAAGAATCATGTTTATGCATTTTTACAGAGAAAAAAGTATAACATTTTTAGGCATAAATCCTGCAAATATTTACATGCCTGATATTAAAAATGCAATAAGCATTACTAATAACTCTGAACTGCTCATAAATATTACCCTAGATATCTGTGTGTTTGCAAGATCAACATTTTAAATTTCAGTGTTACATGAGCAATTTCAATTAGAATAAGCAGATTAGTATCAACAACAAAATTACATTAGGCTAGTATTATGTGAGGTAATGTCAGCAATTACTTAAGTTAAAGGCTAATTTGACCCTCCTAAATAAATGCCTAAGACAAAATAAGTGAAAACAAACAAGGCTCATTCAAGCTATGAGAGAACTTGGATATTCTTAGCTTCTTAGGAAGACTTCCTGTTTATTTCATATCACCATGTTGAGACAAATGTCAGCTTTCCCTCGAGGACATAAACTAAGATTTTTGACTTTACTGTAAGGAAGTAGGTATACCTAAGCATGTTTAGAGAATAACTGCTCAGTCAAAAACATACACTTTCTTAATATGAAGAAACTGTACATTTAGTGTAAAAATAATATGTTTTACAGAAGCAAGAATCTTCTAGTTTCATGACAGGTAAATTTGCCAGATTAATTATTCTAAATCTATGTGGATTTTTTTCTTATTTACATAAAATATAGTGTCAGAAATAGTTCATTATCACTCCATGATGCTGACACCAATGAATACTGGCTTCTATGTTTAATGCAGCAGACTTAAAAGTTTAGATGGTACAAATCCTTAGGGTTTAGTTTGTACTGGTATTTGAGAATAATCTTGCCTCAGCAGTGTAATTTTTATCACAGTGGCTTAACACTGTTTTGTGGTCTGCTATCAAGGAATTCAGACTCTTCGGTTTTTCACAATTTACTGTGATGAATGTTGAGTATGGATGTGAAAGACTTAATATTTTTGGCTCATTTCATCCTATTTTCAAGAAAGTTATCTCATCCAATTATCCAATACAAAATTTAACAGGGCAGGCAGTCCTTAGCCAAGTAACTTTTTTTAGTCAGGAGCTTTCTTACAGAAAAATTCAGAAACACTTATGAACTTTCTATTTTCTCCGTTCCTTAATGTAAACTCTAACAAAAGAATACACACTCATGGAAAAAATTACACCCCCAGACTGCAAGAATGAATAACTCTTATCAGCCATGGAGACTTCTACATTTTTCATTTTGAGTAAGCTTTGTTTTAATTTAACTTGTCAACTATCACACAGTCTACCTCTCTGTTTCTGTGGTTCTCAGGTTTGAAGGGCCAATACCTGACAGAATTCTAGGAACCTTTCAAAAGTGCAAGTGGAAGATACTATAAAACCTTTCTCCCATTATACTAACTTTTTACCTGGGCTATGAATATCAAACAATCATAGAATCATAGAATCGTAGAATGGCCTGGGTTGAAAAGGGCCATAATGATCATCTAGTTTCAACCCCGCTGCCATATGCAGGGCTGCCAACCACCAGATCATGCTGCCTAGAGCTACAATGAGTGTGGCCTTGAATGGCCAGGGATGGGGCATCCATGACCTCCATGGCAACCTGTTCCAGTGTGCCACCACCCTCTGTGTGAAGAACTTTGTCATAATCTCTAACCTAAACTTCCCCTGTCTTAGTTTAAAACCATTCCCCCTTGTCCTTTCACTACCCACCCTTGCAAACTGTTGTACCCTCTTCTGTTTATATGTGCCCTTCAAATATTGGAAGGCCACAATGAGGTCTCCCTCGAGCCTTCTCTTCTCCAAGCTAAACAAGCCCAGCAGCCTTAGTCTTTCAGACTTTCTAGTGAAAGTTGGATTATTTCATCTGATGGTATGAGTAAATTATTTTTCTGTAGGATTTTCTATTAAATTGTAGAAGTGGAACCTTCTTTAAAATAACATTTTCATCTTTCATGGAAATGTGGAAACATTTCTTTATTGGCCTAAATGTCATCTTCTACTATACTTTATTAGCTATTTTTCAGTATTTCAGGAACTTTTAAATCTTTCCTCTTCCTTTCATAGCAACTTCCACTGTTAAGTGGAAAGTGTAAATTCCTGTGAATATTATATTCCATATTAACCTGCATGTTAATAATGTGCAAGTATTAACAGGCTAGTTGTGCATAGACTACTACTGGAACTTAACTATCATCTCAGACAAGAGAGTGAATAGGAATTTCTATGTGAAAAGCAGTTTAGTGTGACCTTTCTCCGATCTTTTTGTTTGTTTGTTTGTTTTGTCTTGTTTTGTTTTTGTTTAGACCTCCTCCAAAAAGAAAGAAAACACAACATTGTTTCAATATAAAAATGTGTCATGATGAATTTACTGCAGAGGAAAAACTCCATGTCAATGAAGAAATGACTGTCATAAGAGAGTTTGTTCACACGTCCTTCAGCATTTTTAGTCTACAGGGTACAGTGGGATTATATAGCTAAAATTCATATGTCATTGCCTTTGATTTCCCTGACCAGGTATCTATCAAGTGGCATTACCTATATATTTGCATTATTTGTGTATGTCTGTAGTACAGTTCACTTGCATAGCTCAACCTACTTTTCTGTCATGACTACCTTGAAAATACACTGCCAATCCCAAACTAAGCATCAGACTCTATTGCTTCTAAAGGGAAAGATCATTTTTAAACAAAGGCTATTAGTAATGGACTGAATTTCCTTTCTCTATCTTCCTCAGACAATTAATAATTAAATTATTGTACATATAATAAAAAAGTTCTACAAGTTGTGAAGAGGCTGCATACCTCTGCGGCACAGAGGGCTTCACTGTGGGGCAACACAGGGAAAAACAATGCTACATTCCCTCAGATAAGGATTGGTACAGTATTAAAACTATTTACATCCGCTGTGTTGAGATTACAGTGCTATATGTGCAACCAGTAAAATCGGATAAGTATGTCTACTTTAGCTTTTACTCGAGAGAGCTATGAAAGTCTGATCACTTTAATTGAGTCACATGGATCTATATTCCTTCCTAAATTGATAACTTCCTGAAGTGTGTTCAAAAATATGTTATTGATTTAGCACTACTTTCATCATCCATTCTTGCTCTTCTTGGTATTTAATACTAACTCCAAACATTACTCAGTGAAGAGTTTGCTACCAGTTTATTTTTTGAGAAATATATGTTTTTAGAAATAAAAAAGACAGGACACTAAATCATCAGAAACATCCTTATTAACAGTCTATTAGTAAATAAATTTCAAGATAATGTAAGATGAGATCATGAATGGAAGTCATTGCAGTCAGCTTAAATGTGAGTAGGAAACATAGCACTATAAAAATATTGTTAACACATTAGTAGTATCTTTTACAATTACCTACTTCTGTACAAATCTAATATGCTTATGAAATGATGTGAGCCAGCAGCTTGAAGAGCATTGACACAGAAGACATAGCAGAAATTTTATGTAAATAAATCCTGTACTTGGTGAATGGATGTCAGGATCCAAAGAGACAATTCCACAAAGAATTAAGGCACACAAATCACTAGTTCAAATATTTTTTGTAGATTTATTCTGTTTTGGAGGGAGTACTAAACTACAGAACATTATACAGTACAAATGACATAATTAGTTATGGAGGTAAAAAAAATGGTAACAAGCTTTCTACATTCGACACCCTTTAGACAGAACTCTTGGGCTGCATCAGAAGAGGGGTGACCAGTGGTAGAATGGAGCTGAAAGACCTTTCTGCCCTCATGAGGCCCCATCTGTATTACTGCATCCAGGCATCCTCTACTCAAGAAAGACACAGAGATGTTGGGGTAGGTCCAGAGGAGGGCCACAAAGATGACCAAAGGGATGGAGTGCCTCTCCTATAAATAAGGCCAAAGGGACATAAGCTTTTTCAGCTTGGAGAATAAAAGGCTCTAGAGAGACTTAATTGCAGCTTTCCAGTACTTAAAAGGAGCTTACTGATAGGAGGGATACCACCTCTTTAACATGGTCTGATAGTATTAGCATAAGAGATAATGTTTTTTAAACTAAGATTGGAGATTTAGGTTAGATATTAGGCAGAAATTCTTTATTGAGAGGGTGGTGAGGGACTGAAACAAGCAAACCGGTGAAGCCCTATTCCTGGAAGCATTTATGACGATGTTGGATGGGGTCCTAGACAGCAGGGGTAAACCCTGCCCAGAACAGGGTTTTGGAACTAGGTGGTCTTTGAGGTTCCTTCCAATCCAAGTCATTCTATGTCTAGAAAGACATATAATAGAGGGGTTCATCCATTTAGTCTTCATGGTTGAGAGGCCTGCAGCAAGTCTGACCCTGTCCTACCTTTGATCCTGACCCATAAGCTTTTGATAGTCTCCTTATACATACCAGAGGAAGGTCCATGCTCTCCAATTGGTCACTGACACATGGAATGACACCCTCTCTTCATCAACCCTGCCTGACTTTTCTAAAGAGCCTGTGTTCTTTCACTGCAACCCTCCAGCTGTGAGAGTAATCCAAACACTTCCCCATGATCACAGTAAATCATAGCCCTGCAAGTGTCTTCACTCCTCTAACTTCACTTGTTTATTCCTCATAGAATTGTAGAATCATAGAATCATTTGGGTCGGAGGGGACATTTAAGATCATCTGGCTCCAATCCCCTGCTATAGACAGGGACACATCCCTCCAGACCAGGTTACTCAGAGTCCCATCCATCCTGGCTTTGAATACTTCCAAGGAGGGGGCTTTCATAACCTCATTGGACAACCAGTTCCAGCATTTCACCACCATCTCAGTGAATAATTTATTCCTAATATCTAGTCTAAATTTACCTTCTTTCAGTTTAAAACCATTTCCCTTTGTCCTGTCACTACCCGCCCTTTCAAAAAGTCCCTCCCTGGCTTTCCTATCTATAGGCTCCCTTCAAGTACTGGAATATCACTAGAAGATCTTCTCTGAGCCTTCTCCATGATGAAGTGCCTTAGCTCTCTCAGCCTGTCTTCACAGGGGAGATGCTCCAGCTGCCTGATCATCTTTATGGCCTTCCTCCAGACCCACTCCAAGGACTCCATGTCATTCTTGTGTTGGGGGCTCCAGAACTGGATGCAGTACTCCAGGCGAGGTCTCACAAAAGCAGAGAGTCAAAATCACTTGCCTCAGCCTCCTGGTCACATTTCTCTTGATGCAAAAATGCATATACTAGCATAGAGACATTTAAGCCAGGCCCCTGATGAAATTGACTTACTGTCTGCAGTGTTTGGAATTTTTCTCTCCTGCTCTTCATGTTCTCTCCTGATGACCTGCGGTCCTTTTCCAGGCATATACTGCTGGCACTTGTATCGAACTAATAGCAGTCGGATGAACTGAGGTTCCACTCCCCCAGCAGCATGTGACTGGGGACTAGAGGCTGGAAAGCGGAGAAGAAATGAACTTGAAACATTATTCATGGTTATACTTTAAACAGTGATACAGTAACTATAGTATTGAGTAAACGGTCACAACATAGTCTTCCCTTTCCTGATCACTTATTTTATGATAATTCAAGAAATAGCTGCCATTTACTTCAGTATGATTTTTATTTCTTTTCATAAATCTGGGCTTTTCTATCTACAATACCAAGTAAGTACTGTAGCATCAAAGAATTTTAATTTTTAATTTAGTAATTGTAGCTAGAGAAGTAAGATAATGTGTTTAAAGCTGGTTTAAAAGATTACTACTTTAATCATTGTAAGAATATATAAAAATTGCTTATTAATCCTTTTTTTTTTTTTTTCCTATCTACTATTCAACATAATATTCCAGATAATTGACCACTATTTCTTTCTGCAGTTTCAGAATGCATGTCATCAGTAACATTAGAAAAAGTAAATAATAATAATAATAGCACAAGGAAAGTACCAAAAATTAAGCTTTCACAGTTTTGAACACTGAAATATTAGCAACACATTGTGAGCCAAATAAAATCATTTAGCAGTTTCTATTTTAAGTTTTGAGTTCAGAGACTTTAATTCTATCTCTTAAAAAGAGGCATATACATAGATCTGTTGATTGTGAGTAAGGCCAAACTAACCATACAAAGTTTGTTCCAGCAGCTAATTATGTGGGCTAAAAAACTACTTTATTTGGTAAATGTGCCTAGTTACAGTTCCTGAACTGAGGCATTTTTATCTGATGAACACCATAATACAAGTGAACTATAAATGTGATTAATTTTCTTTAAATGAATTAAATAGTTCAAATATCAACCCAACAAACCCAAAACTCATGTATTTGAATAGCGTTTTTCCCCTACACCTCCCGGATTTCCTTATGCCCTGAAAATCCTGGAACTCAGTGTTCCATTAAAAGTCCCACATTAACATTAACAGAGACTTTAATAATTAACATTCACATTGGTGTTACTATTTTACTGTTTTTATTTACTATATTCCTGTTCAGATTTTGAAGTATTTCTCATACAGGCTTTGTCATGACATTGCAATGAAAGCTGTTGTCCATTGCTGCCGACTGCTCTTCAGTTATTTCTGTCCTTGACACAGTTTCACATTCCATATTGTTATTCTTTATTATGTTTTTTTGTTTGTTTGTTTGTTTTTTTTTTATTTAACCTTCAGTAGTTCATCTTGCTTTCAGTGAGGTCAGTTTATTCACTAGTGCTGATTGTTACATTAACCTTTAATAACTGACCTGTTTACTTTTTCTGCATCATGAATCATGATGACCAGTACCAATTTTACAAGTGTTTTATAATGGACCCCAATTTACAATTTATAAATTAGTCAAATTTAAAACAGTACAAATTCATGTGAGGATGAAGCATACATTTTTAATGTTGAAATGTTATTAAATGGTTTATTTAGCACTTCTAAAATAAACACATTTTAATCCATCTAGAATGCATAGTTTTGATGCTGCATCCTAGCTGGCAGTATTAATTAAAACAACAGAAAAAATATAAGCATGTTATAATAATATTTGTCCAGTTTACAAACACCGGCTGTGGGATGACACTGGAACAATATGAAGTCTCTGAATAACTAAGCATTTTAATAATGAACTCTGACAATCTTTTTATTCAATTGTGCTTCATAAGTACTCAGTCTGTCACCTGCACAGAAGCTTATGCATTTTTAAAGACAATACTACAACAAAATCAAAAAGTCATATAGCAGATGTTAGAGTTCACCTGGGATATATCCATTTCAAAAGTCATTGTGAGTACCCTATGTGTTAAAACCTTCTGCCAAATACTGTGCAATTATTATTTAGTGTAACATGACTATGTAACTCTTTATTCAAATATGTGAAAAAGAACAAAGTACTAAGTTGCCAGAGATTTTAGTTATTGTAATATGATTGCATGTAGGTGCTTAGCAGTAGGTCACTAATATAATTTTGACATGAGTTAGGTATGTTCCGGGTGAGTCTTTGTTTAAAATATGAGTAACTGAATGCAGTTAACAGTGTAACAAAAGAATACCGAGGTAAACAATGTCTTTATCAGGTGAAGGGGCAGGATTCTTTCTCAATTCTTAAGATTTTGGTTCTGAAACATAGACAACCCATAGATATGTCATTTTCTCAAAAAATAAAGAGTATCTATCCACTGATATTATCCACATAACATATGGAAGCATAAATGACTGCAAAAGTGGAATAAAAACATGGAATTAAGCATTTTTTTCCTATTGTATAATCTCTTCAACAGCCCCCCTTTATTTTTTTTTTAATATATTTTGTTTTCCTTTTTTTTTTTTCTTTTTTTTAAAGAAACCAGATAACCAAGCATAGTCCCATTTACAACCAAAGATATATTATAATGAAGTAAAATGGCAAGGATTTGTGTGTGTGTGTTGTATTTTTTTTTTTTGTTTGTGTGGTTTTTGTTGTTGTTGTTTTGTTTTTAATAAGAAAACTTATTGTATTCACAAGCTTATGTGGAAGTTTCTTCCTTATGAAGTATTTATGGACATGTTTTATTTATAGAATGCTGTTGCTGTTATATGCCACATATCATGCAAAAGACTGAAAAAATAGTAAAGAATTTTTGTATTTTGTAAAATTATAGCCCTTAAGACAAACTCATTATGCCTTTCTGAAATTGATAAAGAACATAATAAAGACCAGCACTTGCTCATTTTCTTAAAGAAATATCAATTTATCTCAATATTCCTCACTTTTAACAAGAGAGAAATATGCATGTGGAGGATATAAGACAATCCTAACTGCAAAGAACAGATGCTTCATGAGTTAGTGTTTTAAATTATGCATGATGCATGAATGTTTCTTTTCATTAATGTGTAAATTGCATATGAAATTTCGCACAAATGTTGTGTCCTGTACCCAAATAAAATGAGTTTATACGGTTATTATTTTATCCCCATAAATACAAATGCACACACACACAAACTATACATTGAATTGTGTTCATGAGAACGCCTGTGCTTTCAGTGGATTGCACTTTTTTTAAAAGCAGTGGATGCTTTTAACATGACCATATTGAATTTCTGTCTGAGGTGTTGTTACCAGCACGTTCACAGCCTGGTGCAATATTGTATTTACTAGTATAAAAATAGAATTTCTTTCCTTCCCTCCAGTTTAAAAATTTGAGTGTTCTAATGATCTCTTCAGAAAAAAAAGGGACCCAGAATTTTCTGCAAATCATCCACTTGAACAACATGAACAGCATCCATAAAGACAAAAACATCCACATTTCATCCTGTGGGGCTGAACTCAATTAGACACTCATATTAGTAGATCAGTGATAATAACATCTGTTGGTATCAAATCACTCGTATCTGAAGTTGTCATCATGTAAGTACTTTAAAAATGATGAGATATGTCCAATCATTACAAAGTTTCCATGCATATCTGTAGTTACTAGCACATTTCAGCACAGAGGAAGGAAGGAAGGAAGGAAGGAAGGAAGGAAGGAAGGAAGGAAGGAAGGAAGGAAGGAAGGAAGGAAGGAAGGAAGGAAGGAAGGAAGGAAGGAAGGAAGGAAGGAAGGAAGGAAGGAAGGAAGGAAGGAAGGAAGGAAGGAAGGAAGGAAGGAAGGAAGGAAGGAAGGAAGGAAGGAAGGAAGGAAGGAAGGAAGGAAGGAAGGAAGGAAGGAAGGAAGGAAGGAAGGAAGGAAGGAAGGAAGGAAGGAAGGAAGGAAGGAAGGAAGGAAGGAAGGAACATACTGAACGTTGTCAAGTAAACTGATGAGTGAGAAACAGAAAAATATGTCAGTGTATATGTCCTTGTCTAGTAAGATACAAGCATTTCCATGGTATCCTTCATCCAGCATTTGCAGTCATTAATTCCTTCCATGACCACTTGCACATACTGGCTTAATATCTTTTTCTTATAAATTGCATGCATGCTATTGTGCAGCTGTTAAAAAACAGTTAAGCTACTGCTATGTCTATTACTCAATTGTAATAGCTTGTCAATTCCCATTCTACCTGAATAGTACATATTAAGAGGTCATAATGACAACTGAAGGGTTGTGCTGAATATAGTGATTATACCTCAGGGAAAAAAAAAAAAAAAAAAAAAAAAAAAAAAAAAAAAAAAAGATGCTGAGATAAGTGAAGAAGAGGAGCAAAAGTTGGACTTATGCATAAAGCCTGAAAAGATGTATTTTATCAGTGAAGTTTATATCTCCTCAGAGTTAGCTGGTGTAGAAGTCACAAACAGCCATCTAAATACTGACATGGTAATGGTACACCCATGCTTACAAGGGTGGTCCCTACTCCTGTTTAAGAAAGTTGAGGCGACGCCTAAATTATGGATCATAGCCTAGTGTTTCAATGTCCAGCAAGTAGAAAGAAATATTTATTTGTATTTTAAATATTCATTATATATATTCATATAATATATTCATACATTTGTTAATTAACGTATTTATTTTTAACGCAAAAAGACATTTAGATTCTGTCACCTCCAAAACTCCAACTTCACTAAGGATGTAGTCCTTTTACAATTTGGCTTAACCTGCATATGAATCTGGGAGACCATACATAAAGTAATAATGCTGCTAATTTCTTTCTGGGATCAAGTTGCCTGTACATGGGGCAGCTAAGAGGGATAAAGTACCTCCAGTCAAACTGTTATGAATTTAAGCATTTTCAGACATAAATAAATAAATAAATAAATAAAATAGGCCAATAAATGTTAGGAATGTCAGGCAAAATTCTTCTCTGGTTCTACAGTTGCACAGTTTCACATAATTTTTACAAACTACCAGGAAAGTACAGAAAAGTACTTTTTTAAAAAGCAGTTATTTATTTTATGGGAAACCATTATCTGTACTAAAATTCAGCAGAACATTTCAGTTTATAACACAATGCAGTTCATTTCTGAGATGGGCTCAAGCCAAGCATTCATGCATGGTAAATGCAAAGATGACAAGCAGGACAGCAGATTGATGTACTGCACAGTGTGTATTACCTAAGAAAGTGCACAGAACTTACACTTACTTCATATAATCAGAAGTCTAGGAAAACAAAGTGCTTTAAAAACACAGTTCTGAAAACATGAATTTAGAGAGAATGCAGCATTTTGACAAATGGTTATTTGTTAAATGCAATGGCTACAACCAACTGAGATTAAAATGTATCATGCTGAAAATTTCTATGGATGTTTGTTTTTTTCCTGTGCTAATTACAAAGAAACGGATATGGTGTAAAGAAAAATAAATAATGATTTTTTAAAACCCTCATATTTCTCCAGTTACTTTGTACAAGTTCAAGAAAGGCATAAGATTATCCAGTACCACTACTTCAAAAACAAACAAATAAACAAACAAAAATAAAGTTTCTTGAATACAGTGCAGACATTTCATGTCTCTGAAGATCATAACCAAGATGTATAAATTTGGCAAAGAAATTAAATTCAAATTTGCCATGAATATGCAACAAATCCTTTGCAACATATTTTTACATAAGTTCATGCCAAGCTGACCTCTGAACATGACTAGGAATTTCATTTCAGTTTGAGGTCAATTTAGTTCAAGGTGATAAAGATGAGATAATTTGCTTTGCCTCTTTGTAACATCTACTTTTTCTCCAGAATATGCTAATGGAGCTATGTTGGAATTATGACCGCGGGAGACGTGCCTCATATATCATGGTCAGCAGGTCTCAGTTTATTAGGTGTAACAGCATCTTGTTTATACAGTCAGTAATAAGCTCATACATATTGCAAAAGTAAAGCTCAAGATTGGTGGGTTATACATTACTTCATTTGACCTTTATGGTTAGTCTTATGGTTACTTTTCTTCATAGCTATGCCTACACATTGCTACACATTTTGTTTTTCCCTTTGGACCGTCCTTGTTTCTCGCTACATATTTTGTCCTTAGCTACATACCCTGTCTTTCACATCCTGATATCTCTTCATTGTTGCCACTAGTCACATACCTTCTCTTACAATTTAACTAATGGAATCTCATCATGTCCTTTCTCACGAAGCCACTCTGCACAAACACTCTCTACACTTACACAGACCCTCTCCACATTTCCCCCGTTTTCTTTTTGGGCAACTAAGAAGGCATTGTATTTTGAGTCGATCATTCTCATTAGTAAATACAACATAACAACATTACTGTTAAACCTACTAAAAAGAACAAACATGTTTGTAGTGCAACCTAAGTTTCTGCAACCTGGAAATAAATCCGTGAGGGTCCCATTGTGTTAATCTGTAACAAGTTAAAAAAATCTTCAATTTTCATATACTCTGATATATTGAATTTTAATGACCACTAAGATTTGTGCAATAAATACTTTTAGGATGCTCATAACCATGCTCTACCGACTGAGCTAGCTGGGCTAATAATTGATTAATGATCATGCAATTTACGAAGTAGCATATCAAATAGAACCAACTTTAGAGGACAAATGTACTAGAATATCACTAGGAGCATTATTACTTATTGACCCTTGAGAAACTGTTTGTGGTGAATGCGACAGGTGGTGCCAGCAGGGCGTCCCCTGCTTCAAAGTGCACCTTTCCTCTCTCACCCACCACAGATTCTCTCCTGCATTCAGGGTCTGAAGGATTTCTTCCAGTTGTACACCATATCCGCGTGGCCAGTGCGTGATATAGAGCCCAAGTGGAACACCTGCTTGGAAACCAAGTATCAAATTTAATTCTATTAGCGTGTGCCTTTGTCTCAAATGATGCATGGTTATATTTTAAAATCCCAATTAGTTGGATGTAAGAGAGGTAACCATTCTACGATACAGGGTCATCCCTTTGCCTGGGATTCCTTTCCAGGTTTTGTCCTTGCAAATTAAGAAAAGCTAATTAATCCTGTTTAATACACATTTGAACTATTACTAAAAATAGAAGAAGCACACATCCTAGCTAATGCCTTAAACTCTCTAATTCTTGAGACTGCATATGATCATATTCACAACTCCAAGTTGTCAGTGGTAGGGGACAGTCCCAAAGTCCTGTGGCCATATTCCAAACATTAACCATAGGCTGTTCCTTGAGCACTGGGGAAGCTTCAAAAGAATGATCCACATAAGCTGTATCTGTACGAACATGATTCAAAAAATTCAGCACAAGCAAAACAAGCAAAACCTTGCATAATATTTCTTGTAGTGTGTCTCCCATATTCCCACTTTTTTGTTTAATAATAACAATAATGGATTTCAATGTTTGATAAACGTGCTCAGTGATAGCTTGTCCAGTGGGAGAACGAGCAATGGCTGTAGTATGTTCAACAGCCCCATCTTGGAGGAAAGTTTGAGTGGCCTTAGAGGTATACGCAGGCCCATTATCTGTTTTTGTAATATGTGGGATTCCTATAGCAGCATAAGCTGATAACCAGTGTTTACGGGCATCGTGACTGTTTTCACTTGTATGTGCTGTGGCAAATATGTAAGAAGAGTGAGTATCTATCGTTACATGTGCATATTTTAGACAGCCAAATTCAGGAATGTGAGTGACATCTGTCTGCCACAGTTGAAGAGGTGCTGTGTTACGTGGATTTGTCCCAATTTGAGGCAAAGGGGCAATCGCCTGGCAGTCTGGGCATGTTAGAGTAATGTTATGATCCTGATCCACTGTCAGTTGGAACTGTTTTTGTAAGGCTCTCCTGTTATGATGGAAAATTTGATGGGAGAGTCGTGCTTGCTCAAATAATTGAGGAGCAGCAAAAGCGACTGTGGCTCGATCAGCCTTATGGTTGCCCTCAGTTAAAGGACAAGGCAATGTAGTATGCGATTGAGTGTCATAATGCAAAACTTGCTTGAGCTGTACAAACAAAACCAAATTATTAACTTCCTTAAGAAAGGATTCTTCAATCTGTTGAATGATACCTGCAACATACAAAGAGTCAGTTATTATATTAAGCTTCTGTTCTGAAAAAATTTGAAAAGCTCGAACTACTGCAGCGAGTTCTGCAACTTGAGGTGATCCATCAACAACATGTACGTCTGATTGCCATCGTGTAGCAGTCGCACGCCAGAGAACCTCTGCTTGGTGCGTCTTGCTGGAGCCACCTGTAAATACAGTAACAGCATTGGGTATTGGAACATGTGAACGTAAAGCATTAGTAGCAAGGGGGATATCAGTCAAATTATGTAGCTGGTATTCAGTCATAAACACAGTGTATTGCATAGGAGAGAGGATCATTCGTAACACAGTTTTCGATCCATCCGTGTCTTTAACCTCGTTACACGCGGGCTGCAGAGACGCAGACGCAGGAGTCATAGCTGCGGCAGAGAGAAGCAGCGTCCCGACGAGTGACGTGGGCGGGGCGGAAGGCGGCAGCTGGCTGGTAACAGCTGCTTGTGTCCGAGCGCGGCCTCTGTTCTTTCTTGCGCTGGGCTGGAGGTTTATCGACCAGCGTCGGCAGCTGACGGTGTTGTGGTTGTCCGAGCGGCAGTTCTGGCACCATACACTGGCGGCTTGACAGTCGCGACGGATGTGTCCGGTATTTCCACAACGGTAGCACTTCATGCGGGAGCTGTTCTGCGAGCGGGGGCTTATAGAAACTGCAGCTTGGAGGGCTGCAAGGGCAGCTAACACTTGATTCTGAGAAGCCTCATCCTGTGCCTTTAATCCTGCCCCTACCTCCTTAATAGCCTTAACTATGAAAGCCTGAGCCCCCATGGGCACACTCGATAACCTGTCTAACACCTCCTCTATTGACCAATTACTCCTCAAAGTATTTAGAATGCCACGAGCTGTAGCGTTACAGTTTTGAAGTGCACACTGTTTCAGCATTATTTCCCTCATGTATTCTGGTACTCCAGCCTTCTCTATGGCTCCAGCTACCTTATCTATAAACGCTCCAAAATCCTCATTTCTTCCCTGATGGATCCCCATATAAGACGGTAGCCCACCTGGTGCCTTGATCTTATCCATAACCTGTCTGGCCAGATACATTGACTCCCTACATTTAACTGGCCCTAATAAAGCCTGGGCCCCCGTCCGGATGAAAGGACCCACCCCTAAAAGTTCTTCAATGGTTACATTATACAAGGGATCTCCCGGCTGCCTAACTATCGCCGCGCTCTGTTGGCACATCTCTTCCCAATAAGCATTAAACAGCCTAACTATAGCCCGACAATCTGATGGCAACAAAACTTGAGTACTCCAGATATAATCCAACATCTGTCTCGCTGACTCGTTTTTTACTCCAAACTGACTGACTGTAGACTGCAATTGTGACAACAATTTCCAATCTAAAGCAGTGATAGCAGCCTGTATCCCGCCTGCAGGATTAGGTGCATACACCACCGGAAATGCCATCTGTTGCACAGCTTCCAACGCCTCACCGTCCCCTGCCTCTAAACAAGCCCACGCCAGCGCAGCCCAGGCCCCCCTCCGCTCCCGCGCGACGGCCTCCGCTAGGTCAGTCCCTGCCCCAGGGAGCGGCTCATTGCTAAGGGGGGTCGAGGGGGCCGGCTGTAGCGCCATGGTGGATGCAGGCGGCTCGTCCGACACAGACGTGCCGAGAGGCGGAGACGGGGCACTCGGCTCCGGGGCCACTGGCAACGCAGGCTCGGCGGCCAGCGGCAAATTTACGGTGGACACAGCAGGGGGCATCGGGCAATCTGACCACTCACTATAATTCTTATTCCTCCCCTGCACAACACTAGCTTGCTCTGTCGCTTTCTTTTCTGCCTGATATCGCAACAACTCATTATAAACCAGACTCATCCACACGCTCATAAACACACACATAAACACACGCCACCACTTTCCGCATTTTTTAGCCTTTTTCTCCCCTTCTATCATTCCCTGCTCAGTAAGATCATGCACCAAAAGCGGATTCTGAAATAACCCTTTAGCATATTCGTACGCTAATAGCTTGGGGAGTTCCTTTCCTATGTCTATACCTTTAAATCGTCTCCTACTTAGAAAAGCGGAGAACAAATTATATGCTGCTTGCCTGTCCATATTTACTCACGTCGGTACCGTTGCAGCCTTCCAGGCTTCGGCAGCACGTATCGGTCGAGCCCACCTGTCGTGGTCGCTCGAGACGCGGAGCTTTAATTCGGCTCTTTCGTCGTCCTCGCTGCTTAAGGACCCGAACCCATCGCAGTCCCAACCGTGGCAACTTCCTTTTTCCCTGGCAAGGATTCCATCTTCTTCTTACTTAGCGGAAGAAGATTGTCCCTGTTCGGGCGCCATTTGTTGGAATTATGACCGCGGGAGACGTGCCTCATATATCATGGTCAGCAGGTCTCAGTTTATTAGGTGTAACAGCATCTTGTTTATACAGTCAGTAATAAGCTCATACATATTGCAAAAGTAAAGCTCAAGATTGGTGGGTTATACATTACTTCATTTGACCTTTATGGTTAGTCTTATGGTTACTTTTCTTCATAGCTATGCCTACACATTGCTACACATTTTGTTTTTCCCTTTGGACCGTCCTTGTTTCTCGCTACATATTTTGTCCTTAGCTACATACCCTGTCTTTCACATCCTGATATCTCTTCATTGTTGCCACTAGTCACATACCTTCTCTTACAATTTAACTAATGGAATCTCATCATGTCCTTTCTCACGAAGCCACTCTGCACAAACACTCTCTACACTTACACAGACCCTCTCCACAGAGCTATCATCTTAATCCTGCAAGTGTAGAAATTTTCATCCTTGTAAAATGGCCAGGAAACAAATAATGCACTCAATTTAAGTTTTACATGTAGTTTTAAAGGTTTTCATGCTGTTTATCTGCAAAGTGAACATATTCACTTTTTCTTCCATATATATTCTAGTTAAAGTGTGTATTCATACTTATTGTCATTAACAGGGATTATAATATACATTAAAAGAAAAACTACTTAACATTAAACAGAAGATAAAGTTTTAAGTAAATTTTTTTCTTAAGAGTCTATACCCTTGCAATGGCATCCTTCTTTTTTAACTCTGTGTGCATTATAACTATGTTCTTGGCAATGCTTCTCTACTCTCTTTCTGATTTTTCAATTTCTTCTTAAAATCCTGACATGAGTGCTCTCTTCAAAGGATCACATAATGAATGGGTGTTCAATCTTTTGGCTTGCTGAGGTCACTCTGAGCAAGCATGAGTTGTCTTAAGCCACATATAAAATGTGATATAGTTAATGTATATAACTAACAATACTTATTTTAATGTTTTAATTAAAACATATAGATCAGAGAGCAACAAAAACATGAAAATAGTGGGATATTTCACTCAGTAAACTGTTGCATAAATGTCTGTTTCAGTGGAAGTGACTGAAACTTTTAGTGAGTTCTCAGGGTGCTCATCAGAGATTTTTAATGAAATATTACACTTCCTGTGATTTATCCTTAACAATGATTATTCATAAATGTACATACTCCCAAAAAATGATGATGTGAATAAAGCATCACTGTGAAGCAGCAGATATTTCTTTGCTTTTTATGGTATGTCTTGTAAGAGTCTTGTAAAGAGACATGATCCATACTTCTAAAGGACTCCTTGGAACTGGTGATGATCCAATCCTCTGGACTTGATGAAATTCATAGTTTTGATGATAATTTGCATGACATTATCCATTTTTAAAGCTTTTGCAAATAAATTTTCTTTATGTGTGATACAGTACTATTTCATCAAACATGAGTTGCCAGTGGCAATTGCATCATATTTTGTCTTGTTTTTATTAATCACCAGGATGCCATCAGTAACTATGTTATATGTGTTGACAAAGGCTAAAAAAAAATCATTTTCATATAATTTTTAATGTTTCATATAAATCAAAAGCATTGTCTTTCAGTGGCACTATACAAAGCACTTTTCCAGTGACGTTATGTTCATTATCAGTACCTCTAATGAAAAAGGCACTTGGAGCTGTATCTGTAGCATCAGCATTTTCATCAATTGCCAAAGCAAAAAAAATTTAAATTAGCAGTTTTACTCCTCAAATGTCTGTAGGTAGATTTTCCTGTTTCTTCAGTTTACCTGGTTACAGTCTGGTGAGACTGCAGGTTGGACATACCTGATGAAATGGTATATATATATGTGTATATGTATGATATATATGGCTAGAGGGAGATATGATATATGGGACTACATGTTAAGCACACACATGAGCATCAGGCCTTTGAAATCTCCTTTATCCTACAAAAGTTTATTGATATTAGAAGTCTGCATCATGGTAACTTTGAGCTGACTACATGACTCGAAACTTATTCTCTTAAACGTGATGTACTAATCTTAATCAAAATCAAGATTTACAAAAATCAATCAGCAGAAACAAAAGCTTAAAGAAATATTGAATTCATACAGGTGAAATAAATAAAGAGGAGTATTTCAGTTATAAATGTGCTTATAAATGTGAGTGAATTGAAACCTGTGAAGGCAAAAAAGCCCTTTTCAAATGGCATTTAGGAAGACATAATGTGAATCATAAAATCATAGAATGGCTTGGCTTGGAAGGGACCTCAACGATCTCCAAGTCCCTAACCCCCTGCCACAGGCAGGGTTGCCAGCTGCTGCTAAATCAAGTAATAGATCAGATTGCTCAGGGCACCATCCATCCTGACCTTGAAAACCTCCAGGGATGGATATCCACGTTTTGGGCAATCAATTCCAGCACCTCATCACTTTCCCAGTAAAACTTCCCAGTGACGTATGTCAACGTTTTACAGGCTGGTTTGGCCTGGTTCTGTGACTAGTGGGGTGGAGGGATTTTGCAAAATCTATGCCTCCATAAAAGGGAAACAGGGAACCCCAAAACAATCGTAAACAGAGGCAATGATCTGAGGAGAAACAAACTTATTTACTAAATATGGAATCAGAATGCAAGATAACACACTATAATACAATATAATTATAATATTGTATTATTATTAGAATTATAATACAATATAATTATATATAATGAAATATAATGAGAGAGTATCTGAAAGCTGTAGGACTTACAGTAATACAGAAGTGATGCACACAGTCAGGACGGGCAGCAGCAAGGAGAGGTGAAAGAGTAGAGTGAAGAAGAGAAGCTCCCAATCAGGTGACCTTGCCAGGAGTTATATCTCCTCCCTGACTGCAAAGCGCCCTGAGGAATGTAGTTCTTCTCTCCTGGGCAGGTACCTGGAACTGGAGTATTAACAGTTTTTAACTCCCAGTGCACACTACATGATGTTATGATGTGGAATACCAGTAACCAAAAATCATAAAACCATGACAGCATCTAATCTAAATCTCCCTTTCTTTTTTTTAAAACCAATCCCCCTTGTCCTATCACTATCCACGTAAAAAGTTTTTTTCCCTCATGTTTATACACCACCTTTAAATACTGGAAGGCAACAATGAGGTCCCTTGCAGCCTTCTCTTTTCCAGACTGAACAAGCTCAGTTTATTCAGCCTATCTTCATAGGAGAGGTACTCCAGCCCTTGGATCATCCCTGTGTCCCTTCTCTGGATCCTCTTCAAATGTTCTACATCTTTCTAGTGTTGGGCCCCCAGACCTGGATGTGGTACTACTCCAACTGCAGCCTCTTGAAGGCAAAGTAGAGAGGGGCAATCACCTCCCTCACCCTGCTGGCCATCTCTCTTCTGATGGTACCCAACTGATTGGTTTTCTGGGCTGCAAACACACACTGCTGGCTCATGTTAAGTTTGTCATCAGTCAGAATCACTAAGTCCTTCTTAGCAAGGTTGCTCTCAAAGAGTTCTTCTCCCAGTTTGTACACATATCTGATATTACCTCAACCTAGTGCAACACTTTGCACTTTGCATTGTTGAACCTCATGTTCACAAGGGCCCACCTTTTATCAAAGTCCCTTGGGACAGCATCCTTTCCTTCTGCTTTACCAACTGCACCTCTCAGCTCAGTGTCATCAGCAAATTTGAAAATAAATAAGAAGTTTTATATTGCTTGCTGTCTGTTTTCTTTCTGAATGCCCAGGGGAGAAATGATTTTCATAATTTCTGTACAATTTATGTGGGCTATCATCAGACTATGTAAATAGTAAGGTAGCTCAAACAAAGAAGACATAAAACAACTATATTACTCAGTTTGGAGAATGTCAATTTATGAGCAACATCAGCCTTCAAAGATATCTTTGTTTATTTGAAAGACTTACGTCTACACAGTGCATTCATCAGTATATTTTTAACATAGTGGGAGAAATCCTTCAAGGACATGGGAAAAAGCACCACCAACAAAACTGAGCAGAAAATGTCATATTGCCATTCCAATCCAAGAGAAGTGAAAAGGAAGGCACTATTTTCTCCTAACAATGTAGAGCCTTCTATTCATTTTATCTGATGATAGACAAGATACAGTCAATAAACAGTCCCCTGCTGCACAAATAGGGACATTCTTGTCTTAACTCAAGACTACTGTTTAACTCAAGAATGACTCGGTCTGTCATGATATTATAACAACAGCAGCAATTGCACTCTTATGTATTGTAACCTTCTAAGTTTCAAGATCTCCGGTTTTACTATGAAAAACATCTGAGATTTCTGCAATAGAATTCCACTTTTGTTCCAAAAACTGAACCCATTTCTCTACATACCTTTAAACTGGCTCTTGAGAAATATTTGTGGGGTCTCAGCAGAGAAAATGAATGAAGGAACATATAAGGTGTCAGGTTTTGCTCCATGCAGTATGAAGAAATAGCTTTGAATATCAGCTTATGACTTTGCTTCTATTCCAAAACCAGATGAACAGAGGATCAGGATTTTAAATAATGATTATTTTTTCTGTACTTTAAAGGATTCTAAAGTCAGTATGACTATCTAAAAATCTCCATTCTAAAACACTCACCGTCATTTTTTGTGATTTTCTCACGTGTTTTTGTACAGGGGAAAGCAGTGCGCATTTGGTTTTATTAAAGTTAATTAAGGAGCTGGTGAGGCATGTAGATTTCTCAGCTGGTGCTCATGCCAGTTCTGAAAGTATGCTTATTCAAATGAATGTGATTCTCTATCTATTTATAAACTACTGAAAAAAAAAAAATCTGTAGATTTTAACTGAGAGCTAATATTAAAAGTATTATACTGTAATAAAACAAAATGTCACATCAATATATATTAAAAAAAAAAAAATCATGTAGTCAAACGCATTATGCCCTGTGTTATAATATTATCAAATAATAAAAACATTATTCTGAAAAATCAATATCTACGTATGTTCCAAAAAAGTGAGCAACTGCATAAAAAGTAGGTGACAAAGTTACAATGGATCTATAGTTTCAGGTATATGAATGAAGTTATAACAGTAAATATAAGCAAATTACTAGGCAATATAAATATATGTATATATTTAAAATTTCATCTTAAATAATTTCATGTTAACTTGTTACCTAATAAAAAGCTCATATTAAGTGTTTGGGCAAAATGCACTCAGTGAATGTCTTTGTAAAATACCATATTACACAGTGACTATTTTCTGTACAGTGTGCATCCAGGAAGAAAGATTTGAGATACACCATTAGGTGTGAAAGGGTGATGTAAAATAATGGAGCTCTCTGGGACTAAATTTGTGAAAATATGAAAGACAAATGAAGCAATCTTTAGTGCTGTTTCATTCTCGGACGCTATAAATATCAATAACATGAAAAACATGTCTGTATATCCTTGGAGAGTGACACCTTCTGTAACATCATCTTTCTGTTTATTTTCAGTTAACTTACAAAGATGACAACAGAGGGAAAATCACAGGACAGAACTCTAAGAAAAGTAACCTCACTCCAAAACAAGTATAACACAAAGGCATGAAGGACTAAAAATCTATAAAACACCCTGTGAATAAGTGGAGAAAGATATATGAGTAGATCTTACTACACTGGACATAATGGATGATTCACCAAGATACTAGGTTGCTAGCAGAATTTGGGATGAATGCCTACAAAAGAGAATGGAGGAAAGTATGAAAAGGAAGGCATCTCTGACTCAGAAAATAAGATTCCAACCAGACAGAAGAGTCAACAGGAGGGTCACAATGTGAAGAAGAATCTACCCTGAAACAAAATGACTTTTAGGGTAGCAAGTAGTAATTAAATAAGAATAGCAAAAAATAAAAATAAAAACAAAATAATAATAATAATAAAAGAATATTCACGGTGACTACCAGCACTTTATCTTGTCAAAAGATGGAATAAATACAATTGATTGTACAATTGTGCAAGAATTTGCAAATCCTCAAAGAGTTTGTGAAGCTGGGATTATGAAAATAGGTTCTTTCTGAGTATAGTCTGCAAGCGTAAGCTGAAGGGACTATGATTTTGCTTATAAATCATTAGGGATTTCCACAGCAATCCTTGAAGAAAGTTAGTGATACAGAGTGTTTAACATCAGTCTTGTTGTTTATACAGTGTAAGCTTGTAATATTTTCCTTAATAATATTATTGTGAATTTTAATAAGATTTAATCCAATTAAAAAGAATGTATTTAATGTCCTTTCTTTTTCTCTCAAATTATGCAAAAGAAGTAGAATTTTGAATATTCCATATAAATTCAAGAAATCAATAAAACAAAATAAAATAAGGACAAAAGTAAAACTATTAGCGTACTTCAGGAGAAAAATCATATGAGCTAACAGAAAGGGAGAAATATTTTCCTTGGCAACTCTACTGAAAATGATTCTACATACTGTTGAAAATTACCCTTAGAATGTGAGTCACCTGTATGGGTGACTCAACAAAAGTCATTTTTGCAGGATTCGACAGAGGTGTAAAATGTAAGACACAGATGGCAATTATTCTGCTCTACTTGGCACTGGTGAGATTTCAGTTACGATGCTGTTTTCTCGGCCACTGAACTATAAGAAATAAGCACACAAAACTCTAAGCTGGCGTATGGTAGAAAAAATATTTAGAGACTTTGAATATTTCCCACAAAAGAAAAGTAAAAACAACAACAACAAACAAAACAAAACAAAACAAAAACAGTTTAAACAAAACCATTTAATCTTAAATACTGAGATAGCAAACCTCAGATATTTTAAAGAGAGTAAGCCCTATGTTCACAGAATGAATATAGAGAAAGGACTGTCTTGATATCTCAATTGGAATAAGACATTTTTTATATACATGGACAAAAAAGGTTTAATATGATTCAAGAATTTTCAGCCTGGAGAAGAGGAGGCTCAGGGGAGACCTCATTGCTCTCTGTAACTTCCTGAAGGGAGGTTGTAGTGAGCTGAAGGTCAGCCTCTTCTCTCGTGTCATTAGTGATAGGACCAGAGGGAATGGTTTCAAGCTACATCAGGGGAGATTCAGGCTGGACATTAGGAAGTATTACTTCTCAGAAAGGGTGGTCAGGCACTGGAATGGACTACCCAGGGAGGTGGTGGAGTCACCGACCCTGGGAGTGTTCAAGGAAAGACTGGATGTTGTGTTGAGGGACATGGTTTAGTGGGAGCTATTGGTAATTGGTGAACGGTTGGACTGGATGATCTTTTAGGTCTTTTCCAACCTTGGTGATTCTATGATTCTAAGAAAGTTTAGACCTATTGCCAAATATTTCATAGGACAATGCAAGTTGGGATTCTGTGTCCACAATTATATTTACTGATTCCAATAGAGGGATGAGATTCCAAAGAGGGTTGAAATTCAAAGTGAAAGTTTGAAAGAATCAATGTCCAGTTCCAGTGTCCATTCTAGAGAATGTATCTGTGCAGGCTACAACAGTATTTCATTTCTGTTAGTAAGGCTGACATAGTGAGCTCCTATGACCATAAGTGTTTTATAGGCGCACACTCGGCAACATTACTTGTTTTATCATAAAAATAAAATTTCCTGAGTAAATATAAGCTCTATTTTCCATCACAACACTCTAGAACTTTCTTCTTGGCAGCCAAATCATAAACAAATTTCCAAATCTTTGTAAATGGGTTTTACATCCATTCATTCTTTCATTTCTTACACTAATGTAATAACTTGTTTTGTATTTTTGATCACTATTGAATGTCACCCATTTTCATACATACAAAGTATCATAGATATCAAATAAATATAGAGAAAGAAGTATAGGAATAATGCAAGATTGTGTAGGGATGGGGTCAGCTGAACTGGACTTGGCAAAGGGTAATAAAGGCTTCTATAAATATAAAATTTCTCTGTATTTTTTAACAGAAACTGAAAAATGTACATTTTGATCATATCTTGATGGTATTGTCTCCAAGGACTATTACATCGGCATTCTTGAATGCAATATATCATGTACCATAAGTATTATCTCTTTTATGCTGCAAGGTAGTGAGCGGTTTCCAGTGACTTTCAGATCTTTTCTAATATTCATAATTTTGTGGATCATTCAAAGTGACTATTTTAGCAATTCTGTGCCTGTATTCACAGCGGTAGATGAACAGTTTCCTGTTTTCACTTTTTTTTCACTACTCTCGGTATATTCTTGATGGAATTCTTCCAATTGTCTTTGAAATGAAGTTGCCTTCTTTCAAGATGGTGCAAAAGATGAAATAATTTTCTTTTTCCATTAACAAATACTTTGTAATACATGTTTGAAATTATAGTTCTTCAATTGACATAGTTCGAGAAAAGCCCATTTGAACATAATTTGGCCTATGTGATCCAGTTATCTTTAAGGACCCTCATACCACTCATACCATTCATTGTTTTTCACTTAATGATAGTAGAATTTGAGAGATGATTTCAGGTGTTTTTTTTGTTTTGTTTTTTTTATTTTTCCTGCTAAAAGGCAGGAAAACTGATGTTTTTTTTTCATTGTTCCTTTCTTTAGTCAATTGTGAGCCACAATGCATATTTTCTCGTAGACTAATCATTGAGCATGACTCAAAGTTAACAGCACTGTTGTAATAATAGGGAATATATAATCACCAGTACTGGAATACAAGGATTTATATCTACTGCCATGAGGTCATAGGTGGCAGCCACATAAAAGAGTAGCCAAAAAATACAGAATACCATTATGCTTTGATTCTAAACAACTCTATGATTTATTCCAAAACTGGAATAAAATAATGGCCTCAGCTTAAAGCTGTGAAAAAAAAATCTAACAAACAAACAAAAAACAATAACAAGGAACTGCTTTTTTTATTACTATTAGAATTTACTTGTTTCACAGAATTGCCTCTTCCTCTCATTTGTGCCAGCAGTCTTCTATTTCTGTAAGTCAGAAATAATTAAGTGATTTTTGGGATGCCTTATCTTCTGAACCCACATAAGGGCACCTACAAGTCTATTTTTTAAAAAATTGAAGGGTGTGTTAGCACGTCTGAAATGTGACTGAACAGCAGAACACTACAACATCTTGTCAAATTGCAACAATTTACAGATAGCTACATTTTTATTCACCTCTCATAGATTCCTAAGAAATAGTCCATTGAATTTTTAGAGTCTACAAAAAAAAAAAAAAAAAAAAAAAAAAAAAAAAAAAAAAAAAAAAAAAAAAAAAAAAAAAAAAAAACTTTATAAACCTCTCCAGTACCCATACCCCTAAACTAACTTTTCTGCAAAATGTGACAGTGAAAAAGGTGACTGCCTGCAAGTCAAAACTGTTTCTGCAGGACATGATAGGCTTAATATAGAAATGTCTGAGAATAAGTTGCAGATTATTCAACATGACTTCTAATAATACATGATGAAGTTTGAGGTTAGACATATAGGAAGCATGGTGTATGGGCTTATGGAAATCAGTGTCAAAATAATAAACAGACATCGAAGGGCTGCAGGGAAAAGTGCTAAGGTATTTACTATCATTACCTTGCAGGAAGAACACCAAAGAATCACTGATGGAAATGTACAAATGCTTAAAAAGTTAGCTCAGACAAACAAAACTGTCACTTATATATGGGGTGCCAGGAACTGCCCAACACTTGATTCATATTCAGTTTGAAGAGCAGCATCAGTATTACCATATGACATGGTCCAACTGTCTTATGAAATAATCACAAAAAAGTCCATAACACGGAGAAAAAGAGGAACTGTGTTTGGGTTCCAAAAGTCACGAAAAGAAAGTTCACTGTGTCCGTTTTAATCCTGAAATCTCAAGAATGAATACAGTCTAAGGCAGATGAGTCATCAGATCTGCTGCTGTCATGCCAACACCTCCTCCCGGTAATTGTGTAACAGTACCTCAGAAGAGAAGTTCAGGTTCCAGTGGCAGTACAAGGCACCTAATTGTACACTGTTAGCATATTGCCTTTATTCAGACTGCCTGCCAAATAAACTGAATATTTGTTAATGGATTTTTAAAATCCATCTGGCTCTCAGCACCTCAGTTGGTGTCTTGCAGCAGCTTCCTTTGCCTCTGATAATAGGTTAATAGATTGCCATATTTCCTTATATAAAGGCACAAAGAGAAAATAAGCATTATATAAGTGGCTATTATAATAAAGCAGAAATGCATGGTTTCTGTATGTGACATAATACAAAGGTAGAACCAACTGCAGAAGTTTTTCTATGGAAGAAATTTTTATGGGGGACTTTCCTTCTTCAGTGCTTTTCTAATGTGCAGAGTAGCAAAAGACTGTTAAAAATAAAATAAAATAAAAACAAAAATAAAGTAGAGGTAGACAACACGTCAATTAGAAAAATCACTTTCACAAAGAAATCAAGTAAAACAAAGCCACAAGCAGGTCAAGAAAAGTTCATGCAGAGCAAGCCTGATAAGCCTCAGACTTGAAGTCCTGATGACTTCAAAACACAATAAAAAGTTTATTGTCTATTTCTAGCAGTGGCATTATGGTCTTATATTCTGTACAGAATTTTATTCTACTCTCTGCTTGTTTATTTCTGTTTCTACCCATTTGGCAAATCTATAGTATCTGATCCTTTTTTTTTTTTTTTTTTTTTTTTTTTTTTTTTTTTTTTTCTCATGAATCATACATTGTGTAGGAGTACCAATTTGCAGAAAGAATGTCATACTGTGTAAGTATTTGTTTTTATCAACAAAGCCTATGGGTGTAACAATGTCAATCCAACATTCATTTTGTTTGGTAGCACACTTTTAAAGCTGTGTGCCATATGTTCCCTTCTGTTAAAGAGACAGTCAAAATCTAGTAATTCAACGCAAATACAGACAGACTATAATCGTAGTAAATTTACAAAATGAAGCAAGTGGCACCAGGTGAGATTACCCTGAACACATTGTAGCCTTACCAGTATTTATCCCATGGTAACAGATCCTGCTAGCTTATCTGAAGAGCAAAAAGTGGGTAGCTGAAGGAAAAAGGCATAAAATGTCACCTCAGAAAATAGAGCTTGTTGTGTAGGCTTTACTGCCAGCACTGGATAGAAAGGAAGGGTTGCCAGTCACCGGACCAGGCTGCCCAGAGCCACATCTAGCCTGGCTCTGAATGCCTCCAGGATTGGGGCATCCACAACCTCCTTGGGCAACTTGTTCCAGTGTGTCTGTGAAAAACTTCCTTCTAAGTGATGCATTCAGAACCAGTATCAATAAATATCAGATAAAACAATATGAGTGTAGAGGAAATGCTTAGTCACAGCTTGAAACAATGATTGAACAGCTGGGAGGAAAGCAGGGCCAACACAGGGGACCTCAGCTGCATGCATTGCACCTGAATGACAAGAAGGTATGGAGCCTGGACCCACCACTTCACAGACCTAATTTAAGTGTTGGCAGTGGAAGTAAGGTTACCTTTTTGGAGTTATCTCTATACCTGAGGCTTCCAATGGTAGTTTCTATGGTTGCATCTGAGCAAGCTCTCCCTTGTTGCAGCTTAGGACTTTGTTATTCTGCTGTCATTGCTGCACTTCCAATTGCATTACAATGAAAAGCTTATAAGATGTAAGTATCTATCTATAAAAATCTAAATGAGTGATAGCTAACAAAAAAAGATCATAGCACCTTCTCAATTCAACACTTAGAGTTGAATTGTCTTCCACAAGATATGTGGGCTACAAGCATGTTTGCACTCCATGTATTGCTTTGAGATGTGTCTGTTTGGAGGTATAGATCCTTTAGCCTTTTATGTGCAAGTCTCTCTCCTTGTAAGCATCTAAGGCACACATGCTGATGGCAAACTCCCTTTTGAGGCCACAGACATTTTCATGATGTGTATCCCTGTCTGCTGCTCTCTACATTGTCACTTCAGAGTCTGATGCCACTCCTCCCAGTCTCCCTGCAGGAGGCTGCTGCTCCAGCCTTGGCAGAGGCTGTAATGCCAAGGGAGACTGGCTGCATCAAAAAAGTGTGTGTTTTGCTCCTCTGTCTGCCATCTCTCCCTCTGCTCTAAAAGTCCCCAACTCATACATTAGATACGCATGTATACTGAAATATTGAACTTTTCAGTACAATAATTATGTTTTATCTTAATTTTAGTTGAGTATGTCAGGGTCACTGCACATTTTGACCCTGCCCTACATCCTACCTTAGTGTATGAGGAGGCATAGCTAGCTTAGTGTCATCTGCTATTCTTATATAAAGCTTCCAAATTACTCTCTCTGAAATGATTAATTGAGTTAACTGGGAAATATTAACCAAGGGCCTTTTTTTTTTTTTTTTTTTTTTTTTTTTTTCAACCGAGTGGGTAGCCTTCTACAATCAGTTTTACTTCTAGCTCTAATTTCCACAGTTTGAAGCCATTATCAGATAATTTCCTATATATTTTCTATATTTCAATCTATGCAGTTTTCCACTGATTTTTTTTATCCAGTGCATAAATTTGCTTCAATGCTATATTTGCAAAAAGTGCATAAAACAATTTTCAATGAAATAACTGACTGATGAGAAAGTGAATATTTTCTTTGGGCTCTGACAGTATCAGTGTATCAATTAGAACAGTCTTTCTCTGGCAGAAAATCTCATTACTGGATTCTCTAATATTTTTCCATAAATCATTGAGCACAGTAGCTGCCTATAGGAAAGTAGAGATTGAGTCTCATTAAAGTGCTTGTTAAGAAAGATGGACAGGGTATAATTGTTTTCCTTCAGGTTTTCTGAGTAATAAAATCTATCTAGATCATATTTCTTTAAAAAATTTCAAACTCTGAGAAATTGACTTGCCATAATTTTTACTCCTAATTAGTAGTTTGGGGATATTAAAGAGTTTCTGAGTCAAACAAATATTTTTATTTTTTTTAAGTTACTGAATTAAACTGGTAAATAATGTCTACTGAGAAACTGCATGAATACAGTAAACTTTATAAAATAATGGAGTAAATGTACAAGCATAAATGCATTAGTGCTACATTATCATTCAGACTTTTTATTATTCTGTTAATTTTTTATAACTCAATTGAACAATAAGCTGAAGCTCATAGGTAAGTTATGAACTGAAAAGTAACTCTTCAGAATACTTTATAAAATAAGACTTTTCAGACTAACATCAATGACAATAAGAAGTTTTGATGAATTCACTTGTTGATGCTCAATGCAGTACAGAAAAACATAGATAAAGGTATAGCCTTCACTTAAGCAGGAAAAACTATACAACATACAGACGGCCCTTTCCTGGATTGAACTGCTAATATATATAGACATATTCATATCGAGAATGAATATTTCAAATGTTTCAACAGACGATGCCTGCAATTGTTGTGTGCCTAATTCCTTGCCCCGAAAAAACATAAGGCTTATTTTACAAAAAACAGACTAGAATTTATGTAATATTCAAGTGTATCCATTTGTAAAGTCTTTTGATGTGTCTGTCTATATAGATAGATATAGATATGGTGACATATTTTTACTGTTTTTACTTCTAAATGTCAGTTACGCTATTGGGAAAGAAATATTAGAGAAGAAAGGTAAATCAAGTGTAAGAATAAGAGGTGAATAATAATGTATTACATCCCATGAATTATCCTAGATTAGCAGTAAATTATTCTAATAAAATTTCCCACTCGTTACATTTGTGTGAGATGATTAGAAACAGTATGATATTAAAGAAGTTATCCTTTTTTATTTTAATGTAATTTTTTATTATGTTCTTTTAAGTACCACTGCTATTAACTCTTTCACCTCCAAGAGAATTAAACCTGACTGATAATTATGTCCTTGGTTGGTTACTTGTGTTGTAACTTATAGTCAATCTCTGCAAGATTAGTTGATTATTATTTAAAGAGAATAAAAATTGCAAAGATATTCACTGAATGAATTAAAGAGAAAGAGATATCCACCCAGATACTTCAGTTTCCTAACTTGAAAAGCAAAATACCAGGGAAAAAATCAAGGTGTAGATATCATTCTTTTTTTTCAATGTAACAAAATGAGATGTAGATCAACTTATGTATTTTATCATGTTGAAATACATACTAAATCATTAATTGTACATTCTTGTTTCTTTCTGGTACATTACACAATGGAGCAACAGACTGCAAATTACACTATATATTTGCAACACATACTAAAAAGCTGAGGCTTAGGCTGAGGTGTTAACTGAGATGTTATGTAAATGAAAGTAGATAGATTTGGCAAAAGGGAAATTAAATTTAATTTGATCAAGAATATCTATCTGTAATAATATTTCTAATGTGTGGAGAAAAGAAGGCGGGGAAAAGATTAAATTTGATAACAGTGCATTTTAAAAATTGGCCTTTACATTTGATGTAAAGTGAACTTTGACCTGACCTTTCAGAGATTCTTCCATTCTTCTTGGTTGTGTAAACTTCCTATGCAGTTTAGTGCAGTTTAAGCAGCTGTTACCTCACCTAGTCTGATTTTAGTTTACAGCCTATTTCATTGTGGAGTCATATATATATATATATATATATATATATATATTGTTCATTGCAATAGCGTTCAGAAGGTAAAGCATAATTGCCAATCAAATTTTATCAGTCCATTAATTTTTATTTTTTTTTTAATTTCCAATCGGGAGGGGCAGTGGGCAGGGGGAATGAATAATTAATATCTGGACACTTTGCCCATTTAGTAGTAACAGTTTTAAGATGACCTGTATTGCACTGATAATTATCAGATGAGTATGTGTAACGTTAACAATGTGGTATTCTGCTAACTTTTATATTATACATTTAGAACTTCACTGAATGCAAATTAATTGTCTCACTGTTGTGCTTTTGTAAAACTTCGGTCACCTACCTGCAGCGTCTGATGCACAAACTCAGATGTGAATGATCCAAATTGTTTATTAAAAGTTCTCACATTATTAATATACTTTCACAAGTTTACTTTTTCTAGCTTTCCCATTCATGCCCACAATTTTCCCACCCACACTTACACATTCCACAAACACTCTTCAACTGTTTGTGCGGGTGCTTATCCAATCAGAACTGCAACCATTCTTTCTTCTTCTAGAGATGTTCTTGGTTCTCATGCTGTTTATCTTGCCCCACAGCTGCTGCTCTGTACAGTCCTTCTTGTATTCCCACATTACCATACACTCTAAATGGATTTTATGGTATGTGATTTTAAAATTTTATTTTATTTATTATTATTTATTACTATGATACTATGATACTATGATACTATTTATTATTATATTTATTTTATTTTCAGTAAGCATAAGACACTCAGAGAGGAAAATGGAAAAATTTCCTATAGGTATGATCAAAAAAATTTGGGTGAACTTTGTGTTAATTCTGTGTTCAACTGCAGAATAATTTACCCAAGAAGCATCCTCAGAAGAATTATTTTGTCAAGGCATATATTTTACTTCTTTCACTAATGTATATGAAAATTCTGTTGCTTGGTGGTCCTGAAAATTTTGAAGTATGGTTTAGTTTTTCTGTTCCTCACCTCTCTCCACCTTTTCTACTGCCACAAACTGTTAGAATGCAGTGTCCTCATCACCATGTATGCTAAATCCTAAGGCGGGTACCCACAAGAGTTTTTTCCCTATTCA
Source organism: Excalfactoria chinensis (assembly GCF_039878825.1). Classification (NCBI taxonomy): domain Eukaryota; kingdom Metazoa; phylum Chordata; class Aves; order Galliformes; family Phasianidae; genus Excalfactoria; species Excalfactoria chinensis. The sequence goes on along the minus strand of NC_092828.1, from coordinate 17,857,831 downwards.
ACATTTGTGCATAGACACTGCTGTAATTCTCTCAGGCAAGCCATTTATGAATAAACATTCTGAAGACTGATTGTTCAGAGATTTTGTTTTAATTTACAAAGCAAATTTTTCTCACTTGAGAGAAAATTGTTAAGAGGATTTTATGTTCTCAATTAGACTTTATTTCTATGTGAGAGATGGAACTGAGGATCTCGCTGCAGTTGAAGAAGTGCTCTGCCTCTTTCTGAAGCCCTCAATTTCAGCACAGTCTGGTTTTGCCATGTCATGCAGAGTAATTTCTACACTGAGAGAGCTCTCCTTCTCTAAATCACTCTGGAGTTAAACCTGCCCCTAGTTTGAATAATTACATCATATTTTTCTTAGCACATGTTTCCAAGAGAAATTTAATCTTTAAAAATTCTGACTGTTCAACAATTAAAACAGATGCACAGTTTTCTTGAAAGAACAAAATGTAAAAACATTCTCAGACACAGAGTAATCCAAACAAAGCTCCAAGCAGAGTAGGAAATCCATGTCTGGTATCCACTGACACTAAATACTAGAAGAAAGGAAATGTTTCATTCTGGAAGTTCACAGATCACATAGCACTGCCTATGTGAAAACCAATTATTTGAACATTATCCAGTATTAAACTTATCTGGGGTAAATGGCTTTGTAACAATATAATATATTAATGTACCAAGTGAAAAGTTCACTTATAAAACATGATGATGCAGTAAGTATAATTGGAATCACCTGATGGATATCAAGTAAGCTCTGTTCTACATGTGCTTTCTATTCAAATTTCACATGAAGATATCCTCAGGCACCACTATTTAGTGTATAATTCATTTTACGATAGCAAATTCAAAAAGAAGAGAAAAAAGCTGTGATGCTGAACATTCATCTGTGACGATGAGTGTTGTGCATATTAGAGATATTTACCACTATGATGAATTTGTCAAGGGATATGGAAGTGTGTCTTCTTGGTCTGACAGCACATTTTGAAATTTAATGACAGCCTCTATGGTATTTTTTCTCAGAAGATAAATAAAGCTAAAATCATAGATATCCTGTCAGCCAATAAGAATATGATTCATTTCTCCCTGAGACTGTCTGAGGACTTTGGAAGTATACTGCTCTCTGATGCTAAATCTTACTGGAAACTTGTTGTAAACGGAAGCACAAAGTGATACATCATAGACAGATGAACAGCAAAATCTACAGAACTGAGCTGAAAAACATCTGATACAGCTTCTGAATGAGAAGGTTATATATGTCATTTACTGAAATGAATTTTTCCATAATTTTTCCAGGATTTTTTTATTCACATTTCTTATTTTCATTATTCTTAACAATTATGAGCACAAAATATTTATTCTTCAATCTAGATAGGGACTTAAACAGGTTATAATACAAAGGCTGAAGTTTTCAATGCCTCTTTTACATCTGTCTTTAAAAGTCAGACCAGTTTTCGTCAGGTTACATGGGGAGCAGAATAACTCCTGCATAATGCAGGTGGAAGCATAGATCTGCTATTCCACCTGGACTACTAGAAGTTTTTGGGTCCAGATGGGATGCACCTGTGGATGCTGAGGAAGCTGGCAGAGGTGATTGCTGAGACTCTTTCCATTATCTATCAGCATTCCTGGTCAACTGGAGAGGTCCAGCATCCAGATTGGAGGCTTGTCAACATGACTCCCATTTACGAGAAGGGTTGTAAGGAGGATCTAGGGAAGTATAGACCTGTCAACCTGACTTGAGTGCCAGAAAAGGTTATGGGGCATTTCATCTTGAGGGAGATCACGCCATGTGCAGGTCAGAGGCCTAGCCAGCATGGGTTCATGAAAGGCAGGTTCTGCTTCATCAACCTATTCTCCTTGTACGTTTGAGTGACTTGCCTGGTTGTCAACGGTTTATGGGCTCAACCCATTTCATTACGGTTACAACCCGGTTCCATGACTAGAGGCTTGGAGGGATTTCGCAAAATCCATGCCTCCAGAAAAGGGAAACAGGAGACCACAAAATAGTTAAAAACAGTGGCAATGATCTGAGGAGAAACAAACTAATTTACTAAATATGATATCAGAATGCAAGATAACACATTATAATACAATATAACTGGAATTGAAGCTAATAAATGAGATATAACAAACGAGTATCTAAAAGCTGTAGGCCTTACAGTAATACAGAAGTGATGCATGCAGTCGGGATGGGCAGCAGCAAGGAGAGGTAAAAGAGTAGAGCGAAGAAGAGAAGCTCCCAATCAGGTGACCTTGCCAGGAGTTATATCTCCTCTCTGACAGCAAAGCCCCCCTGGGGAATGTAGTTCTTCTCTTCTGGGCAGGTACCTGGAACTGGAATATTAACACTTTTTAACTACCAGTGCACACTACATGATGTTATGATGTGGACTTTCTTTGTTATGATGACTTTCTTTGACATCATATTTTTTCGAAAATTATCCTAGAAATAAGCATTTAATTCTTTGTTTTCTGCTAATTCTTGGCTGGGTGTTTATTTTAAAATTCTTCACATTTAATATTTTAACTTCCTACATATTATTCTTGACATTTTAGTTATTTTTGTATAGCTACTGGTGGATTTATTTTAAATCTGGGTGCAGATATAAACACAAATATGTTTACATTTATGCAATTTGCATATTTCAGAATTTGGGTCGTTATTAGAAAACATAATGGCATAAACACATTCAGCCTAAATATGTGTGTCACCCAACTTTATATATACTGTGTTAATATGCGTCTGTCTTATAATACAAAGGTCTTGAAATAAATTGGCATCACATAAGACTTGGCACATTATTTGTAAAACAAAAATATACAGAATAATGGCATTCTACAGGTGAGTATGACATAGAAAGAAGACAGCGTTTTACAATGCAACAGGGAAAAAAAAAAGACTACCCTAGTATCATAACTGCTTTTGGGTAGTTATTCTTCCAAGAGCGGTGTAGTTGAACATAGATAAAATACGGCTAGACATTTAATGTTTACTCACATAAAAACATACTGACTTCTAATTTTTGCTAAGGGTAAATACAATTATGTAACCAAAATAATAAGATTTTGTCTTTGATGGGTCTGCAGTACCTTCTGAACAGTATGTTTTGATAGTGCAAGAATTTTATCAGGGAATATATCAACTAGATCTAAATACAATGTAAGATGATCTATTTTAATTTTATTTAGAAAGTATAAATTCTGTCTTGCGTTTAAGTAGTCCATCTGAAAAGATTTTGTTTTTATGTAATGCTGAAAGAAAATTTAATGATCACATTTGATATTATTATGGATGAATCTGTATAACTGCAAGTTTAAATCCGTCAGTCCTGCACTAATGAGACAAAGACTATCTGCAATGAAGATGCCGTTAAAAGCAAAATGAGTGCCACAATGGTCTTTTAGCTCTAATTGTATTGTACTGACATTTGGGTAATTATCTGCTGTTCAGTATAATTTTATCTTTCATGCCACTCAAAGAAATTCCAGAGTAAATTGAGGTAGCTATCTGTTTTCGGATGTATTTGATCACTTTATTTTACCCTAGTCTCAGAATTTAGTTAGACAGGTCTGAAACTCAATATTTATCATAATCTACTTCGTTTGCTCAGTCCCCATGAGGCAATACCAATTAGAATTTTATCAAAGTCATCCTTACAGCAATAATGATAATCCTTTAGCATTTATCTGGATTAGGTCTCTGTTTTATTCTACTAATGAATACTCTAGAGGGGCCTGGTCAATTTTACTGAACAAATTAACCTTAGAGTATAACCGTTTAAAGTTTCCATTATACTGGACACCTGCAAAGTGTACTGGGTTTAAATGCAATTTAATAGACCCTTCTAGGCCTGTTTTAGAGAATACTAAGGAAAGTATGAATACGAATATATTTAAAATATAATAGCAATAATGTTTTTATAGTGTTTTCAATAAATATCAGATGTGCTAAGTATTAGATATCAGTTTTGAAGTGCATTGAACAAATTCAAGTAATTCCTGCTTCTGAAATTTGAAAACCAATGTTTGGAAATACAGATATTTGAAATCTGTTATCTTTCGGAAATGAACTTTTTTTCTGTTCCACTCTTCTATGCATGATGCTGAAGATGAATATCCTAGAAATCATACATCTTTTTTCATATTCCAAAACTCCTATTATAAAAAATATCCTGGCCACCAGGTCAAGAGAGAAGGTCCTTGCATTAAGGGAGAGAAAGGGATTTCACAGAAAATGGGATAGGGGTAGTGAAAAGATAGTTTGTGTAGAAGATGTTAGAAGAATGAGGATTGCAGACACTGCGTCTAGAATAACAAGGGGGATTAAGTCCATAAAGATAAGGGTGCGAAAAACAGCTCTGGGTGCAAAAACAACCAAAGGACAGTGAGGTGATTAGATGTCTACAGTGCAAGCTGGAACTGGTTTGGGGGTGCCCTTCCTGCAGGGTGAAAAGTTTACAGCGAGGAAGACTACAGAGCCTTCATGAGGAAGACAACGAGCCTTCATTCTGTGACCACCCCCACGGCTCACTGTGCACACACAAGGGGCAAGGGACTGCATGCTAATGGTGTCTTGGGAATGCAATGAATATGTATCTGAATTCTTGCAAACTATTGATTATATATTAGTTCAGCCTATATCTATTGCACTCTTTCTCTAATGGTGTGCAAGTTAGGTGGAGCTATCCCCCTTGCACCAGGGTGTATGCACATCACTGCTTTATAACTACTTTGCTGTTATAGAGTTTGATTTCGGCACATCAGGAGGACTGGTCTTTATGATTTCTGGAGGTCCTGTCTAGCCCCTACAGTTCTGTGATTCAACTTGGAAATAGGCCTACAATGGAAAAGGACCTGGTCAGAGACAGCAGAAAAGCAGAGGTAAATTGAGAAGTTAATTGGTATTCTTTTTTTTTTAACTACAAAATCTACTCTGAAAAGGATACTTCCTATTCCATTACATCAGCCTGCAATTTCAGAGACACGTGTTGATAGTATGGCAGTAGATGGTGACTGTTCCCACCGGTATTCCATTCTGTTTTCTTGCCATATGACAGATGACAGCAGAGGGTCAGTCTGACAAGTTGGCATCTGAAATGGAAGAGCAGATGAAGTAAAAGTGTGTTGTTTAATTTCCCCATGAGAAAAAATGGTAAACATTAAACATTCAGTGTTGATGTTTGGTCTCCATGACATTCAGTGGATATGAGCACAGAGAGCTGGTGGGTGTTTTAGCAACAGTGACATAAGCCCTGTTCCAGACAGCCATGCACAGATGTCACACCACAAAATGAAGAGTACTCCAATGAGCTCATCCAGATGAACTGATGGATTATGAACAAGAAACTTGTATACAGATCTTAATATCAGCTTCAATGCATTGGGAATGATTAGGACAGTTTTGGAATAGGGCAAAATTTGTGCTGGATGGGATCTGCAAATGCTCTCACATAAATAATACAAAAAAATAGGAGGCATTACTTTTGGAGTGAGCTACACATTTGTATCCTTAAGCTCCTCTAAATTAAAATAACAATTACAAATTTGACAGAGTCTCTTGTCTCTTTATGCTACAATCACAGCATACTCTAGTGCCAAGACCCAGAAGTGATTCATTTACTCTCTTCATCATTCTAAACTTTTGCCTCTAGAACTAAATCCAAACCCAGGTTGAACACATCAGATGTTGTCTTCATGGATGGCTATTAGTCTCACATTAATTCAACTGAAAATAATTTGGACTTTATTTCAGTAATAACAGTTAAGTAAATAGACCTTCTATATAAGTAGTTTCAGACAGCTTCCAAAATCTGAAACAGCTTTTTTGAACATGACCAGATCCTGGTTCATCCATAAAGCTTTCTGGCAATATTATGTTACAGGCAGATTTGCTGCATCTTTGATTAATGTGAGGCAGAAAATATGACCACAACATGAAAGCAAGCTGTTTTGTATTTATTTTTAATTTATTTCAAAGCATAAATTCAGTAATATATTTGATGTCCAATTAAAAAACAATATTATTATAAATTAATTGAAAGTAAAGCCAGAGGGTGTTATGAACAAGTTTGATGACAGTACTAACTGGGAAGTACTGTTCACACTGCTATCGTTGGAAAGGCCCTGCAGAGACATATAGACAAAATAAAAGATCTGGATATCAACCAAATGAAGTTTAACAAGAACAAGCGCTGGATTCTGCACCTGGGAAAGGCAACCCTAGCTATACATACAGACTGGGGAATGAGATGCTGGAGAACAGCTGCTGTGAGAGGGATTTGGGTGTCTTGCTCCACAGCAAATTGAACTTGAGTTAACATTAAGCATTTTCGCTTAGGTCTGAAAAATTACTCTGATCACACAGACTTTTTTTTTGTTTGTAAACAAATACTCAGACTTATAGAAGCAATATAAATAATTATGCCGATTGTTTAACCATATTCTATTTTTTACTTATTAAACACATGCTACAACTTTAAAAGTGTATTTTAATTAAGAACTAATGTGTATTAATTGATGTCTACTGCTTATGTTGTTTTTTTATTCAGTGTATTCTATCACTGCTGGCATACTCTGCTTTTGCTGAAATCATGAAACTACTCTTGCTTCCTTGATCTACTCAGCGTAATGTAATACAACAGTAATGATTCTTCAAAGCATGAATGTAAAGAAATTTGTTGATAAGAATATCTGAAGTTTGAGTCAAATTATACTTACCTGTAAGTCATCTTTGTGACTAATGTAATATACAAGTTCTAATAGAGGCACAGCAGAGTTAGCTCAGATACTATGACATGATGAAGGGACAGCTAAGAAATAGGTGCAATTGCTGTTTGGATATGTCATGGGGGAACTTAGGGTGGTACAACAATAAGAACAGACATATAATCTGAAACTTATCTGCTAAGCAGAACAGTTTTAGTTGGAAGAGAGCAATGTCTTACACCGCAGTCTTCCTATTCTATGGCACTCAAACACTTCACACTCAGACACAATTTAACAAGGTTCATGTCTCTACAGTTCATTTGAGATAGTCAGTGTACTGCTCAAATATTTAATGCTCAAAAACATTTAAGACTAATGTTCAAAAAGGATTAAAAAGAATTGTGCCAACAAGTGCATGAAAAGACAAACAAGATCTTAAGCAGTCTATAACTTAATGGTACACTGCATCTGAGGAAACATCCAAGGTGAGGATGGACCAGGCTCTGAGCAACATGATCTAACTGTAGATGTTCCTATTCACTGTAGGACTAGTACTCACTCTAGATGACATCTAGTGAACCCTTCCAACTCAAACAATTCTGTGATTCTACTTTTGAGTGCTGGCTGCTATCCTGGCCTCTAAACATCCACAAAACCACACTCCCCCTTAATCCCAAGAAATTCAGTCTTAAAATTGTATTTATTTTAAAATTAGATTGTGAGTATGAACTTCCAATGCTAGTTACATGAACCTAAACCAATTTATTTTACTTTCCACATTTCTCAAACCAGCCACTGCTTATTTTTCAAGTTACTATCACCTTCTGGTTTCCAATCCCAAATGTGCTACAAAGATAAAAAGTTTCTAGACATTCTAGCATTCAAAGAAAAAAAGTAAATTTAGACAAAGACATAAAATCGCAGAAAATATACATTTGGTCTGAGTATGCTGGAATCAGATTTCTTAATTAAAGTTTCTTTATTTACACCTTGAGCTTGCTTAAATACCAGGTACAGTGGTAAGATCCTATGTTACTGTATATCATATTCACTAATTAAATAGGCCCATCTGCCTCAAGCAATATCTACTAGAGGAATAAAGTTGCCTGATATTGTTGACATTGTTGCCTGATTCACACTGCCTCCAAGTCTAATGAATTTAAATACACTGAACTTGGTGTAAAATACCTCCATAACATTAAGTAACTGTCATTTAAATATGTCCATTTAGTATCTACAATTCAAACTAATATGTTTTGTGACATATAATCTGGTCACTTAATGTAGCGTGAAAAAGCAATTTGAAATAAAACAAGAAAAAATATATTAAAAGATGGCTTTTATAGTGACTTGAAGGTACAAAGGAATGGCAGTGAATGAGAACATATTACCTACAGGCCTAAGAGTTATTTCACATTGTGCGTACATAGTGGTGATAAGCTTAAAAGGCAGACAAAATTAATATTAAATTCATATATGTATGTGTTTAAAAAAAAAAGACAAATTTAAAATTTAAGCTTACAGTACTGACAAGTTTAGATTCTCTGAAAGAGCATGCAATAAATATTCACTTAGCTACCTAAATGGCATTTTTTTGAGGGTGATTGTTTCCAGGTATTAGACTTCATGATCATTCCAGAGGCCAGTTTGAAAATCAAATTTCCTTCTATTTTTTATATTATTTGTTGTACTTGTTTTTCTTTTGGCATGTTACTTTCTAGTAAAGAAATGTAACTCACTTTCCCAGAGTATAAAATATTTCATTATGCTTGCTCAAGAATTCTCTTTCTGCAGAATTAGAAGAGCTTGAATAATTTGGAGAAAGCTCTGGCTATCAACCCCTCCATTCTTCTAGAAACAATGGTCCAGTGAAGATAACTTATTGAATATTCAAAGACTTTTAGGAGAAGCAATGGAAGCCATTGTCCAGATCTCTAGGCTTACGGGTGGAGTAGCATAATCCCACTGAAACAGTGCCAGTCAACGGAGTAGCAGCACAAGTCGTGTAAAGTCCAGGTCTGGGAATTATGGGACATAGAGTCCACCACTGTAGGGCAGCGGTGAGGTGGAGAAGTCTAAAACTTATTATTATTTTACAATTCTATTAGTGCTGATTCAGTTCAAAAGTTTTGAAAAAATGTACAAGTCATCATTTAGTAAAAAAGAGCAACACAGATGGCTATAGCCTAAATTCTATATAACAGCAACTAAAGTTGGGATAAATAGTTTTGATAAGCCACAGTAAGTGAAAAATCTGCTCTAGATATAAGCATAGGTATAAAAGGCGAATGAGAGACTATTTAAACATCTTTCAGGATACCAGAGCGGAATGAAAGAAGAAAAGATTTACGTTTTGCTTGCAGTAGTTACAGGTATCACATACTCCTCCTGAGCACCTCCACTTAAGCACTGTGCTATCTACTGGAACTCCACTGTTAAACTGGAAGTAGATGCATTACTGAAATGTTAAATCAGACTATTTTGAGAGATGATCAGGTACAGGAATCATAGAATCATAGAATTGCTTGGATAGAAAGGGGTCTTAAAGATCATCTAGTTCCAATCACCCTGTTAGGTTACCCAGGGTCCCTTCTAACTTGGCCTTGAATGCCTTCCAGGGATGAGACTACCACAGCTTTCTTGGGCTGCTTGTGTCAGCACCCCAGTACCCTCCAAGTAAAGAATTTCCACCTAATATTTAACTTAAATCTCTCCTCTTTTAGTTTTAAATCATTTCTCCTTATACTACTACTATCAAACAATGTAAAAATTCAATCATCTCCCTCCTGTTCATAAGCACTCTTTAAGCGCTGGAAGGCCACAACTGGATCTCCCCAGAGTGTTTTCTTCTTTGGGCTTATGAAGCCCTATTACCTCAGCCTTTCTTCATAGGAGAGGTTCTCCATTCCTTCAGTCATCTTCATGGCCCTCCTCTGGACCCACTCCAACACCTCTAAGTCTTTCTTATTCTGGGCGCTCCAGGCTTGGACACAGTACTCCAGATGAGACCTAATGAGGGCAGAACAGAAGGGGATGATCCCCTCCCACACCCTACTGGCCAAACTTCTTTTGATACAGACTGAGATACTGTTGGTCTTCTGGGCCACTAGTGCATCACAGGTCTTTGTGAGTTAGTGAAAAATGCAGTAGAAGGCCTGAATTTAATGTTCTAATCCCAGTTCAAGCACTGCATACCTGTATACAGGAGTATTCCCCAACGGGACAAAGAAAATTCTTCACATCAAATTATTGAAACTTTTACTAAATTATCTCTCCAATATTATTCCAGGAGATTTATAGTTACATTTTAGTCAATGCTTCAAGCAAAGCCTGTAACCAGTCATTTACATTTTGTTATCACTGGCTTTGGATTTTGTTTTTAGTTTATTTGGATATAACAGCTGATGTACTCTTGGAGTCAGAATCACATTTCTTACCAAAATGTTAATGCTCCAAAGTGTCATTTAATATACAATAGGATTTTGTCAGTCCTGGAGAGACACAATAGAAGAGCATTTATGAAAAGCTTAAAAATTTAAAGAAAACAGTCTATCATCCAACAAATTCATATGTAATATTATTTATTTTCTACACACTCAATTTTATGTAAGTAAAAGGTATTCAAAAGATGAGCTAGGAAAAGGCTTTATTTATAAGATAACATTTTTGGTTTTCAGCAGCTGACTTGCTTATGTTGCACTATGAAGATGGTGGAAACCGTAATGTTAAAGCATAAAGTGTTTTTTAAACTCACAAACAAATCTGAATAGCATTTTTCCTGCTAAAGAATAATGAACAGGTGATACTATTTGCAGAAAATGAACTTGCTGCAGCTGTATTTCAGATACCAACTTACTCTGTCTGGTACCTCTGTCCCTTTATTGTGTATACATAGAAACAGAGGAGACATTCTCATATGTATCAGTGAAAGCCTGACTTGAAAAGATTGGATCAAATCACCTTTATGTCTGAATAGACAGAATATAATCAGTTTTAGTAAAAATCCATTATGCTATAAAGATGTCGATGGCAAGAAAGATGTCTGACAGGTCATGAATTGAGGTAGGTTGTTGAGCAGGACGTCTAGTTTGCAAGAGGTAGTGTATTGCTTTTTGTATTCTGAGCCACTAAAAATCTCCCAGCACAAAAGAATCTGGAGCTCCTAAGACACTATAATAATGTTCCCGCAGAAAAGGAGAAAAAACAACAACAACAACAACAACAACACAGATTTGAAAACTAGGATATTCTGTCTCCTCATATAGAAGGCAACAAGAAATGGGACCACTAAGCCTGCATTATTCTACCCTCATAAAATTTATGCTTTTTGTTCAACTAAATCTGTGTGTGTGGTTATTCTTGACCACAAGTGCTTACAGTGATATATATAAGCAATATGTGATTTGCTGCCCCACAAATACAAGATATATAAGAACCACCATGAATTCAAAAGGGTTGACCATTTCTTTGAATAATTAATCACTGAAAAACTAGAATTCACTGTAATATCACTACATTTAAATATTACAGCATCAATTTTTCAAACCACAATATATATCTCAGTAGGTCTACTAAACTGCACCTTTCTACAGGCATCATCTTCAGTCTAATCTTTCAAGTTTAATTTGAGAATTAGCTGCAAAGCAATACTACACACCTCACCTAGAAGAGAATATATATTTTTTTAAGAATTACATAATTCAGTTCAAACTATTTTCATCACTAGGTATTTATATAACATGAATAGATGAAAATATGTCTGACAGCAGATTAGATTTCTTCATGAGAAGGTTTATGAGTTTATATTCTTTTGATAAAATATTATGTTTGCTTGATTGTTTTCCCAGTGAAATTATCCCCGAAGTAGAACTCAGTTCAGCATTTCTAGAGATCATCTTCTAGATGTTACAATTTAAAGTATTACTTCAGAGATCATTTACTATGCTAGTCATTTTCAAAGATTAATCATGTACTGTTGTTATCTACTCAACAAGTTATTAATTTTTTGAAGTACTTCTAATAAAATTTGCACAAAAGAGCAAACCAACACAAACTGATTAACACTGACTTCCTGCATTACACGCTCAAGTTTTGAACTTCTTCTCTGATAGTTCTCCCAGCCAGTGAAAGTCGTTGCTCAGAATACTTTTTCTAATGACAAGATTTTCAATTATTTTTATGAATACAACGAATTAATATTTCATATTTCTGATTTCTTTTGTGTAAATATAATGATTCACAATTATGTTTGGAAACTTAAAGTTTTCAAGTTATGATTCAATAAAATTAATTAGTTTTCCTAACTGATGGCATTGTTTTCAGTTTCTGGTGAAAAATAAGTTTACATTCATTCTGGTTGCCGAGACAACAATGTGGATTGGTTGACATCCCGCAGAATATTCTGGGAACCTTTCACCATTTTGCAGTCTGAGTTTACTTGATAGAAAAGGTTGTTATTTTGAATTTCTTAGTTCTTTAATTTGCTTTTAAAGACACTATTTTTAAATGCTCTTTGGAAAATATAATTTGATGTGAAGAATCTAGTGAAAAGTGAAAATATTTTATGGCACACCCTGTGTGCAGAGTTTTTCTGTTCTTAAGCAGTTCAGTTTTAGCAATTTGGCATAATTATCACTGTATCTTTTAAAACAGTGGCGAAAGAGTAATACTGAGTGTCATACTCATTTTAACCAGATTTATTAGAGAAGTTAAACTTTAAATTCAGTAATGAAAATCCCCTCAACTGAAGCAGCAAGAAAAAGAACCTGACATAGGCATTAAGGGAATTGCTCATTAAAATCTGATTAAAAAAAAAAAAAAAAAAAAAAAGCCAAACCCAAAATCCAAGAAAGCCAGTGATGGCTTGAATCTCTATAACTTAACCATTTAAAATGATAAATAATTTAAGAGGGTTTAATAAATGAATTCTGAAAGCAGAAAAACTGTTACTCAACTGCTACTTTCACTGTGCTTATTCTGTACTTGTAATACCAAATTTAGATGTGTTAGCATGTACTGGTGTTGAGAAATTTCAGATTCTAGAGGCAGATCTACAAAGGTGTCAACACAGTGGTGTTAAAAACTGCATAAAACATCTTGTGTGCTGAAGGGAACAATGTATTACATGGAAGTTTTAAGCAGCACGGTAGAGATTTACAACAGATTCCATCTTGAACTGGTCAATAGAAAATGAAAAAGAAGAATGGATCTGAAACACTATGCCATTCAGGATCTATAAACTCAGTTCTAAGGTGGAAGAAGAGGTCATTGTGAGACTTGGATTACTAGTCTGATATCCTCTTCTCAGGCTGGATGTGTAACCTCTTCTTTTTTAAAAGGGAGAAGGGCATCTCTTTTTCTTTCAATACTGTGTGTGGTTGTGTCATTGACTTTTTATGTGTCAGATCAGAGATCAGACCATTGAACCAAGAAGTAAGAAATCTGGATTCTGTGCCGCTGTCAGCTTTAAAGAATTTTTACCCAGAGTTCTCAAATATTTGAAGAGGATTTAGTCTATTCATGGTGCCTCCTCCTCTGTGCTACTGAACTGTGCCATCCTGGGATATATTTCAAGACCTAAGGGATCAGGAGGAGAAAAGTAGGGGGATGAAAGAGCCTGCAGATCTGAGGCATAGGCCTGGCAGAACAGAGCCTCTGGCTCCAGCTCTGTGTCAAGGCTGTTTTATGTTTTTCCTTTAATAACTGCTTAATGTCAATTGCATTATCTGAACCTTCTGTTCTTGTGGATAGTTTCCAAAAATAATAGGGTTTTCATAGTGCTCAGAAGTCAGATAAAAAAATATCAGAATTATGTTGTAGCAGGAACAATAAGGAATATAAGTAGTGAGTATAAACAAATACGTAAAAAAAAAGGGGGCCGGTAAGGTTGTAAAGAAGAGAGTTTCAGTTCAGGGAAAGGGAAGGAAGGGAATGGAAGGAAGCAAGGAGAACTGGAGAAGAGAGAGAAAGGAGGGAGAAGAAGAAGAGGAGAAAGTAGAAAAGTGAAAGTAGAAGAGTAGAAAGGAAAGAGAAGGAAAAGAGGAGAAGGTGGACATGTTGCTTCTAAACTCAATGGACAGTTTGTTATGGTAGAGGCTCTACCTGGAAATATTTAGCCTAAAGACTAAAGGCAGGGCTCCTTATTTCAATTTATAAGCTATATTTATACTTATAAATGTATTACCTATTGTCCACCCTAGTTATGCATTGTTTGTATAGTTCACATGGCATATTTTACCACTGAGTTTGAATGCAAGAAAAAATGTCATCTATTTTTCTTCATTTTCATCCAAAACCACTTTCTCTTTTACACTATAACTATGCTTAAAGCTGCTGATACAGCATTTCATCGTAATGTACTAAACAATCTAGCAATAAATATCATAGTATCATAGTATCGTGTGAGTTGGAAGGGACCTTAGAGATCATCGAGTCCAACTCCCAGGTTTCAAGCCCCCTGTGTAGCGAAGCGGCACTTCTACCCCCTGCTCCACAGGGGGGATTCGAACCCGGGCCCTTCGGTGCAAGCAGCACTTTATACCACTGCACCACCGGGGGCACACAATGAAAACAATGTCTGAGGTGGTTTAGACCCATGCGCAGTACCTGTTGGCGGTGAAGATCTATCTCATTTCTAGCACTAGTCCGTCTATGGGTGGTGAAATTTCAGAAAAGTTTTTACTGTGGTATAAAATTGATGTGTGAGCATGGTTTAGCTAAATGATTCCCTCATAGAACTGGAACTGTGGCCATTAGATGAACATGAACTACAAACCTGATGCCTCACATACTGGCTGAAAGAATTACAACAAAAAAATACTTTAGGCAATTAATTTTTTACTCATACTCTAAATCACCAAGATTTCCACAATTTAAAAACCATTTGTTGGCATGGAAATGTCAGCTTAATTAAAAATGGATTAAACTAATTAACCTAAAACATACTGTAGTGTTTGATTTAGAATGCATCAGAAGAAACAGAACATTTTTCAGCATCATTTTGTGTCTCTTATATTGGAAATGTTTTGCTTACACAAAAATTTGAATGCTTGACATGCCTGAGCCATCTCATAAAGATAAGATACTGTTAAGAAGTTAAAGTTTTGTGTTTCAGCAAGGGTGGTCTCTGTGTGTATATATTTTGCCTACCCACCACCATAGTTTGCTTTCTAATTAACCATAAGACACCAATATGAGATACATCCTCTTCTTTACAAGTTGAAAATTTTCTTTTAAACTTAATAAGTTCCAATACAGGGAATTGATTGAGTTAAATGGAAAACAAATGTTCATAATAGCAAGATTACCCAACACTGTTCTGCCAGTTTGTTAAATTACAATATAACAGCAGAAAACAGTAGAGTAGAAAACATTTAGATAAATACTGTTCCTGAACACTGAAACTTACAGTTCCAGAACTTCTTGTTCACTGTTGCCTTTCCCCATTTCTTCCCATCATGATATATAATCTTCCAGTTGTATTAAGGCCAAAAAGTAGTTTCTCATATACATTTTTTTATTTCATTTGAATGACTTTAGATAGAAGCAGCAGTTTTCAGAATATTAATGATTGCATTCAGTGTGTGACATTACAGCAGTGGTTACACTACATCATCAATCTACACATTGCTTAGTACAAGTCTGGCCAGTTTCTGAATTACTCAATACTAGCTTCAATTGGAAGACTAACATTTAATGCAGTCTGCAGCCTGATCTTCATAAAAACAGACTTCTGCTGTGTTGCCCAAATCTCTCTACAAGGGCAAAAGAATAAGGATGTTGTGGTCAGGAGCAATCTGAGCTTAAAGTCAGATTTGTTTGTTTGTTTGTTTTCTTTTTTTCCTTTTACTGTTTTTAACACTTTAAAATGAATTAAAATCAAAGATAGTTCGTAGAGCTTTTTCCAGTATGAAGCAACAGTTCTTTGTAATAGAAATTCTTCATTCAAATGCCAAGCTTAGATAATGTCAAAATGTTGTATCTGTGGCATGTGACATGACCATAAATGTGGAGTAGAAAAACAAATGTCTCAGTGCTGCTTGAATTCTTGGATTTCACTCTTCACTGTTATTCCCAGCTGGAGACTGAAGTAGATAGAAGACTGAAATCCCATTTAAAAAACATAAATATTGCAGTGCTCTCTTGGGTGGTTATAGATGCTTGTCCCGAAACACTAGAGTTTCAATTCCTGCAGAATGTGAAAGATCTATTTTATTGAGCAACTCAGTGTCAGCCTTGCCATTCAGCCCTTAATGTGGCACATAGTGAATGCTGCTATGCCTAGCAGGTGGCCTGAGGGTTCCCTGTCAGCATTTTTGTCATGCACTGAAGGAACATGAAAACTGCTCATACAATTCTGATAACTTTGAACACTTAGATAATTCTTTGAGTTTCCACTTAAAATACAAATATATAGTGTCCTTTCAGAAAACTAATTCTAAAAAATATTATAAATCTAAAAATTCAATTCTAAAAAGATTTTGTTTCTATATCGGAGGTCTGTGAAAAGATATCCTTATTCAAAACAGTTTAAACCTATGGTGTCTCTCTGTTAACATGAGGCTTCAAAACATCAGCATTTTTTGACAACGGCTTTATAATAATATATTGGAGTCAAAGATAATTCTCAAGTGCAGTGACATAACATAAGCATTTGACAAATAAACACATAGGAAAATTTGATGTGATCAAACTGGATTGTTTCAGATGGGACTTCTAACAAGCAAAGAGAGCATCTCATAGCTGATCCTAAGCGACAGAGCTGAAAAAAGCTGGATACAATTACTAAGTTTTTTATTATGTGATCTCAATTGAAATCTTGATTATGAAAACTGCACCACTGAGGAAAGGCTGAAAGCTTCTGAGCCTCTGCTTTGAAAGGAAGTTCCAAACTCTGAAAGAAAGTAAATGAGTCTCAGTTCCCAATATTGACAGTTCAGGCTGAAATATCCATGCTTATTGGACCTAAGAAAAGTGGGTTTGATTTCAATCTGATGAGGGTATAGACCCAGAAGCAAAAAGAGGATTTAACCACCTAGAGGTGATTACCAACAGTAACCACCTAGAGGTGATTACCAACAGTAACCACCTAGAGGTGATTACCAACAGTAACCACCTAGAGGTGATTACCAACAGTAACTTTGTGGGCTTTCAAAAGCATCTTGAACTTTTCTATGTGCACACAGGGCTACCACATTCTGTATCACATTAACATAATTTTACAATATGACTTAAGCTTTTATATCTCTGACACACTTTTGATGGTTTATGCTACCTTGATAAAGTGCCTAAGCAGAAAAAAGATTCCTTATTTCCTAAACCCATTCCCCAAAATACAGCATGAACTCTCTACGTGATAGAAAATCAAACACTAATATTAATTGTGGAACACAAATATTGAGGATTTGATAATACTCTGCTTAGCACCTGTACACTTTACAAGAGACTACATATTTTATAAATGTCACTGCACCTGGTTACATCACTGTGTATATGTCACAGAGTTATCTAGATCAATCTATGCCCACAATGAAGAGAAAAGGGAAAGGGGTAGGGAGTTGTGAACTAGACTCTGAGACAAAAAAAAAAAAAAAAAACAAAAAACAAAACAAAACAAAACAAAAACAGAGAAGTGGCAATGATCTAAGGAGGAAAACTTATTTTACTAACTACGATATCAGAATGCAAAATAACACAGTATAATACAATCTAATTGAAATTGAGGATAATTAATTAAAGAAAATAAGAGAGAGAGTTTCCAAAACTGAAAGGCCTACTTGAATGAAGGCACACTGTTTGGAAGCACACCCATATCCTCTGCCATCCAGCGAGAGAGAGAGAGCTCCCGTCAGAGAGCGAGATCCTCTGCCTTCCTTGACATATCTTCCTCTCTGACCGTAACGTCCACTGGGATACGTAGTTCTTCTCTTTTGAGAACCAGGTATCTGAGAAGTTGTGAATCCATGGAACTGAAGTATTAACTCTAGTTACTCATGCTTTACATGATGTTATGATGTGGAGTACCAATAGCAAAATTACAAAACCATGACAGTACAATTTTAAGACTCTGTTTCACAGTGAAGGAAGGAAAAAAGGAAAAAAGGAAAACAAACAAACAAACAAACAAAACAAAACAAAACAAAAAAAAAAAAAAAAACAACTTCTCTTTTATGGCCTAAAACTTGTCTGATGAATACCTGAATATCTGTTATGTTCACTGTAATATACCCTCCGCAATGGTGACTAAAAAGTGATTTGATTTTGAGCCTTAAAGCTTAAAAAGTAAAATGAAACAAAAAGACCATGCAAATGAACAAACCCTATGGAAATAGTGTGCATTCTTTCCAAGGTGTGAAAACATAACTTATTTTTATATGGATAGATAAATGGATACATACGTTCAATGTACTGTCAGCAGAACATGTAATGGAATTTGGTGTTATAGAAAAAAGTGAGGTGAAGTTTAAAACCACAAAATGCATACTGCACCATTCCTCATAGTTCCTACAGCTTCTTAGATCTTCATATGAAGGCATTTTTCATTTCTGAAATGCTTGTATTACATCAGCTCAGTGCAAGAAGTCTTTCCTCACAGTTTTGTTCATTCGGTGTAAAAAACTGCAGAGCTGCAGGTCTCATTTAGGTCACAGCTACTGTTATTGGTAAGATATTTTCCTCAAAGGAAATGCACAAACAATCTTGTAGTAGAGTGAAAAAGCAAAGTTACTACAAGTGCACAATAAAAAATAAGTTGGCTATACAGGAGTATTCTATGCTCATCAAGGTTAGGGGTGGGATGCATTATATTCACACACTTCTCAGCAAAAATAGGAAAACCTGGGAAAGCATCACATCTCCAGATTTATTTATTTCCTCTTTTCTGTCAGTACTAAGCTTGAAGAAAAGTTTTCTTATTTGGGTTAAATAGCCATTTAATTCAGCTATAGTTTCTGTTGTTACCTTGATGAATCATTTGTCCTAGATCCATACTTGACAATTATAAATGAAGATACAAGAGGGGGTTAATATACTCACTCTTTCAAAATTTTATTAATCGTCTCAGAATATTAATACAACCACTTGTATACAAAGAAACAAACTCTGGTTCCCATGAAGAATCAAAATTCCAGTGTTATTCATGGCAGTACAATTTAATTCTCAGTCATTTAACATCAGGAAACAGATCACAACAAAAATGAAAATGTTTTATTAATCCATAAAATCTGGTCAGAAACTAGATATAATGCACATTTCTCTTTTTGAGGTGAGTGATTTGCAAAGACAGCCTCAAGGAGGAGACACAATTTTGCCAGAAGCTCATTATCTGATGTCAAAGCAAATTTTATGTTTTGTATCTATGGCTGACAACATTCAGGCTTTTTCTAAAAAGACTGCATTTTCTACCACAGTATTCCTCTAATAAAATGTCACTGTGCAGAAGGAAGAGAAACTTGCTCACAGTATTTTTAAGGGCTCAAGCTGCTTTTAAAACCATATTAAATACAAATATGACACTAATGTTTGTATGTGTGTGAATTTTCCTGCTTTCTTGCTTATTTGCTTCTCCTGGGTATCTCATGTGCCCACTTCTGTCATAGTGATACACATTTATGTTTTGGAGGAAGACAATGGGATAATCAGAATATACTGACACAAGTTTAAAAGTTCATACAACCCTCATTTTGACTTTGTTCTTTGCTGACATATCTGACCATAATACTTTGCTTTTGACCTCATCATAACTTTATCTTGTTCCAACTTTACTAACTTTTATACAAAACTCACAAGGATCAGAAAGAAAAAAATACTAATTATCCTCTCTGTGCAAGGCATGTTACAAGAAGCGTTTACCATAAAAACTGAAAATCCTATAACTCCAGAAACTGAAATATGTATACACTGAATAAGTGGAACTGAACGTTAAAAGAAGTTTCTTAGTTATAATGATACAAAGAAGAAGTATATATTTCTGTTTCTTTTATGAAATAACTCACAACTCAATGAAATTTGTAAGCAATAACTTTTAGAAAGATAAAATGATCTCTCTTCAATTTGCTATAAAGCTTTAGGATTCAATGAGTAAGTATAATATCTACACAGTGATTTGGCAATTCACACTGTGTAGGCTGGAGTTCAAAGACACATCTGTTTTTCGTAGCTCCTTGAGGATTCACATTCTGCTACTGATTTCTTCTAAGTAGTTTAATAACTGGAAAATGGCACTACAAGCACATATTGCTTTCTCCTTTCCATTTGTGCTTTGAAGGGGAAAATGAATCACAGAAAAAGGAGTTTAGGAAACTGAGACTATCTACATTATCAAGCAGTGTTCCACTAAGAGAGCAGACCTGAAAAACAAAACAGCAAAATTTCCTGATATTTTGGAGTATTAAAACTTTCTAGTTGAGCCAGGAAGAATGTCTTCCTCAAAGTGCTTAGAAGAACAGTTCTTCTGCAAATGACAATAACAATAAAGTCTAGTGATGAAGAAAAAATAAGTACCATCAAATTGTGAATGTATGAACAAATGAATAATAAATAATATCAGGAAGATTATTTCCCAACAACTATTTCAGGGGCCAGTGAAAAATTTTTTATGTACTGCACTATGCAAAGGCCAAAGACATATACATATTTTCTCTTTATGAGATGCAGACAAATCATTACATCTGAAAATGGATTAACTGGATGGATCTAACCTAAAGGGAGGTGGAAGGCAAATGGATGAGGCCAGGCTCATCTTGGTGGTGTGCAGCAATAGGACAGGTAGTAATGGCCTAAAACTTGAATATACGAAGTTTTGCAATAACATGTGGAAGAACTTTACAGTAAAGCTAATGGAGCACTGGAACAGGTTGCCCAGAGAGGTTGTGCAGTCTTCCTTGGAGATATTCACTACCTGTCTGGACATCTGCCTATGCAACCTATTGTAGGGCTCTTTGGACTTGATGATCCCTAGAGGTCCCTTCCAAGTTCTCGATTCTGTGATTCTGTGATCTCTGTGTCCCCTCTCTGGACCTGCTCAAACACATCCATGTCACCTTTGTGCTGTTGGCCCCAGAACTTTTTGCAGTATTCCAGATGGAGACTCACAAGACCATAGTAGAGGGGAACAATATCCTCTCTCAACTTGATGGTTATGTTTCTTTATGACTGTCTCTCTGGGCTTTGACTGACCATTACCAGCTCACATTCAGTTGTATGTTCAGATTGTACTGGTGTATGAGACTGTCCTGGCCTGTCTGCAGGACCTTGCACTTGTTCTTTCTGAAAATCATTGTAGTCTTGATGGTTGCCTAGTCTTGGGATGTAATAGATAAAATTTCTATGAGCTTCCCCATTCACAATTGTCTCGCTCCAATTAAGGAGAGAGGCAAGGTTCTTTTGATAAATTATGCTCGGCGTGAGATTAAGAAGAGAAACATTCAAATGTTGATCCGACCAGTTTATTAGGAATAATAGACAGCTGAGGGGATGGGGAAGGGAGAGCGGCGAATATCGAAATTAGGGTGATGGGGAAGGGAAAGTGGGCGATAGGAAAGGTGGAAAAAGGCAAGAATTACGGAAAAGCGGGGAAAGTCACCTCCTGGATGCAGCAGCTTCCCGTTGCAGGTTGTTTCGTTGGTCCAGGGAAAACAAGCATAGGGGAGAGTAGCAGCAGAGTGGCAGGCCGCAAGCAGCAGATCAGTGCAGCACAGAGCAGGAGGTAGAAAGGGCAGCAGGGTCTCGGGGAACAGCAAGGTCTCATGGAGCAGAGTTTCGAGTAGCGAGGTCTCACGGAGCAGGGAGGTCTCACGGGCAGAGTCTCGAACAGAAAGCCCAGGTGAATCCATTGGCAGCCGTAGGACGACGTTGGAGGAATCTGAGGCCAGAAACCTTGAAGTTCTTCATGCATGCATCTTCTTCAGCATGCAGGCGTTCACGTAGTGAGGCATCTGATGTCAGACAACCTCCTTGTTCATGAAGTGAGGCATCTGGTGTCAGAAAACCTCCTTGTTCACGAAGTGAGGCATCTGATGTCAGAAAACCAAAAATCCATGGTTTGTCCATGCTCTTTTTATCCTACTTCTTCCCAGCCTTCGGGACATTTCTGGAAGGCTTGGGTCAGAATCATGTGAATACCTCGGAGACGGCCCTCTTCCTTGAGATGAGCCCACACAAAAAGACCATTTTAGGGCCATTCATCAGTATCTTATCTCCCTTTCGTAGCTCCCGGACTTGTCCATCTGTCAGGTCACCCTTAAACAAAGGGGGTCTGGAACCGCGGTTCAGACTTGCCTGGACATGTCCTCCTGTGTGTCTCAGACAAAGGGAGTTCTGGAACCTTGGCCAGGCTTCCCTGGACTTGTCCATTTCAGCAAACTTTTGAGACAGTAATGTAAAAAGCATGGCCTCTTACAACAATGTATCACAGTGGGTCTCATTCTGACAAATCTTAATACACCATTCACCCTCCAGTTATGAAAAGTTTGGAAATATTTTATACTACATAAGCTATTACTGTACCTTTAAAATTGCAAGTAGATTAGATAATTAACTTGAATACCATTAGATAATTAACTTGAATACCATACTACGACTTTTTAAAATCCAGATTATCCAAGATAGCTTCTTTTTAATTAGTTCTTGGCAGACACAGCAGTTTTAATAGTAATTCTAAGCCATATACCACTGAAGTATTTCAGCAATATGCAACATAGAACTTGGAGCAACATCTGGTACTGAAAAGCATAAAGAACATTCTTGGGTAACATCTAGTTAAAAATACTCCTGCCTGTTAGGAGCATGTACAAATATAATTTTGTAGTTTCCAGAATATTTAAACTCTATTCTGCACACTCCAGGCTAGTGACAGTACACTAACTTGCTTGAAAAATATATTAATCAAAGTTTATACTAGTCACTGTATACTTCCACTGTGGTCAAAATGGTTTGTGACCATCTTATGTCTGATCACAGGGTATGTTTGTCTTTTCATCTTAGAAATCCAACAGTACTAAGAGGGATTATCATGTTTAGCTTAGATTTTAGCAGAGGATGTTTGTATCAATGAAACTTGCCAAGTTTCATCAGTTTCCTTCAGTATTTTCATTCTATTTGTATGACCCAATTTTAGCTCATTGATGATAATGCATTTTGATTTAAACTCTCTTAGATGTCAAGACAGTTTGGTTCAAAAATCCTGCTGAATTTATCTCATTTCAGTATTTCCTGATGTGATGTTCTTACAGATCAGCAAGTATAATAAGTTTTATCTTCACTGTTTTTTTGATCTAGAAGATAATTATTACCTTAAAATTGCCAAATATAATGCTTGAATTTAGCCATTTCCTACTCACATATTAATAATTAATTTCACGTGTCCTGTGAGAATTCAAATCAGTTTTAAATATAATTTAACTTACCAAGAATACTCTTTATTCCCCACGTTCATTTTAATTCACTCTAACTTTACATATGGACATGATGCCCTATTATTGAGATACCAATTTCTTAACAGAGAGAATATGAAAACACGATATTCCAAGAATAGATGTCAGTGATGCTCTGAAAACTGCCAAGTTTCATAGATGCCGTGTTAATTATTTTGTCATGACTACCCATTGCAATTGCCTTAGCACATTCTTTTTCATTTGTAGATAGCCTTAACATTAACACCTAATATTTCCAGTAAATATTAAGCTCTCTTCTGTCTTATAGTTAGAGAAAAATATGAAACCTAGGGTTTTTGGACTGCCAATGAATTAGATACAGGGAGTCTTAAGACTGCAAGTTTTATCTGTAAACTTTGCAATTTTAAGTCTGAAAACGATCAAAGTAGTCTCAGGAACATATTCTTTTGCATTCAAAATCCTGTTAGACACAGTCAATAACACTTCTTAATAAAATTCTATAATTTATGTATATGCCATAGAACATGCCACTCAAGACAGCAGTAGGAATAGAGAAAATAAGAAACTTAAACACTTATCTATATAGAAAAATAATGTCTTCAAGGAAAATTAAGAATGTATGTTATTCATTTTAAATTAGAATTCGTGTTTTTTTTTCTCTTATAATCACAATTTCAGTTTCTGAGGAACTCAGAGTTTCATATCTAGTTTGATACAGTTTAACAGAATTCACACCTGATACATTCGCATGAAGCAAGTTCCTTTACAACATTTTTTCAAAAGGAACCAAAAATAGAGGCCTCTCAAGTCACAGTTCTTACTGGAGAGCAATCAGCAGGTTTCCTTTTCAAAAGGGATGACTGTCATCTCTTCTGACAGCCTTTATTCTAGAATTATAAGAGTTCCCTGCTTTAGTTCTTGCTCCGGATCCAATCTCTGGAGTTGAAATAATATACTTTTGCCATATCTGCCCAATTAACATGTTTCTAACCCACAATCCTTGGCTAACCCCAGAAGTATCTCAGTGTTCTAGTACACTATCTCTATTTTTTTCTAGCTATTGGACCCTTCCGTTCAGGTGTAAGTGATTCTTAATAACATGCTATTCCAATTTATTTTCCAGCATGGTATGTAAATGATTCAGTTGGCTAGCCTTGTAATTACTTTCAAGCTGCTTTATGTATTGTCTGTTTACTCCAGTGCTATTTGAAAGTGCATAGTTGTCATCTTACCTTGAAAGTGTCTGAGACAATTCCAGGCACACCACATAGAAAGTGTTTTTCATTGGCCTGCTACAGTACTCTTCCACAGGTCCTGTGACATAATCACAGAATCACAGAATCACAGAATGACCCGGGTTGGAAGGGACCTCAAGGATCATGTAGTTCCAACCCCCCTGCCTAGCAGGGCCACCAAACATACGCCTTTACTAGATCAGGTTGCCCAGAGACCCGTCCAACCTGGTCTTGAACACCTCCAAGGATGGGGCATCCACAACCTCCCTGGGCAGCCTGTTCCAGGACCTAACCACTCTCCTAGTAAAGAACTTCCCCCTAACATCCAACCGAAATCTTCCCTCTTTTAACTTAAAACCATTTCCCCTAGTCCTGCTATTATCAGCCCTTTCGAAGAGTTTGCTCCCCTCCTGGGAGTAAGTTCCCTTCAGGTATTGAAAGGCTGCAATGAGGTCACCCCGCAACCTTCTCTTCTCCAGGCTGAACAAACCCAACTCCCTCAGCCTGTCCTCATAGGGGAGGTGCTCCAGCCCCCTGATCATCTTCGTGACCCTCCTCTGGACCCTTTCCAAAATCTCCATATCTTTTTTGTACTGAGGGCTCCACACCTGGACACAGTATTCCAGATGGGGCTTCACAAGAGCAGAGTAGAGAGGGACAATCACCTCCCTATCCCTGCTGACCACCCCTCTCCTGATGGAGCCCAGGATCCCATTTGCCTTCCGGGCTGCCAGAGCGCACTGCTGGCTCATGTTAAGTTTCTCATCTATTAGGACCCCTAGGTCTTTTTCTGCCGAGCTGCTCTCAAGGACAACTCCTCCCAGCCTGTACAAGTGCCTGGGGTTCTTCCGGCCCAAGTGCAAAACCTTGCACTTTGCCGTGTTGAACCTCATTAGGTTCACCCGAGCCCAGCTTTCCAGCCTGTCAAGGTCCCTCTGAATGGCATCCGTTCCCTCCACCGTATCGACTGCACCACTCAGCTTGGTGTCATCAGCAAACTTGCTGAGGTCTTGAACATCCTCATATTACATATACATTACTTTGTATATTGTAATAAAATCATGACTTAAACTATTAAATTGCAGTATTGTCTCCGCAAACTAAGTACTTCGAGCTTTTGAAGTCTACATTAAAAGGAATATTTTTCAGTATTTATTAACTCCTGTTGACTTTTACTACATCAAATTCCATTTTCCACATTTCCTCAAGTCCCAGTCTATCAGTTTGCCTTTCTAATATGTACTTCTACTCATGCTGTTTGCCCCATTTAATATAAAAAAAATAGATTTCAACAGTTAAAGACTTAACATACATATTATACATATTGAATTTTTTTTTATTATTATTATTTTCTTCTTACACATTCTTTTAATTTTTGACAGTGTTTTCTTCAGAGCTACATAACAACATTAAGGTACAGATTTGTGCTGGTTTCATATTTGATGTTATACTACAGAATCTTGTTTCTCTCAAAGTAGATTCAATCTTGTTTCTATGTACAGATTGAACTGGTTCCACTGATCAAGATATAACACTATTTCTAAGACAAAATCTTTAATCCAAACCCAGTATACACAGTATTGTTTGCTTCTACAATTCCTTGTGTCATGGCATAGTTCCAGCTATTAGTCTATTAAAGTTTCCAAGGGATGAAATGAATTCAAGTAGTGTGATAGCTACTTAAATTAAACTATAAGTCAAAGTTTGAAGGAAAAGAAAACAAGAAACTTAGTGGTTGTCATTTTCTGACAGATCCCATTGCCACTTAGGTTGAAGACATAAAAAATCTATGTCAGAGATTTCAGACATTTAAGATGTTACATTTATTAAGGAGAATGCCTCTTTTCAATATTCATAGTATTAGTAGTATGTAGAACTAACGAAGGCAATGACAGAGACTTTATTTCAGAAATAGGCACTATAGGAAAAGTTAAAAAAGAAATTAACTCATCCCTCCTGGTAACAGTCTGGAGAGAGAGATGAGCTGAGGAATGTGGCCCTCCCCTGTTCATACTGTCGTGCCACCAGAGAGAAGGGCAGGGGAAAAGGGGGACCCGCACAGACTCAGAGTGCGTGTGAAGTATCATGGAGACAGAAGGCTTGGCTCCAAAACACCCCCCTCCCAGTCCTGCTCCAGGCACCCATGTACTCATGTAGCTCACCCACTGGTTCAGGCTGTGACCTTAGAATTCCGATACAGTAGTAGTAGTAAAAGTCATTAAAGTCCTGCAGTTATATCAGACTCTCAGTAAGAGCAGCAGCTCATATGCTTGTTAGAAGTTTATCATGTTATTCTTGAGAACTTTTTTTTTTTTTTTAACCTAAAATGTATAATCCAAATAACTGGAATTCTCTACATAATATATATCCCACTGTGAACAAGTTACGCTCTTGAAATGAAGTAGATAAGATCATTCATTTTAAACAATTTTTTTAAAAAATGTATGGTAAATGAAAGCCTAAACTATTTCAGTGAAACTATAACAAATTCTGCATCTTTAATCTTGAACCTTATTTTTCACCATTTCTTGTCATAAACCCAGCATTCACCATGCATCACTGCTGTCAAACTGTGTGTTAAATTCAGCTTGCTCTTGCAGCTTGGATGTAGAACAGTGTCTAATTTTGATGGCAATCAGCAACATTTATCCTCTGCCATTTCTGACAGAAACAGACAGATGAACACAAACATCAGAAAAGAGTGAGGCAAGGAAGCCATTAACCTAATAGATGAAGAATGGGGAGCTCATGCTGGAGTTTCAGTCTCTGGGGTGCAGCTCTTTTCAGCTCTAATTTACCAATTTGTTTAATTTCAAATACAGCTAAGAAACATTATTGCCAATTAGTTCCAGTAGGGCTATAAGGCTGTATATTTAAATACCCCTCTTGTATTGCTTTCCTAATAAACTGAAATATGTCTCGTCTCCTTCCAGACTGTTTCACAATAGCAGCTGTTTTTCAAATTCTCATCTGGGACTGCAGTTAAAAGTCCTTGAAAATTAAATGAAATTCACTCAATTAGACTAGACAAACATCTAGAGGAATTTTATTTAGCTTATTCCTGACAAAACATGGAATTGTAGGATCACAGAATCATGGAATGGTTTCGATTAGAAGGGACATAAAGATCATCTGGTTCCAATCCCCCAGCCACACACATGGACAGTTCCCACTACATGAAGTTATCAAATGCCCCATCCAACCTGGCTTTGAACATTTTCAGGGAATGCCATACACCATTGCCTCGTAGTGAAGAATTCCTTTCTCATATCAAACCTAAGCCTTCCCTCTTTTAGTTTAAAACTGTTACTGAGTGTTCTATCAGTACACTCCCTAATTAAGAGACCCTCCTTGTCTTTCTTGGAGGCATTCTTTAAATTACTGGCTGCTACAATTTTCCCCCAGAACCCCAGGAGCTACAGAAGGGAGATAAGATGCAGATGAATGGCTGTAAAGTGGTCTTTTTTTGTGTGGGCATATCTCAAGGAAGATGGCCATCTCCAAGGTACTCTGACTCAAACTCCCAGGAATGTCATGCAGGCAAAGAAGAAGTAGGATAAAAAGAGCATGGACAAACAATGAATTTAGGTTTTATGACATCAGATGCCTCACTACATGAAACCTGCATGCTGAAGAAGATGCCTGCATGCTGAAGAAGATGCCTGCATGCTGAAGAACTTCAAGATTAGGTATCTGGCCTCAGATTCCTCAATTGTCGTCCTGCTGCTGCCAATGGACTCTCCTGGGCTTGCTGCACAAAACGCTGCTCGAGACTCTGCTTCGTGAGATCTCTCTGCTCTTTCCACCACCTGCTCTGTGCTGCACCGATCTGCTGCTTGTGGCCTGCCACTCTGCTGCTGCTCTCCCCTATGCCTATTTTGCCCCGGACCAATTAAACAACCTGCAACAGGATGCTGCTGCATCCAGGTGGTGACTATTCCCCTCTTTTACGGAATTCTTGCCCTTTTCTACCTTTTCTATTGCCCACTTTCCCGTCCCCATCACCCTAGTTTTGATATTCGCCGCTCTCCCTTCCCCATCCTCTCAGCTGACTATTATTTCTAATAAACTGGTTGGAACAACATTTGAATGTTTTCTTCTTATTCTCACGCTGGGCATAATATATCAAAAGAACCTTGCCTCTCTCCTGTAAATTGGAGCGAGACATGGGGTCACACAACAGTGGAGCAGAAGGGGACAGTCACCACCCTTGACGTACTTTTGATATAGTCAGACTTCTGGGCTGCAAGTGCATATTGTTTGTAGTAGGTTTTTCATCCTCCATTTCCTTCTCCACAGAATTGCTCTCAGTCCTCTAATTGTAATATATATATGCTTGTATTCGTTTTTGGATGTAGAGCCTTTATCTTGGTCTTGTTGAACTATATGCTGCACACAAGGGCCCATCATTCAAGTCTTTCCAGGTCACACTGAATTACATCTCTTCCCTCCAGCATATCAACCACTCCACTCAACTCAGTGTTGTCCATAAACTTGCTAATTGTAAATTAATTCCCATTGAATATGTCATTAATAAAGACATTATACTGTATCTATCCCAATATGGATCCCCTAACAAAACTACTGATCACTGCCTCCACTTGGTCAACATGATGTTGACTGCAGCTCTTTGAATACAGTCATACAGTCTGCGCTGAGTTGTCCATCCATCAAATTGTTGTCTTAATTTTAGAGACAAAGATGTCTTGTCAAATGGTTTGCACAAGTCTAGGTAAATGATATTAACTGCTTTTCCCATCAATGCTGTAAACCTGTTGTAGAAGGCCACCAAATGTATCAGGCATAGTTTGCCCTTACAGGAGTGATGTTGATCACTAGTAATCTCTTTGTTTTCCATGTGCCTTATCATAGTTTCCAGGAGGATCTACTCCATGATATTACTAGGCACAGAGATGAGACAGACTGTCTATAGTTCTCCATGTCCTCTTTTATTACATTTTAAAGAATGGTGGTTGCGACTTCTCAAAAACAGTGGAAAGTGGTTTAGCAGCTTCATCCACCGATGCCCTCAGGACTCACAGATGCTTTTTATCAGGTCCTATGGACCTGTCTGTACATTCAGGTCCCTTAGATGATCTTGAATTTTTTCTTCCTCGAGAAGACTGTTTCTCATTCTCCCAATCCCCGCCCTAGGAATGTTCAAAGGACTTCAAAGTGTGCTGCCCTGTGAACTTAAACTGCAACTATAGTATTAAGACTGTGTTATTATTTATTTATTTATTTCATATTCACACTTATACAAAAATCCATTTCATGTGCACCTGGAAAAAATAATTAAAAAATAAATATTAGAGATTTGCCTACACTGTGTATTGTAGAGATACTGAGGATATTTTCAATGCTCATATGAGACTTACATATGGACAGTTGTCTCAGTATGTTTGATATTACTTTTATTTTCTACACTTTTCAATATTAAGATTAGCAGTCTTGTCCTTTTCTTGTAATGCTGTAAGTTGTGTCTATTTCTTTGTCCTTCTGAAACACATTTCAAGGGCTGCTAATTAAAGAACTTAAACAAATGTATGCCAAAGAGACATGACAGAAAGATCTGTTGTCCTCTCCTAAGAACAAGAAGATGATGGAGGTTAAAATAAATAAGTCAATATTAAAAAAAATGTAATGAAGGCCCCTCAAAATTACTTGTAGGCTCATCCTTGAGAACATTTTTTCTTTTTCAGTCCAGCCAAAAGTATTATATTCTAATCACAGTCAAACATGAGTTTTCAACAATATTACATTTTAATTGGGCTTATAACATATAATACTGTTTCCATAGGTAAGATATTGTGTATGCATGTATTTACCTGCACACATATATTTTTATTTATGAAGCTATGTATATAAGACATAGGTATACAAGACTGAGTTTGAGTTTAGGAATCACTGACATACTGGTTGTTATTTATCCCTTTATATTTTTGAGATCTAAAGTACTTAATTAAGATCTGAGGAGAATGTAATCATATCTATAAGTAATCATGGACAAAAACACCTTGAGTGAGGTAACTGATGGCTGGTTGAACATTCAGTAAATATAGGTGAGTTATACTAAAGAATAAACTGTTGTGATAATGCAAAGAAATGAGGAAAATATTATATTTTCCCAGTTTTTCTTTTCCACACAATCTTAAGGATATCAAATATTAGACTAACAAAATCAATGCATGATATATTTTATAACTGAAAAAACTCAGATGTTTCAGTCTTTCTACAGAAACAGTTATAATCAATCCCTCTTTTTAACAATTTTTAAGTTTTTAATAAATAAAAGAACAAGAGCTCCATCAATTATAATTAAACAGGAGGTCATTGAAAGTGAATGACATTTTTTAAATGAATCAAAAGATGCACCACACAGCAATCTAAAATAAGGCATGTCAAAAGTGGCACATTAGTTTGATTTTTAAATTATGAAAAGCTCTTCAAATATTAGTCAGAAAATGTTTTTATTACTGTATTTGGATCATTAGCATAAACATAAGCAGAAATACTTGCAAAGTATCTGTTAAGATCTTCAGGTTTTTTGTTGTTTTTTTTGTCGTTGTTTTTGTTTGTTTGTTTGTTTGTTTGTTTGTTTTTTTAGTCTTTTAGTCTCTAACCTAGATGCTATCAATGTAATAAATGGTGAGATTATAAAAGTGTGCCTGAATGAGCAGCTTATAAATGTTACAGTAACTAGATGTTTGGTAATATGTATGGAATTTTTCATTTGAATTTTATTGTCCTTTATTATGGACATTAAACGTCTGCTCAGAGAGGAAATAAAGGCTACAGGTTTACGAGCAGACATGCTATACAAAGTAAACATTACAAAAATCCATAGTTCCCAACAAGAAATTATAGGAGACCATTATCAAAAAGCAGTATTCTGAAACAGAGTTAGAGTTCACACATCAATTGAGCTTAGCAGTATCACATTGTCCTGGTGTTCTCTTCTCTCCAAGACAGGCATATTTGAAATTCTCCATTTCAGTATACTTCTACACCAAGAAAATCTTGTTCTTACAATTTTCATGGCTAGGTTGCTTCTATAAAATTTTTCACACTCCTATTATTGTTCATTGTCTTCAGTTTTTCTTAATTCTTGTAGTGTGCTGTTCAAAACTAAGCACCCTTTCCCACCACGTTCATGGTATCACTAGGTATAATAAATTTCTGCATTTTATGATGGTGTCCTTAAAAGCATCCCGGAACTACAGTTGCGGTTCTATAAGAGTATCACCAATTTGTGTTTCTATTTAAAGTCTTATTTTAATATTGATGACTGTCAGACACTTCTTATTTTAGTATGTTTGATTTCTCCAAGCTCGGTGTGATTGTGTACTTTGTCATTATAGTATGTAATAGTCTTCATTTCAAGCTGCTTCTCTGATTTATGGAGATCATCCCATTTTATCAATTACTTAGAAAGCCTTCTAGTTTTCCATCATCTGTGTAGATTATTTCTCTATTCTTTATGCCATCATCTCAGTCTTTCAAAAAAAAAAAAAATGCCAAATAATGCTTGACCAAGTTCAGATCTCTATGATCCATGCCATTTATATTGTAATTTGACAGAAAAAAATATATAGATATTAATAAGAAGTATTTGTGCAGGACTAACTTTCATTTTGTCTTCTTCTAACTTTGGGCAAAAACTATCCATTTAAAGAACATATTTACCATTCATGTGCTACTGCTTCAGAGAGAAAACCATAGAATCATAGAATTGTTTGAGTTGGAAGAGACCTTTAAGATCATCTAGTTCCAGCCCCTCCGCTATTAAAATCTTAGAATTATTGTTAGGAAAATTGAATTTATTTCTGTAAGACAAATTCCCTACTTAGATAAACCAGGACATGTGTTAATGGTATGTTAGGGATAGCATCTCAGAATAATTCCCTTAGCAATAATGGATTATGAAAAGAAAGCATTTTCCACATACCATAAGAATTAGATAGCATGTATAAGGTGCTAAAAAGATTTATCTCAAATTGTGATTCCAGAACTCATCATGATGTTACAGCTTATAAATTTGCACTGAAAAAAGAAAGTGACTGGTAATGAAATATGTTCAGAACATGGTAGGCAGAAAATTAAACTTACTCTGCTACTAAGTCAGTCATAATCAATAGCCTTAACAAATATGTGAAGTGTCCCTAATTTCTACCTACATTTCCTAAAAATTAACATCTAAAATAAATTACTTTTTTATTAATATTATTGTTGGGCACAGTCTCCTTGGAATTACTCTTAAGGTCATATGTAATAATAATAATATGTCTATAAAGTAGAAAATGAGTTTGATAAGCAATGCAGGAGCCAGAAGGTAATGGTTCCAGATAAGCCTGCATTTCAAATATATTTGACATACCAGCAAATTGTCTGGATAATTCAGAAACTGCAAGTGCTGGGGAAGTATTTCATAGTGCAAATTCACAGCTTTTTTGCTTGTTGAAATATAATTAATGACAATCCTATAGATCAGATACACATTGTTAAATTTCACAAAGAAGCTAATAGTTTCTTCACTTATGAAAATAGGTTGCTTTAAAATGCACAGCCTGAACCTCATTTAACATCCACAGGCTCTCAGGATCCATTCTGTTTCACAAAACTTTAGACATTCTTTCAGTGAAAGACACCAGAGTAATTTAAATATATATGCACACAATAGATAGACAAAAGGAGAGAGAAAATCAACTGTGAACAGAAGGGAGTCTTTTCATCAAAATGATACTTTTTTTTTTTTTTTTTTTTTTTTTTTCTTACAGGATAAAATTCACTTTATTCTGAAAGCCCAAGTAATCATTGTGTAAGAGAAAAAAAAAAAAGTGTGAATGGGATGAAAAGGTAACAATCAGGCACTCCTCAAAGTAAGCTACGGTAGGGGGCTGTAGCAGAACTTCCCTGTGATACCTATAGCAAGTAGTCCAACACAGGAATTAGGACATCATTCATACTACAGTATTTAGAAAATTTGTTGCACTTTGCCAGGTTTTATTGCAGGGTTTTTCAGCAGGTCTGCTCAGATCACCTAGGCTTCCTTTCTTCCTTACTTATGACTGATACATTATAACACATGCCTCCTGCCCTGAGCTCCCTACTGTTTCTTTATAACATGATTACAGACCATTTTACAAGGGGGTTCCATTTTTGTAATGTTTCTTTTTATAGTAGAAGTTCAGTTGATATGGTTTCCAAGCTGAAAGATCCTCTCATTTGAGAAAACCTGATTCTCATTACCTATATATACATCATGTATACTTACAATGAAAAAGTGTTCATAAACATGCAAATTTAGGCATCTTGCCATGGAGATCTGAAATTTATGTATTCTAGTGTTAAATTTTGACACAAATTTATCAATAAATATCAATTGTTTGATTTGGAACTACTAGCATCCAAAAGGTATTTGTATTTGGATGTATACTGTCATGTGGCTAATTTTCTTCACTTACTGATTCTCTCTGACAGAGCACACTTCAAAATGTCAGAATGCATGCAAATAAGATGACAAAATAGAAGTGTGTACTTAAAGTGTTGTACTTGCATTGACTAATCATGCTGTAACTCACTGGTAACCATCAGCAAATGCACCCAAAGGACATCACTGTTTTGCTAGATAGAATCTGAGCCAGCAAACAAGATTAACTGTGATTGTTTACAAAGAAAAATACTTGCTTCTGTACTGTTATGTACTGGACTATATAAAGATGTTTTGACATTTTTGTTTACTTATTAACATTCATTAGGATTTTGTCCTTCCCTTTCTTGAAAAATCAGCAGCAGATATATATTGAAAGAACAAAAAATGTTAGCTGCAATTCTTGCAAATTGTTTCACTAATTCTACATAATTACAGGGTATTTTGCTGACATGATTTGCATATTTTCTGTATTGTTCAGGGGACAAAACTTGGATCAAAGGATAAATCCCACTGAGCATTCCCAGTGTTATCTAATGCAGATTCACTGATCCAGTATAGAGGGAAATAAAATTTCGACATTTAAAATGTATCTGAATAATAAGAAGGAATTGCATTGGAGAATGTGTTAATTGATGTCATTACTGAATAACGAGTATCAAGGATATTATGTGCATCGCAAACATATAGTGTCTCTTTCTTATTACAGAAATATGAATCAAAATGCTTTTAGCAGATACTCCAGTGGAATGAGAAATGTATATCTTTCTGAAAGAGTTAATTAAACTAATATTCAGGTAGAAATTTACTTATGGCAATGAAAATTGATGTAATTTCTTTCTTTTCAAAATTACACTTCCTTGTGAACAGAAACACCAGTAGAGCTCAGTGAATATGTCTAATTCACTTAGAATAAGAGTACAGATTCATTAGTACAAACTTTCAGTTTTCATTAGTGTAAACAATAGTGTAATTTTTAGAGTAGAAGATGAATGTCATAAGTGAGAGAGTAAGTTCAGTGAGTCTTTCCCTGGAATGTAGAGAGGAAATTTTTTTTTCTACTATTTAAGGATGAGGAGGACTAGGCAGTCTGGAAATCTAATGCAAGAAAACACATTTTACAGCAAGCATAATAAGACTAATGTATAACAAGTTCTCATGCTATTCCTTCATGTAGATTGACAGGTTAAAGATATTTTGCTGTGCCTGAAATAATAGTTTGAAATACTTTGTTTTTAATCATGTTTTACACTTAAAATAATCAGAAACTACTTATCATGCTCAGTGAAACACATAATACTTGCTTCAAAACTGAAAATTTAAGATGTATTTATATGTGAGAGAAAAGTTCCAGGCATCAAAGTTGTATAAAAGAAGCTGCAGCTCTAGCTACAAAGAAACAAAGAAACAAAAATGTTTGACCCTTCAAATTACTTAGCTGACCACATTGCCATCATTTTAAGAAAAGATACTTGATGGTGGTTGAAGTGGCAGCTGGTACTACTTTGTTACACCAAATCTTACAGACTACTTTTTCTACAGTTCAACTACACTAAAACACCATCTATTTCAGTAAGAAATTGTTATAATTTCTTGCAGCTACTAATTTACTGTTACATACATTCTTGGACAACTATAAGTAATCACAGATTTTCATAGTGAAAAAGCCATCTCCTGAGAACATAACTGTTTTTAGTGTTTTTTGTTTTGTTTTTTTGTTTTTGTTTTTGTTTTTGGTTTTTTTTTTTGTTTTTGTTTTTTTTTTTGTTTGTTTGTTTAAGAAAAAATAAAAAATAAAAAAATCCATTCCTGCTTCAAAGGATTAACGTTCCTTACTCAAGAAAATAAATAAATAAATAAATAAATAAATAAATAAATAAATAAATAAATAAAAGAAACCTTAGAAAACACTTTTGAGATTTATTTCTTCAAGGTCTTTTTACTCTGATGACATTAAATCTCAGTCCATCAATAAGATACACATATTCAAACCAAGAAATAATATGTCTAAGATTTCTCAAGGTTTGGCCTTCTGATATGGACAATTCTGTGTGCATTCTGTATGTATTCTGTATATATGTAAATATAAAAAAAGGGCATTTGTTTCAGCCATCCTATGAAATTAAAACTAATTCTAAGATTTGGAAAAGTGAAATTCCTGCAATTAAAAACAAGTATAACTTTCTGTAGTATTTACCATATGCAAATACTTGTTCTTAACTTCAAAATTTAAATTGTAGTTATCTATAGATACATCAGATCTGTAACTTCCCTTTTCACCAAACACCATTTACTTCAGAAATACACCTAAAACACATCAGAGAGATATCTGATAAACTTGTCCTTCTTGGCAGCATAAGAAGCTGCTAATGATTGTCTCTGATGTTATTCTTTAGAAAGCAGATCAGCACAACAGCCTTGTGAGTTCTAAGTAAAAATCTGTTTATTATCCAAGTCACTGAAGTCTGATATCTGCTAAAGAATGTTTGTCCATTCTTCCCCCACTATCTCTTTACCCCAGGTAACAGTTTGAAATGCAAAACATAGTTCGCTTTGAGATGTTCTGTAAATTCCTTTTTTAGACCAGTCAACCAAATATTCCTCCCTAGGGCTCTGACATGGTCAAGAAGGGACACTCAATTTATTTGACATGAAATACATTTTCACTGATACTGGTCTTTGGCATACTATTCTAGTAATTTGGGGTCCATATCTGCCAGTTTTTCCAGTATACTCAAACTTCTAACAATGTGCTTTCATAAAAATCTGACATTGTGTTCTCACACTCTTGCACTGCCTTTGTCTTAAAACATTAAAATTAGTGCTTATTAGAAAAATGCTACAGTAGCATATATAAGGAACTTTATTGTTCCAGTGATAGA
The DNA here is from genome assembly GCF_039878825.1 of Excalfactoria chinensis. Classification (NCBI taxonomy): domain Eukaryota; kingdom Metazoa; phylum Chordata; class Aves; order Galliformes; family Phasianidae; genus Excalfactoria; species Excalfactoria chinensis. Next base: position 17,821,186 of record NC_092828.1, on the reverse strand, counting down.
AAAGCTACTGCTTTTGAGAAAAGAAGAAACTGCTTTAATTTTGTGACTTCTTTTCTGTAACTACTTTTTTACAATTGTTATTTCCCTTTGATGCCTTTGGAGTTCTGACATGGATACAGAATTGTCCAGAGAGCAGAATTAACAAAGATTTGTCTGTTAGGAATATCTCAGAGTCCAGTTCTTCTCAGCCATAAGTATCACAATGTATTTCTGTAGTTCTAATTTTTTTTTTTTTTTAGAATCAAGTCTGTGTGCTCTCATGTACTACTCACTCTTCAGAGTTCTCTAGTGACCTGAGGTCCCACAATTAGAAGCACAGAATTCTAGTTTGCTGTTAGAAAACAAAAGGAGAGAGAAGTACCCTAAGTCTCTTTAGAAGACTTTTTTTAAAGAGTAACTGATAAGTAAAAGAGGCAGTTAAGCTCCCATGCTACAGAAGAAGGTGCAGAAAAAATAACAATCAATAAAATAACAGTCCTTGTCAGCTTGACAAGAGGAAAAATCCCTCTTCTAATTCCAAATCTGGAGATTGGTTTAACTATAAATATGTGTTGTAGTGCACTAACAGGCTACCTGATATATATCTATGTAATCTGCAGACCAGTTTACTACTTTCTCTAAAGTATCTCTTGATGAGACTTACTGTCCGGATGTCATAGGTAAATTCTGAATTGCTCATGCCCTTCACTGTGTCTGAATATGTGAGATTCTGCATAAACAGAAACCTTAAAGTACATATATATATATATATATATATATATATATTTCCTTTTGAGGAATGCAAAATTATAGAGAATTTCAAGAAAATTTGCATAGAAGTTGCACTCTAGATATATCTAAGACTCTATTCATGTGCTGTGATACTTAAAAAGAAACAGATTCCTGAATGCATACTTGATTATATCTCTTGTGTGCCAGCTAACCACAGAAACACTGCAGTGGTCCTAGCTTCTAACATTAAGTTTTTCAGATACCTTTAATTCCTCCTCTGTGTATACTATCTGGTGTTTAAGATATAATTCACCCTGGGGACCATCAGAAATCGTAAAAAGACTTTTCTACCTGTTTTCTATTTACAAACTGATAGGGAGAAATTGTGCTGATAGTTATCTCTATATGGTGCATCTCAAAATATATAATCCTCTTTAAATATGTTGTTATACCTGTTTCTACTTCATTGTATATCTTTAGTGTATTTCTACAGTCTAAAAGGTATATTTCAGTCTAATTGCCTGAGAGGTTTTGAACAAATATAACCTGTTTTTTCCATATGTCCAATTGTAAAACCCAGGCTGAAGTTAAGTTCAAAAGCGATCATGATTTCATTTTTTTAGTTTGGTGTATTCCTTCTGGAGATGCGTGTTTAGTCTTACAGAGCACAGGGAATTCAAATCTTGAAGAGGGAGAGATTTTAAGCAGGACTTCCCCTTGGGGGTTTCATTGTTATATGGCTTTTTTGTATTTCTGTTTAAAATTACCACATTAAAAACCTAATTTCTACATATCCAGAACAGTCTGGCTAGCTGTGTAGTCTGGATATTGATTAGCCTGTCTGGTACAGTGTGGCATTAAGAATGAACCCTCATAATGAAAGGGGCTTTTAATGTTAAACTATATAGAATAACATAACTAAGCTGTTACTGAAAAATGCAAGCATGGAAGCATGATTTTCTTCCATTCATTTCTCTCGTTTTCATAATCATTAACATTTCTGTGGTTCCTAATTACCATATGATAATCTTAATAAACCTTATAGTATCAGTATCTCAACTGAAAGACTTTTTTAATATAACTGTGGGTATTATCCTAAAAGCAGCAACATTTCCTTTTGATTAATATAAAGTGGACATCAATGCAAATTATGTATAATTTATACTGCTACATTTTTATTCTCCATATCAGGAAACATGTTTATTCTGTCAGAATATAATAGAACAGAAAAGCTATAAAGGACCTTTAAACAAGTTCAGTACAGAATCTTAGAGTATTTTAAATATTCCAAATTCATAGATCTAATATACAGTATTTCTGTCCCATTAGGTTAGGTCCTATAATGAGTTGTTAGATGTTGTAATGTTCACATAAAAAGGGATGCAGAATTGCTGCAGATTAATATCGGAAATTGGATTTGTGTTCTCTATAGAACTTTACATGCTAAATGCTTCCAGCTTTCTCTTTGATTTCTTTATATAATGTAAAAATTCACTACCCAGAAATACCAAAGAAAGCGAGGAGAGAAGAGACAGAAAAGTATGTTACTATCCTCCACAGTGTTTCAGAATTGTATGTTGATTTATTAAGATTGGCTCAAATAGTTTTAAAAATTGAAGATGTCTGAGCTGTATCTGATGTTCCCTATTCATATACCATTTATTTAACAAAAGGTTGCTACATTTGAACAAAATCCTCACATTTGAACAAAATCCTCACATTTGAACAAAATCCTGTTTTGTACCAATAGCTTTCTCTTCTCTTTCTTACTAGAATACGGAAGAAGGCAATGTGCTGTTTAAGCTGTACAGCTTCGTAAGCTTAATTGTTCAGTTATTCTAAGACCTGATTCGCTATATTTGCTATTCAGTTTTTTTCAAGTCCCCAGACTTTGTTTCATGAATCGTGCCCAACATCATGTACCAGCTTCTGTGGTTGTAACATATTTTATTTTTCCCTGCATCCTATGATCTATCAGAATGTGATAAACTCATAATAATGGGTTTTATCCCTTTCCAGATGAAAAAGGAATGGAACTGCTTTTGTTACTTCTTGATCATTTGCATCTCATAAGACTATCTTCTGTAGCAGATAGGCCTTTCCAGCAGTGTGGTGTTTTGGAGGAGTTTTGTGGTGGGCCACATCCCTTATACACTAACTCTTTGTTCCAATAGGCTTTGGCAGAAAAAAGTTTTAATTCTTTATGAAGATTAGATAATGATTTCAATAAATTAAAGCATTTCTGGGCCTGCAAAAAGGAAGAGCTGTAAATATCAACAGATTTTTACTGTCTAAGATAAAAGTTCCCAATGTGCCCAGACAACAGCTAGAAAGATAATGAGGGAAAATAAATTGCTACCTTTAGGTTCTGGTTTCTCAGATATGACCATATTCTTTCTCTTCTAGGTACCTAATTCTTTAACTTAACTGCTTACCCTCAGAGAACAAATTTGTAACTACACAGGGCAATGACGAGTGTTTTTGACAACTGAATACAATTTCTGGCATTAAGCAACTCTGTGTTTCATTTCTGTGTAAGTTATCTTAAAAATTCTTGATTTCTCCTTTGGGAGTTAAATAAATAATAAATACTCAAAATAAATTGCTTTAAATATATATATGCCTGTGCTGAGGAAATGGTTATTAAAGATAAGATGACATTATCACTTCTTTTGTAACTAGAGAAGCCTCAATTTTATTTTATACATCTACTTTCCAAATTACAGGGAGTACTTTTCCACAAGGCTCTCTAGTAACCTCTGTACATTTATATAAAGTAACATCAGCACTGACATGGCACAGTACTTGCAGAAATTTTGAGGATCTTCAGAAGTGTGGGGTATTTTTGTTTTGTTTTGTTTTGTTTTGTTTTCAGGGGCCAATGATTTGAATTATATTTTCATAATAATCATGATTATTTTTTTGACTGATTTGTAGAGAATAGGATGAAGAAAATTCAATGCTTTGGAAAGCTAACAAGTATATACAGTTTCCTGTGAATATGAAAATGTACTTTTAAAATTATTTGATCAGTTGAAGTCCTGAAGATATCTGTGGGGTGGAATATAAATCACCCTGACAAAAGTCTTCCTGACTTTAGTGAGACTGCATGTGGAGTGCTGAAGGAAAAAAGCAATGTTTCTGTACAGTGTGAATCTGAGTAAATACCAGCTTTCCAAAATGATGACAGGTGCTTAACTATAATTACATAGACTTTTAATGCATTTTTTATCTGCTGTGAACCCTGGTGCAACATTTATATATATATATATATATATATATATATATATATATAACTTATTGGGCTGATCCTTTCTCCTCTCAACAGTGTGATAACTTCAAACTTATCCTTTCTGCCTTGCTGATATCAATTCTGACCCAACAGCATCTTGCTGAATTGCATGAGGCCTTGCAAAGTAGCTTTTATGTTTTAAGGTACAACTACCATAATCTCTTAAGCTATCTGATAAAATTTTAATATCTGTGCCCTTCTTTTTTAGAAGTCTGCCCAGGAAATATGCCTTGACAGCATCTTAGTTTGCTTACTTTTCCTGAATCCCCATCTCTGCCATGTTTAATCTCTTATCTTCTTCCTCCAGTTTTCTTTCCCCTCCTCACTTCAACCTTTTCTTTCTATTCAGCTAACTGGGGCTGAAGTCCAGCTTTGCCTTATCCTAATTATTGTGCAGACTATATTCTGTTATCTAAACATATTCTTTGTCTTCTATAATGTTCCTGTACCTTATCATTAGGTTCTTTCAGTGTCATCACTACTTGTGCTTTTCCTGTCTTGATTATTTGATTATTGATGACAGGAAGGATGAGCTGCAGTTTATTAGATTTACTCTGTGGGCCATATCGTTGCTAGGTGATACACCCTAGCCACTGCTATAAATACTTAATCTTGAGATTAAATTTCCTTGTTACTGTTCATTTAAGTAGGCACCTGGACTTCGATGATTTAAAATGTATTATAGAAGTATTTGGATTAACAGAGAGTTCTGATTGGCCGCTAGATTAATATTGAGGGGTGGATTAATTTTATACAGCTACACATTTGTGCACTGCTGTTCAGCATTTCAAACTGCTAACCTCAACTAAATTCAACAGATCAATATATTTGCTGGTTTTTGTTGTTGTTGTTGTTGTTTTGTTGTGTTTTTTCTTTTTTTTTCTTTTTTTTTCTTTTCTTTTCTTTTTTTTTTTTTTTTTCCAGAATAGAACTGTTAAGGGGGAATAAGGTATTCCTTATCTCACCCTGCTGTTTAATATTCATTCAACTAAAATTAACTTCATGATGTTAATTAACCAGAGCATAGTCATGTGACTGAGTGTATTATGGTATTTAAGAAAGTGCCTACATGGAGTCATAGCCATTTCAGTCTCTGTATTCTTTTGGAATTAAGAGGCAAGTTGCAATTGCTTGATTAGATCCTAAACTTCAATAAACGTCAACCAAGCAATATGGGAGGTTACATATTTTATATTATTTATTAACCATAGCTCATTTACCATTTCATCTATTAATTCCATGTGGTAGGCTTCGTTTTTAGAAACCTAGAACCTGAGTAGCTCTTTTTTTTAAAAAATCTGCTGTTAGGTTGTATAAGCTTTTTACAAATAACTGCTCAAAATATTCATTCTCATTTCTGCAATCAGCAGGAAATCCTGGGCTACTTCTTTCCTGATTTTTGTCATTCTTTCTTTGACATTTATTTCCTGCAGCTTTCTGTTCTCTGCAGCTTTACCCTGTTCTTCACTGTAGAAAACATATCCTGTTTAGAAAATAGAAAGCAGAGTATAAATATGTAATATAAAAGAAAAATCCTTTCCACCATGCAAAAATAATGGGTATTTTGAAGTAAAACGGAAAGTAGGAAATTGGAATCTGCAGAAAGTGTTTTTTGTTGTTGTTGTTGTTTGTTTATTTGTTTACTTGCTTTCCAATATATTTTCTGCTTACAGAGGTTGCAGTGTTGCTTAATATTGCCAAAGCTAGCTAATACAAATGATTCAGTCTCCAGTTTGTTCACTGTCTGGAAAACTGGTAACTGGAAGGATATTCGTGGAACTGTTCCCAAAGCAGACAGTCATAGTCTGGGACCATTACTTACAAATCCATCATGAGAAATATTACAACTATTTTTGTTTTAATTGGGGCAGCTTAACTGATAAGTCTTCTAGTCTTAAAGAAATGTCATGACCAAGAAAATGATACTCAGCTGCACTGAGACCTCAAACTCAAAATTAGATTCTAAAATAAGATTTGAAATACTTGAATCCAAGACACAATAACTGTCACAATACTTTTGCAAAGTATTCAGACTGAAAAGACTGATAGCACTTTTCTGATTTTAATGACCTTCTAAATGGCAATTTCTGTTTCTTTGCTGCTATTGAAATATGATTTGTCTGTAGCTGTGTTCGTGGAATTCTTTATAATACATTTTATTTTCTTTCTAAAGTATCTGAAAAGTATTTGCATTTCACATTGCTTCCAATTATGTAATTATAGTTGATTGAAGGAAATGAATGCAAACAATGTGAATATGAAAATGATTCTGTGTAAAAGCAAATAAGACTATTATCCAGTGTTCAACTCTGAATGAAAAAATGTAGGTCAAGAAATAAATTATTTCAAATATCATGAACCCAGCTGATTAAAAATTAAATGACATAGGTTGAGTTTCAGTCTTAGAATTTTTCAGTTGCCCTCCAGTTCATATCTTGATCCTGGTGAAATTCTGGATAACACTTTCAAACTGTGAATGTCCATTTCAACACAGTTATCAATGCAAATTTTTAGGAAATTGAAAATTTTCATGTATCTGTTTATCTCTCAGCAGTTCAGTTGTTACAGACAAGAATTCAGGGTTATTTGTATCACTGAAATTAACTTCAAGGAATTTTTTTTCCACCCAGCAAAAAAAGTAATTCACTTGCCTTCTATGAGGGTTTTCTTGTGTGATATTGTTGTACAGCTTCAAATTCTCCCTAGGATCCAATGTAGGGAAACAAATCTGCACTCTACATTTTGACTTTTCTGTTATTTTAGATGCTATTTTTTTTTTTCCCCAGTAAACTGTCATTTTGAAATAACTTTCATTTTCTTTATCTGATATTTTTATTATTTTTCCTTTGCTTTCTCTTCTCATCATCTTTCAGTCACAGCAATTTAAAGCAGAGAATTTTTTCACTGTGCAAGTTCAACAAATGCTTATCAACCCACTTGTGCATGGAAAATAAAATGAGGAATTTTCTTACCTCAGACATTACCTTGACAAATTGTTTTCTTATATTCTTGGTGACATTTTTATTTGCTCCAATGCATTGTGATCTCAATGGCCTCAAATAATTGCCTATGTATTATGTTTTTTTAACTAGTATTTTCATTTTATTTAAAAATATTCTATTTTGATAGTCTTTCCACTGCGTACATTGTTTAATAATTTTTCCAGTTTGCAAAGAAAGTAAAATTAAGAGATTTTATTTTATTTTGCTCAATTATTTTCAATTTTCATTTGGGATGAATGAGGAAGAAGCATTTTACTTAAGACTTTGCTTTATAGGTTAAATATTTGTTTCATAACTGCATCAATAAAGAGAAAAATAAACACACTTGGATGACTGTAATTTTGATAGCAAAGTGATACATACCTTTTATTCTAAAAAGTTAGATCTGTTATTTCTCTCAGACCGCTCTCTTCCAATCTATATTTCCTCTCCTACTTTGTCCTCTGTTGTTGGTCATTGATAGAAATATTGTTTAAGTAGGATTCTTTCCAGGTAGAGAACTCTGATAAAAAGAGTAAGATCCTGGGGGGAGGGGAAATATTGTGGCTATCTAAGCGATGCTTAAGATCCACAGAGACTAAATTAAATCTGACCATTTTAATGGGCTACACTAGGGCAAAAATCCTGATGCTTTTACAGTGGAAACCATCTTTATGTAAGAATTTTCACAGTAAAAATACAAATGAGGAACAACTGAGGTGCCATGGTTTGTTCAGTCCAGAGAAGAGCAGACTGAAAGGAGGCCTCATGGCCGTCCACAGCTTCTTCACAGGGGAATGGAGCGGCAGCACTGGTCTCTGCTCTCTGGTGCCAGTGACAGGGGAGGATCAGGTTTGGTTTTAGGTAACATTCTTCATCATACTGGTGCACATGGAACAGGATCCCCAGCACAGTGGTTACTGCACCCACATGCCAGAGTACCAAAAAGAAAAGAAAAGAAAAAAAAAAAAAAAAAAAAAAAAGTACAAAACCAACTATAATTTTAAATAATCAACAAAACCAAAAGAAACTGAATAAAGCAAATGTGATAAAGCATAACCCTAACAGAAGTTAGATCTATTGCATACTGCTTGATATTTTGTCAGGGATTAGATCCTACTGTACTAGATACTGAAAAATTAACACAAAAATTTACACAAGGGTAGAGCGAGATGGCCCATATGCTAAGCCACCAACAAAACACAACTGTGGAAAAAACAGTGTTCAGAGAAAGAAAAGGTTACAGTCCAGGCCAGAATGCATGTATAAATTAGGCAGGACTGTGGCTGAACAGCTATATGTGGTCATTGACCAATGGTGGCAGATAGCAGTTATTGATAGGAATACTGTTACATAATTTCACTTATAGCGAAACAGGTTATAAACATATCTCTCTATACACCTTGACATGCAAAAATAAAATTTCATTGTCATTTCTATTGGTCATTTTAAGGTTTTAATAGGTAAATTAACATTCACAAATCAAAGAATGACTTTGATTTCAACCAGCAGATAACCCTCTGTCATTTCTTTATAGCTTGAGACTTATGAAATGTACTGATGACTTCCTTAGATTTACTGAATGCTGTTCAGCTTTACAGATCTTTCCTGTTCCCAATCAGATATACAGTTAACTTCTGCATTTGTTATTCATATTCTCTCTCCAATATAATTGTCAAGTTCAAAGCCATCTTTCCATTATGACAAAATATTTATTTGTGATATAATGTAGCTTCACCAAGAGGAATTCCCATTATTGTTACCTTTTCACCAGGGGACATGACAGAAGAGAGAAAACATAGAACAATTACATTATAAAGCTTTAAAGGCAACAGCTAATCTGAGTAGATTTATATTCAGAGTGAAGGATCAGAAGCCAAAAGCTGTAGCAATTAACATGATAATCTTCATTAATAACTTGAGAATGAATGGTTTTGTCTCTATGATAGTTATATCATGAGCTGACAACCCTTCCGGCACTTTGCCTCATGATTTATTTAGCTACGTATATCATTTTTGCCTCAAAAACAGGTAAAAGGCATTCATAGCCACTTCTCAAAAAAAGAAATGTGTAAGAGAAAATCTCAGAAAACAGAAATGCATTGATTTCATCTTTTGCCTGCTTAATCCGTTCTTATACCTGCTAGTAGATTACTATTCTGTTTAAATGTTTTACTAATAAGCAGCAATAAAACTGTTTCCTAAATATAACTGTAACAAACTATAAGAATTTCTTACTCCTATTTGCCTCATGTTTATTGTGATGCATCAGGATGATTCCACAGATAATGTAGAAAACCAATGAAGATAGGAAGAACATAGAAGGCCTCAGAACTGTTATTGTAACTTGTAATATATACAGTCACTAAATTTTAGAGCTTGGAAGGATTAAATATTTTTTAAATTTGTATTGTTATCTTATATAATAATACAAATGTGTTGCAGTTACTTCACATATCAGTGAAGTTTATATATAAAGTAAATTACACTTTTTATATATTTAAGGCATGATGAAAAATATTTCAAGACATGATTAAAATGTTACTTTAACAGTCATTTCATCACACAAAAGAAATAAAACTTAAAACTACTTTGTGTTCAGAATTGCATTTAATTTTTAAAAATCATATAATTAAAATATTTATCACTTTTTTTTTTAAAAGACACAAGCACTGATATTTACATTTTCAGTTTAGATTAGAGCTTTTTTTATAGAGTAATTGTGGAAAACATAATAAGTCATAGTTCTATTAAATCTTTACCCTTCTACATACAAAATCACTCTTAATTCCTTTATATTGAGAAGCTTAGCATGCTTTACTTTTAGTTTGAAAGGATATCCAGGTCAAGGAGATATTCAAAGTCATATTTCTTCCCTACATAACTTTTCTTTACATAACATAAACAGTTATGTTAACATCAAGTACTGGAGTATGTCTTTTAAAGGAGTACTTGACTGATTCTTTGTAGGAAATTACTTTAGAAATATTAAAAAAAAAAAAATGTTTTATGGTAAACTTCATAAATTGTGATGTAGCATTTCTTGTTTTCATTTTTAAAGCTTCTGATAACTTGGAGTGATTTTTCTTGTTTTTTTCTTTTTTTTTTTTTTTTTTTTTTTTTATATATATACTGAAACAGCATTTTAATAAAATCCATCTAAGCCAATATATTTAGAAATCAAAAAAGCATATGTATGGTGAAGTAAACTCATTCTTAATTCTTGTTCTTCAGGTAGAGTCTTCTATCTACTTTTTTTACATCACTTTTATCTTTCCCTTTTCAAGAAGGAACAGACAACTTGAAATGAAGGGTTGTCCTGTCTTTTTTAACACACGCATTTTCAACTCGTCAGATTAGCCAACAATAAAAAATAAAAAGTGTCAAACTGCTGAGGAAATTATCATAATATCATAAAAATATGAAATTTGATACACCTTTTCACCCTTCTCTGAAAATCTCTTTGAGAACTTACACTCTATGCCACCTCTTTGACATGAACTACTGTGAAGTGTTATAACAATCCACAGAAAAGACACTGCCACAGAAATCATAGATTTAAATATGACCTTGTTTTAAAAAAAGTTTATTTCATAAATTGGAAGTATGTTGTCCACTGCTTGCTATAGTTCGAAGATCATAATAATCGATTTCCTATCTTTTGCACTTTAGGTAGTGTCATTAACATCTCTAGGATGACCTGAATCAATAAGGAAGGGTAGATTTGTCTTGAAATTATTTTCTTCCCTGACTTACTTTAATACAAACATCTTTAAGAATTTTGCATAAGCACTTCAAAAATTTAAACACATACTTAAGAGAGGATGCATAACATTCAGTTCACTGAACCAGAGAATGGTTTCTGTATGTCTTTCAGATCTATTTCTTTGTTGTCATTGCATTCACCTACAAAACAAACAGTGGCTCAAAATCAGAAGTAAGAATAAACAAATACCTTAATAAAGAAAAGCTTTCAGAAAGTACTGATTCAATGTTTTCATTCTAGAAAGTTTTGTTCAGTAAATAACTGAAACTGTACTTTCACTATCTGAAATACACTGTTTCAATATATTTAATCACTCTGATATAGTATATATGGTATAGTATATTTCAGTCTAAACTTTTAAGTCTTTCTCACCAAAAGGAATAAACACATTGCTGAACATCACAAACTAAAATGAGGCTGAAAGTGCAGTTTCCAAGCATTCATAGACTAATGATGTATCTGAAGAAGCTGTAGTTTTGATGACTACTTAAATGTACACTACTTAAATGTATATAGGAATACCAACAGACGTTTTGTTTTGTTTTTTCTTAGAAAATAACATTTTTTGAAATTACTTTTACTGACCTGAAGGCTGTACATATCCTGAAAGATGCTTTTATGAAAATTGCATTAAAGAGGAGCTTATGTTTTGAGAAAATTACAGTTTGAGCACAAATTACTGACCAGCTACAGTTATATTTGACTAAATCAAATTCAAAGATTATTTTCCTTAAATGAGAAGTTCTTTGTAGTACAACCTGTTCAAAGGGAAAGAAAATAAATATTCTAAAATTATCCTGTTAGCTTTTTCAATATATTTTTCAATATATTTTTAAAAATATTTTTCTACGCTAGTTGTAAGCGAGCATGACACAAATTCAAAGTGTAACAACCTACAACACTATGTTCAGTGCTTTCATATCCATCTTAAACACACAGCTATAGATAAAACCAAAAGCTCAAAAGTAATAAAAGATCTATAAAATGAGGCAAATTGTCAACTCATTTATTAATTTGAACTAATCAAGGAGAAAGCTAGCAAGCTGACCAGGGTTTGGAGAAGGGTAGCTAAGAGAGCCATGTTTGTTTAGTCTAAAGAAGAAATGGCTTTGGGGGACAAAGGGGGAGCAACCCCTCAGCAGCTTTGGGAAGGTCATCAAGAAGATGAAATTAGACTTTTCACAGTAATGCACGAAAGGTGTATAACACACAAGTTAAAATAAGAGTAATTCAGAGGGATATGAATCAAAAAAAGGCTGTGAGGATAGGTCATATTGGAGTTGATCTCAAACCAATGTTGATCTTTTTTCTCACAGAATTTCAAGTCAAAGAAAGTTGGAAATACGATCTTAATTCTTTGTTGATGCTAATTAGAGTAGAGGATTGGATTAGAGAGACATACTGGTTGTACAATCAATAAATGTACAATTAGCAGGAACAGTGTGGTTAGGATGGTATTTTACATGTTGTATAATTAGAAAGATTATCGTGGTAAAAAGAGGCAATCAAAAATAAATGAAATGCTCACCCATGTCCTAGGCTTGCAGTAGAAAACTCCAAAGGGAGTGATCTCCAGAAACAGATCCTTCCCCAGTGGCAGTCAGCCCTTAAATGTGGTCTAGGAGAGGTGCAGCCAGTCTCCACTCCTTCCGGTCATGCAGCTGAATTGCCTTCACCAGTGCTCCTGTGGCTAACACAGCGCTTGCCTCAGTTGGTCAATAAGTGGTTCAGGCTATGACTCAGAAGTTCCCATACACCAGGGTACCTTTTGTACTTGTTTACCACAAATTTTGGCATGACAGCCTGATGCAGCTAACATGTAATTGACACTGCAATTGTCTTTTTAAACAAAGTTGTATGTGTGGCAGATGATCCTCTTTTAAGTAATTCTTTTAAGAGTAATTACTGTTTTCTAAGAATATTTACTGTTTTCTAATCTTCTTAGTGCACATAGACATTTTAGATTGCCTTTTTCTTGAGTGTAAAAGCTTCCTGCAAGATTAATTTCATTTTGTTATGCCATACTAACATCTGATTACCTCTTTCCATTAGTCGTACACTACTGTACTAAAAAATTTAAAATGAAGTCCCAATCAGTTCAAAGGGTCTTTGACATATCTCTCTGGTCACCAGTTATGGTACTTCACTGTCTCCTTTGGAAACATGCCATACAGACATATGCCTTCTATAAAGAGAGTAAATAGAGAAATGTAAAATATTCCCGGAGAGTCAAAACAACTGAATTTTAAAAAATCGTGATTAGCTGCAAATATATATGTGCACTCTTTTGTTCAGTGAGGCAGGTAGTGAAATAATTTCAATAGACTGAAAACAAAAATTCATTGTCAATAACATAGCTGCTACACTGAGACTGCAAGGGAAAATATCTGATTCTACTCAGTTAATTGAACATACATGTCACATTTGTGGCAATCAGAGAGAATGTGGAATATTACAACCAGAAGAAAACAGGAGACCCACAACATTTAATTATACTGTTCTATAAATCCGTGGTGACATCCATGAGTGCCTCATGCTATTCCAGTCATATTATCTCAGAAAGGTACTATCTGCAAAGTACAAGGAGAGGTGAAAGGGACAATCAAGAACATGAAAAAGTTTTCACTTGAGGCAAGACTTAATAAATTAGGACTCTTCAGCCTGAAAAACAGACAGTAAGTGATAGATATGGAAGAGTGCATGGTATTGTGATGGGCATGAAGAAATTGGTCAAGGTACAATTATTCAGTCTTAAAGTCCAGGAAATAGGAACATCCAATGAAATTAGGAAGTACATTTCCACCCAGAATATAACTAAATTCTGACTCATTACTATAAAGTGCTATAGAGACTAAAAGTATAAGCGGGTTTACTATGTAATTAAGTAACTTGGTGGAAAGTTTATCAAGCTCTATAAAATACAAGGACAATGACTAAATCTTTCATTCAGAAAAGATGGCATCCGTATTTTGTCTTTACTCTTGTTCTTCAATTTCATTCTTGCTGTTCTTAAAATATTTATCTTTAAAGACTTAATTTTCTTACTTCCTTTCAAAAAAATCACTATCGTCAGTTCAGCACTGGAAACCTTCCCTTTTGCTAGGTATTGTTACTTTGTTAGTTGACCTTTATACATCCTTTATGCCTAAACTATTAAGGCATTTAAGTAATTTTAATATTATTTTTATGTATTGGTTATAGATATCTGATTACATTCAACTTTTTCTCATTTGAGTACTCAGGGTATTAAAATCATGAATGCAAATGAGAGCAAATGATAGGTGATCTACAGTTCACTAAATCCATTAGTGCGAAAACTAGGAAACACCTAATAAAAAAGCAGGAAGCAATTTTACGTCTGTTTTACAGATATTTCTGAAAATAACTGCCACAAAACATTTTGAAAACAGACAGCACCAGGAGGTTCAGAAAGGGATTAGAAAAACTGGTAGACAAGAGGATTATGAGTTGATACTATGAGTTGTATTCTTGAACCCAGTCTTTAGCATTACACATACACCAATTAAACTCAAATTACTTCAACCAGTAAGACATTTCTTACACTGTTACTCCAACTGGGACAGTTCATGTTAAAATATCATATTAAAACTCTTTAATACCGAACTGCATGTTGAGGAGAGGACTGGTAAAAACCTATCAGTGTTAGGGAGATCTAATAAAATAGTTTCGTCACCCCCAATACTAAGAGGAATTTAGGTTTTATTTCCACATGCCTTTTCAGAAATTGTCCAGCAAACAGAATCTAAGCCATCTTACTATCCTTTTTGTCCTGTCATGGAGTCTAAAACAATAAAATTCTATAGTAATAATTATAATATAATGCATGAATTTGTGTAGAGGTAGAATCAAGCATGGAATAATATCAGTAGCAACAAAAGTTTACCTGATGATGTCAAAAAGGAATGTGGAATCCCATGTGTCTGTCCAAGTACTTGTGATAGAATTTTGGGAAGTATTGATACATGGAATAATAAAACCAGAGAGAAAGAAAACCAGCATAACAAATATTAGCTCATCTCTTCTTGCAAATGAACAACTGGTTCCATCAGCTTTACTCTTGCTCTTTAGGTATTTATAAGCACTGATAAGATTCCCCTTTGTTTCCTTTTCTCATCAGAAAAATGCTCCAGGCCCTAATCATGCTTGTAGCACTCCACTGGACTCTCTTTAGAAGTTCCCTGTCTTCCACTGAGGAGCCCCAAACTGGACAAATGCTTCAGATGTGGCCTTATCAGGACAGAGTAGAGGGGGAGATTAGCCTCTCTCCATCTACTGGCTATTCTATTTTTAATTATTAATGCACCCCAGGGTACCATTTGCCTTCTTGGACATTAAGGCACACTTCTGGTTCTTGGCCAAATTGTTGTTTATCAGAGCACCTAGGTCCTTCTCTAAAGAGCTCCTTTCCAAGTTGGTCAGAACCTAACCTGTACTGATGCATGCAGTTATTCATTTCCATGTATCACACAGTATCACAGTATCGTGCGAGTTGGAAGGGACCTTAGAGATCATCGAGTCCAACTCCCAGGATTCGAGTCTCTCTGTGTAGCAGAGCAGCACTTCTGCCACTTGCACCACAGGGGAAATTCGAACCCCGGGCCTCTGGTGTTGCAAGTAGCACCTTATACCACTGCGCCACCGGAGGCACACTGCGCCACCGGAGGCACACAACTGTGTACAACTCTACGTTGGCCTAGGTAATCTGTTGATGATCTTGCAACAGAAAGTAGTCTATATCGTACTAAAAGAGAATGGATAAACTTATGAAATTTGTCAAACTTTATTTTATTCAACACCCAAAACCAGCAACTCTGTAAAATATAGACTGTTACTTGCTGAGAGAGGAAAAAAAATTAATTATCTATTCTACTTCTGTACTATTCTCTAGTTTTCTATTATTAACCACTTTTGGAGACAGATTATTGGAGCTGGGTTACAGCAAAACACTCATATAATTATGAAATCATTAAATTTTGCATTATGTTACTGGATACTGATCATCTAAGTATTCTCTGTTAATTCCCGATGTTACCTTCAAAATGAACATGCTCTTTGTTCCTACTGCAAAAGAAATAATAGGTATGGCTTTTGTAGTAATTGAACCTAGAATTACTGCTAACAGGCAGCATCTTTTTTTCCCTGCTTTCCCCAGAATTTTTATCATTCCTTCAGCTTAGTCCTTACATTCAAATAACCTACAAACCCTAAATAAAACAGCACATATTTATTGTTTCCATGTAGCACTGTATCAGGCAGGTTACGAAACTAGAATTTCATTAAAAATATAGGAGAATAATTACAATATTCTCAATACTGTGGTGACAAGTATGATATATTGACAAGTCTTGATGTTATATTGACTTGTGGAATCAAACTCCATAACCACAAAGTAGTTACAAAGCAGATATGTTTAATGAGTGATGAGTGTACACCCTGGTGCAAGGGGGATAGCTCCACCTCACTTGAAGACTGTTAGGAGAAAGCATGCTGCAGATATAAGCTGAACTAATACATAATCAATAGTTTGCAAAAATTTGGATACATATTCATTACATTTCTGAGACCCCATTAGCATGCAGTCTCTTTCCCCTTGTGTGTGCGTAGTGAGTCATGGGGGTGGTTATGGGATGAAGGCTCATCGCGTCTTCATCCTCTCTGTAAACTTTTGACCCTGCAGGAGAGACACCCCCCAAACTGGTTCCAGCTTGCCCTGTGGACATCTAATGACCACACTGTTCTCGGGCTGTTCTACCCTTACCTTCATGGCCTTCATCTCCCTTGTTATTCCAGACCTAGTGTCTGCACTCCCCATTCTTCTATCAACTTCTACATAAACAATTTTGCAGTCTTTTCACTCCCTCTGTCCCAGTTTCTGTAACAGTTTCATTCTGTCCCTTGCTGTGGGGCCCTTCTCTCACCCTTCAAGACCATGAGGACATATTGATGCAATCATAGCTGATCTGTATAGAAGTGAAATAAATGCACTGTAGCACTCATCCTGCAGGTTACAGATTGCTTTCAAACACGGATACATTTGAAAATCCAAATGTAACTCATGGATCTCTTGGCTCACATGGGAGAGCAATTTTTATCCTCTTTGCACAAGTTTAATCTTGAATTACAAAATTCACAATGTGTGCCCAAGCAGGAAGAGAACTGGCATTATCTAGAATATGCTTTTTTGCTTGTTTTTCTCTTACAACTTTTGCTAATATTACATTAATCTCTGCATCAGGCTTGCTTCCAAATTCCAGTTTATGTGCTTGCATAAGCCTCTAAAATGCTATTTATGGTGACAAATAAACCTCCAAAAGGCAATATATATGATGACCAAAATTAAAGAGCGGATATGCCAAATCTCAGACAAAGCAAGAAATCTTGCTACCATTTGAAGGATATTTTTTCTTTGCCTTCAACAAAAGCTTTCTTTTGCTTTTGTAAGAGTCATTTGTCACTTGTCTGTTACTGAAGTATCTTCAAGAATACTTAACAAAAGTGTTTTTATGCACTCAAACTCAACCTGGAAATGAATGTTAATTAACAGCACTTATAATTTGCTTTGTCTAACAAAGCATTTCCTTTGCCATATTGCTATCTTTCATGTTGAAAAATGCACATGGAAAGGACACAGGCACTTCATTTATCTCCAAAAGCTTTCCTAAATTGTTAGAATTAGGATATTGTTCCACATATTTGCAGTACATAGTTACATAGTTAAATGTCAGAAACAAAACTGCATTCAGACAAACAATGCACCATTTTCTTCTAATATGTAAAATGTAGAAGTGACATTGGGCTTAAATATTATTGACTTTATTTGCCTTTTTTCTTGACCAAGCACTTTCTACTGCCACTTTCAATATCATCTAAGTGGTGTTTTTTGTTTACATTTGTGGTAAAAAAATTAGTGGCTACTAAAATCTTGTTTATATGTTCCAATTTTATGAATATTTTATGTGCCTCACTACAAATTCAGAACTAATTTTATTTCCCCATAAAATTACTACCGTACGATAAGCAGCTGTGATACAATCCAGCAAAATTAAAATACCTTTTCTCTGCTTTTTCAGTTACTTTTTCAATGGTGAAGACAGATATTTTATTTTGTCACATTCAATTTTATAGTTGGTGTGAACAGATTCAGGACTTATCTTTTGCTTTTGCAACCATAGCCCCAGTCCATACTGACACATGCATAAAGAGTAGCTTTTGCCAATTTGAGAGTTCTGGGAAGGTGTGATTCACAAGCAGTAAGATTCTGGCGGGGGGGGGGGGGGGAGAAATGCTGTGTTGCTCATCCTTTTGGATCTGTAAGGTGTTAGCAGTTCCATGGCATGGTAAAAAGCATTCTTTAAGGCAATCTTGGTTAGACTAGAGACAGCATTAGCTCCATTGCTTATTGTTACAGGAAGATGAACCGAGCAAGTTCATTGAATCTTAGAATCACAGAAACTTCTCTTAAGATAAATAAGTTTGAAAACCACGGAGCAGACAACTCCTAGGACACAGTATTTCCCTTCCTTCTGCTTCAGGAAGGACTTCCCTTACTACGAAATTTTCACTCTTTGTTAGAGCATCAGAAGGATCTGCTCTGATGCAGCAAGCTTAACTGAAATGAATGTGTTTCTCCACAATTTGTTCATTTGTGTATCTTCATTCTTCTTCAGAGGATTCCACAAAAAATAAAATAAAATAAAATAAAATAAAATAAAATAAAATAAAATAAAATAAAATAAAATAAAATAAAATAAAATAAAATAAAATAAGCACTCTGTTTGAATATGGCATTATGGTATTCTTTAGATGGCATTAACAATATCTGATACTTCCACCAGTGAAATCCCAAGCCCTTCCTGCCCAGCCACTGCAGCCCAGCCTCATGCCTGGGGATGTCTAGGATGAGGGAAATGGCTGACACTAATCCCTTTGCATTTTGACCAGCAGTGACACTGAAGAAATCCCAGAGACGTACATGCAAGACGTTTCTCCAATTTGTCACTTGCAACAAGATCCTATATCAGATAATCTTAAATAAATACTCCCTTCACCAATCAGCATGACTTACCAGTTTTTGTTCTCCTTTCGTCTTCTCATCTTTGTTAATCAGGTTTGTGTTCTTGCTCTTTGCTTTTTTTTTTTTTTTTTTTTTTTTTCTTTTCCTTTTAATAATTATTTATTTATTTATTTTTCCCTCTGAAGAAGAATTCAGTATTTTTAATAAAAATTGTAGCCACAGGAATAAAGTCATTCCCACACAAAGCCTGCTATATTGATCGTAAAGAGTACTTCAAAACATAAAAATATTTAGCCATGTTTATTCATCTTAGACCAACTATCTTCACATTCTGTAGAAGGAATTAGGCATTCCTTAGGTGTGAATTGTCTAATTTACAAAAGAAAAGATCAGAGAGTCAGTCCCTAAAGATGCCTATATCTTTCTTCTGAATGTGAAGATATCTGTGTACTATCAAACGAATAATCAGAGTATTGACGAAAGTACTAACCCAGACAATGAATATGGAAATTAAGACAGTGTTTTACTAGGAGTTTCTTTAGTATCTATT
Organism: Excalfactoria chinensis; assembly: GCF_039878825.1. Taxonomy (NCBI): domain Eukaryota; kingdom Metazoa; phylum Chordata; class Aves; order Galliformes; family Phasianidae; genus Excalfactoria; species Excalfactoria chinensis. The sequence goes on along the minus strand of NC_092828.1, from coordinate 17,801,851 downwards.
ACAGAAACTGATGATGGATTAGTCCACTCATTTCCCTACGTGTATACTTTAAAGGATATTAGAATAAAATGTCTGGCGGATAAAAGCCACTAAACTTGCTAGAGAGATGAAAAGAAAACAACAACAACAAAAAACAAAACAAACAAACAAAAAAAACAACAAAGTAATCAAAAACAAAGCCCTAACACTAACAAGTATCTCAAAGATAGTGATACAAGTTCAGTGTAAAAATAAAAATGGTCTTAAAGTAATTGACTGTGGCTTTCTGATCATAATGGAGGGACATGTCATAATAGCAAGCCTTTGTAATACTCTAGTATTCCAAAGCATAAAATGACAATATACTATGTCATGGTCATTACATAAAGGTGATGAAGCCACATAGAGTTTTTGTGTGTGATAGAAACACACAGATTTTTGTTTCCTTAGGCTCTTCTTTCCAGAGGATACACTTTGCTGTAGAGAATATTGACTTAATAAGTGAGACTTTTTTCCAGAACACAGACACCAAATCACTGTAAATCTTTTTGGGTTAATATAGGAAAGAAAACATACTATATTTTTATCCATAGAACTGTGTAAGAAACATTGAGCATTGGGGTCTCTCATATTTTATTATCAATGGAAGGTGATTAGACAACCAAGTGATCAGCCTTAAATTACATCTTAATATAGATATATTTACCTTACCTTGGCTATATAGAAGGAACTGTAGAAATGCAATAAAATTCAAATCCTGGCTGAGAAGACTCTATTTCAGGGATTATAGTCATTCCTGTGAGTATTTAAAAACATGAAGCAAAAAAAAAAAAAAAAAAACACAAAAAAACAAAAAAAAAAAAAACAAAAAACAAAAAACCACAAAACCACAGGATTTTTCATTCATTGAGCCCCAACATTGTTTGTTTGTTTTGTTGTGTATTGTTTGTTTTATTTGGTTTTGTTTTGTTTTGTCTAGCTGTCTAGCTCATTACTTTGCTGCATCACTTGGCCCAGGTCCAGCAGGTGTTTCTACACATCATTCTCAGGGAAGCTTCCTGATGGCAAACTGGTTTGAAATCAACTTTTGACAATAAAACCTATGGAAAACATGATACTGAAGACTGAATGAAAAGCAGATTATCCTTTCTTCCAAAGCTTTGACATAAGTGTTTACAAACAGTGTCCTCTCCTATCTTTAGTGGAGAACAGCTTTTAAAATGTGGCACTCTAATAAGAAAGTTTAGGTCTTAGTTATCCCTTTTAAACTACTGAATTTGTACATGTGTTTGACAAATCTGACAGTCAAATTCACAGACTTGGGTTCTGAGTGAACACCATGACAGTTACTCTTAACATAAAGACACATAGCAGCAAGAGTTTGAGACACTGATTGGTCCATAGATTTTGAGATAAACATATTTGCTGTGACTTAGCACTGCATATAGAAATTTTGCACTTGGAAGTAAATATTTTGAGTATTTCTCATTAGTTTTCTATTTCTTCAATCACATTAATTGTGTTCCTCTGGTGGCGCAGTGGTAGAATTGCTGCTTGCAACACCAGAGGCCCGGGGTTCGAATCCCCCCTGTGGCTCAAGTGGCAGAAATGCTGCTCTGCTACACAGAGGGGCTCAAATCCCAGGAGTTGGACTCGATGATCTCTAAGGTCCCTTCCAACTCGCACGATACTATGATACTATGATACTATGATGATACATGTATTCTTATTCATACCTTGTCATCAATATGTTAACTGGCAAAATTCCTCCTTAAATAAAAGAATATTGCATGTGTAGGAGGTTAGTACAGTTAGGGGAAAATATATGTGGAGATTTGGAGTAAAAAAAAAAAAAAAAAAAAAAGTTTACCATAGAACAAGAATTTGCTTAGAACAGACAACAGACAAGTTCTATAAACTGTAGAACTGTAGACAAGGAACTTACCGTTTGTGAGGAGAAAGGAAAACTGTATAGTATGCCTTATGCCCTAATCATACCAAAACAGGCATAATATTCTTATAGGCAAGATTAATTTCACCTACATTTAAATGTCTACAGTGTAAGATTTTCACCTTTAGAGATCAGTTCAAGCTTACACACATCATATGTATCTGAACCACTGTAAAATAATAATAATCATCATCATCATCATCAGTGTCTTAATTACCCCTCAGTTTTGTATCATTGGTTCTTCTTCTGACCTTGCATAGACAGATAGCCCAAACTGAAGCCTTCATATACAAAAATCCAAAGACAAATATAATTTCGAAGCCAAAATTTCAAAGAATATGGTTCTTCCTTCTCCTTATGTCTTCAGCAACTGTTTCCTAACGCTTCTTAAAACAAGCTAACCCTTAAATACATATCCCCATCTTGGTCTTTTTTAACCATAGCCATCACTGTAACAACTTGTCTGTTACAAACCAGTGCAAACACTGCTACACCTGCTACAATTACTCTTTTCACTCAAATGGTAAATAAGTACTTAGCAGAAAACCATCCATTCTTGTGGTATAGAATCATAGAATCATAGTTTTGGACTGGAAGAGACTATTAAGATCATTATGTTCCATTCCCCCTGCTGTAGATAGGATCCTCTAGACCAGGTTGCTCAAAGTTTCATCCAGCATGGCCTTGAATGCTTCCAAGGAGGAGTCATTCACAACCTCACTGGGCAACATGTTTCAGTGTCTCACCACCCACACAATAAAGACTTTCTTCATAATATCTAGTCTGAATCTACCCTCTTCCAGTTTAAAACCATTTCCTCTTGTCCTACTGCTACCTGATATATACAAAAGCTGATAGTTACTGATAAATATTACATTAGTATTGAAAAGAAATGAGGTGGCAAACTTGCTCTGAAGGACTGCAGAGAAACATACACAGTCTGAAGCCAAACTAATTCTTTTGATATTCTTGTTGAATTGATATTCTTGTTGATTTGATATTCTTGTTGCATCATGATGGGTTTTGAAGAAAACAATTATGATCAAGACAAATGAGATCAAGACATGGACAGGGTATGGTGATAGAAAAACACTGAGAAAGTCAGAGTAAATAAACAGTGCAAGAAACAAGAGAAAGTTCTGAGTAAATTTTGTTTCTATTCTCTTCAAATCAAGCTTATGGTCAGTTTTCTAAACTTAACAACACTGCAGAAAATCAGGTTAGTGATTTGAAGAATCAGTCCCACTGATTAGTCAGATAGTATGTTTTGCATGCTTCATTCTCTAAAACAGTTCTTAAATGGCCAAACAATCTGAAGTGCTCAGCAGCATCCACTGCACATCACTAGAACTGTAAGCATGAATTAACATGGTTCCAAGAACTCATATAGATCTATTTTAGTTCTTATTAGCTGTCCAGACACTGCATTTATGTAAATGAAATACCAAAACAAAAATATGAATGTGCCGTAAACACCTTCAAAATGCTCTGCTAAAACAGAAAATGAGGGCAGATTTGGAAATACATTCAAGCACTCCTGACTATGACTGTTCAGAACTAGAAGCGTCTACATATTTGTGAATGACATTTCCTTTAAACAGATAAATATATGGAAAATAAACACTAGAGAGAAGAATGCTGTTGGCTCTACTTATTGAATGGGGATAAGAATGACACACTGGTACAAGAATTACAGAGCTCTCCAAGAAAGAAAATCCAGGGCCCAGAGTTTACCAGTATTACCCTCATCAATCTCACCTGAGGCCCCAGCTCAACAGCCTTTAGGTTTATAGAAGCACTTTAACTCAGGATCTGGCCCATGACCCTTGTCAATCTAAAATGTAAGGATATTATATCTGATTTTGAGTATGAGAATTTTGCCTTGGTGATTTGACTTCCCGCTTTTGACTTGGACCTGCCTCAACATTTCTGACATATTTGATGATCAGTGGACTGTGGGCTGGCACAGATTATTGACACTAGACTGGCTCTGCTCTTCCTGATTGAGACTGTGTCCTTGAGTATGACTTGCTGCCTTTCTTGACTCTCAGCTTGCCTCCCCTTTTAAAGACTCCATTTACTCCTTAAAATAGACACCATTATCTCTTGGTTTGGCAGGAGTACAGTGAAAGAAAAAAATACATTGTATCCACGTTTTCACTTGCTTTCACTGATACTTAGGTCAAAGTATTCTAAATAAAACAGAAGAAAACCCTGAGTTCCACAGCAATAGAAAGAACTCCCATTCACGGTCAAAAAGTTGTAGGGCATTCCTGGCCAAAAGCCATCTAAATAAGGACTAATTCAGATCAAAATAAGGACTGCATTCTGCCAGACACAAAAATGAGGCAGATATGAGGGAAAAATTTTGGAAAGCAGCTTCTGCACTCTGTCTAGGATGTTGTGCTCTTGGCTGGTTTTCTGATAATCTGTGTACTATTCACTCAGTGGGCAAGCAGGCAACCACTAAATTTTTTGCCTTGTAATGTTTGCAGGCATTGAAGCCATGGGCATCTGGAGAGTTTCACTTAAGTATGCTCAAAAGAAAAAACTCTTCACATGCAGAAAGTCATAGATCCCATTCTCTTCTGTTAATGAGAACCAAGGTACTAAAATTTTAGCATTCCATAATTATAGAATTTATGGAAGTGCCCAAAGTTACTTGGTCACCAACTTTCTTGCTCATTTACAGCTAAGAAAAACTAAACTAAGTGGGAAAAAATAAAATAAAATTAAAAAAAAAATAAAATCTGAGGCACTATAAACAGTGAGAAGATTACCTAATTGTTAAAAATCCTGTTTTCTACAGTGTTTCTGCAACATTCTTCCCCATATGAGATAAAGTTAGGGGTTTTTACACTCTGGATTCAGACCATATGAATTAATTAGTTTTCTCCCTTCCTTCCAAAAATATTTTGATATTAGTTCAATAAAACAATATAAGTTTGTGAAAAGAATTCCAAACAATTTCTAATTGCATTCAATAAAGCAATATGACTTGAAGAAATATTTGCATTTCAAGAATATTTTTATTTATTTATTTATTTATTTTTAATTTTTTAAAGAGTTCTATTCAAGTAACTAAAATACTGGGACTGCTCCAAAAGTAATGCTGCCTATTTACATTACCCCATGATATCAAAGGCACATATTGGTGGTATGGTAGTAGAAGCTGAACCTTCGCTCCAGTGTTCCTTTGCATTTTGTTGTCATATGACAGGGAGCAACAGAGCAACAGACTGACAAAACGGCATCTAACATGGAAATGCATCTGAAGCAAAACTGTGGAACTGAATTCCTCCATGTGGAAAAAATAATACCCACTGACATTCACTTGTAGAAGGTTTATGGAGATCAAAGAGTGGGAGTGAGCGCAGTAAGGTGGTGGTGCATTTCAGAAGATTTTTACAAGCATGGCATGCAGGCTCTTTTTCATCACTGGCAAAAATGCATAGCTAATGGTGGTGAGTATGTTGAAAAATAGTGTTTTTGAATTTTCTCTATCAAATAGTGCTATTGTGTTCTTTGTATTTGTTGTAGTTTCCATGGAAATAAATAGGAGACATTACTTTTTAACCACCTATATAGTTCTTTAAATTAATAGCAAACATATTGGTTTCATGTTGGTCTGGGTGTTCCACAAGTGTTTACAAGGAACTCTTTGCTAGACATTACCAAGCAAGAAGTTTTATTTCGTATGTTATACTGTACACATGGCAGAAATCCCTCTGACCCAAAGGCCTACATGTCAGCTTTGTGTAGAGAATATGAGGTCTTTATAAATGAATTTCTCATACCATGCAGACAGTGCTTCATCCAGCCCTCCAAGGGAGACAATAAAGAACTGGTTTCAAGAATACAACTGGTACAAGAAAGCCAGTACAATCAGCTCACTTACATCTGTTTTGACAGATCATTCCTGGCATGATCACTGGATTTTTTAGCTATATTAGCTCTTAGCCAAATGTAATAACATCTAGAAAAAAATATTTTAGGAGGAAAACATACTCACAGTGTGCTCAGCACTCTTTACTGTCATTTTATTTATAGCATCTTTAGAACATATAAACAAATTGAAGATGAGAAGGAATGCAAAAGGAAAAGATTTTTTCTTTCTTCCTGAAAATATTGTTAATGGAACACGGATGTGCCATATGTGTATGCAAACAATAATTTGGAAAGAAAAAAACAATTCTTATATTTACCTGCTTCTTACTGGAAATACATTCCATTTATTATAAAATATTTAATAATAGCTTTTAATTCAGTTGTGTCAATTGGAAGATTTTTTGATTTTTTTTTTTTTTATTTATTCTCAGAATATGTTTTAATTTCTGTCAAAATTTTGCTACAAAATATTAAATATTAGATCTTAATTTGACCCTATTCTATGCCAAGGAGTTCTTACATTTTCTGTTCTACAGCTTAATTACAAACAAATCATATTTAGATCTGAAAACATTTTTTTTTTTTAATTTAACGAGAAATAAAACTGAAGTAAAAAGGTAGACTTAAAATTATCTTTAAAACATCTTAGTTCAGATCAGACACTTTCTTCTAGTAGATCACTGAAAATTGTGAACTAGGTAATTCACAGAAGTTTTTGTGATTTACGTTTAATCACACTGAACTGTTGTTCCTAAGCTTACCACTGACTGCACTCATGCTTAAACATGGGGAAGTAATCATCTTCAACTTTGGACTTGTCTCAGCATTCTTTTGCTATTCTCCATTTTTTTTTTTTATTTTATTTTATTTTTTTCCTAGTTCTAACAATTAGGAATAGAATTTCATACTGTTCTGCTAAGATCTTATTGCCAAGAAATATTATATGCCAACTGTATCTATTTTCAGTTTCACCTCAAAACCCTCTGAGGATATCTATAAATTCAGAATGTAATGAATTACAGAAGTATATTGAAAAGAATGGTTTTTCAGGGCAAGAAAAACGCAAGACTGACCTAAGCTGGTTAATGACTTAATATCCCTTAGCTGACTGTGGATAAACAACATTTTCATAAACAGAAAATGTCTGAGCTATAGCACACTGCCTGTCTGCTCTTTGCAAACCTGCTGATGGCATTTGGGAGTTGTGGCAGTCAGTCTGTGGTGAGTTGTTTCTGACTTGGATAAGAGTAGGTATTCTACTGGGCTTGCTTTGTTTGCCCTTTGTATTTTCAATCTGAAGTCCATGTTCTAAGACATTATTAAATTTTTCTTCTCTGAAGTGGTGGTTGCCTGTCAGAACTCCCGCTTTTTCTTTTATTGATAGTAAATTCATCATGAGCTCCTCTTAGTTTTCTTCTCAGAGCTGGGTGTTGAAGGGTTTGCAAGAATAAACTAATGAATGCACATTTGTTATTAAAAAGCCATGTAACAGGTATGCTTATTTGTCTTCTAACAGTATGCAAATCTATGAGATTAATATTGCTAAAGCTAAACATCTAACACATTATATGAGTTTTACAGATAGCCAATCATTTTCATGGGATGTTGTAAACATTTTCTTGCAAAACTAAGGACTGCTTCATGAAAATATTCTGTTTTTTCATCTAGTTATTACAGTTGATGGAGAGTAGCTGGATAAAGCAAACTAGCCCTCATCGTGGTATAATGTAACTAGAGCTGACTTGTAGATCAGTTTTCAAGAAAGAACTCAAGTGTGTTTATTTGTAGCCCAACTACAATTCTCTTTCTTGAGTGCAATGCAAAGAGGGGGAGAAAAAAATGGTTAACAAAAAATATCCCTCTTTTTTTTTCCTGCTTCTCTCGATAGCAACTTTTTTACATCAGGTGTAAAGAAAGAAAAAAATAATAATAAAAACCTGAAATGACACAACTACACAACCCCTGCAGCCCCTGTGTGCAAAGCCCATATAGCAGATTTCAGATTTTTTACACGTAAAAAAGCAATATTTTTTATGAACATGGAAAATCCAAAGGCTGGAAATTGTTCTCAGAGAACATCGGGCGCTTTAACTGACAGTTGATTGGTATATGTTTGTTTAATCTTTTCAAAGGCAATTCTTGTTTATTTATTTACTGATGGACAGTCAGCTGAATATGAGCCAGCAGTGTGGCCAGGTGGTCAAGAAGGCCAACGGCACCCCGGCTTGGATCACAAAGGCTGTGGTAAGCAGGACTAGGGAAGTCATCCTGCCCCTGTACTAGGCATTGGTGAGGCCTTACCTTGAGTACTGTGTTCAGTTTTGGGCACCTCAGTACAAAAAGGAAACAGAGGTACTGGACCAGATCCAGAGAAGGGCAATGAGGCTTGTGAAGGGCTTGGGAAATCAACACTATTAGGAAAGGCTGAGGGAGATGGGGATGTTAAGTCTGGGAAAAAGGAGGCTGAGGGGAGACCTGATTGCACTCTTCCAGTATCTGAAAGGTGCTTACAGTGAGAGTGGGGCAGGTCTCTTCTCACTGGTGACAGGTGACAGGATGAGGGGAAATGGTCTGTGATTGCAGTGGATAGTTATATGTAAATAATAGGGTTTTTTAAAATGATATCGACAGTTTTATATTTACAGAGCATATATGAAGCAACCCTAATTTTATAAGCATGTTTATCATTCAAACAATGTGACAGTATTGCATGTAAATGTCTACATCCTTGAGAGCCTCTGGGATTTGTCTAGTCCCAGATTCTATTGGTTTTTATTCAAGTTTGAAACTAATCATTTATGTTGCACTCACTAATATCTCTTTCCTAGTTGAATTCACAAATACAAGAGAGCTTCAAACATAGACCCGTTGTGAACAGAATGAATGATGGATCAGGAGGAGAGTAATGAAGCTCAGTCCTTTAATTCAAGTAAGAGATGTATTGCCAAATGTCTCCTAATCTGATGAATGAGGACCAATTTACACCTTCAGAGGTTGAGTGTCACAATTTCAATCTTATTTCTTGCATTTTCCACGTGGTATCAAAAAAAGACAGAGAGAAGATGATAAAGTTTATTGCTAGGAATATACTAGATGGTGGCACCTAATCAAGGACAGGGGAACTTGGATAAAACATCTTCACATCCAATGTTACTCAAATCATTTCTTCTTATTGAGGATGTTCATTCTTCTTTTGAGCATATGCATGTATTCTATGCATCATAGTGTTATTTATACTCCTACTTTTGAATCAAGTGAGAGTTTTCTTGGTTTGTATCTATTATTTATTTCCACAGTACTTGTTAAAAATCAGAACCGGAGAATGCAGAACACAAGTTAAACTGAATTCAATAAAAATTTGATTATCATAACGGTTATCACACCCAACTGATTGGAACTTAGTAAGATAACAATAAAGTTATCTTCTGTCTCCTTTTGTCCATGTGCATAAATGAAACAAAATAAAATGTAACGATAACTAAAAACAGAATTATGTAAAAAAAAAAGGGGGTTGGGACTAGGGGGCAGAGGGGTAAGAATGCTAATCAGCGGGATTGAAAAGTATTAAATGGTTCATGTGGTGATTAATGCATTTCAATCTGTTCATTACTTAAAATATTTTATGATATAGTAGTTACTTAAAGGTCCTCTCTGCTATTAGTTTTTCAGAACAAACAGATGGTTTTGAAAGTCCTCTATTTGTTAGTTAATTTCTTCCTGGTACTTGTTTTGTCAAATTTCCATACTGTGCTAAAGTAATAGAAGAAAAGTCACAAAGGCAATAGCACTGCATTCAAGACTACTGGTCCATCTTAGTCAGTATGACATTTCAGATAGCAGCCCACAACAGATGTTCCAAAAGATGACTGAAAAAATTAAAAAGTGTACCCATATTTATGCTTACTTTGTGGAATAAATGGCCTTGAGCATTTAGGATTAGTTGAAAATGAGCAGAATAGATGATTATTCCTGATCTGTGGAAATGACTAGTTAATTAATCCATTGAAGAATGAGACATGTTGCTTTTTTTCTTTTCTTTTTTTTTTTTTTTCTTTCTTTCTTTCTTTTTTTTTTTTTTTTTTTCCTTTAATTTAAAAGAAGAAAAAAAAATATATTCCTTTTTTATCTGTGGAAGCACATATAAATACAGATACTGGCATACAGAAACTCACTGTTTAAGTCTATGCTATGTTCAGTTTGCCATGGAGTTCTGACTGGGAAATAAGAGGTTTTTCCATCACTCTCAGGGCTTCCCCAATGCAGCTGGACAGCTGTGAAAAACACAGTAGTAAAACTTTTTGCTTTTTGGAATAAGGTGAATGAGTCACATGCTTTTTACTCCTGTCTAAGACATAGAGCATTCTTTGGTGAGGTCTGGCAGTTAGTGATTTGAATGGGAGTAGATGTATAGCTAGATGTTATTTTCTTCTTTAAACGCTTATTTGTTTTCTGAATTCCTTTAATGAAGAACTTTTTTCAGTGGCAGTGGATGCCACAAATGAAATGTGAGAATGTAAAAAAACATGCAGAAGACAGAATTGTGGGAATTATTAATCTTCTCTCCTCCGTTCTCTCCTTCTTTCCATACTTTCTGCTCCTTCCTTCCTTCTTTCCTTTTTCCCTTCCTTTCTGCATTCCGCCCCTTTTTTATTACCATATTTACATGTTATTTAGTAAACATAACCCACAACATATTTCCAAAATTAGTAAATTTAAACTTTTAACCTGTTTCTTGGTGATTTTTTAGATAATTTCAGATTTTTCTTAATTTTGATGGGCATTGGCTTCCAAGTCTGACAGCAGTTCATATAATTTCTTTTTGTCTGTCTTTATCTATAATTTGTATGTGCACAGTATGTGAGCAAAACTTGCCCCACAATAAGACTTTTCTATCACAGTATGGATGCTAACCTTTAGTAATCATGGAAATGCAAGAGGTTAACGCCTCATGTTTTCTATCCTTCAGATAATTGCTGCTTGGTGACAATGTTTTGCCTTTCAACACAAGTTGTTTTGTGAAAGCTTATTGTGAGAGATTTTGTCAAAGGCTTGAAAGTTTGTACAAAGTATTCCAGTGTCTTTTTTATCATCTACTATTTGACATTTTTAAGAAAATCTCATGGATTAGGAATTAAAATTAACTGACTAAACCGGTTCCACATTTATCACTGACATTTGAGAAAACAGTAAAACAGAACTTTTCATTGCTTGGGACTTTTTTTTTTTTTTTTTTTTTTTAAGAAACTTAGCATACCAAAGTTCATCAGTTTACAGTTTTCCCCCTGCCTTGTTTTATAGACAAATTGAGCAGTGAAAATGTTTTTGTTCTTGTAACTTTTTACCTTTAGAATGCCAGATTTACTAGAACCTAGTAAATTATGAATTTACTGAAGTTTTTCTCTGTCAAATTTTGTTGTATCAAGAAGAGAATGAACATTTTCATTGTTCAGTACTACACTGACCATCAAGAATTCAAACATTAGAAAACTGAACTGAAGATAGACACATTCAGTGCTTCAGAGAGTGAATGCATACACCGCTGTAGTGGATCATCATTCAAGAGAATAAATGCTCTGTAATGTGTTCTTTTGTTCAGTCTTCTTTTCTGGTAGCCTAAGTAACTTTTGCAATATTTCACAATTCTGAAAGTCACATTTCAAGATCTGCCACCGATGGATGGGAGTAGAAAGTTTGCAATAGCATGATTAAAGCTTCCTAGAAAATTGCAATAATTATCTTACACTAAAGTTCTTTAGGCTACGAATCTGAACATTCAAACCATATCAACTCAGAAAGCCTGACAGAACTTTTTGCTTATTTTCTTTATCATTTTTCCTCATATCCCTTATGATACCATATCACCTACAGCTATATTTGTTTTGTTCAGTGCCCAAGACAATCCATTAAAGAGGATAATTAAGAATAAGTGACTAGGTACAAGTGTGAAATTCTCAAGTTTGACCCCATGTCTTTATAACATATTTATTTATTTTACAGTTGATGTTCATTTTTCCTAACATCTGTACACAATTAATGTATTCAAAATTAAAATAATGAAGACAAAATTCAAAATCAATAAGGCTTTTAGGAGAGCTGTAGGTATGGATTTCTGAGGTACAGTCAAGTGAAACATGTATTAGATAACACATTAGATAACATGTATCTTTTCAGAAGGGTCAAATATTCTTCTGAATGTACTTTTCTTGGTTGCAATCAGTTAAACTTTGATTATTAGCTTGCTTAGTCAAGATCCAAGGAAAAAAAAAAAGTACGTATACATTTTTTCTAATAGGATGATTCCTTCTATTCTTTGAGATACAGACATAGTGAGTTGAAACCAATGTAAATTTCTTCTGCTCCTGAAAGTAGAAGTCTCAGATCTAAGATTTTACTCCAAATCAAGCTAGATAAAGGTGCTAAGTAAACCATAAATGATAATATACAAGTCTGTTCCCAAAATCGATATAAACTCATTTGTTTATTGCAAAGTGAATGGTCTAATAGATTATTCTCTGTCAGAAATTCATATTCATGGACTCATCCCCACACTGTCTAAACAGTACCAATTTGATTATCAACAATACATTTCTGGTAAGATATTTGTCCAGATTAACACAGGTTTCCCTGGATTTACAGTTGACCCTTATTTGTTTTTGTCTTTTATATTCAGATCTTACAACAGTTCTGTAGTTTCTGAAGTTATTATCTTGATTTTTAATCACCCAGCTTCCTAATCTTCCATTAAATGGACAACATTTTTTCTTCTTCTTTTTATAATTATTTCTTATTTTATTCTTATAATTTATAATTATTTTTTATAATCATCTCATATTCATCCAGACAGGCCACTATTTCCTTCAAGAATTCTGAACCAATAGAGGAGGGCTGATATGCAGAGAGGTTCTTTTACTGTCAAGTGTAGGAAGACAGTGTGCGAAATCAATGGGCTTCAGAAAAACATGAGAATCACCTGGTATGGACCCAGTTACATAATCCCCAAGAGTCCATAGAAGCTGACAAGAGCATTTCAAGTCATAAATGTTCTAGAAGTGAGTTTTCTTCCAGTATTTTCCACAAGAGAAACTGCACCTTCATTTATTCATTTTTTTCTGCACTGGGACACACAGGCCTTTGTACATTTATCTCATAGCTTCCTCCTTTCAGTTTTTTTGTTGTGGTTTTTTTTTTTTGTTTTTTTTTTTTGGTCTTCTTGCTGCCTTTTTCAACTCTGTAATGGCCTGAGGTTGTTTCTTCTGGCTTCGGTTTGATTCTTTTTTTTTTTTTTTTTTTTTTTTTTTTTTTGTAGACTCCATTTTTATGTCCAGTGTCATCTTTTTTATTTTCCTCATTAAGAATTTTCCTTAAAAAAAATAATATAAAAAATCATAACAGTCTCAACTTCATGGTTATGATTTGCATTTGCAGAAAGAAACTGAATCTGAGTAGTTAGAATTCCCTATCCATCCTTTGCATATACATACCACCTAGAGACCTAGATAATTAGAAGTTGTTTGATAAATATTTTCAATATAATTAGTGATAATTACACAGGAAAATGGTCTATATGCATTAGAACCAAATAGAAGAACACAGAATGTTTCTAACACATTTCCCTACCTGGCTAGGTTTTTGCATTTTAAGTAGTCTATCTTCCAGTTAAATGAAAAAGGGATATTTTTATTATTGTTAAAAAGATTTCTCATACTATCCAAATGCTATTTAATTCTGTAAAGATAGTATTGCATGTCTCTCCAAAATAGTAGTCTATGAGTTGGTTTTCCTATTAATACTATGATAAATTTCTAGGAAAGTTACTGTCTTGTCAGTAAGAAGCAGCATAGCTTTCAGTGATTCACAAAGAGTAGGTAGTTTCTTGAGAAGTACTGTCAGAAAATGTTCATAACTTGTAAAATAGCTACAACTTTAAAATAGAAAGCTTACATCAAACTCAACCATTAATTATCAGGTCAGTATGTAAACAAATAATTAAATGAATCCAGTTAATACCCAGCTACAGTTCAACCAAATATAAACCATTCATAGCCTGTCTACACGCACAAGTATGTATAACATATTCAAGTCAGTAGGGTTTGTTTTAATTAGATCAGAGCTATTGATGTAATTTTTAGGCAGCAGATACAGTCAATTACTGCAGTTCCAATTTCCTTTGTTTACAAACGGATATAAGGCAGGGCTGACCACTGTCTAAAATGCTAAAAGTGTTTATTTTTAACACAGGACTCATGTCTCCTATTTAGAGAAATACAAATTCTTCTTTTTATTGATATGAAAACAGCATAAAATTGAGCTTCCTTTGTCTAATCAAACTCTTCTTATTCAAACATAGATAAATAGAACAACTGATTAGGGAAAAGAAAAACAAAAAAAACAAAACAAAACAAAAAAAACAACAAACTATTTGTAATTAGCATGCAAAAAATAACTTTTAGCTTTTAATACCAGAGAAAACTCTTCATTTTCTTTGCTATCTGGAAACATCCTTCCTACAAAGCACAAATGGGAAAGCTTAGACCATACACCTTAAATAACAAGAACTGGGTCAACGTGAATTGAAGAGATACTGGGGGGAAGAAAAAAAAAAAAAAAAAAAAAAAAAAAAAGTATGCCAAAAACCCTACATCATTTAAAGGATTTTGCATTTATATCCCCATCTGTATAGGATGAGAATATAGCTGCTGCAAACTAGCTTAGCTCCTTGAATTAGAGGACTGTGAAATCAAACAGTCTTCTTTTTGAATTATTTTCTGCCTTGACAGACTAAGATATTTAATAGATAAATAGGATAGAAATGCTGGACATAAGGTCTAACAATCCTTTCAAATTATCTTCTCCTTAGTAAAAAAAATGACTTGCTTACTTATTAAGGATTAGTTCTGATTTGCAGCAAGGTGTTTTGCTCTGTGTTTCTGACATAGCTAGTCTCCACAGCACTGAAAGTAAAAATCCTTCACTGTAAGTTTTAGCTAAGATTTATATAATGTGAGGAATAATACTGAAAAGTGTAGTCGGTCATCATGGCCATAGTGAATGCTACCTGTATATGTTGACTTTTCAAGGACAAGAACAATATATCAACATATTTCAGTTTTGTGGATTTACAGGGGTAAACTACTATTTGCCACTCTTTATCATGCATGTTAAAAGTAAGAATCCAAGACAAAGTAAAATATATACATTTTTCATAGTCAAAATCCTAGCTTTCAGTTGAGAAAGTGATTGCTGAAGAATAGAATGATATTCTGCATGATGTATGAGTGTCTTAAACAACAAAAGATTCTTTAACGGGTTTGCCAGGCTTTGAATCAAGTCTTGTGTTTGCAAGTGGAGCAGGAGTATGTAATATATTTTTTAGCTTTCCTTTTTTGTCCTTTGTGCGGGCACTTAGAGGTGATGAAAGAAAGAAACATGATATCACTGGCTTGAGTAAGCCATTGTGCGGGTAGCTAAGAAAAGTTTTTCATTTCATTTCTGTAGGACTTTTTACTACTCTCTCTCAAACTCTGCCATTTAATATTTTTGTGTGTGTGTGTTCAAAGAATGCAGCTTCAAAATAGTCAGTGTATTATCACTTCTTTTTCAGAGTATTGTAATAATATGGATAAAAAAGATGAAGCTGATATCAAGTAAAACATGGGAGAACAATAAAACTTTCTAGAAAATACAGTCTGTGCATATGCATGTGAGGAAAGAGCCTATCCATATAAATGACTGAGAAGGGGATACTAGAACACAAAATCAAGCATTTGGATAGAATGAAAAACATTTCCACTAGTGCAGAATTAGGCCAAATTGAAGTGATTCAGCATTGTAGAGATTCAATCCACTGAAAAGGTTTTTAACAATGAAAGTGATTAATTGTCCATCTGAATGAGGTCCAGATAAAAGCTGGAGCATCTCTATTATCCCCAGGTGACTGTCTTTCACAAATCATAAGCTAAATTTGCCTCCGCGTTGCAAACCTAAGGAGGAATGCCCAGAATTACCTGATGCACCAGACAGAAGTGTGGTATAAAAGATCCTTCCAGGCCAGCTCAGAAGCATGTCTCCTGAGTGGTGTATCAGTGACTGTACTGCCTTGTTGTTTCAAACTTGTCAAAGTGTCAGTGACACTTGTGAAAATGAAAACAATTTTGCAGACACAACACAGTCTAAAGCAAAACAGCCTGAAAATTTAAGCTTCTAAAATCATCAGGAGAAATTGAAACAATCTCAGCTTTTGTATACTGGGCTTTGATAATAGAATCTGCACTGCTTTAATAGCTATGCTTATACACAGCCCAGACTTGAATAAATTATATCCTGCATTACATTTTGGTAACTGATAATTTTCCAAGTATCTGTTTTGCATGTCTTTTTAGTATTAGAGTCCACTCATAACACAGACTGAAGCCCAGTCTTTAGCTAGTCTTATTTGGGATATGTCAAAAAGACAATCTATCAGGAAGGAAAAAAAAACATAAAGATTATGATCACATCCAAGATACTCCTTGTCAAACACTTAAAGAATTTCTTTGGGCACTTACTGCCAATTTACTCCTAGATGTTACCATTGCCACAGGCAGGTAGATTCATTTTTTAATAATACCTTTCCCAAATGTCAGTCCTGGAACTGGAAAGCAGTAGTAAAATTAGCCAGTAGCATCTTTTTAACAAAGTAGAACTGCCATTAGGTAGTAGGCATGTATCCAGCTCACCAGCACTTTGACTCACTGCTCCCTCAAGCCTCCCAGCAAATCAAGGAAGATGTAAAAGGCTAATCAACTCTAATTTGTGATCCTGTTTAATGTCAGAAAAAGCTTCTATTTTCCTTTTTATTTTCTTCTGCAAGAACAGAGAAAGAGTATTCCAGAAGATTAAAGGGCTTGACTTGCTAACATACTGGCCCTGTTTGACATTTCCAAGAAAACACAGACTGCAGGCTGAGTTAGAAAGATCCTGGCAGCTAGTGCATACAATTCAGCAGCAGTCACCATCTAAGTGTAGATAGAACTGCTATGTCCTAGGGTCTTACAGCTGTCACTTTATGCTGGCCAGAGAAGTTGTAGATGTTCAGGCTCTGAAGGTGTCAAAGGCCATCTTGACTGGGGCCCTGGGCAGCCTGATCTATTGGGTGGCAATATTGCCCATGGCAGGGGGGTGGAACTAAACAATCTTTAAGATCCTATCCAATCCAAACTATTCAATGAGGGTTGCTCTGAAAGTAGTGCCTCCTATTTTATTATGTTGACCCACAATTTCAGAGGGGAACATATTAGTGTTATGACAGTAGAAGTTGAACCTTTAGACCAGTATTCTGTTACACACTCCTGTCTCGCTCCAATTTGTAGGAGGGAGGCAAGGTTCTTTGATATGTGTATACCCGGAGTGAGATTAAGAAGCAACGGTTCAAATGTTGGTCCAACCAGTTTATTAAAGTCCTAGCCATTTTAGGGAGATGGGGAAGGGAAGGTGGGTGATGGAAAAGTAGGAAAAATAAGCAAGGAGTCTGTAGAGAGCAAAAAAAACTGTGGGTCCAGCGAGGTACACTGTAGGTCCATTGATTTCAGGAACTCATCTGATCACCGCGGGGGATGGGAGAAAGTCAGGAAGCTCTGCAGCAAGCTGGCCTTGGGGGTTCCTCTGAAGAGGTTTTCCCCTCAGGGAATTCTCCATCAAAGGTGTCTTTGGGAGTTCGTCTCCCAAATCCCCAGTTTAGTGAAGGCCTTTTATCCCCCATTTCTGTGGGTTTGTTTTTCTTCTTCTTTGAAGTTTGAGGATTACAAAAATGCTCAGCATTTTTGGGAATGTATCTCGAACAAACACTGAGCTTCTAAACAAGCAGGTAAACTCTCTTTGTAAAATGGTTTAAAACCAGCTTTTCTGACATTTCTGGCCCACAGATAAGCCAGCAGGGGTTGGTGGTGCCTCTGTTGCCAGACACAAGCATTATCACCTTCTGCAGTGGTCAGCTCCTTCAAGCAGCACCCCTGAAAAAGACTGCTTGTCCTGTCTCTGCTTATCTTTGTAATCATAAGCAGGAATGGCACAATAACACCCACCATTCACCCTCCTAGAGAGTTAGCAGTCGCCAGTCAGAGTCTTATCATCAGAAAAGCCTCACGAAGCAAACTTTGAGACAACAAAAGAAAAACAGTTCTGTCCTTCACAACTCCTGCCATGCAAATCATAGTAACAGAGGAGCAGTCAGAAAAAATGTCATCTGGCATGAAGTATGTCTGAAGCATAGTTGTCTCTAAATTCCCTCACTGACTAACACTTGCAGAACATTTATGGAGACCAAACAGTAGATGTGAGGACAATAAGGCAGTGGTAATAGCAACCCTGGAACATCCTCCACTGGTGCAGGTTTTTAAAAGCATAGCATGCAGACCTTTTTCCATCACTAGCAAAAATGCATGGCTAATGGAGGTGAATATGTTGAAAAACAGTGTTTTGTTGCAAACAATTTTCTCTATCAAATTGTGTTATTGTGCACTTTGTTGCAGTTTCTGTGGAAATAAATAAGAGGCATTACTTTCAGTGAAATCTATGTATGAGTCTATGTTCTGTATATGTATACAGACATCATATTTTATAGAGGCAATCTTTAGGCTTTAATGGTAACTCATCTAGAAACATCCAACAGCCAAATATGAACCTCCATTTCAGTTATGGCATAGTCGAACTGTATGTTTTATTAACATGCTCTATTTTACTCCTTGTTTGGAATTGCCACTTGGATGCCATTTTGAACTAGATTCCTTCTCTTCTAAATTTTAGCTGTACCTATTTCTTAGTTTTACAACCATGTTTTTGGGCACCTTTCTTTTTTTGACAAGCTTTAGTAAAAGTCAAATATTTCAAGCCTCTTACTTAAAAGGGAAAAGTTAGTCCACAAAGCTCTTCTTAGGAAGAGTTGACAACAGAAAACTCCAAGGAAGGTATGAAAGCAGTGTTGTACTGCAGAACTTGCATATTCCAGCCTATCAGTTACCTTAACATCAAAGGTCCTTCAGGTAAGAGAGGTAACAACAACCCTGTTATCTCAACCTTTTTGATATTTTTTGTAGCCCTTTATCTCAATAATAAATAAATAAATAAATAAATAAAAGGGAAGAGGTATTCTTCATCCACTCACTTTCTACCTTTCCCCCACTCTCCCCAGTCACCACCACTGCCAATATCCCATGACGTCAGCAAGTACACTTTCTAATTAGGACTTTTTAATAAGTTTCTTGGAGCCTTTACACTAGATGTAGTAGTGGGAGTGGAGAGCACTTCCAGATGGGTGCTGTTTGCTTTAGTTGCACCCACTGAAATCGACAGGTTTTTGGTAGGTTCTGCCGGCACTGGGTGCTTACCATGGCATGGTAAATCTCTGTGGCAAGAGGCTAACTCAGGAGAAACACTGACCAATTTGTTTGAATACTTATTTATTAATTACATTTTTTCTAATTAACAGGAGATAGATGTTGACATGATTAATTCAATTATTTCCTCACACAGACTCATAGTTTTAGAACTGTTGTAACAACTAGGAGGTCAAAATCAGCTCTGGAAGCAGGAAGAGGAGGTTCATAATTACTTGCTAGTCATTTCTTGCTGGGTGATGATGAAGTCCTTCTAAGATCCTTTGTTTGAAGTATATGCAGAGTCTTGTAGGATTGAATATGCTCTAAGTAATTATACCAACTGGTGGTACTGCTGTTTGCTTATGCCTTTGGACAGCGTCTTAGAGCCATAAGTTTAACACTTCCTACAGATTTAACAAAGCCACTATACTCCTGAGTTTAGAAGTTTGTGGTAGACTTTCAAGATGTGTCTCACAGTAAAAACTTGCTTTTCTTTCAAGAAACTTTCAAATCTTAATGTTTTAATAAAGAATGTATCTTCAGAAGCGGTGCTACCATTTAAGTGATATTAACTCCCATCTCATATTATTAACAAGAAGAGATACTTCCATGTATCTAGTCAGTTGGATGAAGATGGAGAATGAAGTTTTGAAAAGATGATGATTTCCATTTTCTGCAGGTCTACCTGCAAAGATTGCATGTGATGCATTTTACTTCTTGACACTAGCTTCTTCGTTCTCTGTTCAGAATTCTCACATTTTGCTGCACCTCTTCACAAAAACTGTCAAACTGCACAGCTGGAGTTAATAAACTGAGGAAGGATGCCCATTACCAGTTACAGACATCCCAGTTGTTTGATGCTTTCAGTATTTCATTATCTCTGCATCAGCACCAGTAGTCCTGCAACTGAAAAGCCATCAAAATAACACAGCTTGAAATGATAAATGAAAGTAACAGAACAACCGCAGCACAGAACATTCAATTCTGTGGGCTTTTCTAGGTGAACAGAGATTTGTATCTGTGCTGTGGCAATCGTATATGAGCACACGAAAGATTTATCTAGATGTGTCTGTTGGCTTAAAGCCATTGTAGTTATTTCACATAGGCAATTTTCTGCAAGTGCTAGGAAACTGAAGAAATTACCATTTATTGTTCTTTCCTAGGAAGAGATTTTAGAAAGACACAAGGTTTTATTTCTTTCTTTTTAATTAAGGAAAGATAGGAAAATACAGCAAGATCTAGTAAAAGCCTATATCAACCACAAATAATCTTACTGAAAAATGATTATCACTTAATTGAAACTAGTGAAATTAATTAGTAAATTCATTCCTGAGCTGAGGTTAGGAATGTGATTAGGGACAGTACCAAATTCTCAATGAAGAGTTAACACAATGGATCAGAATCCTCTGACCCAGTTTAACAATTAACTGAAGGTGACATGATGTGAAATTTAAACGTACACTACAGAGCAGGGAGTTCTTTCATCATATTCCCATAATTTCACAGAAATTCTTTCATCCTTAATAAACAGGGCTAAATTTAAAACTGGAATGTGTATTTTATTTTATTGTTATAAATATTATCTGGTTAGTGCCAACAGCATGTTTCCAGCTACTAAAACTGTACTGCTCTCAACATTTTGCAGATCTGCAATTTATTCATAAAGCTGCTGTATATAATTAAGCATGTAAAGCAGAAGACTAAAATTGATAATTAGCCCTAAAAAATTTTGAAGTAATGTCTGGGAATTTAGCCATACAGTTCCCAATTTAGTCCAGAGAAATCACACAACTCAATTTCTTCCACTGCTTACTAGTTCAGGAGCCAGATTTTACAGTGTTCTTACTCACAGAACAGTAATTTGCACTTCCTTATTACTTATTGATCAATTTTTTTTCATTGCATATTTTTATTTTTCAGTTTGTGTACCTTTCTGGGAAATTAAAATTTATTTATTGTAATTTCAGCTGTTCAGCCTTGAAGATATGATTCTTCAGAACTCTTTACTGTTAACAGGGAAAAAATCAAAATTTGCATTAAATGCAAAGTGAAAAACAGATTAACAGACAAAAACATCAGACAAAAGATCTTAAATGTCTGATAAAAAAATAGTTCCTCTTTTATTAGTCTAGGAAAACATACTCTTTTGGAGTATTTTATTAATGTGCATATTCTCAAGTGGTTTTCCAGTTTAAGACTTCTGTTAAACAGAGAATAAGGAATTTGAGATGCTCTCAGAGCTTCTTGAAGACGCAGCTAGCTTTGACATGTATTGAGCCACCTCATACATATTCACTGCAGAAAACAGAATTATAAGTTTATCATATGAAAAAAACAAAACATTTTCCTGTTACATTTGGGCAAATTCATTATATATATAGGACTTAGCCAGAGATTGGCTCTTATCATTAAAGAGATTATTTTTACAGTTTTCTTTCACAAATAGTTCTTTGACCATACGTATGCAATATGCCTACCATACATAGAGGTCACTCCAAAGTAATGCCTCCTATTTATTTCCATGGAAACTACAATAAATACAAAGAGCAGAATAATGCTATTTGATAGATACATTTCTCTGCTACAAAACAACATTTTTCAACTCAGTCACCATCATTATGCATTTTCACCAGCAATGAACAGAACTTTGCATGTCATGCTTGTAAAAAAATCTACATCACTGGAGGTGACCCACCATTGCTGTCACCACTTCTGAAATGCACCACCACCACCACACTGTGCTCACATCCACTCTTTCATTTCCACAAACATTTAGCAAGCATCAATGAATATCAGTGGGTGCATTTTTTTTCCACATGGAGGAATTCAGTTACACACTTTTGCTTCAGACACATTTTCATGTCAGAAGCTATTTCGTCAGACTAACCCTCTGTTGCCATCTATCATATTGAAACAAAATGCAATGGTGGAAAGGCACAAACTCTACTACCAAACCACCAACATCCTTCTCTGACATTATGGGCCAACAGAATAAAATAGAATGCATTACTTTTGGAGCAGCCTTCATAATAATTCAGGATATGTGCATAGAATCATAGAATTACCCAGGTTGGAAAAGACCTTGAAATTATCAAGCCTAACTGCAGCCTAACCAGTACCCAAACTCTAAACACCCTCCACTAAATCATATCCCTGAGCACCACATCCAAACACATTAAACACATTAAACATACCCAGGGATGGCGACTCAACCACCTCCCTGGGGAGCGTATTCCAGTACTTAACTACCCTTTCTGTAAAGAAGTTCTTCCTAATATCCAACCTAAACTTGCCCTGGCACAACTTGAGGCCATTTCCCCTCGTCCTGTCACTTGCCACCAGTGAGAAGAGACCTGCCCCACTCTCACTGTAAGCACATTTCAGGTACTGGAAGAGTGCAATAAGGTCTCCCCTCAGCCTCCTTTTTCCCAGACTAAACAGCCCCAGCTTCCTTAGCCTGTAGGACTGATTCTCCAAGCCCTTAACAAGCCTCATTGCCCTTCTCTGGACCTGCTCCAGTACCTCCATGTCTTTCTTGTGCTGAGGTGCCCAAAACTGAACACAGTACTCGAGGTGAGGACTCACCAATGCCAAGTATAGGGGCAGGATGACTTCCTCAGTCCTGCTCACCACACCATTCTTGATACAAGCCAGGATGCCATTGGCCCTCTTGGCCACCTGGGCATGCAGTCATATTCAGTCAACTGTCCATCAGCACACCACGGTCTGGGAGCTTTCCAGCCACACTTCCCCAAGCCTGTAGGGTTGCCTGGGGTTGTTGTGACCAAAATGCAGGACCCAACACTTGGCCCTATTGAAACTCATTCCGTTCACCTTGGCCCATGTCTATGTACACAGACCTAGTTTCTAGTTGTATTTCTACCTGAACTTGAAGGAAGGAAGGAAGGAAGGAAGGAAGGAAGGAAGGAAGGAAGGAAGGAAGGAAGGAAGGAAGGAAGGAAGGAAGGAAGGAAGGAAGGAAGGAAGGAAGGAAGGAAGGAAGGAAGGAAGGAAGGAAGGAAGGAAGGAAGGAAGGAAGGAAGGAAGGAAGGAAGGAAGGAAGGAAGGAAGGAAGGAAGGAAGGAAGGAAGGAAAAAAAAAGATATTTTAAGCCCATTTTTCAGAATTTGGGAGGTAAAGAAAAATTACATCTTTACTCACACTGACAAATTCTTTCTTAATACTGACAAATAACTGTTTTTACAAATAAATCTCTTTGTACTATATACAAGCCAGGTTTCCCTCCTTAGAAGGTCAGTGAGTTGACTTCCATGAGACTGCAAGGACTGCCAGTTGTACACAGATACCTTTCTTATTTTCCAATTTGTGAAGTTAATTTGAGGTAATCATTTTTCTTGTACCTGAACAGACTGCTGAAATACAGTTTCTCTCTGTACTCCACTTCCTAGTCATTTTTTTTGTTGTTGTTAATCTCTAACAGGTACTTAGAATTAGCTTTCAAGCTGTGCCTCAGCCATCTTCTCCTGAGGCTTTGGAAATACTCTTTTCTTAATAAACTTTTTTTTAAATCCATTTCTGTTATCCTTAAGACTCTTTCCAAGTCAGCAAAATCTTTTTTGGTATTATGGAGCCCAAAACAGTGTAAAACACTCAAATAAGGTCTCACCAATCTGCACTGAGATAAAAAATTAATTACTTGCCCCCCTTCTCCTGACCTATTTCCTCTCATTATTTTGTACATGCTCAGTATGGTATTTTACATTTTGCAGCAAATCACTCTGTATTCTTCTGCAGAGTTTATATTCTGCTCTGAGCCTGGGCTTTTCCCGTAGTCATGGAAATTTACAAATTAGCTTTCTTCCGTATTACATATTAAGCAATTTCACACTTCATATTTGACATGATTAAAGGTCAATTTAGTTGTGTGTAGACCTTGATCATAGTAAGGAACAAGGAGATCTTTCTTATGATCTACGTTTAGAATAGAAAGAAAAATGATGTGGTTGGATACAGCAAATACTTCTAAATCTGTAGGAATACTGAAAATGCAGAAATCTCCTTTCTACAACATTACACTACCAGAACTGGATGTGAAAATTAATAATTTTATAATTTTATTTCAATATCCATACAGGTTCCAGGTCTGTGCTGTTCTCACAACCTCTTTATAACATGCCATATGATTGGTTCTCACTGTCTTGAGTTTTGGTCTTTTTTTGTTTTGTTTTGTTTTTTGTTTTTTGTTTTGTTTTTTGTTTTTTTTTTGTGTTTTTTTTTTTTTTGCTTCCTCATCTTCATTTTATTTTCTTTTATGCATTTTATTTTATTATCTTGTAAATAGGATGGAGATCAACTTTTTACAGTCTGATAGTGATAAGACAAGGGAGAATGGTTTCAAAATAAAAGAGAGAAGCTTTAGATTTGAAGTCAGATGGAAATTCTTTACTGAGGGAGTGGTGAGGCCCTGTCACAGGCCACCTAGAGAAGTTATGGGTGCCCCATCCCTGAAGGCACTGAAGGCCAGGCTGAATGAGACCTTGGGCAGCCTGATCTAGTAGTGGATGACAACCCTGTCCATGGTAGGGGGTGTGGTTTGAAACAGATTATCTTTAAGATCTTCACAATGCAAGCTATTCTGTGATTCTATTATACCATGATCTGACCTTTACAGATGCAAGATAATTTATTATAGAAATTCCCTTTAATCACAAAAAAGCTCAATTCATTGTTTTGTACTTTGGGAATGTGAATATTTTTCTTGCTTCCTTTAGCACGTAATCTGAAATGCCTTAAGTAGGAGTTTAAATAACCTCTGTTCTCATGTTATTACTCAAGTGGGACCTTAGTTGATGTACAAAGATTTCATCACCACAGTATTGTGCAGCAGATGAAACTGTTTGCATACCTTAAGAAAAATCATATGTTCAGCTTAACATTTATGAATGTGACCCAACAACTTGACTCATTTGTATAGTCAAGTACTAGCAAAAAATGATAAAATTCATATTCTTACTTTTTTACTGTACCCAGTTAACTTATTTTATTCACCAGTCAGCAGTGTAACAGCATGTAAACAGGCATATGAAGAGACAGATTTTGTTTGAGATAGGAAAATAATGGAGAAGAATGTATAACTTCTCTTAGGGCACAGAACTTGTTACTTAAGAGGTAGTATATTATATAAATATATAGTGACTCCTATGCAAACTACAAAGCAGGTCTGATGAATAGTATAGCATTGAACTGATGTGATCCTTAACCTGTACAAGGTATATAGCCACATAATTCCCTAAGACTTGACAAATTTTCAATGACGAGCACTACAGACAGGTATTTGCTACCTGAGGTTTAATCAGAGCTATTTTGCTTTTAGTTCAGTTTAATCAGACTCTGTTTCTTACCTTAAACTACAGAGACCTCTCAAAGTTTAGCTGAGAAGTCTCAGCTCTAAGTTATTTAGGCTTTCTTATTATTAATATTTAGTCATAGATAAGAGAGCATTCCCAAAAGGGCAACCCATTTTTTCTTAAACTCTTGCACTAGTGTTGAGGAGTTGTTTCTGAGAGGCATGATTCTTTATCTGATGATTCAAAAGGAGACTTAGACTAATATGAACTATCATCTTCCTAAACTATACAGAATGAGGGGATACGAGTGACATATCAGGTGACTCCAAGCCAAGCAACAAGTTCTACGAATCAGCCTGGTTTTGGATGCTGGTCCAGCTATGTCAACAGTGTGGATGCTAGTTACAGAAAAGAATCCAAGCATATGATGACCCTGGCAGAACTACTAATGAACTATATTGAGTACCCATTTGTAAATAGCCAGATACCAACATCCAGGCTGATGGCTGAAGATAATTTATTTATACTAGTGTTGGACTGTCTGGAAACATTTAATAAGTGTGCCACTGATTAAGCCAGAGAAATTAAATCTCATCTGCCCTAGTCTTCTGGTCAGCAAAGTGCTCTTACATCACTTTTCTTCTAGTGAGGTGCTTCATTGCTTTGAAAACTTAGCATTGGTTAATAATATTTCTTGCCTGTAATTAATTACTACATTGAAATGACACTTCCATGAGAGAAATATTTTCATACCTTTGGCCTGGTACCTGATGATCCTTAACTGATTAAATTGCAAATAAGTATTTGCCATTTAATTGCCACGCTTGTTTATTTATTTATTCATTCAGAACACTGAAGTCAATGTACACATTCTTTGAATGGATTCTGTCAGGATCAAGACTATCTAGGGAACCTGAATGTGCACAAGTCTCTGGTACCTGATGGTATGCATCTGAGGTTCTTAAGGGAACTGGTAGATTAATTTGCTGCTGTTCATCATATTTGAGAAGTCATGGCAGTTCACTAAAGTTCTCAGTCTTGTGAGACCCACCTAGAGTACTCTGTTTAGCTCTGGAGTCTCCAGCATATGAAGGACATAGGCCTGTTGGAGCAAGTACAGAAGAGAGCCACGGAGGTGGCCAAATTGTTGGAAAATCTCTCCTAGGAAGACAGAAAGAAGAGAGGGATCTGTGGAAAACTTCTAACTGCCTTCCAGTACCTAAAAAGGGCCTACAGGAAAGATGGAGAAGGACTCCCTGTCATGAAGTTCAGTGACTGGACACGAAGTAATGGCTCTAAACTAAAAGAGGGTAGATTTAGATAAACTATAAGGAATAAATTCTTCAATATGAAGATAATGAGTCACTGACACAGATTACCCAGAATAGCTGTGGATGTCCCATCCAATGAAATGTTCAAGACCAGGCTGAATGAGGATTTTAGCAACATGATCTAGCAAACAGAATCCCTACCTACCACCAGGCATCTGAAACTCAATGATCTTTGAGGTTCCTTCCCACCAAAACCATTCCACAATTCTATGATTCTGTCATAACTATTATAGCATGGTCTTCATGACAACATCTGGTAAAATGGATGGACGAATGAATGGGTACATAAAAACATTAGGTGGGCATCTCAATTCTCATATTCAAAGAAACTAGAAATACAAAACTAGAAGAGGAAAAAAATTAGTATTCAATTCCCATAATTCAACTCCAAAGCTTTCTTAACTGAAATAAAGGCATAGAGCTCAAATCTCCAAAATAAGCTCAAATCTCCAAAATAATGTTGAATCTATCAATTAGAGAAGATAAAATGCCTCCCAGCTTTTGATTTAGGGATAATTTTGGTTAAAAGGACTATAGACACACACACACACACAAAAGAAATATATGTACATTAGGAAAAGCAATAAAAATATACATACATATATATATGAAATTTACTTTATGAGTTACAAACATTTTAAACCACTGCTTATCCTTTTCACAGTGAGAAGTTATAACAAAGGACAAATGCCTTAATATCAGACTCCTTGAGGAATTTTGGGTGTTGTCACTTTAATGTTTCAAATACTCTCAGGAGGAAGGTATTTAGCTCAATGTCGCTTACTCTGTAAAGGATCACAGAAACATTAAACCTAAAATTGGAAAATATATACCATATTATTAGCTCAACTCTCTGCTTTTTCAGAATAGTTCTCTATATTATACTTATTATCTATTCTCCACTATATGCTAAATTTGTTGGGAAATGATGATATTACTTTATTTATTCAATCAGTAATTTTTGATTAGCCTATTCCCTCCCCCTTTTTATGACCATGCTTGTCATTACACCTTCCAGCACACCTTCCTGTCATTATAATCCACTGAAATTTTCTTTGCCTAAAATGAGGTATATTTAACCCCTTTATTTAACTTGGTACTTGGAGTTTTCCATTTAGTCATTATACTGTGAATCTCTTCCTCATTTTGGTCAGACAAGACAACAAATGTAGTTAGAATTACCCTGAGTGAAAAGCATTTTCACTTCTTTTCCTCAAATCTAGTATAACAGAGAGTCAATTCTTCTTTCTGTAGTGCCACAGAACAAAAAAAAAAAATAAAAATAAAAATATGCTCTGTATGATATCAGGATGTTGTTAATCAAAGTTATCTTCCTCAAACAGTAAGATAGTTCACCTTACACAGCTTATTCTGGTTTACTTCTGATATCCTCCCCTGATGAATTCATGAAGATGTTAGGAGAAATTTAAGTGCTCTAATTAGAGATTAATCCTAATAAAAGATAATATCATTAATTAATAATAGTAATACTTTCAAGCTTTCCTTCTACTCACTGCTACACATACCACATTTCTTAAGATTTTTTTTAATTGAGTTAATTTGAATTAATAGTTTAGATTTAATAGGTTGTACTTTATTTAATAAATAAGAACTTCACTGAAACCAGAGGAATTAAGCAATGTCTAGTATGTCCACTGCATTAGTATGACATTATGTACCAAGTTGTTGAATTTTCCATGATATTGATATGATATGTTGCTTACGATCTTTTGCTGCCTGCAAGTTTTGTCAAGGTGCTAAAGGATTTATTGAAATATTTCTCTGATCTCATACCTGGTACTTACAAGACTTGTAAAAACTAGTTCTATAACTGACTCAGCCTAGTCCCTGAATTCTCAATGATGACATTTAATAGTCCCAATACTGATGTTATCTCAGTATGTCTATACAATTTGGTGATGTTACTTGCTTCATGTATATAACATTTCAACAATGTATTCTTCGCCATGATTTCACATTTTACAAGTATTTCCATACTCTGAAGCCCCTAGGAACCACTAATAATTTTTCCTACATTATCAGCAATAGCAACATCAGAAGTACATTTTAAAAACAAACTGTCATGCACAAAAATCCTGCTACTGACAGTCCATCTGCCTGAAGCATGGTAAAGAATATGAAGCAGAGTTTGGAAGTCCAGTGTCAGAGACTATATTTCAATATGCCAGAGACTGAACAAAATAGGGAAAAAAAAAAAAAAAAAAAGAAAAAAAAAAAAACAAAAAAAAAAAACAAAAAAAAAAAAAAAAAACATGGTTTCCTAGTTAGATATTAAAAGAATTCTACTTCTGATTCCTGATCAAAAGGACTCACTACGTATGTTGATCATCCTTTGCTTTCCCCATTTAATTGCAGACCATAAGAAATTATACAGCAAAATATTATATGAAAAAAAAAACTAAAGTAATGTAACATGGATTCAATTTTAGCTTAAATTATTATGTAGTTAATATCAGAAGCAACGTAATAGGAATTCTTGAGAGATTATTTTACTTAGTGGATTCAACTGTTGCTTTCAAATGTGTTCTACTTTTTTTTCTGAGTTGTTTTTCTCTTTCATGTGACTGCTTTATCATACAAGAAGAAATCTGGTGATACTACAAGCATATATATCACTGTTAGACTGTAATGCTCCAGATCAATGTAATAAAATGTGTAATTAAGATAAATAGCAGTAAGAGAGGTTGATACAAGGTTTTACAACTCAAAATGTTTGTCAGAACACTGTACAGCTCTTCTTAGGATAGTATTCGAATATCTCAGTTGTCTGCTATCTTATCAGCTCCAATAAAAGTTTCCTAAATAAACCCCCAAGGGAGAGAAAGCCTACAGCACAAAAACACAATAGCATAGACATTGGTGCCTGTCCCCTGTCTGTCAACATCATTAATAGCACCAACTTTCAGCTGAACTATAAAATGCAAAATGCAATTAATTCTTTCCTTCAAATTAAATGAATAGTATATAAACAGAAATTTCCTTCAAACCTTCAACTCAACAAATAGAATTTTATCGTCAGGATTTCATTTATAAACAAAAATGTAAAGGAGTTCAAAAACAGAATCAAAATTCATCATTTTATCTATGCCACCTCATATTATTCCCCAGTTTGTATTTGAATTGTGATATCTAGATTTAAGAGTCATATTGTGTTAAGTTATTGCATCAGCAGAATATAAAAATCATAATATGCATGAAGAATCAAAGAAATAATACATCTGCTGAAAGTTGATACAATTTTGATTTGATAATAAGAAATGCAATGAATTTAACCTATTACTATGAGGCTTATTGATAATTTCAAGATATTAATATTTTGAAATATGAATTACATTGTTATGTGCATTTGTACAATTATAATGTGCTTCAGCTCCACTGGGAATGGTGAAACTTCCTAAAAATATGCATGTAATTTCCTTTCATTCCTGCACCATCTCTTCCTTGTCAGTGTGCCATTATGTTAGAAGAACTTCAGGTAGTTTGAGTTCAATATAAGCAGAAATTAATTAATGAAATTTTACCGTAATGTGGTATTTGAATCCATTTATTATGGGTCCATTTAATTATTAAGCAGCTCTTCTCTCTAGTACCTGGGAAAGAGCCTTTTGATTAAAACTTTATTGAAAGGTGATTTTGGTAAACTTCTGTTTATGAAAGCTTATTCAGCTAAGTACATTGGTGCTTTGCAATTATAAATGCTTTTCATCATCAAAGTAAATAATTTAAATGTGTATATATATACATGTTATGTGGATGCAAATGCATTTAATTAATAGAGATATAACTTTTTGTGTGATTTTCATGCACATACATGCAGAAAAGAGGAGAGACTTAATATGACTTTGACATTATTAATGACATGAATAGAAATTGTTTTTACAGATTATATCCAACCCTTGAGAAAACAGGTGGATTGGAAATTAAAGCTCCTACATTGTTAGAAAATTTTCCATCATGCTAGCATTGATGCTAGCTTACATTTGAGAAGAAAAGAATTAAATCCTGCATCTTTTTCAAAGTATCCACTGGGCTATGGAAATGAACACTAAAGAATCTATTTGCATGCCCATTTTAAATTTTACTAACCTTGACTACACGTAACTAGTCAAAGTGTATACCAAACAACTGATGAAAGCCTAAACTCCATTACTGGTTAGTATGGTTCTTCAGAGGTATACCTTTTAAGAGCCTCTGCACAGGGGAAGACAAGGGTTGGACAGGGTTGCCAGCCACTAGATCAGGCTGCTCAGGGCCCCATCCAATCCAGTGTTGAATGCCTTCAGGTATGGGACAGCCACAACTTCCTTGTTCCTGTTCCAGTGCCTCACCATTCTCAAAGTAAAGAATTTATTCCTGATGTCTAGTTTCAGTTTCTTCTCTTTTATTTTAACACCACTCTCCCTTCTCCTAGCACTATTGGACTGCATAAAAATGCAGTCTCTCTCCTGCTCACAAGCTTCTCTCAAGTATTGGAAGATACTTCCCAGGAGAGGTGAGCCAGCATTCTGATCATCTTTGTGGCCTTCCTCTGGACCCCTCCAACATCTTTCCATTCTTGTGCTGGGAGCCCCAGATCTGTATGCAGTACTCTAGATGGGGCCTCACACAGGCAGAGAAGAGGGAGATAATCACCTCCTCCCTCTCCCTGCTGGCCACCCCCCTTTTGAGGCAGACCAGTATAAATAGGTTCTCTTGACAGCTAGTAAAAACTGCTGGCTCATGACAATTTTCTTTCACCAGGACCCTCCCTGCATGGCTGCATTCAGTGAGTTCCTCACGCAAGCTGTACACACATCTGGGATTGAGCTTGCCAAAGCACACCTTGCACTTGGCCTTATTGAAACTCATTAGGCTCATACAGGCCAAGTTTTCAAGCCTGTCCAGGTCCCTCTGGGTGTCCTCCTTCTTTAATATCAACTGCACCATTAAGCTTTCTGTTGTCTGCAAACTTTCTGAGGGTGCACTCAATCCCATCATCCATGTAATTGGTAAAGATGTTAAAGACAAACTCTCAGGGGGCACCACTCATGACTGGCCTCCATTTGGATATAGATCCATGAATATTGCTAAAATTACTCTTAGCTTTGTTGATTGTCCATTTAATTTATTTGGATGATCAATCAGTAGATTTACTATTTTAATTTTGGAGAAAGACAGAATACAACTCTTTTAAAAAATTTATTCCTTGCCTATACAAAAGATCTGTTAACAATATAATTTGCATTTTTCTTCTCTCTTTGTTATTGTGCTTTTAAGCAGTTAAACTGGTTAAGGAATCCAGTGACATTGAAGTCTTTAATGTCTGTAATATACAAAGTAATTATGGCGTTTTGTCTAAAAATGTGTAAAAACAGAAGATCTTTGGCAAGTCAGAGATGGGATTTTCAGAAAATGGACTTCTATTCAGAACCTCTAGGACAGAAATGATACTGATGAGCAAAGACACAGTCTGCATAACTGTGTTGGTAATGTATTTTCTAACAAATAAATTTAACTGACCTCTGTCAATACATCTCACTGTCACAGAGCTCTGCAAGACATATTTAGAACTCAGAATGATATATATGCTTTCTTTCTCTCTCTCTTTGTGTCTTATTACCACATACAGTTTGAGCACTGAAACTGAAGACTGGGGCCCTCACTCATGCAGCCCAAGCAATAATCAACTACTGTATGCTACCATGTTATACAAACACCTGGCAAGGGCAACTTAATCTAGTGCTAACTGGAGTAAATTATCTCTGGAGTCAGCTGAGTCATTGCAAGAAACACATTTAATGCTTGCTGCCTGCCCTGCAGCAGTTATATTTTTATTTCAGAGTACAATTCACTAGTTTGTTTATCCTGTATTTATCCTGGATATACCTCCAAGACATCTAAGACTTTCATATCAGAAAAAGAGCTCGTATTGAACATTCGAGGACAGAAAGATTTTTTCAGTACAAGACTATGGTTTCTATGCCACCTATTTCACTCTGTTTTGAAATGTAGCGTGAAATTCACTCATTGGAGAAACTTGAATTTGGAATTTTTCTATAGCTTCACAGATAGCTCAAAATCATCTAAATCTGCCAGCCATCAGAAAATGTAATTCTCATCAGGGTTTGCTAGCTACTCCCTTGCATCAGCTCTTCTGATTTTAAGCAAAATATACAAATAAAACAAAAGTGTTTTAAAAATCTTCTGTGTTACATGACCACTCTAGCTGTCAAAAATGGGAAGAAGTACATGTGTTTAGGTATGAGAAGAAAAAATGACCTGCGTGCATCCTTCATTAGATGTAATCCAGTTCAAAATTGGACCATCATAACCTTGTACTCTCTTCCCACTCATATACAGACAATGTCTGATTAGTTCCAGATATAACCTATACACACCTGCAGAATTAATTGGATCAGAAAGGTGACCCAAACAAAAATGGTAAGAAATAAGAATAGGAAGATCACACGAGGAGAGATGATATGAAAGAGCAGAATCACCCATGTTAGTAGCAATTCTCAACTAGATTAGATTAGACATAACTCAAAACTTCCCCTTTTGATCAGTCTAAAGTGATTGTAAAGCCTCAGGGCTAAAAGTTTTATTATGTCTTGATTCAAAGCTTCTTTGAATTAAAGTCAGATGTGAAGACAGTAGTTTTAATGGATTTAATTTATTTTCTATTAACACAATTTGCAGTGAGCAGCAACAGAAGGTGTCTTTAAAACTATCAGTAACAGACATAGTCTCTGGTGATAGCAAGCAACAGATGCATTAGAAAAAAGTGCTGAGGACAGAAATGCCATAAATGTTCTCTGACCATTGTTTCCCAAGAGTCCTGACTTGGTCTCTGTTGTTCAATAGCTGTGAGCACTGAGGTATGAGGATTTTCAATATTTTTCTAGTCACATGATGGAGGTGTGATGACAGTGAGTTTTAAAGCCTTCTATGAATGTACTGCCTTCTAATTTAAACAAATATCTCCATTTTCTGAAGGATAAGACAAGGATAAAAGGTGTTCCTTCTCAACTGATTTTGTACTGATTGGGTTTTTCCCTATGCTTTTTCCCTAACACCTATTATTTACCTCCTTCCCATCATAGAAGCTTAATCATTCTATTAATATGATAAACTATCCTGTACTTTGCTTTCATTGTTCATCAGTGTTTTCAGTGTTTTCATGCATTTCTTGAAATGAAATGAGTAGTACTACATAAAATACTGAGGATCAGAATACATCACTGACTTTCTTGAAGGGATTATATTGGGTCCTTATGTACTGACTCTTCTTTATGAATCATCAGGGTTAAAACTATTTTTAAATGTAAAAGCTGATTAAGTGCAATCCCCTATTAAAGCATGTGTAGAATAAATAGATCCTTTTCCGTTAGGGCTCTCTTGATATATTTCATTGCAGGTAAACAATTCATGACACCTGGTAAAATTCTGCAGCAATGATTGCCAGTGTTGGGAGTTTAGCTCTAAAATTAACCCCATTTTTATAACAGAAATCACACTGAATATAGACAGCAGAGGCTTCAAACAAGTTGTTGAATGTAGTTAGAGAAAAAGTTTCAGATTATGTAGTATATACACCATGTAATACATGGAAATTATATGCATTCTTCCAGTGTTAGATGTAAAATCAATCCTTTTGTCAAGTGCTCATATTGTAGTCTGCATGTTGGAGACCTACATTCAAACAAAGAACTCAGAGGGTTGGGTACTTAGCTTCCAGGGAGAAGAGCCTTCTATCATTCAATAACTCTCCTCAGCTGCAGTCGACAAATGAGCTACTGTAGGTGAGACTCTTCAGACAAGCTTTTGAAAGCCCTTTTGATAAAGTCTTACATCTGAGGTTAATGACAATACCTAAGGCGTGGGAGTCATGTAATAAGCGTAAATTTGACTTGGAAAATTAAAAACAAAGAGCAGGAAACAAAGGAAAAAGTAGCACTTATTTGAAAAGAATGGCATTATAGTCAGAAGGAGTAAATAATGAGGAACAATGCAGTAATATACATGAGGACTTGGATGGTTTAAATACTAGAAGATGAAAGGTAGTTCAAAGCAGCTAAATAGAGAGCAGTGACAGGTTCCTAGGGAAAAAAAGGATATCAAACAATTGGGTGTGTCATTAAATACAAAAAATCAAAAGGTAAAAAGAGTCTAAAAGATAATTCTGTGTGCAGCATTAAATATGAATGATAAGTAATAAGATGAGAAAAGAAAAATCTATGTCTAACATTAAAAACAAAGGAATGTTATCAACTATGCCTAAGTAGGGCAAAAAGGAGCCAGGTACAATTTATTAATATAAACAAAAACTAGAAGAAACAGACTAACTAAGAAGCAAACAAAGGGAAAAAGAATCCACTTTCAGTTTAAAAAATCTAGAAGGTTATATGCTCCAAGAGGAAAGGAGTGCAACAAAGGTATATTATTTCCCATTGAAGTAAAATTAAAATCTCTGCTAGACTGCAGGTTTACTCACTGTACCAAAGCCCCAGGTAAGCTATCACCAGTTTGAGCCTAAGAGTCATGTCTAGAGCTTATTTTGACTTAGTTTTTGTTTATAGGAGACATTTAGTCCTCTGTGATGATTCTGCACAAAAAGCCAAAGCAAACCAAATCTCTGTGACTGAGTTTCCAGAATGAGACAGTTTTTCTACAAATACTTGACACAACAAAAATTATGTGCCAGAAGCATTCAAAAACTTCTCACATGGATCTCATTAACACCTTTGAAAATCTGGACCATGATTGGTACTAGCAGAAGTTTTAGTGCTATGGAGTTCTAACAGTTAAAGTTCATTAAGTCCATTAATCTACAAGTATTAAATACTGCCGCTCCTGCCATTCATAATTATGACATAAAAACATTAAGTAATTGACATTCCATTTTTAATCTTCCTCAACCTGGACAGTCTAGATTTTTGTTAAGATTCTTGCTAGAGTTCCTACATTCTTTTTTATGGTTTTGAGTCCATGTGAGTTTGCCCATGTCAAATCTTTCTTTTGGATTTTGTTGGTGTTTGCTCTGTTTTTTGGTGGACATCTTCTAGCACCCATGGTCCAGGTGAGGTTAATTTATAGTGCGCTGATGCTTATAATTCAGAGAAGCCTGGCAAGATTTTCAAGGAAGTAGTGCAAGGCACACTACTAATGGTGGGATTATATCTTGCTTAGTCAAGAATGTGGGAGCATTATAAATTCTAACTGAACAGACTATATGAATTTCTTACTGCAAGCAAAAGCAATATGCTTTTCCCCAAAAGGAAAAAAAATAAAAATAAAAAAATAAAAATAAATCTAAAAGAAAACTAAAAATGAGTGAACTAAATTCTCTCCACTTCCCCACCACAACCAAAAGAAACCAACCAACCAAACACAAAAACAAACAAAAAACCTCCTTCAGACTTATCTAGTGCTAAAACTGAAGTCTCTAGCTCTAAAGAATTAAGAATTATCACTGCTCAGGGTGTGGGTGTGCCTGGGTAGAATGCTTTTTTGTTTGTCCTTATTTTTTTACTCTGAAAAATATTTAAATCAATAAAAGATTGTCTGCAAGACAACAACAACAACAACAACAAAGTTTAATAATGCTTCAGTTCGCCAAAAAAATGTTTTAATATTCTCTTCCTTTTGAAATTCATGACTCAAAAGCATATAGTAAGATGCTGAAGTCCAATATCTTCGGCTGTTTCATTTCACACTTTATACCAATACCTTTACCAAATATGACAGAGCTTCCCATAAGTGGCAGTTGTAATTCCAAGTTTATATATATACCTCCAGATACCTACTGAATATCCCTTACTAAGAAAACATCTTTTTTTTTTAAAGGATAAATGCATTCCAGTTTACTTTCCTATTCATCTAATTATAATTTTGTAATTTTGATATACTTGGGGGTTATCATTCCTTTTGTTGTCTGCCAGCCAGCAGATGTACTGCTTCCCTTCTCACTACCTCCACATTTTTTAGTTCTAAAATTATGCAATTGCTCTACTTCTTTCAACTTCATAAGCATTGCTGTGATAACTGCTTTTTTTTTTTTTTTTTTTTTTCTCTCCCTAGGTACATTGTTTTTTAATTTTCTACCCACAGTTCTTGTATTTCAAGAGGAGATGCTCTGAGGTTGTTGTTGTTGTTTGGTTTGTTGTTTTTGTTTGTTTTAGTTTTTTGTTGTTGTTGTTGCCTTTCTTTTACTTTTTCTACAGATAAAGTAGTGCATGAGCATGAAATATCTCTCAGACCAAAGAAGATAATTTTGAATCTGCTAAATGTAGCAGATTTAGTTGCAATCATCCAGATGTGATTTAACAGTTTAGGAAAATGTAAGAGGCCTAGATCTCATGTTATTTTCTAGGGCTTCCCCAGAGATAAATAGGTAAATACTTGTTCCCCTTCTTTTACTTTATATTTA
Organism: Excalfactoria chinensis; assembly: GCF_039878825.1. Classification (NCBI taxonomy): domain Eukaryota; kingdom Metazoa; phylum Chordata; class Aves; order Galliformes; family Phasianidae; genus Excalfactoria; species Excalfactoria chinensis. The sequence continues at coordinate 17,764,613 of NC_092828.1, read as the reverse complement.
AGCACAGTTTATTCATTTGACAGAGAGTTTTCTAAATTATATTTATCATTTTCAAAATGACATTTAGCAATATTTTTGGAGAACATGGAGAATGACAGTAAAAAGATATCTCCAGATTTTTTACAAATAAGAATCACAAGGGAATGTCAAGGTCTCACACTCTTTTCTAGGTGTTGAATCATGCTGAATAGTTCAGCTGTATCCTTAGAGAAGTGTATATCTTGAATTCTTAGTTAATTATGCCTTTAAGAATTCATCTTATATTTATTTAGAGTTTATTATTCCTATCTTGCCTTTCTTTTTGATTAATTCAGATACTGGAAAAGTTTCACCCTAGAATTACAAAGTAACAGGATCCTTTCTAGAGAAAAGACATGATTTTTGACTGGCTGGCAACAATCTTTCCCGTGCAGCCCATGAGACTATTGGGCATCTCTCTTGCAAGAATGAATTGCTGGTTAATGTTCACCTTGATTTTCGCAAGGACTTTTTAAACAAACCGACTACATACACCTGACTTCTTTAATCAATGTAGGATCTGTATTTGCTCATTTCAAACAATTCTTGTCAACATCTACTCTCACAGCCAAGTGATTATTCACCAGGAAACTTTTAAAAGACACTGCAACATTTGAGAGGACTTTCTGATATTTTCCATTGAAAAGTAATTCTCTTTATCAGTACATAAGGAGCAAATCTTCTATTGCTTTAAAGATTTAATCTCTCTTTCCCATTATGCTCTTCTTTTGATTACACAACTCAGTGATATTTTCTGTCAACCAAGCCTCTCTTCCTCAGATCTAATTCTTAGGAGGTAATCCACATTCTGAGATGCTATGTTCTACTCAATTCATTCTACAATTACTGCTGCCCTTATTCAACTTATTCCTTCTGTTTTGTCTTACAGACTTTGATTGTTACTTTAAATTAGTATTTTCAAGGGTATTTGCTAATTATTTCTAGATATATTGACTGTAAACTTTGTGAAGGGACCAAAGACATCCTTTGGGAAGGAAGGAAGGAAGGAAGGAAGGAAGGAAGGAAGGAAGGAAGGAAGGAAGGAAGGAAGGAAAGGAAAGGAAAGGAAAGGAAAGGAAAGGAAAGGAAAGGAAAGGAAAGGAAAGGAAAGGAAAGGAAAGGAAAGGAAAGGAAAGGAAAGGAAAGGAAAGGAAAGGAAAGGAAAGGAAAGGAAAGGAAAGGAAAGGAAAGGAAAGGAAAGGAAAGGAAAGGAAAGGAAAGGAAAGGAAAGGAAAGGAAAGGAAAGGAAAGGAAAGGAAAGGAAAGGAAAGGAAAGGAAAGGAAAGGAAAGGAAAGGAAAGGAAAGGAAAGGAAAGGAAAGGAAAGGAAAGGAAAGGAAAGGAAAGGAAAGGAAAGGAAAGGAAAGGAAAGGAAAGGAAAGGAAAGGAAAGGAAAGGAGAAAAAAGATCTCCTCACCACAGGTGTATACCTTTTCCTTAAAATCATAATGTCTCAATAGGCTGTTGATGTTTTCTACCTGGACTTCAGTAAGGCCTTTGACACTGTCTCCCATTACATTCTCATGGAGAAGCTGGCTGCCCGTGGTTTGGATGGGCGTACACTCATCTGGGTGAAGCACTGGCTGGATGGTTGGTCCCAAAGAGTTGTGGTCAATGGAGTTGAATCCAGTCATGAGCAGTGTCCCCCAGGGCTCAGTGCTGGGACCACTTCAGTTTAACATCTTCATTGATGATCTGGATGAGGGGATTGAGTGCACCCTCAGTAAGTTTGCAGACGACACCAAGTTGGGAGGGAGTGTTGGTCTGCCAGAGGGAAGAAGGGCACTACAGAGGGACCTGGATAGACTCAATTGATGGGCCAAGGTTAATGGCATGAGTTTCAATAGGGCCATGTGTTGGATCCTGCATATTGGTCACAACAACCCCAGGCAACCCTACAGGCTTGGGGGGAGGAGTGGCTGGAAAACTGCCTGATGGAAAGGGACCTTGGAATGCTGATGGACAGTCAGCTGAATATGAGCCAGCAGCATGCCCAGGTGGTCAAGAAGGCCAATGGCATCCTGGCTTGGATCACGAATGCTGTGATGAGCAGAACCAGGGAAGTCATCCTGCCCCTGTACTTGACATTGGTGAGGCCTCACCTTGAGTACTGTGTTCAGTTTTGGGCACCTCAGCACAAAAAGGCATGGAGGTACTGGAGCAGGTCCAGAGAAGGGCAATGAGGCTTGTGAAGGGCTTGGAAAATCAACCCTATGAGGAGAGGCTGAGGGAGATGGGGCTGTTAAGTCTGGGGAAAAGGAGGCTGAGGGGAGATCTTATTGCACTCTTCCAGTATCTGAAAGGTGCTTACAGTGAGAGTGGGGCAGGTCTCTTCTCACTGGTGACAGGTGACAGGATGAGGGGAAATGGCCTCCAGTTGCACCAAGGTAAGTTTAGGTTGGATGTTAGGGAACACTTCTTTGCAGAAATGGTAGTTAGACACTAGAATAGGCTCCCCAGGGAGGTGGTTGAGTCACTGGCTCTGGGTGTGTTTAAGAACTGTTTGGATGTGGTTCTCAGAAATATGATTTAGTAGGGAGTTGTTAGAGTAGTATGTTTAGGCTGTGGTTGGACTAGATGATCTTTAAGGTCTTTTACAATCTGAGTGATTCTATGATTCTATGCCTGTACACTGAGGAATCTGGCAATGTCCATGTTCCTTTTATGCCTGATTAATACTGTATCTAAAGACATCTCTTCTGTGAATACTGTATTTTACTGGTAGGAAACTGGGAATCCTGACTTCTAATTATGTTTCACTACATGTAACTGTTTTGAATTGGAATTTAGCATTTATATATTTCAGACAGTATAGACCAGTAGAAATTTGTTTGTTGTCATGTGGAAAGTTACAGTGAAGAAAACATTCAGATCATCATAAATCTCTCTTCTTTAAATCAGCTTTCTATTTTATTAGATATATTTGACATTAATATAATACATTGCAGGCTACTGACATTATAATATGTATCTAAAGTTGACATTAATTTAGATGTACTTTTAATCTTGGTAAATTTGAAAGTAGAGGTGTGAATTATTTGATGTGAAATATAATACCAAGAAAAGCAGCACCAGTATCATTCATGCAAACTGTTATGAGCTATGCAGCAGCAGGAGCTCTGACTGAAGAAACATGCAAAATACAAAACCTGTCAACTTCTTGAATATCTTCCTTCACTATTGATTTCAAGGAAGAAACTACGTAAGATTGAGGCAATAATTTCCTCATTAACTTATAAAAATAACATTTTCAGAAACATTACTTGCATTAAGAATCTTGGAATAAAAATGAAAGGTGTCTCCACAAGAAAATGCCACAATGAAGAAAAATATATATATATAATTAGCAAATTTTTGTGCTGCATAATCTGGAGTAAGTTACAAATAACATGACAGAAAAAGTGAAGAAATGAAATCTGTATTCTAACAGCAGTGCTGTGTCTGTATAAAAGGTAATGAGAAGATATTAACAAATGTTATGTTTACGAATGCAAAAGGTCTTTACTAACATAATTCATGGACCTCAAAAGAGTTACTAATATGATACAGCTACTCTAATGACATAACTCATCACTTAGAATAGAATTACTTGTGCAGAATTATTCACACATTATATTGAGTTTTGTGAATGAATTGATTTGTTTCTTGGTACCATCTATATAAGTAGCAAACACATATATAGTCAACAGATTATTTGCTACTTATTTTATGTTTCCCTCTGACCTGGAGGGAGCAGAATCCACATCCATATCACCACTGCCATTCAATGGGGTGGGTACCAGTTCCACAAGAGGTGGCAAGACTCAGCCTGCTCTGCTCCTGGCCCATTTCTACTGACAGCGCATATGCACTTTTCCTGTAACTTTCTCTTAGGTTCTGGGAACTAATTAGGAGGAGGAAGAAGCACTAGAAAAACTTGAGTGACATCAAGGCTTCCAATAATCTAGTGGTAAAGCTGAGCTTGAGCTAGTCAAGTTCATTTTTAAGTTGAATGTTTTAGACTGCATGTTAGCAGCTGTCTCCCTTTTGGATACAGTATTTTTAAGAGATTATTAAAAACTTCACACATGAATCCATTGCTAAGCTATTAATTAGCTTGGTACAAAATACTTGTCTGTCTTAATTATGCTAGTTCCATATGGACCAAATAGATGTCCTAACTTAGATTTAATCTAAATAGAAGCATTAGTGGCTAGGAGTATGTTATGAAAAAGACCCATTTGATGCAGACTGATGATTTTCTCAAAAGCTAAAGAAAGGATAGAGAATGCCTAGAGACAGAATCCTGCATCTTCCTCTTTTTTTCCTTCTTCTTCTTCTTTTTTTTTTTTCTTTTTTTCTTTTTTTCTTTTTTCTTTTTTTCTTTTTTCCTTTTTTCTTTTTTTTCTTTTTTCTTTCTTTCTTTTTTCCTTTCTTCCTTTTTTTTTTTCTTTTTTTCTTTCTTTTTTCTTTTTTTTTCTTTCTTTTTTCTTTTTTTTGGTGTTTTTTTTTGGTTGGTTGGTTGGTTGGTTGGTTTGGTTTGGTTTGGTTTGTGAAGTGATGTAAAAAGTACGAGACTCTCAGTTTCTTATCATTTACCTATTGTGCTATGATAGCAAAATGGCATTTTTTAATACAGCACTCATTCAGTCTCTCTCAAAATCATTAAAGCACTTACACAAAAATCATTACAAAATAACCATTTTCTCTCCAGCAAAAGTGGGGCAGTGAAATGCCACAGAGTTTGCAGTATACTCAGTCTCCATCTTTATGTATATTTTGTGTTGAATAATAGAAAGATAATGGATATCTTCACAGTACCCTTCCAGGGCAGGAACATAGCCAAAATCCATTTTGTTTGGTCACAAATCTTCCGTACGGGATTTACAGTTCTTCTGACAGACTGTTAACTCACAGTCTGAATGGATTCTCAGTCTGCACATTTTCATTACCACTGAGAGAATACAATTGCACTTACGACTTACCAACTTCTTGTTTTCTTAAGCAGAACTGTTCATTTGAGGACAAGGGAGAAAGAATTTTCACTGTGAAAGGAATATCCTGTGTTTGTGAGAGCCCAGAAAATCCTGCCAGGCTTGATTGAAAAATTAATCAAGTCACCCTTGAGATACTGTTAAAATCATATATTTTATGATTTATTCTCTTCTGTTATGAATCTAATTAATTGAATAAACCTACTGCTTTAATAAGGTACTTGCTTGCTTCATATATATATATTTGTGTATACTGTGTTGAGTTGCAAAAAACACACAACTTACAGTGTCAGCATATTTCCTACTTTAAAGTGTTCTTACAAGCACATGTTGGAAACAAATATATATGCATATATATATATATATATATATATTTTAACCTTGGAATCAATGGAATTTTTTGGAAAAATTCTTGAAAAATAGAATGGGGAACAACCACAAACTGATTTCACATATTCGCCAAGTCCTTACGGATGTTAGGAAAAACACATTAGCCTGACATTAGTCTTTGGGGCTACCTGATCCAAACAAATTTGGTGAGAAATGTTCTGATCCATTAACTGTTAACATTACTCACTGTTACTAATTTCTGCTAATGACTCTCCAGTACTGTTATGTATGATGATCCTGGTCATGTCTGCATTTAAAAAAAAAAAAAAAAAAAAAAAAAAGTCTATGTAGTGAAAAGGAAATTATGGTATTCTCATTATGTCATTCATTAAATTCTGAATCAAATCATTACTGAAAAAAAATCATTACTGAAGAGAAAAGTTATGTAATTGAAATTTCCAGTCAGTATGAATCAAAATGAGAGAAACTACAAATCTGCAGTTGATCCTAAGAGGGGAAAGAAAATAAACTAACAGAGCTGACTGACAATTATCTGAAGATGGATTATCATTCAAAAAAAAAGGCATGCAATACATCTCATCTTCCTATTAACGTGGAAGAAAATAAAACTTACATAAAATAAGCAGACAGAGGGTATTGTATTGCATTAAATTATTAAAATCTTTTCCCTTTTCCCTTTCTTTCTCTTCTCATGATAGATGAAGAGAAAGGTAGATAAATAGATAATTTTGTTTCTGGCTGCTGACACTGGAGTGAAAGTATTCCAGAAAACTGTAGTATTTTTTTCAGAGAGGCAAAACCTACAAAAAGAAACAGTAAAGGAGATGTTAAAAGAGGATTCTCTCCACTTTCTTGAGATATTCATTTCCTATTCCTGTTCTGTGTATTCTAGCAGTTAATTATTTTCTGTAGAGTATCTAGGAAAGGCTGGATTTATAGAACATGTAGAGTCATTGTTTTGTTTTGTTTGCTTTGTTTTGTATTAAAAATGTAGATCACTAGTTTGTTTCCTACAAGATCTGTTCTGTGTTCAGATTTCAATGATCAAGTTCTACTACAGCCTGTTTCCAACTTACATTGTTCATACCAGTTTTTGTTTGTCTCCCTTCTTTCCCATTTCTTGCTTAAGCTCTCAATTACATCACTTATTTTTTTGATTGTAAGCAACTGGGTTTGGGATTGTGATCTCAGTGAGAAGCTTTTCTACAGATATCTAGCACAGTATAACACTCAGCAAGCTGAGTTTCCAAATACAATTTGAAAGGAAAAAAAAAAAAAAAAAAAAAAAAAAAAAAAAAAAAAAAGCCTAGAAAGCCTGTCTCTGAGAAGAAAAAATGATAGAGAGTTGACACAACACAGATTTTACCATCAGGATTAACCATTTCTTGTTAATAGAAGGTCTGAATAGTAGGTTCCAATAAAGTATGCAATTGCCTGGTGTCAAGTAATATTTGCAGTAACTAACTTTCAACAAAGTTAACCTTTAACACTAATTCTATAGCAAAGCAAATTATGGTAAGGAATTATTATGTTTCAACAGTTAGAAGAGTCAGTGGCACACTTTTGATCTTGTCATCCACTACTCTTACCAAAAAATGTACTGGATGTGGAGTGGAGGCATGGGGATTTTATAGATAAGAGACTTTTGTAAAACTGTGACAAGAATAATCCTTTGGTATTATGGTCAGAAAACAAGGCTCTGGCAAAGTGTAGTACAGGAGTTTCTGTCCAGTAAATAATTTTCTCTTACCTCTATATGAGAGATAGCTATGAGAGATATTGACTGATATGTAAAATGGATATGATTTTTTTTTTTTTGGTCCTTTTTAAGATTTTCTTTAAAAGTTCTTATTCTTTTTAATAGACCTCTTTGCAAGTAGTTTAGATCCACATCTTTAGTCTTTTGAGGTACAGCTCTTAGCCTCGATTGACCCATGTCTTAGTTTCCATTCTTTTGTTTTACATTGTATTTAAATCTGAACAAATTTCATTGTAAGTATTAAGTGAACAAATTTGAAACTATTTTAACATTAGCCTTTACCTTTACAGAGTAAAATATATTTTCTTATGAAAACTCAAAAGTTGAAACATAGCCTTCAGAAAGCTTGTAAAACCTGATCTTTGAGAGTGAAATTTTCCATCTGTATTCAAGTTTACACAGTTCCACTGGTGTACGAAGCCCATTTGCAGTGACACAGGACATGTGCAGTGAGATACACACATTTCATGTACCTATTACATGCTATATACCTCTGCAGTGGCTTCTACCCTGCAAAAAGCAAGAGTTTGGAGCACAGATCTGTCAAACTTTCTTGATACGGTAACTGTTATTTTAAAAACAACTACTTGTAGTTACTGTATGATAGCTGAGCTCATGATATTCTGTTCGTCATTAAGGAATCTGAAATCCTCGAGGTTTTGTTGTGTCTCAAAACCTATCAAACATATATATATATATATACATATATATATATACAATTTTAGGGCACGGTGCTTCTTTAAAAAGAATTTAGCTTTTTTATTCTAATAACAGATGTATCAGTGCTCTGTTTCTCATGTCAACAGCAAGAACCCTGTGATACCGTTGGAGCATAAACTGAAAAATGCAATGGTCACATCACTTTGGTGGGTCTGACAGCAGGAACTAAAGATACATAGGATCTGTGGAATGTGGTTAGACTTTCCTCTTCTGATGGTCTTTAAATTTAGTTGTTCACGTTGGATCATGGAAGGACATGCATGTTATCCTGAATTTTCATAAAGATAAAAGTGCTTCTTTTTTACACAGATGACATTTGATGTTCTATTTGTTCTCTTTCCTTCCCTTTTATCACAAAAAGGTTTTGCTTACCATGTAATGGTACTTCTTTTCTGAATATAGAAGAATTAAATTATTCAGTTATTCCAACTTTCCTGGAACTGCTCTGTTTGTAACTTACATTTGCCTGCAAAATTTCAGTCACAAACTAGTACTGCTCCAATTCACTTCGAAGGTATAAGATGAGCAGTTCTGCTGCACTTTATCTGCAATATTCACATATTATTGTTAGGTCAAATTCAGTTGTTTTTATTCAAGTTTTCTTAAGCAAATTTAGTCTAAATGGCAGCTAATTTGGCCAGATGTTATTGTTAAAGTGTTTTCTTGAAATATGGTGAGGAAATCATTCTGGACAGTGTATTATTCTGAACTGCTTACATATTCTAATTTATTTTGCTTCTGAATACAGATGTGGAAAAAAAAAAAAAAAAAAAGTCTTCATGCACACAAATATGTTCAAGAGTCTTGAGTTATGAACTATTCTACCACAGATGAGTTTCCTAATTGTGCCTCAAAACAAATATTGTTTTTGTTGCCAAATCTTTAATTTGAATGTAGATTTAATGCCAACAAGTACAGCAGGAAAACAGAAATAGATCCACATTTTGCAAAAAGTGTGCCATTTATTTACCTGTTTGTGAAGGAATAGTCCAAAGATCCTAATTCTTTTTCATAATGATAGAGTTAGAAAATTTCATCAGCTTTTAAGCATGATGAAGAGGTAGAACGCCCTCAGCAAGTTTGCTGGTGATACAAAGTTGAGAGGAGTGACTGACATACCAGAAAATTGTGCTCCTATTCAGTAAGACCTGGGCAGACTTAAGGGCTGAGCAAAGAGTAAACTTATGAGGTTCAACAAAGGTAATTTCAAGAGTCTGTGCCTGGGGAGGAATGACCACATGAATCAGTACAGGTTGGGAAAGGGAACTCTTGTCTGGAAATGAACACTTCAGAGAAGGGCCTGGGTGTTCCTTGTAGAGAACAGGCTGGCCATGATCCAGCAGTGTGTCTCTGTGGCCAAAAAGGCCAGTGGTATCCTGAGGTGCATTAAAAATGGTGTGGTCAGCAGGTCAAGGGAGGTGGGCCTTCTTCTGCCCTGATGAGGTCACATATGGAGTACTGTGTCCAGTTCTGGGCTCATCAGTTCAAGAAAGGGAAGAAACCTTTAGACAGAGTCCCACAGAGGGCCACAAAGATGATTAAGGACCTTGGAGCATCTCCCTGAAGACTAAAGGCTTGGGACTATTCAGCTTGCAGAAGAGAAGACTGAGGAGGAATATCTTACCAATGCTCATAAAATCTCTAAAGAGCTGGTATCAGAAGGGTTGAACAAAATTTTTTCAGTGGTGACCAGCAGCAGGTTGAGGGACAATGGGCAATCTAGAGGAAACGTGGGTTGTTTATTCACATCTTCAATATGAAATACACAATAAGTTTGGAGAACATTAGCTCCTTTACTGCTTTCTATGTGCTTCTGTTTCCTGAAGTTTAAGGAAGTATGTAAAGGGACTGTGAGTTAAAAAAGTCCAGTAGAAATATTAGTAATTATTAAACATGAATGTTTATTGTTTTGACACAGACATCTATTTTCTAATTTTTACAAATGTTGTTTTATCTTACCGATAAATATAGTAGAAATTAATGGACCACATATTTTTCAGAGTTAATTCAGCCTAGTACTTTGTTATTACACATATGCAAGTTCTGTAAGTGCAAATTTAGAAGAAAATATACATGTAAGTATATGGAACGCCAAAGAAAAGGAAATGAAGATGGGCTTTCCCAATTAGAATAATTAAAAAAACAATGTTTGGAAACAGTTCTAATATACATTTTAATTCTATGTACTAGTGCAGATCTGTTCAAAAAAGACTGCAATTTGTCATAGAAAGCACTCAAAAAAGCAGAAAATCCATTTAATGCTGTTTCTATTTTATTCCATGGTAATAACTTTACATCAGAACAGTGTCAAGATTTTTTCTGTCCCAAGTAAACTATATGTTTTCATTCATTCATTCATTCATTCATTCATTCAAGAAAGAAAGAAAGAAAGAAAGAAAGAAAGAAAGAAAGAAAGAAAGAAAGAAAGAGAGAAAGAAAGGAAGAAAAAAAGAGACTAATTTCTGCGCTTTTGTAACAGAAAACATGAAAGTTCAGTTTTCTCTAAGTCATAGAGAATGAATATTTCTCAAAAGAAAGAGGAAATCTGTCTTTAATAGATTCTGCATGTGTAGATTTCAGCATATTTATATTCATACAGACTCACATGATAGACCCTTTTATTTTATTTGAAACCTTTTCCTTGAAGCAAGAATTCATATTTTTAACTTTAGGTGAGGTTCTAAACATTAGCATTTGTGTGCATTTCTTTCAGCCTACCTCATCATTTTCTTGTTTCATGCCCAGGGCTTAGCAGTTGGAGTTTAAAAACAGCCAGCTTTAATGTCTATGACTGACATGTAATTTCTGCTTACTTTAAAGCATTTTTTTTATTTTTTATTTTTTTTGCTAACTTTGCCTTTTTAAATATTCTTTCCTGTCCATTATCACAAAGCTACATAAGCTCTTTTGTGGTTTAATAAATATTGTCAATTTTTTAGAGCTCAACATGGTGTGTATTCTTCTTCAAAGATGGTTATTAAACATAGAAAAAGAAGCTTGTTAAATTTGTAGATTCATTTCTGTTCTTGATATTCCTACTGTTTATATTTAAATGAGAAAAGATAATCCATTAAAGAGGCCAAAGTGTCAAAAAATACTGCCATATCTATAATTAAGTATAACCTTCTTGTATTTAAATAACATTACAGTTATGGCACAAATCAACAGAAGCCTCTGAATTTGAAATTAAATGCTGTACCTTCCTCTAATAATATTTATTTTCCTTGGAAACTCAAATTTATGTGCATGCAAAAGACATATTTAGCTCATAGCGATATTAAAATCTTCTACTCTAAAAAAAGCACAATAGCAAATAACATGCTGTTTGTAATATATATGTTACATATCCCAGGCTTATATTAAATGTTTAATGACATGCATATGTCTTAGTTCTTCAGAAACATTGTTGAGAATAGAGCAGTTAGAAGTCTTGGCAACATAACTATGCTCTCAGCTTTGCTTTTCATTATCTGATCAAGAAAACTATTCTGAAAGGTTCCATGGATGCAGCTTTCTTTTTCACACTGCTGTGAAAAAATCTTATCATTATTGCTATAGAGATAGAAAAAAAAAAAAAAAAAAAATATTTTCCTTACTCCCAAACATTTGTTGTTGAGATGTTTTCCAGGAAAAGCGTTTTGCAAAGCATCTTAAAATTACCTGTAAAGTAGAAAACATGCATAGCTGAATTATTTATTACAGACATTTTACCATCATTCAATGGGAACTACTGACAGAGCTCATTTGTGATTTGGCAGTGGATAAGTTTTGGATAAAGAATATGATGATGTTAATGAATATGCTTAAATTTTGCCTACTATGTTCTTTATGATCCCACTGTTTGGCTGAGTATGTGTGAGTATGAGACTGACAAGACATGCACATCCAGATAACTACAACACACAAATCCAGAATCTGTGAATTCAGTAACTACACACTCCTGCACTGCACTGCAATTAACTACTATTTATTTCCTACAACAAAAATCTACAACAAACAACACAGTAACACTGATTGATACAGGATGCTATTTTTCAACATTGTCACCACTGTTACCTACTTTCACTAACTCTGAAATGATTCTCCATGCCAAACTTGTAAAAATCTGCTCCAGCAGAGGTTACCGTGTTGCTTTTGCAAATGCTGACATGCCCCACTCCATGCCTCACTGTGCTCACCTTCAGTGTTTTGTCTCCACCAACATTCAGCAAGTGCCAGCAACTGTGAGTAGGTGTTATTTTTTCCACATGGAGGAATTCAGAGATACACTTTTGATACCTTCTGCTGCCAATAGTCACACTGCAAGAAAATGTAATGGAATACTGGTGGGCGAGTTCAACCTATACTGCCATACTGACACCATGGGTCAATATAACTAATACATATATAAATCATAAATACAAATAATAAAATAGGAGGCATTACTTTCAGAGCAGCCCTCATAAATAGATATATTAGGAAGATTCATTGGGTAGGAAATAGAAGAAAAAATGTGTGAGCTGCAGTTTACCACCTGAAGATCCATTATCACAACTTATTTTTCTCACTGTAAAGATTTTAATTGATGGTTTGTTTTGGGGCATTTTTTACATCTATTTTAATAGAGCATTTTATTAGTATTTAGGTAGTGTGTTTAGATAATGATGGATTTCAGTTAGCAAAGTATTTCAGATAATTGTTCATACAGAATGGAAAATTACTGGAAAGAATGAAATAAGGCTTTCTCATTCTGATTGATTTTCCACTACAATGAAATAAAAAATCCCAAGATCTTTGGTTGTTTTTTGAGTACTGAATTTATATCAAGTTTTCCTGAGACTCCAATGTGCAGATTCTGCATTTCACATGTAACATAAAATATTAGTACAGTGCAATCACTATATTATGACCAGTAAGGGGTCCTGTCTCTTTTCTGAGTTGTCTTATATTGTAAAGCAAATGTTAGAACTAAACTTTAGGAATTTAACTTATATTTTTATGTATAAATTTTGTTAAAATGAGTGCTACATAGTGCATTTCATGAGCTCATCAAATTGGATATCCTACTTGCTGAATTCCCTAGTAGGCTTTTCTTTTAGAATAGCTGTAGGAGATATAATAATGTACATTGAGAATCTGTTGCTCATTTATTAGAACACTGTGCTTTAAAAAGTCACTGGATTTTCAAGAAAAAAGAAAAAACAGATTTCCTTGAGCCTCTATACTTATCATTAGCAAATTGTAGGAAATTTCAAAGTAAAATTAAAATGTTCACTAGTAGTGAAAAATAAACCTAATTTAATTCAAATTTAATCTTAACTTGTAGAAATAAAAACCTGCATAAAATAGCATAAAGTATTTATTCACAACCTCAAATGAAATGTGTTTTATAATCTATGGAAAACTCTCCCATCTCACACTTCAGAGCAAGCCTTTGTCCTCTATAAAGTGAAAAAAAACACAAAGAACCTGTTCCGTTACTACACTGATTCACTGTTTCTAAGGCCACAGAAAATATACACAATACTGCATCCTTTTCTCAAGCTAGAAAATTTAAAATTTAAGTTACTTGTATAATTCTTTACAATTTGTTTAACTGGCATTTAAACAGCATCATTAAAGGTACAGTGTTGGTCACTCCATACTACAAAGATAAATAGGCTCATCTTTAAGCACACATTATAATGCTGATTCTAGACTGTGCATATCAAGATAGTTGCATCTGCAATTTTTTGTAACACTTACTTTGCTTAGCCATAAAGGACACATTGCTGTATGAATGGCAGTGTTCTGGCCAAGAAAATAATAGATTGGGATGCTTCACACAACATAATTTACCTTTGAAGTCTGATAAAATAAATAAATAAATAAATGAAACCACCCATGACAGATGTGCATGATCAGATGTCTCTTTCAGATGGTTAGGTCTACCAAAGGATCACCTGAAGTCCTCGCAGAAGTCACAGTTATCTAGTACTTCTCACTTGACTTTGAAGGAGCAAAGTAAGTTTTGATAATGATCTCTGAAGTCATTAATAATTTGTCTTGGTCATTTGAAATAGAGTTCCTGTTCCTGTTAAGATTATAATTAAGATATATCAACAGTCTTTTGTTTCTGGTTTTGAAATGAATTTTCTGAGCTGACAGCATGCTAGCTATAGAACTGATTTCCTTAACATGGGCTTTGAAAACTTACAGATAAAGGAGCTCTCAAATACTTTGAAAAGTCAACAGAAACTGAGTCAAAACTGAGAAAAATAACATGGATGTAGCGATATTCAAAAACAGTTATGAAAATAGCTTCTCTCAGTTAGTATTCAGTAGCAAAACAGCTGTATTCCTAATCCATAGCGTGACCTACAGCATGAGTCAGAAAAATCAGAGGACATCAGAAGTGAATAAAATCAGACATACTAATCAGCTTCACTTTATGAGTATGATTTTTTATTATTATTACTATTATTTTTTAATGGAGAAATTGAGCATCTTGTTCTTGAAGGTTTTTAATCCAGTGCATTTACAAGGATTAGGTAGTTCCTAAATTTAAAATATCTATATATATTTATATTTACTGACTGCTCTTTGATGAAAAAAATATAAATTAAAGAATAATAGCTGAAGTTATAAACACAAAAGTCTGATGTGGCTTTGAGTACTTGGAGAATGCCTCATGTTTTCTTATTTTCCCACTGAAAAACATACAATTCACTCTGCTAAAAAATATCTCCAATAATTATTCAGAAGAAACAAAGTAGAATATTTTACTCCTTCGTGCTTATCTAAGTAATAATTTCCTCTAATGCTGTACCACCCCCACATAAAATAAAATAAAATAAAATAAAATAAAATAAAATAAAATAAAATAAAATAAAATAGTAATATCTGGTAGTAAAGTTACTGCTTTGATCCTCTGAGTCTTTTTCAAACCAGAAAGTGAACTAAACTCTGTTATGAAGTCAAAGTAAATAATACACAAGCTTTTTGTTGTCATCCTAAAACAGAAAGTGATTGTAGCTCAAAAATAAGTTTTGTTGTTGTTGTTGTTGTTGTTTTTGTCTTTGTTTTGTTTGTTTGTTTGTTTGTTTGTTTTAATAATAGAAAACAGAATGGTAGGAAATGTGAAATAAAATTTGCTGTTTTCCTTAATTTTCACTTGTTTTTTGTTTTATGTTAAGGAAGTGTAACTCACAAATGACTGAGTTATATCTGCTGGAACAGTTTGAATCTGCAGGAAATAAAAAAAAAAAATTACAAAAACTAGCAAGCTCAGAACTGCTAAGTGTCCGCTATTTCTAAATATCCTTTCCATCATTAGAATGAAATACTGTACACTTCATGCAGCTTTCCTTCTATTAATTTGACTTACTCAGTACTAGCTGCCAAAGTTGTATGGGACTGTAATTTGGAAGGAAATCAAGAATTTATGTTCGAAGTTTGCTTTCCCAACCTGCATTGCCTGAATAACTCCTACTGGCAGGATGAGCCTTACATGGTACTACGAAAGTAGATATTTTATTAAGTAAATGTTCCTATTTCCATTCCTCTTTGCAAGAGTCAATCATTTTCTTTTACTGTAACATTTCAGATAAATTATTTTGATCATATCAATGGATTTCTCAAATTTTAACTTTCACTAAGTGAGGAAGGGGTCAGTCCATTTAAATAAACATTTATTACATTGTTCAGTCCTCATAAACAGGTTGTAACAACAACATATTTAGCTTTCAGTCAAGTTATACCAAGAATTTCAATTTGATCATCATCCTTTACATCTTTTTATTAACTTCATACTTCGTCAATAAATTTCCAAAAATACTCATCATCCATGATGAGAGAAGATCAGAGTAACAAGTCACATAAGTATATGAGAAGTGGGATACTTTCACCTTCAAGAATAATGGGCATCAGTTGATATTTTAAGTAATAATTAAAGCATTTAAAAAAGATATTTATAACACAAGAAAAATTCATGCTGATGAATGTGTTAATGAAAGAGTCTGGGTAATTTCATGCATAAATACTTCATTGCTCTTGTGTTCATGTGTCTTTCAACCAAAATTCGAAAATTACTTTGAGTAGGTTTTATCTATCAAGTTGTTTTTTCTTGAAAGAGAAAACCCTTATTTAAAAAACAAACATAATAATGATAAAAAATAATAATAATAATCACTCTATCTGGAATCTACAAAGCTTTCTCTTTTTTTCTTTTATTGTTCCAAAAGTGTCTCCATTAAAACATTTTGATGTAATATTATCAACTGCTTTATCCTGTAAAGTTCAACTGAGTATTCTTTTATTAGAGAATCATAAATGTTGGTACAATTCACCTACAGAAAAATATGAAAGCAATAAACCACAGCTATTCTTTCCCTTTTCCCCATTTTCAGGACACTATAATAAGAAGAAAATCAGAACTGGCGAGTTTTAATACCATCTTTTATTTTCTATTCAGTCAAGTTTAACTTAATAGAGAAATATTTTATTTACCTTTTTTTTCTTTTTTTTCCCAGATACTTTCCATAAAAAACATTTTTAGAAGTAGATCTCTCTCTCATGAGTTCTCCAGAATTAGTTTATAAAATGTGGAGCTCAATAAAAGTGAGGTTTTCCTTCACTGTATTTTTAATATGCAATTCTTCTCAAACTCTCTGAAGAATGATCTATCAAATTGAATAGCTGATGCACTTTGAACACTTAGCTCCAAAAGATAGATGACATTTTTTTCATTAGTTTAAAATTTATATGCTGCAGTATCTGTCACAATAATAATAAAATCTGACAGTGTAGATCATATGGGTATTTCACACAGCAGAGGTAATGTGTTCTTTGGAAGATAAAATGACAATTTGTTCAAATGATAGATTTTTAAGTTTTAGACAAACAAGGTAGCTCTCACTCCAGGTATCTCATTCTTTCAGAATCATTTCTTTGCTAACGATACTATGACAGGATCCTGATCAACTTCAGCCTTTCTCCATGCGAATCTGACAGATTGCAGATGTCCAGGAAAAACACCTGGAAAGCCTACTCTAATTTGCTCTAGTGTTTCTTACCCCAGAGACAGCAAAACCTTGTTGGGTGCTGCCATGTAAAGCTTGTGAGTTTCCATCATCTCCAGATATCATCTTTAGTTTGTGCCCAAAATGACCCTAAATCAGGAAAGGGATGCCTCTTGCTTCTACATCATAGAATCACAGAATCACCAAGGCTGGAAAAGACCTCTAAGATCATCCAGTCCAACCATCTGCCTATCACCAATTTTTCCCACTAAACCATGTCCCTCAGCACAATATCCTTATGTAGGAAACCAGAACAGTACAAATACTAAATATGTCAATCTCTTGCTTAGTGATGGGGTATTCAGTGCAAAGGATTGGAATGGGATTCAGTGCAAAGCACTGCAGTTACAATCACATTTACTTAAAGAAAGATATAGATGAAAAAAGAGTGAAAAGGCTGTCCTTGGAATTAATAATTAAAAGTAAGGTCAGGTTGTCAGGAAGAAGGAGATCTATTATCTCTGCTTGAGGGAACTTAACTATGTCCTAATTTAAGCAGCTTCCTTACTAATTATTATTGTTGTGCAGGCAGGAAAACAAGTATCCTGGAGATAGTACTAAAACAAAAACAAAAAGAGTCTCTGACTCCATAATCTGGAATTTTAGACACTTTTAGATGTCATTGCATTGTAACAACAGTTAGCTCTAAATCTGTACATTAGTTCCACAACATGAGCTTTTGTCCACATACTAACACTTATGTCCACTTACTAAAGCTGGCTTGTTTCTTATTTCAGCCACCATAAATAATGACCACCAATGACAAACTAAATTACCGTGTAGTCATTGAACAGTAGGATCTTGAATAATAAGAATGATAATGCAGTGTTGTGGGTTTTTTTCAATATTCCTCTATTTCAAGCAATTTGAATGAAAAGGTGGATATTAACTTTTTCCCACACAAATTCTTTATTTTCAATGCTATTGAAAAAATAAAAATGATTCAATACTTAGTATCTAAATAGCTGGTATTCGAAGTGCAGTACCTCAAAATCTTTTTAAAAAATAATTTCACAAAAGTGGGGAAAAAAAATTAAAAAAAATATTTATATATATATATATATATTATTTTTATTTATTTATTTATTTTTAATAGAGAAAGAAGAAAACAAAGAAAATTTCATCCAGGGCTTTCGTCAGGCAAAATCTGTGCAATTTTTTCAAGCAATCTGTCTATTACAGGCAAGACTTTATAAGGTTCAGAGAGAACAAGCTTTCCCCTTACACTGCAGTTTATTGGTCAGTGACAGTATTGCCACAGTAAATTGCTGTAAAATACCTGTTAGGCTTTCTATGTCCTATATTCCTATATCTAAAATCTTCCTGCCTGTGAAGTAATATTTTTCAGTAATTCTAAAGTAAAGCCTTGTTTGCTATTTCTTCTCCTGCAGCTCCCCTCACATTCAGCTTGATATCTACAGCTGAGTCACCAGCAAGTCACTGGGAAACTTTCTCTTTTAATGTCTTGCCCCATTTCACTCACAAAGATACTTGTGCTAGTTCTTTACAGTAAATGTGTAAATGCAACTTGTGACTTGGTAGTGGTTGGAAGTAGAGGAAATCTTGCATTTCAACCAGAGTATTTTACTAGTTGTTGGGAAGCTCAGAGAAATGCCTCTATCCTGTACACTTGTCCCCGGCTGATATGAATTTTATCTGGTCTTGTGCTATTTCACAACTTTAGTAAGGTTTTGTGTTCCTTTTAAATCAAGATATCTATCCAGTTGGTCAGTTTTCCCTGAGGTTTTTCTAAATATATTCCAGAGAATATTGCTAACTGAAAGCTAATGACTCATGTCATTTGTCAAAAAATAAAATAACGTAAGTGCATGATCATTGAGCAGTAAGTTTTTCTCATCAGTGAGGTATTTTACAGGTACAAAAGCCATGACCCCCTGCTATGCACTGAGAGTCTCAGCTTCTGCAGGCCCAGATGTACTTTTGAATACAATGGATCTGTGCCATATTAAATTTCTTACAGTTCTATCCCAAAATGACAAAAACATGGATGTCTTCACAGGAGCTGTACTCACCAACTCTGCTTGAAAGACCTTTCCAAACACAAAAGCCCCTTTTTTCTTTTGCTTCTTTTGCTTTCAGCTGAGGTTGGCATATGACAGTAATCAGCTGAACTTCAATAAACTTACACCTCTGTTCCGTAATAGTCTGTTAAGCTGTTGAGACTAGAGTTGCTTAGTAAAATTTTAGACATGTTGTTTTTACAACAGGGAAGGAAGCCCTGTTTCATAACTAAGTGAATAAGCAAGATGGTAGTGGTAGTGGGGATGTATCCAGTGTTCTAATTTGCCCATAAATTATTTTTCAGGTTTATAAGTGTCTGTGTCTCAAAAATATCCCAGCATTTCATCTCAGAGGCATATACTCAATATTTATAGGCCTGTGACTGATAGAACCTCCTTAGAATCACAGTATCAAAGAATTTTGGGGGTTGGAAAGAACCTCAAGGATCATAAAGTTCCAACCTTCTTGCCAAAGGCAGGACCACCAATCTCCAGATCTGGTACTAAACCTGGTCCAACCTGGAACTGAACAACTCTAGGGACAAAGCATCCACCACTCTCTCTGAGCAGCCTGTTCCATAACCTCATCACTCTCTTTGTAAAGAACTTCCCCCTAATATCTGGTCTAAACTTTTCCTTCTTAAGCTTAAAACAATTCACCCTTGTTCTATCACTCTCTACCTCTGTAAACAGTTAATTCTCTTCCTTTTTATAATCCTTTTTTAAACACTGGAAGGCTGCAAAGAGATCTTCTAGTGGTCTACTCTTTTCTAGGTTGAACAAGCCCAGCTCCCTCAACCTGTCTTCACAGTGGATGTGTTCCAGCCCTCTGATCACCTTTGCAGCCCTCCTCTGGACCTTCTCCAGCAGCTCCACACCCTTCCTGTATCGGGGGTCCCAGACTTAGCCTCCAGATGAGCCTCATGAGGGCAGAGTAGAGAGGAACAATCACCTCCCTGTTCCTGCTCTCCACCTCTCTACAGATGAAGACCAGAATACAATTGGCAACTCCTTACTCCTTAGTAAGAGGAACACATCTTTAAACACTATCTTTATATTCACTGTACAACAAATAACTAGAGTTTGGGAGGTTTTGCTACTGTTTTGAAAATACAAGTAATTATATATGTCATGATTCCCAGGTTTAATTAGATGACCATGTCGAAAACTTTTTATAAAAAGACTTAGATAAATAAAACAAGGTTAAGATGCAAACTCATTTTCCAGAGGAGAAATGCCTTCTATGTATAACTTTTGCTAGCAAGCCACTTAGGTTGAAATAACTTTTAATAAAAGGAGTCACAACAGAATATTATGAAGTAGAAGAAAAGTTTTACAAGTGCGATATACCATTTTAAATGAGAAAAATCTAATTTTCCAGTAATTTTGCTATCTGAACATGTTTGTGTATGATTTATCTTATTATTGCAGATGGATTCAGCTGTGAAGGTAAACTGCTGAAGAAGCAGTTTACTAACCCAGTTTATTCCCAGTCGACAACACTGCCTTATAATGAGTAATGGGAAAACAAGTCTAATTTTTTATGCATGATGTATCCATTTATGAAGCCTTTATAGTTCCAAATGTGTCTGCACCTATGAAAACAGCCTGTTCTATCTTAATTTTTATTAACCAATTTTCAACATGTAAAATAAGTAGCACTGTTAGTTATTATAGCAGTATAGAATGATTGAAATATGGCCTACAATTATGAAAACTCTAGTTAAAATATCATCTTCATAAAGTAAGATTCACACTTTTTTACAGTGGGAGGATATCCTCAATTGGATGTGCTTCAGTAAACATTTCATCATGAAAATGTAGCATTTTCTATTAAGCTATCAAATGAAAAGAGAAGCAGAGGAAATCACATAGTGAAATGCCCTCAGAGTACCACTGTTCTTGTGTTTGAGTACTTCTTTAGAGAGCATTTTTAAAGAAGTACTATCTACCAGTCATCCTTTAAGTTGTCTAATCCTTTCACAAATTCTGGTAGTTGTGGGAATCAAGATTACCTACTTCAACCCCCATTCTCTCATGGACAGGGACAACTTTCACTGTTTCTACTAGATCAAGATAATCTAAAATGTTTTCATTGAAAGTGTGAAGAAAATGTGCACAGTGTATCGAATATGAAGTTGTTTTTGTTTTGTGTTGTTTAATTTAGAAATTTGAGAATTGTCCAGAAAGTTGGGAAAAGGTCTTATGCACACATTCATTTTCAGAAAACACCCTGAAAAAGAATGCAGGACCTAGCAGTCAACATTAAATATTTAAAAACTGAAGGCAATCAGGGAAAAACAAAAAAGTGTAGGTTGATTCAAAAGGTTTACATACATTCAAACAGACTTGTTGAACCAGGCTGTCAAACAGTCTGTCTAAATGTCCTTGTCATTATTCCAGCCTGGAGGATGGAATATCACCCACAGGGCACATATTTGTGTCTCTTCCTTCCCCTATGCTTTTACTCATGTGAGTTGCACAAAAATTTAAATGAAAATCTATTTATACTTCCTCTTATACCAGCCTTTTTCACAGCACTGAATATTTTGTTACATGAGACAGCATTAGAGAACTGAGTGAGAGCAGGATAAGGTAGGCAGCAACAAAATACAGGGTTCAGTCAAGATACAGCGTAAGTGCAAGCGATGAAGAGACAGTATGTCAGAAGGCTGCCAGAAAATGGCAAGATCATACAGAGGAAAGGTCTATCTCACACAGTCTGCCTAGGGGACATGTCAAGCAGCAAAAGGAATGTGAAGAAAGGGGCAGTGTGATAAGTTCATGCTGTTTCTTCTGATCTAAAAGTGGAATGGTCTTTCCTGAGAAATAAATGCATTATTCAGAAGTCATTTCAGGCCTTGGCCAGTGCTGGACTTGAAGATGTACATAGATGTATGTACTTAGCAGTATACAGACAAGAGAACCTATTCTGCTGTTAGTTGCTAACTTATACAGAATTACCTTCTTTTGCAGAGGGGGGAGAGATGCAGGGGGAATGGGGAGGAAAAATGTTTTGCTTCTTTTCATGAAGAAAAAGTAATAGAAATCTGGAACTGGACACTGAAATACAAAATATCTATGCATTATTCTTTCATTTGATTTTTAGGACAGAAGTAAGGTGATGCAGTCTTAAGATGCAATAGAAATATTAAAGTACTGTAGCTTACAATGATAAACGTAATGGCAGAGAACATGATATGTAAACTGAAAATGTACGCACAGGAAACAGTGAGTGATGGCTACTGAGGAAGTCCTACTTTTTGGATACTAATATTTTAATATTGTTATACAGGTTAAGAAAATAACAGCGGTATAACTTGTTTATGATATAGAAATGTTTTTCTGTGTGAAAGTTCAAAGTTTATTTCTGCCTTCTGAGTTCTTTGGCTCTTGTTTTTCCTGTATATTTCAGCTTCTTATCTCAAGTTTTCTTCAGCTTGTTTACTGAATTTTCAGTCTGCTTGCTCAGGAGATTCTTAACCAGAGCAAGGAGACTAAAAATTCTGTAAATATACTGAAGAAAATGCAAGATAAGGAGTTGGAGTGTTCAAAAAGTAAGAGGAGCTACAAATACCTTGGCACAGAATTAACTCTTTACAATATCTGTGCATAAACACATATGCTGTATGCATGTGTGCTTTCATCATGTGCATTAAGCTGATTTTATTCAGAGTGGCAGGTGCAGTTTGCCCTACATACCATGCACAACAGTGAATCAGCCACTCACTGTTTCTTGTTTAATTAAACAGGAAAGCCATAAGTAAACTGCTGACAAAGCCACAATATTACAGACAGGCTCAGTAGCTGCCACTGCATTTAATTAATTTAAATATGATACACCTAACTGAGTAGAAAGAGCAAAATCTAACTATTTTTGAATCCAATTACTCTCATATGTGTACAAAGGTAATAACATCCTTCTAGAAACAGATTAAGAAATTATAAATTGAGCTGTGGAGGAAGGCATTTTAAATGTTCTATTATTTTCTTTTAGAAGGTTCATTCCACCTAAATTATCTTGAGTGGGGTCTTAAGGAATCAAAAACTCCCTTCTGCATCACTTTTAATACTCCCTACATCTCTAAAAACAAGCTGAGAAGTAGTTTAATTTATTGTTGATCACTGGGGAGAAAATAGAATGCAAAATTTAAATGACATTCACACACCAAGTTAATAGTTGTTATCACTCTCAAAAGGAAAATGTTGATGAAGTATTACTTCACTTAATGTACCAGATATAGTCAGCTTTATAGCATGTACTTAAGACAAATGTATATTTTAGTAAGGCAGTAGGTGAATCTAATAGTGTACTAGGCTTTGCTCTTATCATAGATTTATTTAGTGTTTATAATGAGTAGATATTAAATTGCTTAGCTAACAGTGAGTGTCTGTCACTGATGCTAGAATAGCTAGTAAAGGCAAAGTGCAGATAGGATAAGGATTAGAGAAGTCTCTCAGCAGGAGAGGGACATATCTATCTCCAAAATCCTAGTCCAGTGTGCCCATTTGCACATTGTTACCATCAAGAAGAAATAAAATGAAAATGCGAAGCAACACACAGTGTTATATGCAATAAAGCTTATTCATATTTTCATCAAAATCTGACTGATGAGGAATGGGAGAAAAAGTAATTGCTTATATATTTCAATTCCCACCTAAGGAAAGCCTGGGCAACTACTTGCCAGAGTTTACGCAGAATTACAGAATCTTACCTAAAGTGCAAAATGTTGCACGGATAAAAGCTATATTGTAGAGTACATTTCATATTTACAGAAAACTTTTCACCAGTTTAGAATGCTTCAGGTCCTTCTGAGGAAGTAGGCAAGTGTTTAGCCTTGGTCTAATGTAAACAGGAGATGAGGAAAAAGTATTTCTTAAAATCTGGCTGTTAGCTGTTACTTAAAATGGTTCATAGTAAGATAAAATGTTTCAGTTTTTATCTAACATGGAAACTTGGTTTAACAAATACAGTTTAGTCATTAATCTGTCCAATTTCTGCCCTTTTAATTTCTTATTTGGAATAACCTAGAGAATAAAACCTTTGACAAAGATTAATATTGTTCAAAACCTGATACTGTATATTTTTTTTACTTATGCAGTATCTTATATTAATATACTTTATCTGGAAAGTAAATGATCTAATATCTGCCCAAATAGCTTTTATATGTGTATTCACACTTGCTACTGCACATCACTAATGGTTTTCCTTTTGTTGTGTGTTTCAGGAAGGATTTTCTGCCCTTAGATTGGTTTTAGTCTCACACAAATCTCCAGCCAAATGATGTGGGGATTTTTTCCCCCTCTTCAAACTCTGAGGAAAGAAGACATAATTAATACAATGGGACTATGGCAAATGCTCACTAATACTATTGCTAAACAGCTTGCTCAGCAGTGTTTTCAGCATTTTTATGGCTCAGAAAAAAGGTTATCCTTTTCTATCAGGACAAATCAGTTGCATGCCACAAAAAATAGCAATAAGCGTGTACACACAGTGAAGTTAATGCTACTATCAGCATGCTTTTCAGTTTCTCATCAGGTCTACAGAATACTACAAAAGAGTATTTTCCTGTTTTCCTTTATTATAGTAGGTCATAGTAACAATTTATCCCCTAATATCTTCCACTACAAATATGAATTTCCTAGGGAAGGATCAGTAGTATGACATCCTGATTAACACCAGCTGAACCAATTTAAAGACAATGAATACTAAATGCATTAATGATAGTGTACGAGTAACAAATAGAATTTCTTGATATTTGCTCCAAATAGTGCCTTATTTCTATATGTGCTTCTGTAAAGCAGCCTCATCAGACTATGACCCTAAAACATGAGTTTATGCCTTCCAGTCCATCAGCACCATCTACTGCAAATTGACTTCACGACAGTCTTAACCACAATAAACACAAGTCTCAACTATTTTTCCCTTACACCTGGCATTCTTGGGATTATATTTTTTATTTTACACATATTGCTACAGAGTGATCTATTATCAAAAATCCTAATTTTGTTTTTCTACCAATATGTGTATATATATATATATATATAATAAAAAATCTGGAAATGTGACTTCTTTTTTTAAAAGCACAACATTCCCCAAACTTCAACTCTTTGAACACAATAATTATGGAAGTTTGGAAAATGCTTCAGGTGAAAACCCACTTAGTTCCTCTTGTTTATCCTGCTTTTGCATGTTAGAATGGAGAGGCAAAACAGAAAGAATCAGAACTAAAATAAAGTTTTTTTATTCAGTTTTAAGTTAAATCCTTGAAACAATACTTCTGTTTTATCTCTGCTCAGAATTCAATAGTAAAGATTTGGCAGAATCTCATCAGGCTATCAGGTAGGTCTTAGATTTAACCATGGTCTTCCCACACAGTGCATTCATAATTTTGTTCTTAAAATATCATTCCCTTTCTAGCCCTGAATATCACTAGGAAACAGGATTAACTTATTTGATATGGGCTAGAGATTTGCTATGTGTTATCATATCTAATTTTAGCCATATAACTTTCTAATTTGTCTCTTTGCTTTCTTCCCTCCATTCAAGGTAAATTTTTTATAGTCCTTGCAGATTTCTGTTGCATTCCACTGGACTTGCTCCCTTATAATACCATGAACTAAATCTAACCACATCTGGCAGGATACCAGAGGCTGTAGTGAAGGCACATGCTTGGAACTAAAAAAATAAACCAACAAACAAACAAAAAACCAAAACAACCAAATAAAATCACACATTTTCCATAGTGTTTTATCAGGACTTGTCACATATTCCATTATATAGTGCATAGTATTTATGAATTAACAGAAAATAATAAGTTATGAGGTAGAAATAATCTAATTTTTAACAACAGAGATCTTAACATTTTCCTATTAGTCTACTTTGTTTCAGAACAAGTACACAGGTTACAGTGGTACATCAGATGAGCCTATCAAATGATCAGCTTATTTGAGCTGCTTACAAAAATCTGCTCATACAAGCTTGCCTTCACAGACTTAATAAATTCGATCTGCTTTCTCTTGCAGATGTTAAATCATTTAAAAGTGGTATACTTGTAAGAAAACTTGTTATGTAAGTCATAGGTTAAAAAAGAAATGGTTGTAATTAATGTGGCTTTGGAAAAACATAAAAAAATAATTTAAAAAAATGCATGCTGCATCCAACAGAAAAGCAACCTTCCAGGGTGAAAAATTCTACATCTGTAAAATAAGCAGGGTTTTCCTTTCCATTTTTGAAGATTTGTGCATATGAAAATTTTTAAAAAGCTTCCATAATTTCTTTTAGAGATTTGAAGATTACAAATTTGTCATTAATGTTACACATTATATGCAATTCTGGGTTATACAATTGTTATTTCCTTCACAGGCAGGCAGACAGGCAAGAAAATCTAAGACAACTCAGGAAACAGAAGTACGTTATTGTATATTTCAAACATATAAACATATAATTTTTTGTGTGCTTTTCCTTATTAAATGTCTGATATTTATTTTTGTTACAGTCACTGTGTATTGGCACAGGAATATTTCCTTTTCAGTATGTCCTTCACACTCTCCCCTGCAGTCTCTCGGTACTTAATATATTCTTTTCTTTTAGCTTCCAACTCCTCTTTTACCTGTCCATCAACTCTCTATTCCATAGATCCAAGCATGGTTTTCGGTCTTTTTTTTCTTTTTTTTCTTTCTCCTAGACAAAAGGAGGTTGTGTTTTTTATTCTTTTCAATGCAGTAAGAGAAGATGGAACTTTAACGGCTATAACAAAACTTTTTTCTATACTCAAATGATAAGATATCCTTTCCACACATTGTATTTTGCTGTGTTGAAACTGATGCTTTACAAAATGTAAAGTGTTCCACTTTTAGTAAGTGATTATATTTTTAATATTCACTAATACAACAGTACACTCTTCCTGGAGCTTTCTCTTCTCCACACTAAATAACCTCAGTTATCTCAGTCTCTCTTTTAGAAGAAGTTCTCCAGCCCTCTAATCATTTTTGAAGCACTCATGTGGACTTACTCTAGCAGCTCCATATCTTTCTTTCTCTGGGGGTCTAAGTGCTCCAGGTGGGGTCTCATAATGGTGAAGTAGACAGAGGACAGACAATCATCTTTCTCAACCTACTGACAATGCTTCTTTTGATGCAGCCCAGGATATGATTGTTATGTAGGGCTAGAAGTGTACAATGCTGGCTCATGTCCAATTTTTCATCCACTAACACCCTCAGGTCCTCCCACATGGCTGTTCTCAATCCTTTCATCTTTTAGGCTGTATGATATTTGGAATTTCCCTTATCCAGTCCCAGCATCTTGCATGAGGTTCATGAAGGTATTGATAGCAACAGGAGAAGGGGGATGATTTTAAACTAAGACAGGAAAGGCTTAGGTTAGATATTAGGAGGACTTTTTTCACTCAGAGGGTGGTGATGCACTGGAATAGGCTGCCCAGAGAGGTTGTGGATGTCCCTTCTCTGGAGGCATTCAAGGCAAGAATGGATGTAGCTCTGGGTAACCTGGTCTTGTGGTTGGTGACCCTGTCCACAGCAGAGGGATTAAAACTAGATAGTCTTTGAGGTCCTTTTCAACCCAGGCCATTCTATGATTCTATGATGGATGGAGGCACACTTCTCAAGCTTGTAAAGAACCCTCTGCATGGCATCTCTTCCTTCTGTTATACTAACTGCACCACTCAGCTTATTATCATCTACAACACCACTGAACATGCACTCAATTCTACAGTCCATGTTGTAAATAAAGATAATAAAAAGTGCCAGTCCCAGTACATACCACTGAAAGATTCCACTCCTCATTGAACTGCATGTGGACACTGAACCATTGACTGCAACTCTGTTTGAGGCAATTTAATCAATTCTTAATCCAGTGAGTTATGCATCTATCAAATCCATCTAGTTTAGAGATACTGTTTGAGACCATTCCAAAGGGTTTACAGAAGTCCAGGTATCATATCATATCATAGTATCATAGTATCATGCGAGTTGGAAGGGACCTTAGAGATCATCGAGTCCAACTCCCGGGATTCGAGCCCTCTAGTGTAGCAGAGCGGCAGTTTTACCCCTTGCGCCACAAGGGGGATTCGAACCCGGGCCCTCTGGTGTTCCAAGCGGCGGTTCTAACACCGTACGCCACCGTAGATTTGGTTGATTAATTTTTGGTAGATCAATTGCTCTTCCCTTGTCCACTGCTACAATCATTCCATCCTAGAAGGCCAATATATTGGTTGGGCATGGTTTGCCTGACTGTCATTAGAGATGTATGCCAGATCTTCATTCGAAGGCCAGTCTTGTTGGACATTTTTATCAATGATCTGGACACTTGAGTGGAATGCATCCTCAGAAATTCTGCATATGATACTAAACCAGGAGGTACTTTTGACTCCATGCAAGCTCAAGAGGTCTTTCAGAAGGATCTAGATAGATTGGAACATTGGGTAATTAACAAAAGCATGGAGTTCAACAAAGGAAAATGATAGGTTCTGCACTTGGGCTGAAATAATGCTGGATACAGGTACAGACTGGAAGACAAGTGGATAGAGAGCAGCTCAGAAGAAAGGGATCTGGGGGTGCTGCTTGACAGCAGGTCTGACAGAATTCAGCAGTATGTCCTGGTAGTCAAGAAGGCAAACTTCACTATGAAATGCATAAAGCAGCACAAAACAGCATCAAAAGAGGTGATTCTCCCACAATATTTAATATTGTTATGGCCTCATCTTGAATATTGGGTGCACTTCTGCTCTCCAACATACAAAAAGGATTTTATTGTTATTAAAAGCATACAGAGGGTGGCAGAAAAACAGGTAAATCAACAGAAATGCTTGTAATACAACACGGTACAGAAGACATTTGAGTTATCTAGGTTGGATAAAAGAAGGCTCAGATGTAACCTCATTGTTCCCTACAAAAATTAAAGCTGAGAGGGAAGTATGAGTCTCTTCTCCCAGGTAAATGATGACAGAACACAGAGGAATAGCACTATGCTAAACTCAGGGGAGGTTCAAACTGGTAATTATGAAAAATTTCTTACCCATGAAACACTGAAACAAGTTTTATAGAGAAGAAGTTGATGCCCAATGCCTGTCAATTTTCAAAAAACATTTGGGTAAAGTCCTGATTAATATGTTTTAACTTTTGGTTAGCACTTAAGTGTTCAGGCAGTTGAACTAAATCTTCAAATATTCTTCTCAAAATATTCTGCTCTAGTTGCCCATGGCACATTAGGCTGCAGAATTTCTCAAGAAACAAGCAGTTTAGGTTGGTAAAAATCATCAGAGAATAACCTAGTAAAATTATGAACTAATGCTAGAAACATTAAGACCTAACAATCTTCTCAGTAGAAATGTATTGTGGCATAAACGCATCCTGTATGACTGACCTACTGATATAATTTAACCGTTAACAAAATTTTTGAGGTTTTAAAAACTGTAATTAAATAGATCATTAGAAGAAAGTCAGTCTTGTTGACATGCCAAAATTCCAGTGGAAGCTATTTTTACTGCCTTTTTGCAAGATAGTTACTTACATATTTGAAGCATAGATCTAATTACTGCTAGATGTGGTTGTAAATAAGCTCAAAAGCTACAGGTCAGTAACAATTCTACTGGGTCTTCAGGCTGAAATTTCATTACTAGGTTCATGGCCAGTCAGTAATGACAAGAATTAACTTCAGTGACCATTTGAGCAGATGTTTTGTTTACTTTCATTCACCGTACATTTAGAATCAAGTCCTCTGACTTTAAGAAAATGAAATAAAGAGCTTCAGAGAATAATGTACTTGTAGTGCACATCAAGTTTCATTTGTTGAAAAGACTCAAGACAGTGATGCGCATCCTGGAGCATAAATAATGTAATATTATGTTGCATATTACCTTTTCACATTTGTGTTATATTTTATCATCATTCTTGTTATGCAGCAATGAAGAACTTTTCTTGCATCATAAAAGAGAAGGCTATTTGAACATATAAATTGAGATATAATCTATTTCCGATGTTCTTCAATCATGAAAGAGATTGGTTTGTTTTTAAGAAACTTCAATATAACATATATTGAACATTATGAATCTTATTATGTTTCCAGTAAGAATACTACATTTTCACTCATCTTGTACAAAGCATTTCAGAACTACTTTGATTCAGCAACAGTTTGAAAAAGAAATGGAAATCATTATAAAATGTTAATTTTATGGATAGCAGATATTTGGAAACATTGGAAACTAATGTCTTGAAATTAAAAGCTAAAGAGTAGTGAGAGAAGGAGTTGTCAAATAAAACTTCCTTTGGAAATAAAAACACTTTGAATGCTTCTGCCTGGGGAAGAAACAATGACCTAGAATTAGCCAAGCAACTGTAATTCTTAATTACATCGTAGAACATTTTCATGTTGTGCTACTAAGGCCTATTAGAACTCATTTGGCAGAAGTTTCAGCTTTCATTCTCTCGCAATTCAGTTTGTGCCCATTAAATACAACTGTCAAGAAAGAAATGCTGCCATTAGCAATGCCAAAATCCCAGTACATGTATACACATAGACTTGAGATGTAACATTAATTGTTATGAGAGCTTGGACACAATCCTCTACTGAACCCATTAAAATTATTAGCTCAAAATATTGTTACTGCAAAAAGACTTCACAGTTACTTATGCCAAGTGAGCAATAGGAGACCAAATGTTTTCAAAACAGGTTAACGAGTAATAGTAATTACTGAACAACTATTTTCTCACAAACTGTAAGAAACTCTCCCCAGGGTTTGTTCTTTCTACACTATGAACTTTTAAATGAGAGCCAGACCTAAGAAAGTGGATCAAATAAATATGAGTTATATAATCATCAAAGTTTTGTTCATTAGAGAATCTAAACATGAGAGAAATAAGAAATAGTTCACAGTGGTCTACATATTTAATTGTTATTATGTAAGTGCTAAACAGATGTAAGCATATTTCAGCTAAGATGGTGACAACTAGTGAAAAAGAAAACAAAAAGCAGAAAGGAATCCTATGTCAGACAGTGTATTTTTATTCAGATTTATCAACACAAGAAACTTGTTAAAATGTTTAAGCCAGTATTCCAGTCTAACTCTCAGAGCAGTAAAACCTACTAGATTCTAAGAAGTGCCTTAAAATGAGCTAAAGCAAGACCAAACATTCTTATCTTAGTCATAACTACACCTAGAAGTCAGGTAAATAACACCAGAGCATCAAATCAAAGGAGAGAAAGACAAAGGATGGGGGTGTAAAGGAGGTGTCAAAGAAAGAGAAAACTACTAGTAATTGAACAAGGAGAGCAAGGAGAAGAAGAAGGAGAAAAAGAACAATCAGAAGAAGAAGGAGAAGAACAAAAGGAACAAGGAACAAGGACAGCAAAAAGAAGGAAAAGGAGAAATAAGATGTGTGCACAAGTTCATTGTTAGAGTGCAAGTCTTCAGTTCAGCTGGAGAAATGGGAGATTCTCCCTCTCATAAGGATACATTAGCAGAATATCTGTGGGAAGCTCAGCCTCTATTCCTCAATCCTAACATCGTTCCTTTGGAATTACTGCTGCATGATAACCTGATATTCCTCATGGATATCTACTCATGCAAATTAAACTCATTATGGAAACTTCCTACAGATAAATTTGAGGGCAGTCTCATTCTCTGGTTTCAAAGTGAGTAAACAGTCTTTGCTTTGTGGAAGGGGGAATACTTCCAATGAAGAAAAAAAAAAAAAAAAAAAGAGAGAGAGAGAGAGAGAGAGAGAAATGATATGATCATGCTGTACATCTGTTCCATTTTCCAGATGAAAGTAAATAAATAAATAAATAAAACTTGAGGAAATGAGATTTTTGTGTACTCAGTGTAATCTGTAAGCTGCAGGAAACAATATGTCTATCTTTAATACGGAATAAGAAATGAAATCCCTGCAAGCATTCAGGAAACATCATTGAGGCTAATGTGTTACTGTTAATGGTCCCTTGGCTTGCCATATGTCCAGGCAGTAAAGTTAGCTAATGTGCTATTTTCTTTTTTTAAACTTCAGTTCCTTCAGAAAAACAAGCTGTAGGAGTAAGATAGTATTAACATTAGAGAAATGAAGAGAAACAACATAAGACTATACACTTTCTTTTGTTCCAGTGTATCAGTATTCAGACTATATTACACTCATTAATATTTAAAAAAATTACTTCCTGACAGTAGTTGTTTGTGTAAATTCTGACCTTGATTACAAATATGATCTGTAGGAATATGCAAGAAAGTAGCATTCAAGATTGCTCATTTTCAGTAACAGCAAGACACGAGATTAACAAATTGATGAACACTAGATAATACATTAAGTTAAAATTTTGCATGTAGTAAGGGACCTAGAAACACAAAAACATGCTGTATGTAAGAAAATGCAAAAGGAAAATACTGATGCATAATGATGAAGATGCTCGGTAGCTAACTCATGGTAATTTCTGAGCAGTGCTAAATGTCACATAAATTTAGACACCACTTTAGTTCTAGAAATGAATATTCTTGGAGAAACAGTACAGAGAAATAATATGCTTCCTTGTCATTAACATAAAGACAGAAAAGTTTCAGGTCAGTGAAATTTCTTCAGAAATATATTGGGCATAAATGGGATCAGCATCTAGATTTCAGAATAGTACGAGTATAAAAAGCACTTTTCAGAAAATGTCCAAATTACTTGATTTGCTTTCTACCTCCTTGTTTTGCATGTCAAGATCAAGGTTTGTTCTCATTCCTACCTCATTTCATATCTCAGAAAGTAAGAGCACAGATCTGCACATTATCGTGTTTACACACAGCCACACATGCAGAAGATTAATTGTCAAATTTCTTAAGGAAAAATGACAATTTAGGGAAAGAAATCACTTTCTATCTTGGCAATTTACATTCATACTTCCACACACTGGTTTTGAAATGCTGTATCAATGTCCAAGTATTAAATGTTTCTGTGAAAGTAAATCACAGAATCACAGAATTGTAGGGGTTGAATGGGACCTCTAGAGATCATCGAGTCCAACCCCCCTGCCAAAGCAGGCTCCCTACAGCACGTCACACAGGTAGGTATCCAGGCGGGTCTTGAATATCTCCAGAAAAGGAGACTCCACCACCTCCCTTGGCAGCCTGTTCCAGTGCTCCATAACACTCACTGTAAAGAAGTTCTTGTGCACATTCATGCGGAATTTCCTATGCTGAACTTTCAGCCCATTACCCCTAGTCTTGTCCCCACGCACTACTGAAGAGACCAGCCTCGCCACTATGGCTCCCACACTTCAGGTATTTATAAACCTGGATCAAGTCCCCTCTCAGCCTTCTTTTCTGAAGGCTAAACAGACCGAGTTCCCTAAGTCTCTCCTCATAGGGGAGATGCTCCAGGCCCTTCAAGCAACTCTTTAAAAAAAATATTTCAACTATCGTAAAATGCTCTATCTATCTGGAAGGCATGTCCTATGAGAATGGGCAAATGACACTCGTATAGTTTGGAGAAATGGAGGCTAAGAAGCAACGTCACTGCTCTCTACAACATTCTGAGGAGCAAAATTGAAAAGGGAGGTGCTGGTCTGTTCTGGTAACTAATGACAGGGAACCTCACAAAGCTGAAACCTCTGCACCACAGGTACAGACCAGATATTAAGAAAAAAAAATATTTACCATGAGGGTGATTAAACATTAGAACAGGCTTCATAGAGAGCTAGTCAATGTTCTATGCCTGTCAGTGTTCAAGAGGCATTGGAACAATGCCCTCAACAACACACTTTAACTTTTCTTTAGTCCTCTTGAAGTGCTTAGGCAGTTGGACTTGATCTTCAAAGGTCCCTTCCAACTGAACAAAATTAACTCTATTATAATCTGTACTATTTGAAATTACAGTAGAAGAAAGCATTCATTGTTCAGGCATCCTCGTTACAGGAGTCAATTTAATTTATAAGCAAAGAAGTCTACTTAGGTAAGACTCTCTAGAACTTCATTGAGAGCAAACAGCTGGAAACAGGTTTCAAAATTACACTGACACAATGTCAAGAAGATCTCTCACAGTCAGACATTGTTGAGGCAAGGGAAATATCTCACAGTAGTCTCACAGTTGTTGGTGTCTGCTTTCCAGCTGAGATCATGACTCAAGTTGTGAGTGTTTTTTCTTCTGTTTCCTATCATAGCAAAGTTAAATGGCATAGCTAAAACAAGCAACAGTCTGCACAGAAAGGAAGGGAAAACAGAATAATTGAATCCTGGGGCAACAAAAAGATGCTACTGCTTTTCACTTCAAAGACATCAAGTGTATAATCATTCTGCATGTTAGCAAGCATGCTATGTATAAGTTTGGGAATGAGAGTTCAATTCCCAACTATCAAGATCCACCCAGCAAGGGAGACTGATCTTGAATTTTAGGCTACTTTGCCAAACTTTGTTAGTTTCTTCAGATTTTTATCCCTTCTTTGTTTTGTTTTGTTTTGTTTTGTTTTGTTTTGTTTTGTTTGTTTGTTTGCTTTCAACAGACATTTTTATACAGGGGTAAGAAAAAAATTAAGTGAGGAATGAGTCAGTATTCCTTTAGCATCTGTTTATATGAGTGTATGAAGCTCATCTTCAGTCAACCAATAATCAGCCAGAAATAAGGAAAATTTAACTGGTTTTACACATATCCCAGCAAATGCCATCACCTATTCTAAATACTGCAAGGACATTTCTGTATTGTATATATTCTTTCTCACACTTAGCTTTTGGAAAGTCTCAGAAATTTAGAGAGATATTACTATATAATATTTTGAATAAATTGTAATTTGCTAGAAAAGCATCTCCAGTTAAAAGTTTAACTACAATGTTAATAAACCTTTAAACTCTGCAATGATTGTCTCTTTTTAGAAGACAATTTTAGGAGGAGGATCTCATCACACTGGCCTGTTGCTTATGTTATTAGAGCCATCTGCTTTGTTCAGCAATATTAACTTCAGCCTGGGAATATTCATTTCCTCCAAAATTTGTAAAATGTCATTATGTCTAAAACATATTCTTTAAGAGAATACATACATAGAAATATATATAGAGGTACAATCACACATAGACACTCCTAAAATTCTCCACAATCAATAAAAACTCTGTACAAACATACTAATCCACAGATGTCAACAATCGGTGTGTACTCTTTTGCATTCAGATAGACAGATTGAATTAGAAATATCATTCAACATACTGAAATTAGATATAGATCTTATTTCTTTTATCTTCTGTTCATGATTCATTTCTGTTCAGAAGACTGTAGACTACATCCATTCTTTTCATGTACTGTGACATATTCTTATGTCACTATAAAATCTTTTAGTTCCTGTTATAACTCAGGAGTGATTTATGACCGTATCTTGCTTTTCTGCTACTCATCAGAAAATAAAAATACTATGTATCCATAGGGTGTTTTCAGTTTGTGCCCAGCACTCTCCTCCTTTGCTTCTTGTTTTAACTACAATTCACCAGTGGACAAAATTAGAATTGACAATATCTAATCCTAGCGCATATGGAGTAAACTACATGGTGTCTAATCATACTCATACAAATGTTTCCTTACTCATAACTCAAGAATTCATTACGTGTTTCTTCCATCAAGCTCATCAAATCATGGTGTTGATAAAACATATTTGAAAAAAATAAAAGTGCAGTGAACACATGGTGGAGAATGATCATTCAGGATTATAGTTGTATTGCTTAACTGGAATTTAGTTAGATCACTAAATTTTCAAAATGAAAAATGGTATAGAAAATACGTTTTTTTCTTTCTCTTGATTTAGCTATGGCATAGTCTAATTTGTGATAGTTGGATTAAATTCAGAACGTTAATGCTGTTTTTATCTCTGCAATGTCATCTATAATCTGGTTGCTGCCTTTTCACTAACATTGGACATTATTGTGATTCATCTTTAGTTTTCATCTTCCTAGCTTTTGCAGAATGATGATATGTGCATTTACTTACTAGTACTATCTTCAGATTGTCCCAGTCCTCTTCTAACTTTTTGACAGAGTTTCCAATTAGTTTCTATTCATTATTATTTTTTTAAAAAAGCATCACAAATGTCAAGAATGTTTGAGACAAGATTTATGTTCTTCATTGAATTCGGAAATTTACTTCCACTGCTCTGAAAGGTCAACAATTATAAGGAATATTTCTCTACATTTTGTAAAAACAGATGTATCACTTCAGAAAAATAAATAAATAAATACATAAAAAGTTTAGAATTTGCTAAATAAATACATCTATAGCCTGGAAATTTCTAATATATTATCTTCAGTTTCTTGACAGAGGTTTTAACAGTGTAAATACATGTTTCACAGTTGCTGTCATCAATAATTTTAACGGCCTCATGTAATAACATTTTAATGTAATAACTTCTTTTTGTAAATACACAAAATCTAAATGATTTGTAATAAAAAAAAGAAAATGAATTTTTATGTAGCTTAATAGCAATGGAACATCTGGTCCTACAGTTTGCTACATCTGCCATTTCTAACCAGATATAAATAATATTAGAATTATTATTAAATAGATAAATAAATTAATATTGGAGTTCTCTCTATCCCTATACTTTTTTTTTTGTGTGTGTGTGTGTGTGGAATCAAATCAAAGGGTAAAAAATACTATGTTTTATAACAGCAATGTTACATTTATAAAGGTACAGTAATAATTTTAAATAATGTTTATTATTCTATTAAAGTAATATGGATCTAAAAAAATTATAAATTATGATTCAAGGTACCCATTGCCTTTTTATTAGGCTGTATTTATTCAAATGCATCTATAGCTTTGCCTGAGTGAATACTTCTGTTTATTTATGAAGTTTATTTGTTAGTTGCAGGAAATATTCACAAGTAATTATTTATTACTATAGAATAATTATTAATTATATATTAATTGATATTTTCATTAATCAATGTTTTTTATCTTCAGTATAATTCTTCAGTAAAAGATCCAAAAACATTAACACGTGAGCTATTTGTTCCCTGAAAGTCTTACAAATTTATATTTTATGTTGTTAATATCCTTTGTTCCATTTGAACTCTACAAATATTAGAAATACTCGGAATCTCAGAAAGAGTACTTGGAATACTGCAAGATCAACTACAGCTTTTACAGCTCCAATACAAGCCTTCCTGTTACTGTCTTAATTTGTCCTGAATTTATCTGACAAAGTCATATTTTTTTCAGTGGGAAGAGAAGAAAATGAAGAACACTCAGAAAGTAGACAAATAACATGAAAAAGGAATTCTATTTATCAAGGATGCAAATTAGCACACCTTAACATAGCACAACTTCAGTTTTCCACTCTGATTCCTATAATGGGTCCATATAGATTTAGGAGACATATTTATCTAAAAAGACAAAATGTGATTTCTTCTAACTGTATACTTTAAAAGCAAACCTGAAAAATGTAAACTAAAACCAATTCAGAATAAACATATATTATTTCAAATTACTGTTATAAAAGCTTGCAACTCACTGCATCTGTATTTCTTTTTCCTGCAAGCAGATCAAGTTCTGCTCTCATTGTTTTTCTGATCACATTTCTACTTCGTTCACTTTTGTTTCCCATCACCCAGAACGGCATGCCTTGACACTTCTCAATGACTTTACAGCACAGGAAGTAATTACTGCTCCCATTTCACACCTAGAAAACAAAAATAGAGAAAATGCAATTACTCAGGCAAAGCAACTACAGAGAGCAATTCTGGAAAATGAACAAGTATCTCTTAATTTGAAGTTGAACCTTCTAACTTGAAGATAATTTCTCAGTTGATTTCTGACTGAGGAAGTTAATGAAATACATGTGTAAAGAGCTGTAGATAGCTCTAATATTTGAGCTAGCTTTAAGCCTATCTTCATATATTTTATTTTAATGGAGCATACTTTCAGATATCACTGTCCCTACAGTTTGGTTCAATAAGTCTCCTCTGGTATCCGCATTTCCTTTAACAAGTTCCTCCACTCAGAGGGCCATATGGACAAAGGGATGTTGTCCACTAGCTAAACATTTACTTGTTAATGACATGAATTCTTAAAACTTCATTGAAAATGGTTCTTGGTAAAGATTTTTCAATGCTTTGAGCTATTCCTGATCATCATGTTCACAGGCACAGAAGTTCTTCAGTGTCCATGCATATTCTGATTCCTTTTCTGCTAAACCTAGCTGATAAAGTTAGTAAATAGAATTGCTTCAAAAAAGCATCCCCTAGTTTAAATAATTTCATTGACTATTCACCTACTCTATTCACAACTCTATTATTTTTAAAAGATTTTAAATCTCTGTTTATTAATCATTTACAGTCACAAATTTCTTTCTTTTTTTTTTTTTTTTTTTTCACCATTTGCAAAGGATTATCAGCTCAGTCACTCTATATGACAGGTAAACATACTGAATTTATAACCTTAAAATAAAAATTTTACGTATTCGTGCATTTCCTTTTAGATCTTTTTTCAAATTTTAACAACAACTTTTCAATATGGACACCAACACAGGGACAACACATTGACACTGATCTCAAAAATCATTTCTGTAGGACTAATAATGTTCCTAATTGTATTGGCTACTTTCAGTTTTACTCTAACATTTCTGCTCTGTCTTTCGATCAAAGAAAATATGTTATTTTACTTCAAATAATTAAAGGACATTCTTTCCAGTGTGATTTTTAACAGTTAGAATTATAGAATTATTTTTTAGAAGGATGAAACGTGCTCCCACTAATTCAACGCAAGTAGTTATGCCTGTGATACAAAATACATATATGCATTATATTTAAGAAACTGTCTAAATTTAAATATTAAACACTCCACATCACAGATTCTCTTTTTAAAAGGCGTGTTAAATAAATGGACATAATTTCTCTATCCATTCTGAAATAAAGTAAATTGTTGCCTTCATGTGAAATACCTCATCTATATCTAAAAGAGATATATTCAAAAATTTCCTTTCATGTATAATTATTAAGTAGAGCCAATATCTCAAAGTGGGCAATCTATGTAAAAGAATCTAGGTTCTGACTAAGAAACTGACAGTGAGTTCTGAAAAGCATTATTGTAATGCACTGACTTTTTGTCTTTGCTGCAGTTGCAGTTTTCCAGCCTCACTCACGATAAATTGATGAGTTTCATATAAAATATTGTAAAAATACACATTCCAGTGTTTGGACTGCTGGCCAAGCGTTTCTTTCCCGTTCAGTATCACTACTGTAATGTTCTTTCTCTTATGAATTTCTATTTTTATGAGTTTTTGAAGGAAAGTTGCCTAGAAAATGCAATGTGGGGTTGCTCAAACATGTCTAATAATTCCGGGTGTTTTGATTTGATCAAAGGTTCTGGTGTAAATACAAAAGAAGTTGTCATGGTCTCCTCAGCATAACACCCCGTCAGCTACAGGATTTAGTTTTGTTGTGTAGGCAGAAAAACTACAGGGAAAATAAAACTGAGCTTTCAAGGTATTAGATGCTTCTTTCATTCAACTGAGAAAAAATGCTTTGAATAAAAGAATCCTCGTAGGTAGCAACCAATTGCCTAACAACAATAAACAAGCAAGTGAAAACATAAGGGAAAGGTGTAATCAACAGTTTGCATCCTTTCTATAAATGCATGTGATTGCTACATGGTTATTTTGAAATACAGATGACTTAACATTTTCATTAGTATTGTAAATGGAAAATAATATAAAGAGTAAAATCCTGCAAGCTTGCAGACAAACGACTTGCCAGTTTAAGTACCCTCAATCAAAAGAACAAAATACAATACGAACTGATGACAGAAGGACACGGGAAACACCTTGCAAAGTAGTATTTCATTCTGTTTAGCACTGACTGAAGACATAACCTCAAATCAAACACTCTGGACTACAGCCAACACCGTGGTGAGAAAAAGCAGAAAATTCCTCCATAGAAGATTTAAACTGTCACTAAATGAATTCTGATAGAACTAATGGAGTGTAGGCTCATGCTCCATACCACTCTCTTCTTTGTAGAATCCACTTATTTTATTTAAAGATAGACTTTATTAACATATAGAAATGATTTACTGGTTGAAGATCTGTGAAGATCATCTGATCCAGTGGTAGCCAGGAGCATACATGTTGGAATAGACCGCGGGAGACGTGCCTCATATATCATGGTCAGCAGGTCTCAGTTTATTAGGTGTAACAGCATCTTGTTTATACAGTCAGTAATAAGCTCATACATATTGCAAAAGTAAAGCTCAAGATTGGTGGGTTATACATTACTTCATTTGACCTTATGGTTAGTCTTATGGTTACTTTTCTTCATAGCTATGCCTACATATTGCTACACATCTTGTTTTTCCCTTTAGGCCGTCCTTGTTTCTCGCTACATATTTTGTCCTTAGCTACATATCCTGTCTTTCACATCCTGATATCTCCTCATTGTTGCCACTAGCCACATACCTTCTCTTACAATTTAACTAATGGAATCTCATCATGTCCTTTCTCACGAAGCCACTCTGCACAAACACTCTCTACACTTACACAGACCATCTCCACATCTCCCCCGTTTTCTTTTTGGGCAACTAAGGAGGCATTGTATTTTGAGTCGATCATTCTCATTAGTAAATACAACATAACAACATTACTGTTAAACCTACTAAAAAGAACAAACATGTTTGTACTGCAACCTAAGTTTCTGCAACCTGGAAATAAATCCGTGAGGGTCCCATTGTGTTAATCTGTAACCAGTTAAAAAATCTTCAATTTTCATATACTCTGATATATTGAATTTTAATGACCACTAAGATTTGTGCAATAAATACTTTTAGGATGCTTATAACCATGCTCTACCGACTGAGCTAGCTGGGCTAATAATTGATTAATGATCATGCAATTTACGAAGTAGCATATCAAATAGAACCAACTTTAGAGGACAAATGTACTAGAATATCACTAGGGGCATTATTACTTACTGACCCTTGAGAAACTGTTTGTGGTGAATGCGACAGGTGGTGCCAGCAGGGCGTCCCCTGCTTCAAAGTGCACCTTTCCTCTCTCACCCACCACAGATTCTCTCCTGCATTCAGGGTCTGAAGGATTTCTTCCAGTTGTACACCATATCCGCGTGGCCAGTGCGTGATATAGAGCCCAAGTGGAACACCTGCTTGGAAACCAAGTATCAAATTTAGTTCTATTAGCGTGTGCCTTTGTCTCAAATGATGCATGGTTATATTTTAAAATCCCAATTAGTTGGATGTAAGAGAGGTAACCATTCTACGATACAGGGTCATCCCTTTGCCTGGGATTCCTTTCCAGGTTTTGTCCTTGCAAATTAAGAGAAGCTAATTAATCCTGTTTAATACACATTTGAACTATTACTAAAAATAGAAGAAGCACACATCCTAGCTAATGCCTTAAACTCTCTAATTCTTGAGACTGCATTGGTAAAACAGAAAATCACACATTATGTCAAACTATTACTAATATTATCTCTTAACACAGCAAGTTACAAAGCAATACCACTAAGTAAGAAACACACAATTACAGTTACTATAAAGGCTGGATGCTATTTTCTGCCTTCAAATGAGACTGAGCATACCATGCTGGAACCCACGTAAGGCCAGTCTCTGTGGAAATATGATCATATTCACAACCCCAAGTTGTCAGTGGTAGGGGACAGTCCCAAAGTCCTGCGGCCATATTCCAAACATTAACCATAGGCTGTTCCTTGAGCACTGGGGAAGCTTCAAAAGAACGATCCACATAAGCTGTATCTGTACGAACATGATTCAAAAAATTCAGCACAAGCAAAACAAGCAAAACCTTGCATAATATTTCTTGTAGTGTGTCTCCCATATTCCCACTTTTTTGTTTAATAATAACAAGAATGGATTTCAATGTTTGATAAACGTGCTTAG
The DNA here is from genome assembly GCF_039878825.1 of Excalfactoria chinensis. Lineage (NCBI taxonomy): Eukaryota > Metazoa > Chordata > Aves > Galliformes > Phasianidae > Excalfactoria > Excalfactoria chinensis. The sequence goes on along the minus strand of NC_092828.1, from coordinate 17,722,862 downwards.
TGATAGCTTGTCCAGTGGGAGAACGAGCAATGGCTGTAGTATGTTCAACAGCCCCATCTTGGAGGAAAGTTTGAGTGGCCTTAGAGGTATACGCAGGCCCATTATCTGTTTTTGTAATTTGTGGGATTCCTATAGCAGCATAAGCTGATAACCAGTGTTTACGGGCATCGTGACTGTTTTCACTTGTATGTGCTGTGGCAAATATGTAAGAAGAGTGAGTATCTATCGTTACATGTGCATATTTTAGACAGCCAAATTCAGGAATGTGAGTGACATCTGTCTGCCACAGTTGAAGAGGTGCTGTGTTACGTGGATTTGTCCCAATTTGAGGCAAAGGGGCAATCACCTGGCAGTCTGGGCATGTTAGAATAATGTTACGGTCCTGATCCACTGTCAGTTGGAACTGTTTTTGTAAGGCTCTCCTGTTTTGATGGAAAATTTGATGGGAGAGTTGTGCTTGCTCAAATAATTGAGGAGCAGCAAAAGTGACTGTGGCTCGATCAGCCTTGCAGTTGCCCTCAGTTAAAGGACAAGGCAATGTAGTATGCAATTGAGTGTCATAATGCAAAACTTGCTTGAGCTGTACAAACAAAACCTTATTAACTTCCTTAAGAAAGGATTCTTCAATCTGTTGAATGATACCTGCAACATACAAAGAGTCAGTTATTATATTAAGCTTCTGTTCTGAAAAAATTTGAAAAGCTCGAACTACTGCAGTGAGTTCTGCAACTTGAGGTGATCCATCAACAACATGTACTTCTGATTGCCATCGTGTAGCAGTCGCACGCCAGAGAACCTCTGCTTGGTGCGTCTTGCCGGAGCCACCTGTAAATACAGTAACAGCATTGGGTATTGGAACATGTGAACGTAAAGCATTAGTAGCAAGGGGGATATCAGTCAAATTATGTAGCTGGTATTCAGTCATAAACACAGTGTATTGCATAGGAGAGAGGATCATTCGTAACACAGTTTTTGATCCGTCCGTGTCTTTAACCTCGTTACACGCGGGCTGCAGAGACGCAGACGCAGGAGTCATAGCTGCGGCGGAGAGAGGCAGCGTCCCGACGAGTGACGTGGGCGGGGCGGAAGGCGGCAGTTGGCTGGTAACGGCTGCTTGTGTCCGAGCGCGGCCTCTGTACTTTCTTGCGCTGGGCTGGAGGTTTCCCGACCGGCGTCGGCAGTTGACGGTGTTGTGGTTGTCCGAGCGGCAGTTCTGGCACCATACACCGGCGGCTTGACAGTCGCGACGGATGTGTCCGGTATTTCCACAACGGTAGCACTTCATGCGGGAGCTGTTCTGCGAGCGGGGGCTTATAGAAACTGCAGCTTGGAGGGGTGCAAGGGCAGCCAACACTTGATTCTGAGAAGCCTCATCCTGTGCCTTTAATCCTGCCCCTACCTCCTTAATAGCCTTAATTATGAAAGCCTGAGCCCCCATGGGCACACTCGATAACCTGTCTAACACCTCCTCTATTGACCAATTACTCCTCAAAGTATTTAGAATGCCACGAGCTGTAGCGTTACAGTTTTGAAGTGCACACTGTTTCAGCATTATTTCCCTCATGTATTCTGGTACTCCAGCCTTCTCTATGGCTCCAGCTACCTTATCTATAAACGCTCCAAAATCCTCATTCCTTCCCTGCTGGATCCCCATATAAGACGGTAGCCCACCTGGTGCCTTGATCTTATCCATAACCTGTCTGGCCAGATACATTGACTCCCTACATTTAACTGGCCCTAATAAAGCCTGGGCCCCCGTCCGGATGAAAGGACCCACCCCTAAAAGTTCTTCAACGGTTACATTATACAAGGGATCTCCCGGCTGCCTAACTATCGCCGCGCTCTGTTGGCACATCTCTTCCCAATAAGCATTAAACAGCCTAGCTATAGCCCAACAATCTGATGGCAACAAAACGTGAGTACTCCAGATATAATCCAACATCTGTCTTGCTGACTCGCTTTTTACTCCAAACTGACTGACCGTAGACCGCAATTGTGACAACAATTTCCAATCTAAAGCAGTGATAGCAGCCTGTATCCCGCCTGCAGGATTAGGTGCATACACCACCGGAAATGCCATCTGTTGCACAGCTTCCAACGCCTCACCGTCCTCTGCCTCTAAACAAGCCCACGCCAGCGCAGCCCAGCCCCCCCTCCGCTCCCGCGCGACGGCCTCCGCTAGGTCAGTCCCTGCCCCAGGGAGCGGCTCATTGCTAAGGGGGGTCGAGGGGGCCGGCTGTAGCGCCATGGTGGATGCAGGCGGCTCGTCCGACACAGACGTGCCGAGAGGCGGAGACGGGGCACTCGGCTCCGGGGCCACTGGCAACGCAGGCTCGGCGGCCAGCGGCAAATTTACGGTGGACACAGCAGGGGGCATCGGGCAATCTGACCACTCACTATAATTCTTATTCCTCCCCTGCACAACACTAGCTTGCTCTGTCGCTTTCTTTTCTGCCTGATATCGCAACAACTCATTATAAACCAGACTCATCCACACGCTTATCCACACACTCATCCATACACACATAAACACACGCCACCACTTTCTGCATTTTTTAGCCTTTTTCTCCCCTTCTATCATTCCCTGCTCAGTAAGATCATGCACCAAATGCGGATTCTGAAATAACCCTTTAGCATATCCGTACGCTAATAACTTGGGGAGTTCCTTTCCTATGTCTATACCCTTAAATCGTCTCCTACTTAGAAAAGCGGAGAACAAATTATATGCTGCTTGCCTGTCCATTTTTACTCACGTCGGTACCGTTGCAGCCTTCCAGGCTTCGGCAGCACGTATCGGTCAAGCCCACCTATCGTGGTCGCCTGAGACGCGGAGCTTTAATTCGGCTCTTTCGTCGTCCTCGCTGCTTAAGGACCCGAACCCATCGCAGTCCCAACCGTGGCAACTTCCTTTTTCCCTGGCAAGGATTTCGTCTTCTTCTTAGTTAGCGGAAGAAGATTGTCCCTGTTCGGGCGCCATTTGTTGGAATAGACCGCGGGAGACGTGCCTCATATATCATGGTCAGCAGGTCTCAGTTTATTAGGTGTAACAGCATCTTGTTTATACAGTCAGTAATAAGCTCATACATATTGCAAAAGTAAAGCTCAAGATTGGTGGGTTATACATTACTTCATTTGACCTTATGGTTAGTCTTATGGTTACTTTTCTTCATAGCTATGCCTACATATTGCTACACATCTTGTTTTTCCCTTTAGGCCGTCCTTGTTTCTCGCTACATATTTTGTCCTTAGCTACATATCCTGTCTTTCACATCCTGATATCTCCTCATTGTTGCCACTAGCCACATACCTTCTCTTACAATTTAACTAATGGAATCTCATCATGTCCTTTCTCACGAAGCCACTCTGCACAAACACTCTCTACACTTACACAGACCATCTCCACACATACACATGGGAAAACATAAGAGCAAGGCAAGCACAGGTGTAATTTCCCCCAAATATCCTTCTACTCTATTTTACCATGACTTCAAGGCTAGCAAATGAAATGCATAGTTGTTACTTGTTCATCCTTGGGGCAGTAAGGACAGAGGCTTTCTGCCACGCTGTGTGCAGAGTTCTTGTTCCTGGCAAAAAAGTTTGAAGGCAGAGAGAGAGAAACAATGGTTCAAATAATAATAATAAAAGAATAGTATTCATGTGCACATCCAGAGACTGAAGAGGACAACAAAGATTTTAGAAGAAGGTATGGATGAAAGAACCAGTAAAACAACTGGAGAAACTTCAGCAGCTAATGTGAAAAAATAAAATAAAATAAAATAAAATAAAATAAAATAAAATAAAATAAAATAAAATAAAATAAAATAAAATAAAATAAAATAAAAAGCTCTCACAAAGCAAGCCATTGAAAACAGTAAGAACAAAATGCACTTCTCCAGATTTGTAAGGAACACATATTGGAGGAGAACAAGAAAAGCACATCCATTTAAACACTTGTCAGAGAATGATCATCATATTAGCTTCTGTACAACTGGATTCTTAGCAGAAACCTGAAAAATACTGAATGTACCTGTTGCCAAACTGTGATAACATATGCAACAGAAAACTGTGATAACATATGCAATAGTGTTCTAATGGTTTTCTAACGGTTTTCTAACTGTAAATGCAATGTTTGCTTTGACAGTAAAACTAAAACTAAAACTAAAAAAAAAAAAAAAAAAAAAAACAACTATAAAAAGTAGTAAAGATAAAAATCTCAAAAAAATCTCAAAAATATGTGAAATGAACAGTATAGTCATTATCATGAGGGATCAAGAGGAAGTAAAATATATTTTATTATACTATTTGGCAATTGATAAGAAAGATACAACCAATTTGAATTTCTATCATTTCTGAGTCCGAAACTCATGATCACTTTTTAACCATTTCCTTATGTGTTATGTGAGTGGTAACTCTGCCCATGGCTGGGGGTTTGGAAGTAGATAATCCTTAAGATCCCTTCCAACCCGAGACATTTTACAGTTCCATGGATTGAGATTGCTTTTTTAAAGGAGAAAAAAAGAAAGAAAAAATGGATCTACACAGAAGCCTACAGAAGACAACAGAAAGATTCCCTTTAGGTCACTCCTTTGTTGTAAAAAAACTGTTCCATCCAAAGATGTTAAAATACTTTGAACATGACAATATGGCTATGGTAGTTCTGAAATGAAACTACATCCAAGGTAAAAAAAGAGTAAAAGATAGCTTAGAATTCTGCACACAGCAGTAAGTAGAAAACAAAATCTACTTCTAGGTATCTGAAAAACATTGCAAATTTTATTCATTCTCCCTGTGCTCCCTCGAAATGGTCATGGGAACAAAGTCCTCATTTTCAGTATTTCTTTGAATGGAAATGATACAAAATAACAAAAAAGAGTAAGCTTCCCAGAATAAATACATTTACTTTATAAGAAGGATTTATTGAATCAATAGGTTATGAATGTAGTTTCCAGAAATTCTGAGAGATAAAATGATTATACTCCAAGTCATCACTTTACTAAGTTGGGAAATGTTACTATAAAATACTGACACAGTTCTGCATTTAGACAGTGTTACATAGTAGCAATACCTCTTTTTAAGTAGGTGATAAACAACAAAACAAATGTATAATTACTGTTCCTGTGTAAATGGTAAGGCTCATAAGCTAAAAATCAGAGCACTTCCAAAGGCAGTGCACAGGGCAGTAGCAGAGTTTACTGATGCAGTGCCTAAAGTTTTGGAAAGCTGAACTTCGTTAATATGCATTCCACATTTCAAATGTAAAACTCATAACTAAGAAGTCTTCTTGGGGTTTTAATTTACCAATTCCAAGGAAACAAAAGTACATTGCTTTTTTCATCATAACATCTAAGTAGACTTTAACAAACACTTGGATAGAAATCCCCTCTGTTACCAAAAATGTACACACACACACACACAAAACAAAGACATAGAAAAGAAGAAAAACATATTTTAGTAAATACTTCTACTACTGCTAAAAAAAATCAACAGCAACAACAAAAAACTCTAAATTAAAGATAAAATATGAAAATTCTAAATTTTCATTATTTATTCTCTAAAAATATTCCATAAATACCTCTGAGGTAGAAAACAAAATTGATAGGACTCTTCTTTCTTCTGGATAGTCAAAGAACCTGCTATTCATATTGCCCAAGATCCAGTCTGATACTCTCAGCTAGTTTATTGGCTAAATGGAAAAAGTAATCATGATTAAAACAAAGGTTTTTAGCTACAATACTTTCTCATAGAGTTAAAACACTCAGTTTTCCTTGTTTTTGACACATTCAGCTGCAGATGTTTTCATAGCTCCTTTCCTTTCCAACATATCTCAATAATACTTTGAATCTGCTACACTTGAAATGCTACAGCAGAATGGCACAGTACCCTGGGAATCAGAAGGCCAAGACTTTATTCCTTACAATTGCATTGTACAATTTCAGAAAATTTGGTCTACCACTTCTTATTTTTGTTTTCCATGCTCTTTCTCTCATCAGTTCAAATGTCAGAACTCACTTCTTCCATACAGACAAAAAGATCAAGTTGGGGGGGGAAAAAAAAAAAAAAAAAAAAAAAAAAAAAGACCAAAGAGAAACAATTGTAATTCAAATAACAATCCACAATAGCAATTTTCTCATAGGAAAGACACTGAGATAGTAGTTTGAGATTAGAATGTCAAACATTATTTAAGAGAAATTTGTTGATGACATTAACTCAAAGAAGGCATTACAATGTCTGAGGCTATTACTCAGATCCATTTGCAGAATCGTAGAATCATAGAATGGTTGAGGATGAAAGGGACACTTCAAGGTCATCTGGTCCAAGCCTGTGCACAAGGAGAGCCACCTAGAGCTAGATGCCAAGTGAATTTCTTTCTCTGAAGAAATTATGATTAAAGCAAAGAAATAAATGTAGGCATGTCCTCGTGTAACCTGGACCTAACAGCTGGCCCAGGGTGGACTGAATTTTAAAAATAATAAATTCAAAACTTCCATTAGTATATATATTTTCATTAAGAATGCATAATTTCTTTAGGACACTGTTAATTTTAATGACAGTGGTTGGTTTTGTGTCCAGAACTTTTAGAAGTAATTTCCAAGCAGGATATTTCCTTCACTTACTAATGCTCTATTGCTCACTTCTTTCCAGTAGGAAAAACAGATATGGCAGTGTACAAACCTCAGTAAGATTTCCAATCTAAACAAAAATACATTTTAATGCAAATAAGATTTAAATGTACTTTGAAAGTTTATGCAGGAAAATATTGTCTAAAACTGTTATATTGGCATCTTTCCCCTAAAATTTCTGTGTTTTTCTACTTATTTTCTGAAATTTTGAAATTCTTAAAAGCTTTCTGCATAAATTTCTCCCTGAGAAAAGCTTTAAGCATTGTGCAATTCTAGAATAGCATATGAAGTCCTATGTAATTACATGTGTAAATAAATACATCCAAAATATAAGAGCTGGAGTAATCTGACTTCAGGAAACTATCTGAAGTTCTGGTGAACTGTTGTTTACAGTAGAAACCCTAAAACAATACAATACATTGTATAATACAAGCAAATCTTAACTTGGCATGTAAGAAATTATTTGGAACTTGTGTTCAAAACTGGACAGTCTGGTGCTAAAGAGCTTGAAATGTTTGTAAACACTGCATAAGTAATTAGCTGCTCTGAATACATCTAGAAGTGTGTTGGAGTATTAGTTTATTCTCTTTTTGATCATTTTAATAAAATTAAGACTCAAAAAAAAAAAACATACATAAATTAACTCTCCCCCAAAAAAGGAGCTTTAGTCATTGAGATTTACTTTTATTGAGAACATTCTTTAAAAGTAAGGATCAACAAAGTGCTATGCATGTGATTTCATAGAAAACCAAAATCATACACACAACAGTATAAATTGTAGCCTCCTTTATTGTGCTGAAAGTAGACATCTATTTTTAAATGTTTAGAGATAGCTTTTTTAGTTTTTAAAAATGAAATATGAAAGAATTAACTACTGATACCTATTAAGGGTGTATGGAAGGCACTTTGGAAGTTGCTTTAATATTCTCCCTTTAGTTTAAAAGTTAATCAACAAATTCAAGATATATTTATTTAACAGAAGTTCATATTTCTTGTTTTAATCTTAGTAATCATGTAGGTCTTCACATATAGCTGATTTATAGAAACTGTTTCACACAAGGAATTGTCACTTGGTTCTGTTTAAATTGGGGTCTAGAAGGCTATGTGTAACAGCATTCCTGATAATTGGTTCTATTATGAAACACTGTCATGGTAAATTTTCCAAGCACAAAACAGACTGCATAACACTAACTCACAAGGAAAAAAAAAAAAAAAAAAAAAAAAAAATGAAACCCCATGCTCTCCTGCTTCAGCAGCACAAATTTAATCTAATTACATACAGTAAATGTAATTATACTTCACATAATGCAGATGCTAAACCTGGAATTCAGAATATGTATTTTGAACAATACAGAACTGCCACAGAGCTTAAAACAAAGACATGAAATGCTATAGTTGGAATTCTTCTTTAAATATAAAAGAAGAAAAGAATCCATCTGTCTTTTCAAAGTACAATACACTCCACAAGTTTCTTTTTAACTCACTCTCTAGCAGATCTTCGCTACTTCATTAAAACATTTTTCAACGTCATATATATTTGTGGCACAGCAATCCGTAGTTTATTCATGTCGAGTGGCTAACATTTCTCAAAGCAATTTAGCAATGTTTCTCATTCCTTTCTTTTGTAAAATCTCATCTGAACAGTTCTGAAGCAGAACTGGACAAGAATTTTTCTAAATATAGCACTTTATAAAGATTAAAAAAATGAAAATTTCAGGATTTATTTATTTGTCCTCATTCTGTTTCATCAATTCTGCTTTGATTTTAATTTTCATGTCTGTTTCTTTCATCCAGGTTAATTCAGACCAACAAAAAGTAATGTACTGTAAAATTGTTTACATCATATTTCAAGGAAAAATGAAACCAAGAAGATTTCCAAAGACTTTTACATCACACTATCTTACAATAAAATCTGCTTAATTTATAGCTGCTTTCACATATTTTTAGATTTTCCTATAAATCATTGACTAAAACATATACTATTATCAGAGCACTGGAATAGGCTGCCCAAACAGAGTGTGGAGTCTACTTCTCCAGAGATATTCAAGATCAACCTAGACACTTTTCTGTGTAACCTACCACAGGGAACCTGCTCTAACAGGGGGTTGGTCTAGTTGACCTCCAGAGGTCCCTTCCAAACACTACAATTCTGTGGTTATTAAAAACACAAAACTTCATTCTGAGGAATTGCTTGGATTAGTTACGTCAATCCACCTAATCAACTTCTAACCGAAGTTAAAATAGAAAACAATTCAAGCTTTAGCTTAAAAACATTATAATTCAATTTCTGTAATTCATTTGGATGAATAACATGCTTCTGAACATTTCATCATCCCATAATGCAGAAAACTGTTCATCAGGTTCGGTCAAAAATCATAATGCTCACAAATATGCTACATTCATTAGCTTTATATATTAATAGTAAATAAAGTACATAATGAAAAATCCTCATATATTTATACAGTCTACAGTTGCACAGACTTTCTAGAAACTTTTTCAGAGTAAAATTCCTATTTTTACCTTTACCTTGTAGCTGAAACAGCAGTGATTTAAAGTATAGAACAGGGAGTAATAAAAGAAGCCTACAGAAGTACGTAGGCAAAGAATAATGCGCAGCAAAATGAGTTTTTTTTTCCCTTTGGGGATTCCAAACTATGTTTCTTAACAATCAGCTGTTGGATAAGCTTAACAATGGAGATAACCGCTTCCTATTTGTCTGAAAAAGTAAGGTATCTTCCTGACACTCAGAACATTTATTGGATGAAAACAGGATGACAAAGCCTCATTTGATCACATCAACCAAAGTGATATTGAAAATGAAATGTTATTCAAAATAAAAATACACTCAGGAAACTACTAGATAGGCTTGAAGTCTTTAGACAGTTCAAATAAGCCCCTCTTTGGACCCAATAAAGCTATGAGGCATCGCTTTATTATACAATAATATAATACAGGAAAGGGCACCTACACAGTCTGTTCCACTGAAGCACTACTGAAAACAAAAGTAGAACGTACATATTCAGAAGTCAATTTATTCTGTGAAAGCAGAAGTGGATCATCATTAAACGATGAATTCTTATTCAGAGAAGTTCAACTTGAGCTGTTTAAAGCACCCAAAATTGGATAAATCTATTGTTTTAGATATCTGGTCAGTTTAACATCCTACCTAATGAACTTAATTTTTTCACTTAAGTCACAACAGAGTCAAGCACAAATATAATGTACGAGCCAGGCCACTTTTCCATCTCTGGGTAGATTTAAATCTAACCAACCCATCTGTTTTTTCTTTTGCCATTACCAATATCAAAAGAATGCACGGCTTTCAGCTACACTAAGTCTCTGGCATTTCTGTATGTTTTCTTTCCCACTCGTCTTATAGCGCCTCTCCCTCGACCTGGAGAATTAACTACACTTCTCACTTTGAGTCCCAAGCACCCCCATCACAGAACCCCTAACAGAAACACACACCCCTCCGGCCTACTTAGAGACCTAAATTAATTATGCTAATCAGACTACCTTGGCTAACCCAATTAAGTTTAATTAGCTGATTTCTTTCTTCCTAAACCAGCTTGCCTTAGGGGCATTTTACCACTGTTTTTAAGCTAGCTGGAGAAGTCGGTCTCCTCTTACAAACTTGCTCCTCAGCCAGACTTTCAACATGAAGAGACCTGCTCTCAAAAGAATACCTCCTTAACATGCTTTTCTGTTATGTTTCCTGAATACTTAAACTGGAAGTTCAGTTGTGATCGAAAGCTGCTTACTTAATAAATTCAGTGACTATATTTGTTTCTTGTTTTTTCTCTGCCATTTTTGAGGGATTGTAGTTCTCTGGTCATATTGAGCAACACCTTTACTTTGATATCTGGGCCATTTACAGTCAAATTCCTAACAGATCTTGAAGTTGTACATTATTACACTTATATCTATCTCCCTTCAAATTCACTCCAGGAAAGCTCATTTAAAAAAAAAAAAAAAAAAAAAAAAAATTGTAGGCACTAGGCCTATCTAAACACAAATGCAGTGGTGCAGAAACAGAAAACAATTTCTCTCAGTCCCCTCTACAAAATAGTCGGCAAAAATAAAATAAAATAAAATAAAATTTACATTTCATAGTAAAAATATTTTCAAGGTTTGAATAAGAACAAGAACTACAAAAAAATTCTCTATCAACAGGAATTTCAAACTTCTGTTGCTTCGACAATACTAAATTTATATATATATATAAAGAAGAAAAAGACAGAAGGCAAGTCTGTTTCTCTAATTCTTTCAGTTGTGAATTGCAGTTACTGTTCTCCATATTATTTCCAGAGGTAAACTGGAAAATATTTCAAATCCCAGGAGATTTAAAAGGAATTTAGGAAAGATATTTTTTGAAATGCTTTCTATTCTCATGAACTTGTGATAACAAAAGGGAAAGAGAAATAGTATGCTTGTTTATGTTGATCAAATGGATTTTTTATGAAATTTCATATAATGAAGACTTCAAGATTTCAAAATATGCTCAAATTTTGAAGGTTTGTTTGTTGTGTTGTTGTGTTTTGTCTTGTTTTTTTGTAATTATTACTATTTTTAAGTTTTTTAAGTTGACAACATGTTCTTCAGGGTGTCAAGATTTTTGTATTGTATGAAATACTGGTAATAACTAAAAAGATTTGTTCAATAGAAAATTTTAACATATAAAATAGGAATATGACAGTAAAACCTTTTATTCACTAGGTTTATTCTAAACATTAAAATATATGTTGTAATGAAAGTACTCATTCACTAAAAGAAATTTGATTTTGGACAAATGGTCACTAGTTAATTTAAGCACTGAAGTGAGCAGTATTACTTGAAAACTGTTGATCTAGGAAGATTAAATAAATCCTGTAAGAATTAGTTCATTGCTCAAGTAATATATTCTTTCACATCTCCAAATCTCCACAGTGTAAATACAATATTGAAAAAGAGGAGTTTCCCCCACATATTCTGAGAAATACAATTCTCTGCAATGAATTGTAACACAGTGTGCTGTCCTATTAAAGCATAACTTCACTTCGCATTATCATCCGCTTAACTTTTCACCAGTATAATCACAGTGATGTGAGGTACATGGACTAATTCTAAATATTTCTAGATAAAACTGACAGTTTCAGGTTTTTATTTCTGTTGTTTATCTGCAATGTGCAAAGGAAGAAAATGCATCAATTATTTCTTAGGAAATGTTTCTATTGATTCCGATAAAAATATTGACTAAAACCTGCAAGATCAGCTCTGTGATTATACATTCCAACATGAATATTCTTAGCAAATATCTTCTACACAAGCATTGTTCTTAGCAGGCTTTAAAATCCAGAATACTTTCTAGGTCATAATAATTCACTTATTTGTGGAAGTCCAACTACTCATATTTCTCCAATTAAATATATTAATAGTATGGTCTTAAACTGAAATGCCAATCTCTGACTGAAATAAGAAGATCCTTATAAAGCTAAATGTTACACTTCCAATTATAACAATTGGGAAACACTGATAGGACAAATTGCTGTCTTTTACATACCAGAAGAAACAAGTAAAAACTTACTTTCTTGGAGGGTTTTTCCTCTTATCACAGCTCTACACAGTGGCACCTTCTGACCTATCATGTTGAAGATGTTCAGGCTATTCAGCTGTTAGAATAAACTCCAGCAGAATGTATGAAATGAATTTCCTATTGAATGCATGTTGATAAAATGTTAGCAGGTAGAAGTAGTGGCATGCAATGTAGAAAAAATTACTTTTAGAATACCCAATCTAATGTTCACATTTGGAATTAAACAAGCAGTTGCCTGAAGCTTCCCCCGTGATGAGGAAACTGCATATCTTGCAAGTTGTATTTGGAGATGTATTCCTCAAGCCAAATAAATAACCTGCAATGCATATGAAGTACAAAGAGATAGCATGTTTCCAAAACTTCTTATTTGGTATACAACCCAATTTCTGCTTGGAATTATCTCTGTAGCTCCACTAATATCAGGTTGTTTGTAGGTTGTATCTAGTCCTTAAAAATTAGTATTGCACAGAAAAAAATAAAAGAATAAAACCATGATAACAAATTAGGAATGTAAAACTAAATAACTAGCATACTAATGATCCAGTTATACCTTGTTAGTGTCAATGAATACATAGAATGGCTAGCTCACTAGCAAGTCTACTTGAGAAATGAATTTGTGGTGTCTGTCTATAGAATGCACATTATATACTCATGTGTAAGATGCTCAAGTTGTAGAATAATTTCCTACTACATGCAGATTTCTGATTCCCAAGAGAATGAGTTAATTTCTAAAAATTTTCTAACTGAAAATATCAGTAACGTGAGTCTCTTTCAAGGCTTTAGAAGACTTTCCTAAAGTTATCACATAGCTGTGTAGATAACCTCCAAAGTTACATGTACTGTAAGAATCCTCTCCTTCTAATGATTTTGTATACACTACAAAGAGACGTGGTGAATCATACAGTAAGCCAAAGAATTATTAGAGTATGGCAGTGACTTTAAAAAAGATCAGATGGTATGTATTTCTTTTGAAGGCAGATGACACTAGTAAAGAGGAACAGTGCAGAACAAAGTAGTAAAGTACAGAGGAGACATTTATTTTCAAGTCTTCTTACTCTTCACCTCTTAGTTCCTTTTAATTCCTTGATCCTTCTATTCTCTGTGATTTCATATAACAGCCAAACAACTGTAAGAGAACACAATTTAGAAGGATGGTATGCTATAGCAAAAGAAGATGTGGTAAGGCGTCTGCAAATGAGAAGTATCAATCTCTAGTCACTGATGATTTCTGAAGATCTGTAGGAAGGAAGAGTAGTACTCAAGACTAGAAAAATCTTCAGGAATATTTTCGGAGAGAGCTAATACTTTTCCTCCCATTGAAAGACTTCACTGAACTGGATTTATTTTCTGATGTCTTAACTTTGTGATCAAGAGGCTGAAGTCAATTTTCAGTCTTAATGAAGAAACTATCTACTGTGATGTTTCAGCTTTAAGTTAGTGTGATACAATTTTTGTCAGTTTTTAGCCATGACTGCTATTCATAGTGAGTTCTTCAATACATTAGTCTATACCCACCCTGATCTCCAACCATTTACTACAGAAGAGGAAAAGGAATTAATTAGTCTTGGTGAATACTTCTATTTCTGCTAAGACTGAAGAAATTATTTATCAATCTCTAAAAGTCTCATTGAGAAATTCTGCCCTGGTTATAGATTTTAAACAGTTAGGAAATTATATTTTGTATGATTTTCATGTGTGGGACAAGCTGAATGGAGAATGTGGTTGGATGTAAGACAAGCTGATAGATGAAAGGATGAAGCACAGCTTTGCCAAAAAGGATGTGGAGGAACTGGTTGATGGTAAGCTGGGCACTGGCCAGCAATGTGCCCTCACAGCCCAGAAAGCCAACCACATCCTGGGCTGCATAAAAAGAAGCATGGCTATCAGGTCGAGGGAGTTGATCCTGCCCCTCTGCTCTGTGCTGGTAAGACCTCACCTGGAGTACTGTATCTAGATGTGGAGTCCTCAGTACAGGAAATACATGTACCTGTTGGAGCACATCCAGAGCAGAGCCACAGATATGATCCAAAGGATGGAACACCTCACCTGAGAGGACAGGCTGAGAGAGCTGGGACTGTTCAGTCTGGAGAAGAGATTGCCCAGAGAGGTGCTGGAAGTCCCATCCTTGGAGACATTCGAGGTCAGATTGGATCAAGCTCTGAGCAACCTAATCTAGCTGTACATGCTCCTGGTCATTGCAGGGAAGTTGGTATAGATGATCTTTAAGGGTCTCTCAATCTAAAAGATTCTATGGTTCTTTAACATACACACTGTTGGATGAAGTGCTCTATATTGCCAAATGGCTCTTCTCCACCTTTTTTTTTTTTTTTATACTCCTCTGAAAACTGAGTCATGTGATTATTTTTTTTTTCATTTTGATCCCTGTTACCTTGTGAAGCCAAAAGGAACCTGTATGCACTTGGTTTAAACATTTCTCACATACAAAAATTTATTTCCACAACACATACTATACTACAAATGGCATCCACATTTTCATTCCTTCAGGATATTTTTAAAATAAATGACTGAAGAATCTTTTCTTTATCAATATAATTTAAGAACTAGGCATAACTGAGGATTAGTTGGTTTAAGAGTTATGACTTTCATAAAACTGTTATTAAAAACGGTAGGATTTTACATGTGGAATAATACGATTATGTTAGGCTGTGCCTGCATTAGCAAGTAATTAAAGGAAATAGGAATAGGTCAGAAGAACAAAAAATTGGTGCTAAAGATGCCACATCTGCCTAACACAAAGACTGTTGCTGCAACTGCCTTGCCTTTATCCAGCAGGAGGCCTTAATCTTAGTAGTTGGGTTTAGTTTGTGAAGATACTACATGAGATCAGGAGTAGATGACCAAGTTTTTCCTGTTTATCGTGAACTAATGTTATGATTTTGTCATCATTAGGTAAAGTACTGAGAACCTTATCTATGTACAAGAAAACTGTGCCACTGTGTAAAACCTAACACTGCTCATGATGTACCTCTTGATGAAGGTATATGTTCAGAAGGAAATTTATCCCATTGTAAAGCACTTGCCAGAGAATAAGGACTAGAAATTATATCTTAATATGTAAACTCTAGAATTTTAAACATTCTAATATACAAGGCAGGAGAGAACAATGTAAAAATTCAAGGGGAAAAGGGAAAACACTGGCAATTAAATATTGGGAAAATTGAGGGAAAATAAAATAGAAAATGTATCAACAAAACAACATAATTGTTTGTTTGTTTGTTTGTTTGTTTAAATTAACTTACATATGTTTTCACAGAATCACATCATGTTTAATGCTTTGGAAGTTATCTGATCCAAACCACTTGCTCAATCTAGGTCATCCAAACCAGTTTGTTCATGATCATGTCCAGAAAGCTTTTGAAGATCTCTAGGGAAATCCCACAGCTTCTTCAGGTAGACTGTACCAGCAGTCATCCACAGAGTAAAAATAAAGAAGTGAAAGAAAACAAACAAAACAATAAAGAAAATAAAATAAATGATGTTTAAGAAAAATAATCTGTGTTTCTGTTTGTACCTTTTATCCTGACACTTGGCACCACTGTTTTCAATGACTCGGGTTCTTCTGAGCCTTCCTTCATCTTTTTACAGATTCCCTTCTGGTTAGAACCCACCTGCTTCTTTTCTCCTCCAGACTAAACAGCTAAGCATTTCCTGTTGTATCAGCTTTATCTCAGGCCACAGATGCTCCATTCCCTTCATCGTCTTTGTGCCTCTTCAGTGGACTCTCTGGAATAGGCCCGTGTTTTAGTACAGCTGAGCCCGGAACTGGGTACAATACTCCATATGTGGCCTTACCAGCAGCAAACAGAGAAGAAAGTTCAGATAAGAAAGTTCAACTGCTGGCAATACTTACCCTAGTGCAGCCCAGGATACTATTAACCTTCCTAGCTGCAAGGTCACATTGCTATCTCATATTCTCCTTGCTGTTTATCAGGATCTTCAGGTCTTTCTCTGCAAATGTAGTTTTCAACTGAGTACATCCTGACATATTTGGTTGTATCCTCCCCAGGTCAGGGAGGACTCTTCAGATGCAGGAGTTTATGTTTCCCTTGTTGAACTTCATGGTCTTCAGCTCATTCTTCCAGCCTGTCAAGATGGCAGTATTTTTTTCTGTTTTTCTGATGAAACTCTGCCCCATCATTTAGATCATTAATGAAGATGATGAACAGAACTGGGCTCAGTATTGACCTCAGAGTGCACTACTAGTTATTAGTCTCCATCTGGATTTCACACCACTGATCACCGCGCAGATGATCAGCCAATTTTCACTCCATCTCACATTTTACTGTACATCAACAGCTTTGATACGAGGATTTTATGAAAGAAATTGTTCAAGGCCCTACTGAAGTCTATGCAGACAATATCCACTGTTCCTCCCTCATCTACAAGGTCAGTCATTGAAGATTATCAGGTTGATCCCTTTGGTGAATGCGTGCTGATGATGACTTGATGCTTTTGGAGTCCATCACCACCCTGGGAAACAAGGTGAGGCTAATGAGCCTCTAGTTCTGGTTTAAACAAACTTTTAGAGCTTTTTTATTTATTTATTTTTTTATTATTTTTTTTTATTATTATTCTCAGGAATCATACTTAACTAAATCTAAGTTTTACATGTTTTTCCATTTTCATTAAATGTTACCATATGTTTTTAAAATGTTTGCTTGGATAATGTTTCAATATTGTCTAAGTATTTTCCTATTTATTTTCTTGACAGGATTATTTATATACCTTGACTAAATTTTTTCTTATAATTTAATGTATGTAATATTGATCTGTCTTGCATATTGGACAATTTTTTCACACTTCAAAATATTCACTGCAAAAATTGTGTGCACACACGTAGAATCGCCCTAGATACCATGTGGAGATTTTTATCTTCAGTCTTTTTTGGCTTAAGTAGCACTAGCAAGTTTTCACACTCATTCTAACCTTAAAAGAATCCATATTCTTGTGAAAAACAAAATGAATTGTATACTGTACACATTCAAGACCCGCTGTTTTCAGTAATAATGTGATAGAAGTATTCATTACAGACTAGAAATAACTTATTCTGACAGTTTGCCACAGTAGAGTTCATGTTGCATGTTGAGACACTAACAACAAACAGAAAGAAAGAAAATACCACTGGCTCTTTTCCAGTAGTCAGCACTCGTCAAATACTGTATTTCCAAGAACATTATTATTTCTCTTCAATCAGCAAGTTCAAGGTAGCATCTTAACACAAGACAGAGTCAAACAGATATTTCTCTTAGTTGGCAGCTCTGTTCATTTCCCACCTCTGCAATAAATCTAATCTATTTTAAGAGTACTTCTCCCTCCACTTTCAGGTCAGACTTAATTTTCAGATGTCATCCACAGGTTACCAGAAACATGCAAAGCTACCTGAACTTATGAGTTAAACAGCTTTCCTAAAGAAGCAAGCTTCTGTCAACCAGATAAATGTTCTCTATCATATATTTTTGCACATTACAGCAAAGTGTTATGATAAAAAGTATGGGTCAGATCTTTGGCAAGTGTAAATCAAAAGAACCCTTTCAAGTTCTACTTGTATTCCTCCCTAAGGGACTTATTTATACCATTTTTGGACTTTATCAGTTTGTATATTTTGATTGTTCCCTTCTCAGGTAATGTTCAAACTATTTTATAAATTACTTTACTAAATTACTAAACCTCTGAAATTGTAACTTAAATGTTAAAAATTAAATATTTTAAACAAAAGCTATAGAAGCTGTGCTACCCAAACATTCAGCTACATCAAAAACAGTAACTTGTGCCTACACGCATACCAGTACAGCATTTCAGTCAACTTCTTGTGAAAGCATGCTGGTTCTGCTTCTAACTAAAATCAGTCAAGGACTGATACACGTATTAACATCTACGTTTGCTACTGAAAATTTGAAAAACTATACATTTTCCTTTGTTCCACTGTGGGTTCTGAATGGGTTGCTGTCCCTTCAGAGGTGTACCAGATCCACCATGGGCTTATCTGAAGTCTTTCCTGGCAAGCATTTGCTCAGGGCCAATCCGTCTTGGTTTCAATCAAGAAAAATGATTATATACTGTAATCATGGAACATATTTTGTAATTGCAGTTTTGAACTTTGAATCCCAGGGAAAATGGTATTTTAAGTAAGTATGCAAGCAAAGGAAAAGGAGTCAGTCTCCATCATTACAGCAAAGAGTCAAAATGATTTCATGTTGTATTTAAAATGTATAAGTTAGACATATACCTTCCTTATTTATAAAAGTTATTTACAGCCACATCAAAGCCTTGGGAGAAGAGTATAGTCTTTCTAGATGGAACATAGAGTATAACTAGTTGCCTAGGTTGCAGGCTGATTTCTATAACATCTACAGATAACAGGTTATGCTGGACAATGACCACCAAAATCCCATCTGTTATATAATGGAAATGGGATATATCTCAGACAAAGAGAGTACAGAAAACTGAAGAGACCAGTGTATTCAGTATTACTTGGGTCTCTATAAAGAGACACATTATATCAGCTAGGATTGCCCCTACTATTTTGAAGAATATGATTTGCATCATTATCTATTATTATTACTTCAAAATAGACTTAAAATGACCAGCTTCCTTTTCTCTGTTAGAATTCAAAGCTCTCATATGTTTCAAAAGGTCATATTTTAGATTTTCCTAGAGTATTGCTTGTTTACAGAATTGGATGGGATATTTCAGATTGTTGATCTATATTCAGGCCAGCTGTTGTAGGAATACAAATTAGGCAAAATATTTCAGAGCAGAGAGCACCTGTGCAACAGAAATAAGCTCTGATAAGATAGGTGTTATTCAGGAGAAACATACAACAGAGCCTTCAGCAACCACACAAAAGAGATGTTAGTACCTTTGTGAAATAATTCATCATTTGCTCATGCTTAGAGAGAGTCTGACTAGACAAAGTAAATAACAAATATAAAGTTCAAATGCTTGGATGATCACTTGCCTCAACACACAGTTACCTATGTGAGATTAAAAGCCTTTAATTCCTTTTATAAGAGACTCGTCAAGCAAAGGAGTACAAACAATCTCTACCTTTCACCACTGTTCACTAATTAAAACAGACAGAAATAAATATAATGATAGAATCACTCAGGTTGGAAAAGACCTTCCAAACACAACCTAACCATACTACCCTAACTCTAAAATACAGTGCCTCCTGAGGGCAGTTTCCCTTTCCCAGAAGAATTAACGTGCTTAAAAGCATTGTTCATTGCAGGCATTGCTCAATGGCTGAAGATCATAAATAATAATGGACAACATAGTATCATAGTAATATCACAGTTTTACATGTAAACGTTGCTAACATCCTCCAATACTGATCCTATTCTGATGTCCCTGTATCTGCAATGACCCTATTCACACAGCCTGAATCTCTTGAGACTTTGCCTCCATTCTTCCCATTCCTCCATCCCAGGTCTATGGCAAGCTAGATCTGTACTGCCAGAGTATTACAGAGGAGGTGTGAAAAGAGCTCCCTTTTCTCTTCCTCAGCAACTCAGTCATGAACTCTCCTTAATTTCTTCAGCAAAATATCAAACTTAAAATGGGTTTATTTGCATGCAGCTTCACTGAAGGGGCTGTGGATTCCAAGAGACTTATTGTTGAGTCAGACAATTTCATTCATTTAGGGTATTAATGGTTGCAAGATTTAAAATGGGGAATAAAAAGGCAGTCACAGAGTTTCCAGCACCACATTTTACTGAAATCTTTCCTGCAGCATAAAATTAATAGAAAATTTCCCTTATGTACTCAATGGGGCAAGATCGGTGGTAAAGTGGGGAAAATTAGTCACGCAGAACTCCATCATTGCTTTACCTGAAGTTTTAGTAACATGAAACATGCTGATAATGTTATTTTGATTTTTTTTTCTCACACAAGGATTATCTAAAATTTAAAGTTGATTATCAATCTCTGATTCTGCATATTTTAGAGTTGTTGTTGTTTTGTTTTGTTTTCTCAGTGATAATGAATTTGCCTGTTTTCTGAAAATTCCTTGTGTTCTTCTGGCAGCTATCAAAAGCCCTGGGAATAGTCTTCTAGCTGTAGACACTAAATAGTTTTGTTAGGAAAAGGAAAAGAACAAAGCGTTTCCATTTTCCACGCTTACTTATCCAGTGTAAGGAAAATGGAATAAGTTCTTATATTTACTCTCATTCAAAATGAAGTCTTTCTTAAAATATCAAAATTTCATCCAGAAGGGAAATTCTGAGTGTCAGCCAGCTCTGCCTGAAAGTACTTTTTTGAATTAATTCAACCTCAGATGCAAGTCCATGATTATTTCCAAAGGTTTTGAAAAGCTGTATTGTATTTTCACTTTAAAATGCACATTAAAGTATTACATATGCTCCAATGTGCATTCTCAGCAGCAAAAATGCTTTTAACCCTCAACGTTTAAGAGCAGCTGCAGGGATTTTTTCCCCAGAGAAGACAGTTCTAAAATGGACAACCAAATTTTGAGGTTCCTGCGGGATCGTGCTAGGATTGTTTGGTTTGTCTCTGGGGTCTTTCATGCAGTTCTGCTGAGAAAAGTTAAATTTGTTATTATATTTGCTGAGCATGTTTGTTTGTTTTTTTTTTAACCTATTCAGCAAGTACAAACAACAAAAATTCTAATAACTAACCAATTGAATTAGAAAATATCTAAAATGCTAAATATTTTCATTGTAAAATTACGAATCCAAGAATTGTACTCATTAAAATCTTCCCTCATACAAGCCAGGATGCTATTGGCCTTCTTAGCCACCTGGAAACACTACTGGCTCATGTTCAGCCATCTGTCAATTAACAACCCAGATCTTTTTCTGCCAGCAACTTTCCAGCCGCTCTCACCCAAGCCTGTACTGCTGCACTGGGTTATGACCAAGTGCAGCATCCAGCACTTAGCCTTGTTGCATGGTATGAGATTGGATGTAGTCTATTGATTCAGCCTATTGGGATCCCTCAAACAGATCAACACTTCCACTAATTGATAACTAATTATAATTAATGTTCTACGGAACAATCCAAAGAGATTTAAGAAAAATAAAAAAATCTACATGTACATAAAAATCATATTACTTTTTCTTTTCTTTTTCAAGCATTTGGAAGGACATATAAATTCCTTTAACATCTAATCAAAGTTTTTGTGTGTGAAATAAATGACAAGGATTCTAAAGGAGATTCTTAGTTGTGACTACTACTTTTTTTGCAGTAAGGGAAAGAAGTCTTCATTAAAACTAGCATACCATTTGCAAGATATTGAACAAAAACGTACTTAAACCATTCCTAATCCAAGTAATTTTCACTTCATGTAAATAAATAATAGTTGATAATTAAAATGGATTTATGACTAACTAAGCACAGTCAGTAGGTCAGAGGCAGGGACAGAACTTAAGACTGGCAGGTCTTGAACCAGGTCTCCAATGTCATTTGTGGATTAAGGGTTTTTTCTTCAGTGTTTTCTTCACTATTATAAAGAAAAAAATTACAAGACTGTCATCAGAGAACATTTTCACTTTTAAATCTAACAGCTGTTCTCCGTTCAGAGGACAATGATAATTTTAAGTTTAGCTTCACTTTCAAATAAAGCAGGACAGAAAATCAGGAGACACTCTTTAGTTTACCCCTTTTTTGCCTCTAAAGTGGTGTATTCTGTAGCTTGTCATAGCTTCTACCTTCAATTTCTGGCACAGCATTTGCAGTAGTTCCATCAGAAAAAAAAAAGAAAAACAAAAACAAAAAAAAAAGAAGTATAAACTCCTGATAGATTCCCACCCATATGGGAAGATGGAATATTCTTTTAGAGGCAAAAGTGAAGTGTTATTAAGAATAAAGCACTGCAAGCTTTTAAAATATTTTTCTTTCTTCTAACTGGATGTAGAGATTTCAAATATATCTGTCTTCACGGAAAAAAAAAATAACATTCTGAGTAGCTCAGTAGCACTGCATTGCTATGGTAATATATGTAACTACAATACTGAGCCAATTCTCATTATCACTTGAAAAATAGTCTGTCCTACTAATAAAAATAAGGACTTAAACATTTAAATCAATAACATAGTGATATACTTCAGCTTTGCAAATGATACTGTACTAATCCAAGAATGTGCTATTTCTTAGTAAGTCAATAAAAGACACATCACAACTTTATTTATCCTTCCCTTTCACCCAGTTAAGTGTACAATCACTGTAACACATTCCTGAATATAACAATCAAACTACATTATTTATTTTTATGGCACAGTCAGTATGCAGTATGTTGGACTAATATTAAATGTACTTTGCTATGCTCATTCCTGATAACTTGGACAAAAAAAAAAAAAAAAAGAGAAGGAATGTCTAACAATAGAAATAGATCAGCTTCAGATGTGATTTCTATCAAAAACAGACAAATATAACTAATATATTTTTCTGTTATGAACAGAAACATAAATTACTATGAAAAACATTAAATTGCAAACTTAGTACAGTGTTACTGAATAAAGGTCTTTAGAATTATAAAATCACAAGGTTGGAAAGGACCTACAAGGTCATTTAGTTCAACCGTCCTTCCAGCAACATTGCTACCACAAGCTACTAAACCATATCTCATAGCTCCTCATCCAGACACCTCTCGAACACTGCCAGGGATGGCAACTCCACCACCTCCCTGAGCACACAATTCCAGTGTCTCTCCACTCTCTGAGAGGAACAGTTTTACTCCTTTTCCTTTTCTTTAGGACCAGAACAATCATTTTATCATATGATTACAATTGCATGCCAAGAGAATACAGATCCACAAAATCACATTACTGAGTACTAACAAAATACAGTAATATATAATTAGAAAATGATACTGCCAGCATCACATGAAGATAAGAACTGCTAGTTCATACATTCAAGTTTGAAGGAACATTTTGTTTATCATTTCTATTGAGGAAAAAGTTGAGAATGATGAAGTAACAGTAAAAAGATCGCAGAATCACGGGATCACAATCACAGAATCACACAGAAAGACTGGTCAGGCACTGGGAGGTGTTAGAGGAATGTTTGGACATTGTGCTGAGGGACACGGTCTAGTGTGAACTGTAAAAAGTTGTTCTGATTATAGCAAGAATAGAAAATAAGCTTAGGAAAATCTTTTTAGCAGTTATCATACAGAAATCACTAAAATTTAGGTAACCTGTGACAGAAAACAGGGAGTTAATCTGCAAAGTAAAAACATTTTGTTTTTACTTGAGGAGATAACATAGAAATATTGATAGAAACCAAGACTAAAATCTGGGAACCATTAAAGTAGATGTCATCAGACACCACAGAACATGCGTGCATTCTGCATACTGCTACAGATAGAAAAGTGTAATAATGAGAAAAACTGATTTGGAGTTTGCCATGACTTGTTTATCCATGGCTATGGACAAAGGACAATGGAATCTAAGAGGCACATCCAGAAGTTTTGTGTAAAGCGTTTCTGACATAGAATCATAATAAGGAACTAATTCCACAATACAAATACCGTGATGTTATGCTGCCTACTTGGTATGAGGACAGAAAATGTTATTAGGAGGGACAATGGGTTTTATTGCTAGTGCCACTGCAAATAACAAATAGCAAATAAGGAGTTTTATGAAGCAAGGACTGTCTTTCAATGTGTATGATTTTACAGCCCCATGCATTCTTGAATTTGTCACTGCAGTACACATAATGGATTTTTTTCAGCTTCTTTGACAACTCAGATGACAGAAGGAAGAATTTTTAAACTTTGGAAGAAAACTTAAGGACATTTTAACTGCTAATTAGAGAGATGGTCTTTTTAAGATTCATTAATAAGCTCACAACCAACTCAAATGTTGTTATCATTCTATAATCTGTGAATTTAAGATACTTTTTGTCTGAAAGAAAGACAGTCCCATAATTAATGGAATAAGTAAAGACAGACATACTTTTTTTAAATTATCTGTGTTTCATTTGTCAGAGTGATGTAAACAGATGTCAATTAGCATAAGAGTAAATATAAAAGATAGAGAGGAAATAGTTTGAATGATCAGAGAAGATATAATGAATCACTGTGGAATCAGTTGAAGAAAATTAAAATAGAGTATCTAAAGAAATCATTGATAGTGAGCTATACTATATAATAAATTATGCAAGAAACAATAGAAAATAAATACTGGAACTTCTGGCATTTAAAAGTCAACAGGAATAGTATTATCTCAGTACCTCATAGGGAAGAATAGTCTACATGTACATCAGGAGTAGCTACAGAATACATGCCTTTCTAGGCAGGGAAAATCATATTTGACACTTCAGAGTTCTGCCTGGAAGGATCTCATGGGTGAACGCTGGAGAGAAGAGTAGTCCAGGAGGGCTGGCTGTTATTCATGGATTACTGAGGACTAGAAGAGAGTAAATGTCACTTTTATTTTGAAGAAGGGCAAGGAGGAAGATTTGGAAAGCTACAGGGTGATCAGTTGCATCTTGAATACTAGGAAGCTGATGGAACAAATAAACCTGGAAGATGTTTCCAGACACATGAAGGACAGAAAGGTGAATGTAGCTAGTCAGCATGGATTTATGAGGGGAAATCATTGACCATAGTGAAATGAGTACCCCAGTGGGTAAAAAGGGAGCAGAAGAATATGCTTTATTTTTACTTTAGTTTCTCACAACATTCTCTCAGACTAATGAAATACCTTCTCTAAGAAACCTTATTTAGCAGAGGAACCTGCTTTAACAGAGAGGTGGACTAGGAAATCAGATGAGATCCTTCCAAATCCTATGATTCTGTGATTCTGTGATTCTGACTGAGTAGGCAGTGAGATGGATTGAAAACTGACAGTATGAACAGGTTCAAAAGCTTGTCCTCAGCAGGCAAATACCAGACAGAGGCTAGAAACTCATGATATACCCCACAGGTCAATAATGGGGCCAGTGCTGTTTAATATATTCAGTCAATATCTAAATGTTGGGACAGAGTGTACTCCAAGACAGATTGCTGAAAAATTCAAAGGTTGTGTTGTCATTCAGAGGGACCTAAACAGGCTTGAGAAATGGACCTCAAAAGGCATGAAATTTAGCAAAGTCTTCCTGGGCTGGAAGAAACACACACACCAATAGAGGGTCAACTGTCTGGAAGACAACTTTGCAGAGAACAACCTGAGAGCCCTAGCACATAGCAGGTTGAGCATAAGCCAGTAATCTGCTCTCACAGCAAAGAAAGACAATATCTTGTTTAGCAGGAGTGTTGTCAAGATTTAGAAGTAGCAGTGGTGAGAGACAAGTGAAGTACTGTGTCCAAATCTGGGCTTTCTGGTGCAAGAGTACAAGAGAGACCTGCAGCTATGAAAAAAGTTCAGCAAGAACTGGATCATCTGTCAAAAGATGTGAAAGTGAGGATGTTCAGCTTATTTGTATTTGACAGGAAGGAATGAAGAGGACAGAGACAGCCTCTTCTCAGAACTACACAGGGAAAGGACAAGAGACAATAAGGACAAACAAAAACGTGAAATTTAAAAATAAATAAATAAATAAATAAATGAATTTTAAAAGCTTTTTATTCTGAGAATACTTCAACATTGAAAAAGGTTCCCCAGAGATACTGTACAGTCTCCAACCCCGAAGATAATCATGACATGATGTTGATTAATCATCTGCTGTAGATGACCCTGCTTGGAGCAGGGGATGGGACCAGATGATCTCCAGAACCTAAGAAACTTTCTGATTCTATATTTTATGCAACTATTACAGTCTGAAACAACACAGAAAGACAGTTTTTCAACTCAGTGCTTCCAATTACATTAAGTAAATTTACATTTGATGAGAATCTGTCTAAGAGAGCTTTAGGGCATTAGATGCAACAATTCTAACATAAGCAGGGCTGGAGAACAGCATAAGAAAATGAGGCTGAGTTAAGGAAATGTGCTGACATTTAAAGTAGGTTTCCTGCAGCAAACATCCAGGTTTAAGGAAGAGGAAGGGAAAGAGAACTACCAATTACCATTAATGGAAATGGTAGGAAAACATGAGAGAGTGCTGGGTAAAGTCTGTGCGTGTGAAAAGATGGAAGGCAGAAATATTCTACATTTGCTCAATGAGTAAAAATGATCAAGAGTTTGAATTAGATAATGAGGTATAAGTAACCAAAATGCTGAAAGCAAGCAAATAAAAGATAAACTTAGAAGACATTAATGATAACAAGGATGATTTTGTCATTAGTCAGAGACATTTAATATAATAGGCTATCGTTGTTTTTCATCTCTCTAATTGGACTTTCCTTTAACACCCACAGAAATAACCAATTGCTTTACATCTCCCATTAAGAACCCTGGATATTAGAGAACTTCAGGAGGAATTCAGAGAATCATTCTAATTCAGGATGAATTTTTCTGATATGTACACATAAAGATAGAACTTACCCCTTCCCATATTCTTGCTAGCCTAGGGAAGGGGACTATAAGTTTCTTCTATTATTCTTTGCCAAAATCACTATAGATGTGAGGCACTACACAGTACAGTCAATGAGGAAATAAGATTCAATTAAATGTTAAAGCAGTTCACTGAAAATTCTTAACTGCTTTTGTACCTCCAAACATCAGAATTACTTTATGAATTATCCTAAAACCTTTTGCTGGATATTCACTCCTATTTCATTGTCAGATACATTACATTTTATTTCTAACTCTAAAACTTTTTTGTCCCTTACTTTTTGTTTTACTAGATGAACTGAGAATTTATGAAGAAAATATAAACTCAGGCGAGAGGTGATATCACTGGAGACTGAAGTTTCCTTTCTTCAATTCAATGAACTGTAAATAAAACACTTGCTATTTTTGGTTTGATCTACAGACAGAAAGAATTCTTTAGATGTGATGAGATGGTTGGAATTGGTTCTAATTAAATTTGCTTTTTGCTTAAAAATATTCTGTGTACTAAAGCATTGTTAACATAAAAACACATGCAATGTACCTTAATTTGATTTTCTATGGACTGTGAAATAAAATTTCCAGCTATAGAAGGGAAATTCAACTCAGTGATCTCCTGAGGACCATTCTAAACCTTGCAATTCTATGATTCTGCAAAAATTGCTCATAAAATATATTAGATTAATATCTTAATATTTCTCACAGCATAAGATTCTCAATGACTTTTTCATAAATCTTCCTCTTTATTTATTACAACAGTAAATTGAGAGTGGATGGAAGATCTGTGGAAGGCTTTGATGCCACCATCACAGTGCAGCTAAAGGGAATAAATTGCAAGCAATGTGGGCTTTTAGTATTTTGCTCAAACGTTAAAATCACAGTAAAGAACACTGGTTTAGCTAAGGAAAAAGAGAAGTTTATGAAACTATATTCTTTATCAACAGCTTTTGAAGCATTTCATTTTTCATTAGAATAATAGCTAAAATTTGACCTTTGAAGTTCTTTTCACATTCTAAGGAAAAGTTAGCTTTCTTTCATGGATTTATACTTTATGAAGAAAGCAGACAAAGCATCTGTTACTAATTATTATTTATTCATGTCACACTAACACTGAAAGGCCCTAACATGAATCAGAGGTTCCATTGTACTTTACGCTAGAAAATACATTCAGGGAGACAGTCTCTGCTTCAAAGCCTTTACAGACAGAGCAGACAAGTTCTTTCTTCTGAATATTAGAGATGAAGTATTGTAGCACAGAACAATTGCATTTCTCCAATTTGCTCAAAAAGACTGCAATGGAGACACAAATTAGACTTACATATTGTAAGGATAAACTTAATTCTTTTATCCCTGGACCTCCCTTCATTTTTAAGTACAATATACTTCCTCGCTAGAGGACCTAACCATGGAGGTTACATGCAACCTTTCTAATTGTATAGCCAAATCTTTTTTATCAGTTCAATGCATGAAGAAATTAGGAAATTTCTTTCTAAACTGGAGGTATGCAAAAGGTTATTCTCCATAATGGAAAAAAAATATTTTTTAAAAAATAATTCACACAATGTTTTTTGGACTTATACTTCATTATTATTTCATTTTCTAAGAAAGACATCTGTGATTAACATTGTTTCACATGATTTATTTGATTTCCTACTCAACTGGATGTCATTACAAGATATAGGTCAATACCAATACAAGCTCTTCTTTCCTGTATTTCACACCGTCAGCCTGCATGAAATAATAAATACATTACAAAAACTTTCCAATTTGTCTATTGATCGTGATTAACTACATAATAGAAACAACAGCGACAACATAGAAAACACAAGTGAAATTAAAATAAAAAATATTCAGTCACTGAATCTGTAAAACTCACAAAGTAAAATGAATAATGGTACTTTTTTTATTACCTCTCTGAACTGGATGACTGCAAATATCTGAGGTCATCTATGTCACACATCCTTCATTCGCAGGAAATGGAAAACAAGACATGGAAGCCAAAATAATCACTGACTGCATTAAACTCAGATACTTTCCATGAAGGAATGAGCAAGACACCTTTCAAAGCACTGGGTGTCCTCATGTTGTTTCTAATCTCAAAGGAATTCAGTGTTCTTATGATCAGTTCAAAGCCATTTCTAAAACTCAGATTAATTAAATGTATCTCTGCAAATCCAACCAATGCAACATATATGTCATATAATCTGTCATATAAACACAGAATGAGTTTGGAAAAGACCTCTGAAGCCACCTGATCCAGCTCCCCTCCTCAAGCATGGTCACCCAAACCAAGTTGCCTACAGCCTCATCCAGGCAGCCTTTGAAGGAGAGAGGCCACAACCTCCCTGGGCAGCCTGTGCTAGAACTCAGTCACTTTTTCCAGGCTTAGCTATTCCATCACTTTCCCAGAGGGAGAGATAAGGCTAACCAGCCTTCAGTGAAAACCAGCCTGTAGTTCCCCAGGTTCTCCTTGCCGCTCTTGAAGATTTTAACATCCAGCTCTCACGGCACTTATGATTACATCAGAACATGGCCTATGAATGTAGGAATGTCCAGTGTGATTAAGTATTTTCTGACCTGACTGTCTTCTTTCAGTTACATCTTCATTGGCCTGGTCATTCACCTTAGTCACAGCTCCTAGAGTTATGAAAGTTCTTTTGCAGGTAGCGAGGCAAAGAAGGAATTCAGTGCATCACCCTTTCTGTTTTGTGTCAGAAGGGCTCCTGGCTCATTCAGCAGCAGGCCCACATTTTCCCTGCCTGTGCGTGTTTATATTCTCATTAGTGTTTTTCCCACTTCATTATTTCTCATGTGTGATGTTCAGTCGGAGAATATTTCCTCTTTGGTGAAAACAAGCAATCTAACCTATGACTGTTCTCCAGTACAGCTACAGTATCTCACGTGGAAAAAAGATATGTTACTTTTACAGGAGTCATTTATAACTTCTTATTTTATTTATTTTTTTAATGTCTAATGCTATACTAACATCAAAAACTCATCTCAAAAATAGTCTTTTCTTCTTTTTCACTGCTTCTTTTAAAACCCCAGTTAATTCTGTGGGCACAGAGATGAAGCCACACTAGGAAGTTTACTGAAACAAAGACTCCATATTAAATTATATAGATTTTTTTTTGTCATGGTTGACTGCACTCAGAGCTTTGCTTTCTTCGTTAAGTATGACCAGATAAAGTTGTGTTATTTTGAAAAGAGAATGCAGGTAGATAGCAAATAATCATAGGCATAGTATATTTTTTGACATAAAAATGGATTTGTTTCATACTGTTATGCCATAAAATGCTATAATTTCTCCATTCCTCTTCTCTGGTTGTACAATTTATCACCTGAACTGTGAATTCTAGTTCATTTGTTCTGAAATTTTTAGGAAGAAGTTAACAGAGTCAAATGTTATATATATATATAGATATAGATATAGATATATATAGTGTATATATATAGTGTATATATATAGTGTATATATATAACATATATATAAATGTACTTACTATTTAATGCTATAACATCTTATGAGTCATAAGATAACAGACTCATCAAAAAAAAAAGAAAGAAAGGAAGAAAAGAAAAGAAAAGAAAAGAAAAGAAAAGAAAAGAAAAGAAAAGAAAAGAAAAGAAAAGAAAAGAAAAGAAAAGAAAAGAAAAGAAAAGAAAAGAAAAGAAAAGAAAAGAAAAGAAAAGAAAAGAAAAGAAAAGAAAAGAAAAGAAAAGAAAAGAAAAGAAAAGAAAAGAAAAGAAAAGAAAAGAAAAGAAAAGAAAAGAAAAGAAAAGAAAAGAAAAGAAAAGAAAAGAAAAGAAAAGAAAAGAAAAGAAAAGAAAAGAAAAGAAAAGAAAAGAAAAGAAAAGAAAAGAAAAGAAAAGAAAAGAAAAGAAAAGAAAAGAAAAGAAAAGAAAAGAAAAGAAAGAAAGAAAAAGAAAAAAAAGAAAAAAAGCCTTAAATGAAGGTGAGAAGAAGCAGGAATGAAATTAATGAGCAATGAAAGACTAGCATTTCATATGGAGATAAATGGTAGAATGGCAGAAAAAGTGGAAACTTTAAGAGATGACAAGGTTAATGGTGTTGTCCTGGTTTTATCAGTATTTCCTGTACATGGAACTTTAGAAGACAACTGTAGTTATCCTTCTAAATCTGAAATATGTCTTCCTGAAAAAAAAAAAAAAAAAAAGATAACCAACTGAAACTAAATAGAAGTTTCATTGAGATCAATTTTTCCCAATTAAAAGTACACAAAAGTATGTTAATAATTAATTTAGTTAATGTGGTTTTCTCTTAACACATCTTAACACATGAACTTTAGAATATGGATCAGCTTGAAAGCATTTCTCTTTAGTAATTAAATTTAGCTAACTTGCTTACTGTTGTTACAAAAATATCTTGTTTGATGTAATCAAAGTTGCCTTAAACTGCTATTCCATTTCCATTATTCAGTCATCATGAAGAATAAGACGTTCACACTCTTGTGATCCTACATTCCCCAGACCCTCATTGTTGAGCCACTTTTAACTACTTAAATAGCCATTCTAGAGAAGCCTAAGAAACAGATTGCTCTCTGGAACAGATCTTACACAGAGTACATAAACCTTGCCTCTGTCTGCAGTGCATTCTTTTCATCTGTCTTTGATATTCACAGTAGCAATCATAGGGAGTTTATCCCTGATTTTAGTGGCTGTTTATTAAACATGTACTAGATTAATCCCTTTATGAACCTGCTTGTTATTACTTCTCTCCACAGCCTCCTGTGGCAACACTTGCCAAAAATTCACCAACCACTTTTTAAGACAAAATCTTGTCATCCTGTTAGCATAGTGAGAGTCTTTTTCTCCTAGTACTGTGGGCTTCAGTGAGTAATAGTAACACATTCATATTATCTACTATATTCATGACTTTGTCAATATTTGTTATGTCCCCCTCCAGGCCTTTCTTCCCCAAGGCAAAAAGTTCAAGCATTTTAATTTTAATATTTTATTGTAAGGCAGTATCTTAACTTTGTAATCATTTAAGTTGCTCTATCTAGACCATTTAAAAAAAAAAAAAAATATATATATATATATATATATATATATATATACTTCCTGAGATGCAGGTATTTACTATTTAGTTACTGAGGAACTAATAGACCAATGTTTCATGCAGTAAAAAATACTGATTTAGTTTAGCATTAACATTTTTTCCCAATGGTGACCAGGTGACCAATATTTTGTATGTTCAAGATCAGTGTTGCACACTGAGCTGATGAGTTAAGAATACTGTCAGTAAGGATTTCAAGATTTGCTTCCTGAATTGTAAATTCCCCTTCCAATAATCCTGTAAGCACCATTTAGGTTACATCCCTTTTACTGACATTATGGAATTTCTCAGTACTTCTGTTCTCTGAGGCCTTTGTGAGGATTCTCATCATCACTGACACATTTAGCTGCCTGAAATACCTTACTACCATCTGCAGACCTGAACATCTGATTATGCAGTTCCTTTTCCAGGTCATCAGTTAGAATGCTGAACAAAAATGAAGCCCCCTGATCCTGGGGACTCATGCTTTTCAATTGTACTTTATTGTTTACCTTCCTGTCTTGTAAAGCCATAAAAGCACCTTTCCTCCAGACCCACAGCACCTTAATTTCCTTAATTTAGTTTGGTATAGTAGTTGTCCAAAATAGTTACTTTCCAAGTCTATATGTGCTGTGTTGTCTACCTCTCCATTACTCACCCAGTCACTCAAATTCTTGACTGTGTTGACTGTTTCCTAACATATCTGCATCTACACTTCATTATCTCATTCTTTATTGCAAACTGTGATTTTGCAAAGAATGGAAGCCAGACTCATACTTCAGATCCTGTAGTTCACAGGACTTCCCTCTAAGTCCTTTTTTCAGTGAGAGATACCTTGGCAACCTGTCAGTCCTCTTTTACAGTAGCCTACTTGTAGTGGACAGTTTTAACAAATTTGCTAGAAGTTCAGCAGTTTCAAATCTGAGTTCCTTCAAAACGCAAAGCTGAATGTGGCATGTTCCTAGTTATTTACTCAACTTTATCTTCACTGAACAAAATGTAAAAAAATTAAATCCTCCCTAGATGGACTGTGTGTCATCTTGATTTCATTCTTCCTGCTCCTTTGAATCACGGAGATACATAGCTTTAGTGATTGGGATGGAAAACATTCATGCTCAAAAACGCATGTATTTGCATTGGTAGTGTCTATAATCTAGAATTTGGTGGGTCTAAAGAGATAAGAAACATAGCATTCATTTATTTTTCAGGAAAAGTGAAACTGAACCTGTGTTCACAGTGTTAAAATTAAGTGAAAAGATTTATCCCCCAGTTTTGATTTAAAAGAAAGCAGCAGCTGTTGCTGCATGCTTGGTTATCAGTTAAGTCTCAGGAAGCTTAACAGATCACACCATTCAAAGGAGGAAAGCAGTAGGTACCTAGTTTCTGGATCCTTCTGTAAGGACTGGATTGCTGAACTACTGGGATTGAGATACTTCTGACAACTGTAGTAACAGTGATTTAAGCATCTGGGCAACTTTAAGGTCAAGAACAGAAGTTCTTACAGATTATAGACCTGTCAAATATAAGAAAGAGCTCTGTGGGAGCTCTGGACTTCACAGGTTTAAACTAAGGCTTCAAAATATGCTGCTCTTCCATTTCAAGCACTGAAATTCTTTCCAAGATTCTGCCTTTGGTGACTGACATAATTTGTTTTGAATTTACCAGATATCACATCTTCTTGAAATAATCAAGCATTTCTGAAAACTGATTATAAATCCCACAATAACTTATACATTTTTTGTCATGTTAAAAAGGTATAAAAAATAATGTATATTTTGATGTTTTACATTGCTTAATTATGCATATAGTGCAACACTTCACATGCACGTATAGTATCACTCTCCACTGGATGTAATATCTGCTGTTCTGATATATACATGCCTGTATTATACACTCTATCAAAAATATTCACACCATATCAAAAGTGACCTAAGGTAGTTTTAGGTTGTGCCTAAAGCTGAAAGCTTAAAGAATCTCATCTAACCAAACAGCAAATACCTGCTTTTTTGTTGCAGACTGTCTTGATTTTGTGACTAAACTTGAAAGTAACAACCATGATAGTTCCATAAAATTTTTCACAGTCCATATAATCTGAGCATTTTGTTTAACATTTATTGTGAATCTAAGGAGAAAACTTCTGCTTAAATAATTCTAGCCTCTTTTAATTACTTCACAGTATTTTGAAGTGCTCAAATCTGTTGACTTCTCTTTAAACAGTTCTCAACTAAAGGAAATGTTTTTAGTTGTGTGTTTTTTTTTGTTGTTTTTTTTTTTTTGTTGTTGTTGTTGTTGTTGTTTGGGTTTTTTTTGTCACACTCATAGAGATTTCTTCTGAAATATGAAATAAAGTTCTTATTCATTTTGAATGGTTAAGGAACTTTTTCAGTGATGTTTTAAGAACACTTGTATTTTTTTAGTAATAAATAAATAGATTTTTCTATACTGGATCTTATACACAACAAAATTATTTTTTACATTTCATTTCCCCCTCCACTTTCCAATTCTGCTGTTCTCCCTCTGCAGCTTGTCTGTACTTTAAATCAGAAATAGAAATAGTGACTTTTCATCACGATATGAACCTAATCACTGGGACCAGTGCTGCTTAATATCTTTGTAGGTGACATGGACAGTGGGATTGAGTGCACCCTCAGCAAGTTGGCAGCTGAGTGTTGCAGTTGACAAGGGAAAGGAAGGGGATGCTACCCAGAGGGTTCTGGACAGGCTTGAGAGGTGGGCCCATGCCAATCTCATGAAGTTCAATAAAGCTAAGTGCAAGGTCCTGAACCTGGGCCAGAGTAACCTTAAGCACAGACAGATTGGGTGGAAAATGGCTTGAGTGCAACCCTGAGAAGGATTTGAGGGCGTTGGTTCAAGAAGGATTTGAGGGCGTTGGTTCATGAAAGACTCATCATGTGTCAGTAGTGTGCACTTGCAGCCCAAAAGGCCAACTGTATCCTGAGCTGCATCAAGAAAAGCATAACCAGTAGGTCAAGGGAGGTGATTCTGCCCCTCTACTTGCTCTCACAAGATCCCACCTGAAGTAGTACATCCAGTTCTGGGGCCTCTAATACAAAAAAGATATTGAGCTCTTGGAGTGGGTCCAGAAGGAGGGCCATGAAGATGATAGGAGTGCTGAAGCATCTCCCCTTCAGGGACAGACTGAGAGAAGAGAAGGCTACAAGTTAGTCTTATCTCTCCAGTACCTGAAGGGGGCCTACAGGAGATCTGGAAGGGGACTTTTTGTAAGGGCAGGTAGGAACAGAACAAAGGGAAATAGCTTGAAACTGAAAGAGGAGAGATTTAGATTAGATATTAGGAAGAAATTCTGTGGTCAGACAGTTGAACAGGTTACCCAGAGAGGTTATGGATGCTCCCTCTTTGGAATCAGGTTGGATGGGGCTCTGAGCAACCTGGTCTAGAGGGAGGTGACCCTGCCTCTAGGAGGGGGGTTGGAACTAGATGATCTTAAAGGTCCCTTCTAACCCAAACCATTCTATAATCCTATGATTACATAATTAACCTGTTTTAAACCGTTTAACTTCAGTATTACTGCAGGAAGAATGAACAAATTATAATGCTGTTATATAAACTCATAATAATCGTAATTATTTTTCTGTAAAAATTATTCATTATCTCCTAGCATTATCTTCTGTCATTTGTTAAAGATGTTGCTTATTCACCTCAGAAGAATGCACCGAATAATCAGAAGTAGTCTTTTGATTAATTTATAGTATTATCAAAATCTGATACTCTAATCCATGACAGAAAAATCCACCAATTATTCAGTGATATTTTGTTCATCAATTCAAAGTATTGTGTCAATCTGTCACTGTTGATCTCAATTTTGTTAACTTTTAATGCAGAATATTTGACTATAAAAATATTATGAACACTGCTAAAAAAGTAAAAAAGAAAGATAAATATTTTCTCTCCACTTTTTAGAAGAAAAAACATTATTAACTTACAAACACATGTCCTTTGAGTCTTAGAAGCTTTGATAATCGCCAACTCTAGCCACAGAAATTTCCCCAACAATTTTTCCATTATATGTGTACAAGACCATATCTCCTATTTTAGCTGCAGATGCTCTTTCTGTAAGACACTGTATTTATTTAGTGTTTTTAGGCAGAAAAATCCACTACTTCCCAAGATAACATTTTACAAAGATTAATTACTTTTGCTTTTAGAAATATGTACTTTTTTTTTCAACTTTGAATTTATCTAGCTTCACCTTGAAATAAGGAGAGTGGATCTCACTATAATTTTGCAGTTACTCTAAACAGCTTGCTTTCTCTGGAAACATTAATATGCCTATAAATATTGTTCAATAGTGTTCAATAGGTTGACTGTAATGCCACATGTAGCTTGTGATATAACCTCATTATATGTTCGTTGGCTTATATTTTAATCTCCAATAATAATTTTATGATGGCCATTTAAGAGGTTGCTAGATCAGCCTGTCCTTCATGTAACATTCAGATAGATATCTATATTATTAAAGAAAAAAGTGTTCAGTATTCACTTCAGAGCTTGCTTTGACACTGAAACCTTATGCACCTGACCCTAAAATATTGACACAGTTCTTATCTACCTTCTTGCTTTGTACATTGTCCATTCAATATATACCAATTGTCATATAAAGGACTTGCACAAGAACACTGTTGACAAGATATTGGCATTAATTGTTATCACACAGAGTTAAGAAATGGAGAATTGGATTGACTTTCTATCTCAGTGAGACAGGAACAAATTCATCAGAGATTGCCTGTCATCTCCATAACTGCCAAAAGAGCTATGGATTAGGTCAGGACAGATCAAAGACGTAATGCTTTGTTCACTCTGCCTTTATCTTCATGCTTATATACTGAGACATAAACCTTTCCAAATAGCTTTTTTCAGAGCTTCTATGTATAAAAGTAAGATTTTATATACTTTTAAAATGTAATGTTCTTGAATAAATATTTTAAGACAATATTTCCTGCATAACCCACTCTGTATACCTAAAGGTATCAAATAGATAATACCAGCAAGTAATTTAGCACATCATAAGAGGAACAGCAGATCAAAATAGCTGGTGATAAACCTAATCAGCACCACCCTGCATGGTCTCTGACTTTATTTCAGATTATCTTGAATCATGTCCTGTGTACTGAATTGTGATTCTGTGATTCTGTGAATATCATCACCACATATATGTTATGAATAATCATAGACTCATAAAATCATAGAATCACCAAGGTTGGAAAAGACCTACAAGATCATCCAGTACAAGTATCCACCTATCTCCAATAGTTCTCACTAAACCATGTCCCTTAACACAACATCCAAACATTCCTTGAACACCTCCAGTGTTGTGACTTCACCATGCCCCTGGGCAGTCCATTCTGCTGCCTGACCACACTTTCAGAAAAGCAGTATTTCCTAATGTCCAACCTGAATCTCCCGTGGTGCAGTTTGAGGCCATTCCATCTCATCATATCACTGGTTACACAAGAGAGGAGGCTGACCCCCAGCTCACTACAACCTCCCTTCAGGTAGCTACAGTGAGTGATAAGGTGCCCCCTGAGCCTCCTCTTCTCCAGACTAAATAATCCCAGAATTCTCAGTCACTCCCCATAAGGCCTGTGTTCCAGACCCACCACCACCACCAGCAGCAGCTTAGTTGCTCTTCTCTGGACATGCTACAGAGCCTTGATGTCTTTCTTGTAATGAGGGTCCCAATATTGAACACAGTACTTCAGGTGCAGCCTCACCAGTGTTGAGTACCAAGGTACAATTACTTCCCTTCTCCTGCTAGCAACACTATAATAATCACTTTGGATTTATATGATGAAGAACACAACAAAAGTGTAACTCCCAGTTTAATTTCCTCTAACAGGCAGATGTTTTGTATGTATTGACATGTCCCTTTGAAACAGTACAATGTGCAATAAGTGCAGTCAACTCAAAGACAAAGCTCAGAACTGGGCTACTGCTTCAAGAGAAAAAGCTGACGGTGCACCCATGGAATATCAGCTGATTAGACACCTGATCAAAAGATCAAGTGCCTTTAAAGCAGACATTAGGATTAGATACAGAGTTCTAAATTATTTAATAATTTCATGTTCTTTATGGAAAGTCAGACAGGCTTACCCATGTTTAGTGAAAGCTAGTCAGAAAGAAGGAACTACTCCCACGTTTCTTCTCCCACACACTAAAATATAACAAAACTCTATAGACTAGGCTTAGAAAAGAAAAAGAAAAAAAAATCCAGTCAAAAATAAATCTTATTCTAATTTCTAAAGCTATCAACTCAGGCACTGTCAGGAGGCAGAAATCAAAAAATCCATAAATTCACAATATATATTGGAATTTTTATTTCTTCTGGCTTCAGTTCTCAAGCCATTAAATAGATGTAGATGTCCCTGTTCCTTTCAAGAGACCTTTAAAGGTCCCTTTCAACAAAGATGATTCTATGAAACACTCAGCTTCTAAATTCATAAGCTATAGATTTCACCCTGGAAGAATGAAACCTTTATGAGATGCTCTAGTATCAGGCCTCTTGATTAAAACAGCAGCCAGGTGTATTCTACATTCAGTGAAGCATCTAAATATTCTAACTCCCTGCTGCTGGATAAAGTAAATCAAGAAGTTTTTTAAGTCATTTCCACAGCAGTGGTGGTGGTACTGTCTTTTCATTAGGTATTTACAGTAAAGGTATAAAAGCATCATGTATCAATTTTACTCCTTGAAAATCCAGAAGTTTATGACTACTTCAAAACAAACACAATGCCCTAAAAATTTGTTGACAGGATTATGGTCATACTCACGAGATGACTGAGAATTCACATCAAACAGCTTATAGTTGCTTATGTTGCTGGTCACCGTTGTCTTTGCTTTATCCACAAAAGTACTTTGGCACCAAAAGACCTAATCTTATAAGCTCTGAGTTTTTTTGCTTTTTTTTCATTCTTTTCATGATATACCATGATTCTATTGTCACTTTTCAGAAAAATATTATCTCTAGGTTTACAGGTTTGATCGGTATTCATTTCTGTTTGTTTCTTCCTCATAAATACCTAGCTAGATTTATAACAAAACCTGTTTGAAAACTTTTCCAAAGGGGATGCACAAAAAATGCAGCCCATACAACATTTCCATCCTCTTAGCTGATATTTCTTTAATCCAGAACTTTTTAATTATGCAGATAACAATGTACCAAGTTTATCTATTTGTAGGTACAGGGGGGTCCCAGGTAATGCTAAGCAGATGCACAATGTAAAATGCATTTGCTTTTTCTCAAATAACTTCTTCGGTTTCACCATGGATGTTTTTAAGCAAGTACAGTTACTATATAAATCTGTTATTTAAATATCCTTTGTAACTCATTAATCCCTTTGTGCTTCAAATTAACTTTCATCTTCTTAAAGAAATGCAGTTTTTAATGTATAAAGAAAAGAAGATGACTTCTACTTTTCAAATTATATTCAGAAACAAATGCTTTGAAATTACTACACAAATGGCATTTTTCTAAGCAGGGAATAAACACTGCTTAGTATAGTATCCAAGCAGATTATTTCTCATGAACACTACCTGTGAATTACAGTGAGTCTGAGCAAATGGAGTCAGATGACAGGTCACTAGGTGTGTGGCTGCAGGGCCAGCAACTGCAGAGACGGCACTGTATGCACAGTGTGAGTACACGTGTATCAGTGGGTAATCCCTGGTACCTGTCATTCTGGACCAGCAACAGAATAGGTTCAGGAGCCAGGTATGAAAGTGGCCATAAGCCTGGGGCAGGTATGTGTTTACATTTCTATGAAAAAAGTGTGGAATGGGCTTCTGGAGAAGCCCAGAATCCAGAGACACTCCAAACACATATAAAAGACATGTCACTATAAAAAAAAAAAAAAAAAAAAAAAAAACCTTAAGTGTTATAACAGCTTCATATTCCATTTTGGTAATAATTTACGTGTGATATTTTCAGTATCAGAAGTTCATGTATGCCTAAGGCAAAAATGCCTGACTTACAAATAAGAAGACCTTTCATGCAGTTACCTCCATGTAATTTGTACTATCACTGCACTGTAACTGTTATACAGAACTGAATAAATTCTATGCATATCTGAAATATAACAAATATAGATTAAAAAAAAATGTATACTGTAAGAAGTTCCAGTATTTCAAAACTGAAACACTGTTACTTTCATGAAGCTCTGTAGAACAATTGAATGCATGTTAAACACACAGGATTTGGCTTACAGTTAGTATTAATATTCAGGGCTTATGAAATCAATAAACTGGCTGCTTTAAGATGTACCTGTACTGCAAACAGCAATAAGGACCTTCTTAATCCATCTAAAGACTATTGGCATCACAGCACAGTAATTGGAAAGTATCATGTAAGTACTGATAAAGTAACTTCATGTGAAGTATAACAGAGAGCTCTTGATAACTAGAGCTAGACTCCTAGAGAAAGAAAAAAAGAAGGAAAAAAAAAAAGGGGGGGGGGGGGGGGGGTAAGCCAAGCTAATTTCTTTTTAACTAAATGTAAATCAGTTTTAACACTGTATTCAAATGTCATTAATGAACCTAACAAGAGAAGTAAAATGTTACAGCAAATGATACAGCTTTTCACTCTTTTCTGAACTGAACATTCAGAGGTTCAAATCTGACAAAAGCATGACATCAGAAGCTTCAATGGAATTAAGGATTCAGGGAGCTACCTAGGAAACAAATAGCACCTCACAGGATGAGGCTATATTGACTAACTCCTGTGTAAGTCTGTATATTGCTTGACTAAACTTCATGCACATGTCATACTCTGCATTCTGTGAATCCCACAGATAGTTCTATTATAATCATCAGATTTTTTCACATGAATGCAAGTTCACTGTATGCATAAAACTGGCTTCTGCCTCAAGTTTTCTTGTTACCACAGGTATAAATCACACTCTGCTATTTGTATGTAGATTCTTGCCATTCAGTTCAACAGTTTTCTTAAAAAAAAAAAAAAAATACATATATGATAAAAAAATATTTTTTATTTCTCTTCTGTATTTTCAGACACCTTAAGCAGTAGCTATAGATTTATTTTCTCTTCTTCTTGATATAATAACCATTGAACATGACTAGAGTTTGAAAAGAAAGTTAAACTTTAAACCTAAAATAGAAGTGATTATCTAGCTATTACTTCTGTTACTACAACAAAGTTTCTGGGAAACTACTTAAAGTCTTTAAAAGCCCAGTCTCATACCTCTAAACTACAGTTTCTTAATGTAGTCTAAGTTAAAAGTTTTCTCTATAATCAGGAGAGAATCAGTGGTAAGGCCACCAGTCTGTGGACTAAAGCTAGTGAGCTTGTTTTGTGCTCCTTGTATTAAACCAGAGGGTGAAAAAGGGGAAAGTCATGTCACACTAAGGAGAATTTGGGTTCTAAGTTTTGCCACAGGTACTGCTTCTCTACGTTATCTAGTGACTAATACACAAATACTCCAGGGTTATGAGCATCTTCCCCACCCAATCTCCCCATAGCCTGGCTCTTGTTAGTTCATCCCATCCTAAAGGAGACTGCAGACACAGTGTGGTTTTCTTCATCATAAGAAGCCCTACTGCAAGAAGCGTTCACTCCACTTCTCCTCTTCTGGTCCATCTTTTAATAGCACATAGCATATCCTACTGCTTTCAGCTACAGTTTTAATTGGGAAAAAAAAAAAAAAAAAAAAGCCATCAAGGTACCTTCACTGAGTATGAAGTTGTGAAATCCAGCTTTACACAGACTACTAAATCCAGAGGAAAGAGATTTCAAGATATGATGCTCATACTCCTAAAACCATTTATAAAATGTTGCCATAATCCTCACTGAATTCACATTCACATTTTGTAACAACTCAGCATCCAAAAACCCTGAGAAAGCTTTTTGCTCACTAATTGAGATCTATTTAAAGTCTAGTAGTTATAGCAAAAAACTTCTATGGAGCTGAGGGCTCCTGTTATCCAACTGGAGGTTATATTTAATATTCTGGTCAGTTGTCTTTTGCATATGTATTTGCTAGATAACAGCTGCCAAATTAGAGTAATCCAAAAAATTAAGAATAATCGTCTACTTTGCAACATTTTAACTATTTCACTTTTACAAATGAGAATCTTTTCACAAAGGATTACCTTCTTTCCTATTCAAGTAATTGATAAAGAATTCTGCACTGCACATAAGGTATGTCAGCCAACTATTCTTCCCACATTCCAAATTACTGTTATATCTTACAAAATCTTACAAAATCATTTATAACAGATTGTTATGGTTAAAATAGAACATAGCTTTTGGTCTGTCAAACTTCGAATGACCTTTGGGCACTCATTTACTACACATCTATAATTTTCAGAAGCAGTCTTTAAATTTGATATAGCTTACTCTGTGCATGTTCAGTTTCAAACAAATCAGTTCATGTTTTTGGAAATAATTACCTGTCTTTCTATTTGCTATTATTGCTATTGTTATTTCACACAAAGGATTAGCTTTCACTCCAGAAAGGAAGACATGTTAAGCAGTACTGAATCAAAGAAAAGAAAAAAAAATGCATTTGCAACTACCAATTAACATGTCTGTAGACACAAAGAATTTCAAAAATTATCCTTTTTTTTTCTTTTCTTTTCTTTTTCTTTTTTTTTTTCAGACAGACATTTCGTAAGATTTAGCCACAGTAAACAGTAAATAGCATGGTATTTTAATCAGGGCAAGAGGAAGAGAAGACAAATACATCCTATGTTTACAATGATGTATACTATTTTCAAGAGTTAAATACTTATTCCCTAAAGCTAGAGTGACAGTAATTTTGGTTAAAACTCTATTCCCCATTTACTTACAGTGCCAAAATAATGGAAACTGAAAAATAGCCTGTTTTGTCAAATTAAGTGGTCACGTATTCAGAACTGTTGATATTTTTAAGCAGGTGTGTGTATCAAGGTTACTCTTTGAATCCAGCAAGATGACTTTGATTTTATTTATTTTTTAAGGCAACCAGTGATTTGCAGTCAAATTAACTAGTTGTCACCAAATGCACTTGCTACTCGTGAATTTTAATCTGAACAAACTGCAAAATTTTAATAATGTTATTGTGAATGTTGGTGCTAAACTGTTGGTTAGCCTGAATTCAGAAATTTTAGGTTTGTTTACAAAGGCAAAGAAATTCTATTTTCGTTTTCATCTTCCTTATGTAAATTCATTGCTATTAGAAACAAAAAAAAAAAAAACAACAGTAATATTTCTTCAAAAAGTATAAATCTGCCAATTCAGTAAGTTAATTGCGAATGAAGTTCATACATTACTTTGCTGAACAGACATCAAGATCAAAAGCTTAACCGAGAGCAAAAACTTTGAAATCACACTGAGAATAGTAGAGCTAATGTCACTTTTTGCCACTTTGAGTATTCAACCTGAAGGAATCAGTACCCATTTGCAGCCAGATCAGAAAGCACCTAGGACAGTTTTATTGCATACTTAAAGCTTATATAAGGTACAGTCACCATTGTCACAGAACATTTTTTAATCCCAGTGCAACTTTTTCTCTTGTAAGATTTGAAATCCATGGTTTATGTGCTATGTGGAATGTGAAAGGATTTTAAGGATTTTTTTTTTTTTTTTTTTTTAGGTCATAGTATTTATCTGAGGTGCTGACATAGGAATTAAAATGGTTTGATACATCTAAACTGCTGCCTAGATAATGCATTTTCTTAGCAGTTTTCTTGGTATAAAATTGTTCTTCTCACTTAATGTATTTGATCAAGAT
Organism: Excalfactoria chinensis; assembly: GCF_039878825.1. Lineage (NCBI taxonomy): Eukaryota > Metazoa > Chordata > Aves > Galliformes > Phasianidae > Excalfactoria > Excalfactoria chinensis. Next base: position 17,679,432 of record NC_092828.1, on the reverse strand, counting down.
TATAAATATCAAAACAGGTTGATCAACTATTTATTTTATTTTTTTTCCTTTTCTGTCTAAACCTGGAATGTTGTCAAGACAGAGTTCTGTCATGTCTTGTTGAACAGGCAATATCAGAACTACCACTTATCAGCAAGCTTTCTCTGGAAAACACCCTCTCCCACAGTATTATTATTTTTTTTTTTTTTTTTTTTTTTTTTTTTTGTAACCCATACTTTCAAAGGGGGAGCCTACTTCAAAAATCTGTATTGGTCAGGCAAGATCAGCCTTTGGTGAAGCCACACTGGCTGTCTCAAATCACCTCTTTGCCTTGTATATGCCTTAGCATAGCTCCTAGGAGGATCTGCTCCATGATCTTCCCAGGCACAGAGGTGAGGCTCACTGACCTGTAGTTCTCCAGGTCTTCCTTTCTTCCTTTCTTAAAAATGGGAGTAATATTTCCCTTTCTCCAGTCTCCAGGGACTTCACCAGACAGCCAGGATTTTTCAAATATGATGGAGAACTGCTCAGCAACTACATCAGCCACCTCTTTCAGAACCCTAGGATGAATGTCATGTGTTTCCCTGGGTTCAGTTTCATGGGGAGAGCTTGGAATTGCTCCACAGTTACAGAGGGACAGAAACCACTCCCTACACCCTCACCTAGAGGCTAAGCATCCTGGTAGATATGAGAAGGCTGACCACCAGTGAAGACTGAGGCAAAGCATTCACTGAGTACTTCAGCTTTTTCGATGTCTGAGGAAACCAGCTCCCCATTACCTTTCATCGGTGGGAGAACACTCTCCTTTTAAATAGTTTAATTCTCCATATTAAATAGTTTAATGTTACTACTTATTATCACATTTCATCTAAGCCAGAACACAAAAACAGTACATTTACTGTTCTTCATATCACTAATATACCTGGATGTTAGGTAGCAGGGTGCTATCACAGTCATAACTAGGCAGGCAGCAGCAGACATGGAAACCAACACCCTAAAAGAACAACTTGTAGCTACAAACTTAGCCGTGATCAAACTGAGAAGAGTCCAGTTGTGAAGAAGTAATACAACTTTACAGAATAGATTGCTTTAGAAGATATTGATCAGCTATCAGATGGAGGTCCCATTGAACAGCATTTATTACTTGCTTTGTGTTCAGTGTCACCCCAAACTTCAAACACTCATGTATCTTTGACATTTATATGTTCAAATTACAATTTACAGGAGAATATTTAGGTATTTATGCATCAGGTTATTAGCCATTTGAATGTGGATAGTTTAGTTTTGCTTCTTTTTTTCCAAAACTGTAATAAATATTTTGCTAAAGGTTATTTTTGAAAAAGCAATAAATTTTAACAACTGTAATTTGAAAAAGTGATAGTGAAGAAGTTTCTTGTTTCTCAAGAAAATATAATTATACATAATTACACTAAGACAATTCTGAGTAATTGTATAACTACATTAATTAACTGTGAAGCATTTCTTTAGTAATCCATTATTTCAAAAGAGATATTTTAAAAGAAAAATCAATTTATGAATTCTACACACATAAAATTCAACAAGTTGAGTTATAGTAACACAAACAATTGGAACTGTTCATGCTTTCTGTAAAAGAACACAAAACTTTCTTCAAAAATTACAACAAATTGAACATTACAGTAGTCAGCTATAGTTTCAACAGATTAATGAATGCTACAGAAAACTTACATTGATAATCCTTTTTAAATAGTCATTTACTAACAGCTATGTATTGCACTCAAAAATAATTGCATGTTTTTTTTTTTCATTTTAATATACATAAAATCAGAAATGTTTTTCCTTTGATGTATTGTTATTTTCTTTACCTTTTTATAATACTGGAGAATAATTCCATAAATAAAGTTGTGTTTACAAGCCCCACCTAAGTCTTTGCTTTTCTATATTCTGAACTCTATACAACTGGAGAGCAAGATATATTTGTATTGCAGTAATATGTTATTCCTTCTGCCTGTGTAACAGCAATAATGATGACACAATAGTTTTGTGAAAGATGAAGTTCCCTATCAGTGATCTAACCATTAGCTTCATGAAACATTGCACTATACATGAACAATTACAAAAGGTTTGAAGTCAGGGAAACTAGATGAATTTCAAAAGAGCAAGAAATGAGTCACCCTGTAATTCCTTAATTAGCACCTTCTAACTTTAAAAAATGACGTTGATTTCAGTCACCCACTGAAACTTATTTATGAATCTTTTCCCTACTAACATATGGTAACTACAATTAACATCCTCAGGTGACCTTTATCCTCCAAGCAGAAGGCTTCATGTCTAGGATAAACAGCAAACTTGTATAATTTTATATCAATGTCAATGGCAAATACAAAGGTCAAATAGGGGACATTTCAAAAGCCACTACCCATAATGAATAAACAAACCAAATTTTAGCATCTAGGCTCCAGAAGAGCATTACAAATTAATGTCATCAGTCAATGACTGACCTTTAATAAATTCACAGACAATTGTTTAATCAAAAAGAATAAGAGGCAGCCAGATTGTTAAAGTCGAATACAAACATCATATTACTCTGGAGTGATGAATTTATCTGCAAAACACAGCTCAAAATATCAAGGAACACACTGAGAAACATGTTTTCTGAGAATTAATGGAAAGTGGATGAAATATATTTATTTATTCTTTAAATACTAATTGCTTTCAACATCTCCTATATGTATACATATATATGTATCATTTCTCAAACACTCTAAGAGCAGCTACTTCTTGTATTCATTTCTCCTACCCAACTTTAGTCTCTAGACCTACAGCTTTAGACCTACAGTAAATCTGGTAATAAGTAAAAAAGTATCAAAGACTGAAATAAAATGTCAGTTTTATGAGACAAAGCTTTGGAAAAAATCACTTTGTCAGTTTAAAAGGATTCCAAAATTTTCAAGAGGTAACTTTTTTTCCCATACAGACATTATTTCAGGTCACATATCACCCATTCCACTGCTTGCAGAGAGCCTGTATATAACTATCAGGTGGTCTTTGTGAACAGAAATGCAGCTGCTTTATATCTGATCAACTTGGAACCATTGGGGAATTGCATGTACAAATCCAGCAACACCAAACACAGAGAGATATGAATTTAATAGCAGATGTTCCTTCTCTGGTACAGATTACAGTAAACCTGAAAGGAGCTAAACTCCCCACACTATCCTTCCTTTGGTCTGAATAAAAAGCCAGAGCTACATTATTATTTCAGTTCCTGAACTGGATAACTTCTAGCTCAAATAGGTAGAATGCAATGGTGAAAGGAAAACCTGAACTTTTTTCAGATCTTTTTCAGTTTCACATTTGCTTCCTTTACAAGCAAGTTTCCTGGTAGATTCTCTGATAAAAAGCTAAGCAAATAAAACAGAAACACCTAACACAGACATAAGTACAGTTACTGGTAGAGGAACTGCAGTAACACAGTTAGTGAAAAGCCAATCAATAAAAATTAGAGCACACTGAATCAGCTTCTCTTAAGACTACCAAGGGAAAATGAATGTCCCAATTGTGAAAATTACTGGGATGAGGCAGCAGCAAAAATTCTTTCACAGGCCTTCAGACTAAAGAGGGATTACTGCCTACAAAGGTATGGCTTTCATTGTGGGATGCAGTTGAAAACAGAATTTGTAGACTGTATAGATGTTGTTATGGGATGTTTCAAGTTAGATTTGGGAGTTTTTTAAACTTGTTATGGAATGGGGTAGGAAAGTGATCAAGATGGATTGCACATGGGAAAAAAGAAAGGAAAGGTAGTAAAACCCATTGCATGCAAGCAGGTCATCAGGCTTGTCTTTGTCATAGACAAGGAGAAAAGATTTGAACTGTTTCTGAGATTCATGTTTATGCATACACTTTTCTGGGTGATCTCTATGTCCAGAGTTATGTTTACTTTGTGTGCACTTGCTAGGAGTACCTCTCTTTTGGGACAAAGGAGGTGTAATGGATTGACCTCATTGAGCTGGGACACCCAGCTCACCAGATCTGTCTGCTTCTAGCAATTCGTGCAGGAGAATTTGGAATATTAGCAACAGCTATGTTACTACCATTATTTTTCAGACAGGTGTTTTTGAAAGCCCTCAAATAGTTCTGGGGGGGGCATAGAAAACTGAGAATTATGATTCCACAGAGTGTTCCTTCCTGGAGATATTGAAAACCCTGTAGCTGACCCTGTAATCAACATAGGCTACAATACTTTTATGGCAAATTCTTACCTCAGTGGAGAAAATGATAGTCCCAAAAATAAAAAATCACATCGTTTTCTCTACAACTTTAATTCTTAAAATATTTATCTTCTACTTGAACAGATTTGTCAAATAAAATACTTAAAGACCAAGAGGAATTACTGAGATGTTTAAGTCTGCCTTCACATATGTCTCAAGCTGAACAATAAAGCCAATTACTCCTGGAGTCATATCAGTAATGAATGGCTCTGAACAAAAGACACTTTTCAGAAATACCATCCAGACCTGATCTGGAAATATCAAGAAGTGAAGAATGATCCATTTCTCTCTTTAAGTAATTCCACTGGTTAATACCAACAATGGTAAAGATGTGTGCTTTATATCTAACTTAAACTTGTTCAATTTTAACATCCTGTCACAGGTTCTCATTACAAGTTTCTCACATAGAAGAAGGAGACTTTAATATTCTGTATTTTCCTCACATGAAAACTGACAACCATAAATCACTCAAGACGGTGATGCAATATATGGAAATAAATAAGTAAATAAATACTTAACAGATTTAAAGTAAATTTAAGAAGCAAGAAGAAAGAAAATAAAATAAAAGTTTGTGGATGTTCTTTCTACTGTTCTTTTTCTAACAGAGGTAATGGCTGGCATTCAGGATCTTTTACATTCTTTTTTTCTTTTTCTTACTCTTTGAGAATATCACACTGTCTGCTGTGGAAATAAAACCTGGTCCTGAATTGCACAGTTCAGGTAAATCTGGCAGAGTTACAATTGAATATCCAAATCTCAGTTATGCTACTTTGATATGAATTTAAGATTAACATTTCTAAATATCCACATTAAAGGATTTCAGAATTAAGACTCAACACACTTTTATCATGATTTTTATAATATATATATATAAGGGCATAACAGAAGAACAGGAAGAATAAGGAGGAACAAAAAATCTTTTTATCTAGTTTGTGTTCATTGGAAACTAATTATGTAGCTTAATATGACTAGTTTCATATTCTCAAACATACCTTTATGTAATTATTAAACTTCTAGAAAGCAACAGTATACACTGGCTTGCCTTTCTGAAGATATTATTGTATTATTATAATATGCGGTCACTATTCCACATACATATATTCCACTTGTATATGTATGTTTATCTTCCACATATATATATATATTCCACGTGGCTAATTATACCTCAGATAAAGGAAATGCAGATTGAAGTGGGCAGGAGGATATGTAGATACAAACTACAGTGTTTATGTAATAAGTCTCTAATACGTATTCTTGGTGAAAGAAAAAAAAAAAAAAAAAAAAAAAAGCAAAATAATAATAATTAAAAAAGATCTGTAGTCTTTATGACCAAATATGGTATACAAAAGGAATGTGCTTGTAGTCTCAACAGAGACTCCTTGTCTCCTTGTTCTTGTATCATCCAACAAGTGGGATAAACTGATCAATACTCAAAAACAGAAGTGATCTGACTTGTAGATCTTTCTAAATTGTAGTATCACCATTTATGTCATACATTTTCTTTGAGATCACTTCTGTGGATGTACTCCAGGGCAAGAGGTACTCTATATGGGCAAGAAAATTACAGAATTTCCACAGAAAACAATTGTCCTGGAGTTTTCTTGATAACAGTTGTAACCCAGTCATATCAGGCCAGGTAGTTTAATAGAGAGGGTACTTTAGGTTTCCAGGTTCAGGATTTTACATGGTCTTTGTGCTGACTACTTCCATTTGCACTGGCATTGTAAACTGGAGGCTAATTATGACAAGAGAAAATCCACTCTTAGATTCAAGTGAATTTTAATTTTACCATGACATGAAAAATGGAAACCATCCAAGATTCAGATTTGCAGATACAGTGAGGAATTTAAATCTTACAGAAATCAAAGGGACTTAAGTTTATAAATACTAGACCAAAGCAAATACAAACAAGAAATCCTAGCAGCTACAGATGAATTGTAACTTTGCTTCTTCTTCTGACTGGACATGTTAAACTATTTGTTAAAAAATAGTAAGAATAGCCAACAGTGTGCCCAGGTGGCCAAGAGGGCCAATGGCACCCTGGTGTGCATTAGATATAGTGTGGCCAGCAGGAGCAGAGGGGTAATCATCCCCCTGTACTCAGCACTGGTGAGGCCACAGCTTGAGTACTGTGCTCAGTTTTGGGTCCCTCAATAAAGACATTGAGGCCCTGGAACATGTCCAGAGAAGGGCAACAAAACTGGTAAGAAGTCTGCATCACAGGTCTAATGAGGAGTGGCTGAGGGAGCTGGGATTGTTTAGTCTTAAAAGAGGAGGCTCAGGGAATACTTCATTGCACTCTACAACTTCCTGAAGGGAGGACGTGATGAGGAGAGGTTTGGACTCTTCTCTCAGGCAACAAACAGGACCGAGGAAATGGCTGCAAGTTGTGCCAGAGGAGATTTAGTTTAGATAAGGAAAATCTTTTTCTCTCAGAGAGTAATCAGGCACTGGAATGGCCTTCCCAGGGAGGTGGTGGAGTCACCATCCCTGGCAGTGTTCAAGAGACGTCTGGATGAGGAGCTACAAGATATGGTTTAGTGGCTTGTGGAAGCAATGCTAATGGGAGGACAATAGGACTAGATGATTTTGTAGGTCCTTTCCAAACTTGCGATTCTGTGATTCTAAATAAAATTTCTTGGGGCAGATTAACACACATTTTTGAAGTATTTATAGAAAATAAGGGAAATGTTTCCACGTTCAACACTGATCTTATGAATTTTAAGAGTAGTCATTCCCAGACATTCAAATGAACATTTAATGCCCCTAAAATATATTGATACCCATCCTAGGATGTCACTACTGCTTCTTATGTTTGTTCACCAGAAGGAAGCAGCACATAAAGGTGATACAGAAATGTAGCAGTAGATCCCTGGGGTCTCAAAGTCTCCACTGCGGCCAGATCCACAGTCAGGCTACTCCCAGACTTCCCAGGACAGCCCTATTTATTACCTTAGCTGCATCACTTTCTGAGTCTCTTTCTCTTCCCACCCTTTTTCTGCCTTTCCTAGATGGCTTTGAACTGGTGACTGTGAATGATCTTTGTTATGTGTTCGAATTTGAACAAAAGCCGAGTAGCTCTGCTATTGTTAGAGGCTTCTAAGCTTTTCTGTGAAAGATAGTTAACAGTAGGATGGTTGAGAGATCATACTAATATTTTACCTAATGATACCTGTTACTGGGCCCCAGCAAGCTCTTATTGGCACATTGCTGTACTACTCAGTGACACATAATTAATCATTATATCACTAACCAGAATCGATGCTGTATTTTCAACCTTCCCACTGAATTACTTTCACTGGCATCAAGTTTAACCTAATGAAAGAAAAATGTTATGCTCCTACAACACCTTGATCCCATCTCTAGGACATGAATATTGCTCCTTAAGTTTTTTAACAGGAGGTCTGTTTAACCTACAGTACCCTAGGCCCACATATGCAGGAAACTAATCTCTTTTTTATCACTAGATTGTTTACTGCAATGCATTTTAATTTCAGTAGCAAAATGTATGCATGCTTTTCTCTGATTGGAAAAACTTGAACATATAGAACTACAGAAATAGTTGGGTTGTGTTTTTTTCACTCAGATGTCAGGAGAGAAATTATGGATGACTCTCCTGGAAGTAGCAACCTTTTAATTAGTTTGCTTTTAGAAGCTGGGAAAACAAAACACGTGTTGAGAACTTTAATTACCATGTATACTATGATATTTCATTTTTTCTTAAATCAGTAGATATTTGAGGTTTGTGATGACAGAATGTAGACACTAGAATATTAAAAATTAAAAAAATAAAAATTAAAAAAAAATTAAAAAGAAAGAACAAAACAGGAAAAAGAAGTAATTTTTAAAAATGCCTTAAATCTCCTTCATGCCTGGTCAATAGTAAATGACTATAAATTTCTTTGATGTCCTTGGTTTAAGACTCCTTAATACTGCTGTAGGGTAAAATAGTTAGATTCACCTGAATTTTTTGCCTCATAGGAGCATTTCAGATTTCAGCTTTATGTTTTAGTGTTTGGTTATCTACAGTGTCCTGTGTAATGATTGCTTATTAGAATCCTTCACAAAAAACAGAAGGGCTGGAACATGTCCATCAGGTCCTTCAGAACATAAATTAGAGTGTCTAAATATGAATATTGCTGTTTCTGCTTTTTTAAAAAAGTCTCAGATGGCATCCTAGCAGCATAGTTTAGTCAAATACATAGTCTTCCCACCTGAAGCACAGCATAAATCAAAATACATCTGTGCATGTGTGTCCTGAGCAGCTACTTCTTAGAAGATCAAGCTCAGCACAGTGCCAAAGTTTTTAGATACTGTTTCCCATTCACATAAAAGAGATTCATTTCCCAACAGGGTTAAAGTTCCTTTTTCATTTACAGATGGCTCCAGCCTGGTTCTTATGGCAATGAGGAGCCTTACAATTGTGATGCAGTTGTCTTCTCTGAATAGATTACATAGCCAGCCAATTGGTCCCAGCTTAAGTTCTTCGGATAAATTTGCCTGTCACATCTTATGTGTAAGAAGTGACCTGCTTGTTTTCATACATCAAACTACTATTTAGAAAGCTTACTCTGCTTTTCTGCATTGTACCAAGCGTTGATTATTAGCCAGGGAGTTACTATCAGAAGTTACCTGCCTGTTTTCACACATCAAACTACTATTTAGAAGGCTTACTCCACTTTTTTGCATTGTACCAAGTCTTGCTTATTAGCCAGAGAGTTAAATTTATGCATGAAAACACAAAAGAGATCAAAATTTCAGAAGAAATCTTCAGAATCAAAACAGATAAAAAAACATCTAATCAATTCTGTGGAATTAGAGATCAAGGCAACCACCAACAAAGGACATATGAAAAATTCATATGAAAAGACATGGAAGGTAACCCAACTTCAGCCAGTTCCAATTTATTTATCTCCATTGCATAGAACTCACTAATTACTCATTCAGAAACAGAAGCTTATTTCTGTGTTACTGAGCAGAGATGATCTAAATTTAAACTGGAATGACAAGGAACTCCAGGGTTTTTACAAAACTCAAAGGAGCAAGGCACTAACATGAAATTTTAAAGAGAAAAGAATGAGCAGAAAGCAATCTCTTAATCAACAGCTTCAGTGCTGGCACCAATCATTACAAACAGTTCTCCTTGTGTATTCAAATGACCCCAACATCCAAAGGTCTTCCAAAATACAGATCTAGATAATGAGGTTTCAGTTAACATCATATTCCAAATGCCAGATACACCATCAGGTAACTTGAAACCCTCTATCTTAGATTTTACCAAAGGACAAGGTGAAAATAATATATTAAAAATAAAACAAAAACAGAAACAACAACAACAACAAAAAAAGAAAACAAATGTTTTTCCTTTTTAAACCTAAAAGCTTTCAATAAATAAATATTGAGGAGATCTTCTTGCTTCAAAATAATGTTAAAATCAATATTAGGAGTGACTTCATTAAAAACAAAATCCTGCATGAAGATTCCTCTTTCTTCTGCATGAACGCTGCATGCTGAGAAATAAGACACATAACTTTTGATGTGCACTTCCCATAAACAGTACCGGACAAGAAATAAACCCAGTTTATGGCAGATCCAGGCACAGGTTAAGTTTTCATACTGAGAATTTGTACATTTTGATTCCTTGAGCTTTGTGTTTAGGAACATTTTATTTTGCTATTTATTTTAAATGACAATCGTCATAGCTAGAAGCTCTATCTTTTTCTGTTTATCTCATTTCCCCATGCTGCCATTTCTATTGACATCATTTAAAGCTGGTATAGCTACTGAAAGGATATGAAGATGGATGCGATCTGAAGAAAAAAAAAAAAAACAAAAAGAGAGAAAGAAGAAAAAAGGGAAAATAGAAGAAGCAAGAAAACACTGCATTATTTCAGATGGTATATTCCTCAGATATTTCTTCAGAATAAGTAATCAGTAAAATGAGTATGCAGCGGGAGGGGGGGAAGGAAGAAGTGAAAATCAAGAAAAGAGGAATTAAGAAATTAATGAGGTACAAGGAAAGAAGGCACACCACCTCCAACAGGCTTGATTTTTCACCAGTACAAGCTATTACGAATGTAATTGACTTTTTACATTGGCAGCTACTGCTCTTTTTACAATAGTAGGCAGAGAGCATAATATTACTCTGGTTTACCCATCACATTAATTAAACACTAAGTTCTGCATCACCCGTTGATGATTCACTACCCCTGCACAGTGTAATAAATATACATTCCTAGTTTGCTATGAAGGGTAAAAGTGAAACATAGAGTCCATGCCATAATAAATCATTTTGCAAGCCATTCCACTTCATTCAAATGCTTTACAGAAAATGAAAGTCAGTGAAGCATAAAGGGTTTCATAAGGCCATTCTCCACCCAGGCAAACGGCTTCTGAAAGCATGTCTCCGTGCAAGAGTTTCTTTTTGTTTTTAAGTCAATTCAGCACAAGATAATGAAGAAATATGGCTATGGACAACAACTGGATCCAAACTTTGGTACAGGAAGTGACTGAAAGCCCAAAGAATGGGCCTACTATAAAGTCTACTAATTCCATGAGAAACAGTGGTGAATGGACTAAATCCAATTGGTGACTGGTCATTAGTAGTATTCCTCAGCTGTAAGTACTGGGGCTGCCATGTTTAGTATTTTTATTGATAAGCTGGATGAGGGGACTGAGTACACCCTCAGTAAGTTTGCATATGACGCAAAGTTGGGAGGAAATGTTGATCTGCCTGAGGGCAGGAAGGGTCTACAGGGGGATCTGGATAGGCTGTATCAGTGGGCTGAGGCCAATTGTGTGAGCTTCAATGAGTCAAAGGACCGAGCTCTTCACTTTGTTCACAACAGTGCTGTGCAGTTTGGGACAGAATGAATGGAAAACTGTGTAGAGAAAGAGGATCTGGGAATGTTAGCTGGCTGAATATGAACCAGAAATGTGCCCAGGTGGCCAATAAGGCCTGGCCAAGCACCCTGGCTAGAATCAGAAATAATGTAGTCAGCAGGACTAAGGAACTGGTCATCTCTCTGTACTCAGTACAGGTGAGACCTCATCTTAAGGATGCCCCACACTCCAAGAAAGTCATTTGGAACCTGGATCATGTCCAAAGAAGATCAGTGAAGCAGTTGAAGGGTCTGGAGCGCAAGTTCTATGAGGAGTGAGAGACAGAACTGAGGCTGTTTAGTTTGGAGATGATAAGGCTCAGGGAAGCCTTATCACTCTCTACAACTCCCTGAAAGAAGGTTGTAGCAAGTTGGGTGTCATTCTCTTCTCCCAGGTGACAGCAATGGGATGAGATGTAAATGTTGAAGTCCTTAAATTGCACTAAGGGAGGTTCAGTCTGGATACTAGGTAACATTTCCATTCAGAGAGAGTGGTACTGCTTTGGAACGGGCTGCCCAGGGAAGTGATTGAGTTGATTCCTGGAGATTTTCAAAAAAAGTGCAGACGTGGCACTGAGGGCATGGTTTAATGAGCATGGTGGTGATGGGTTGACAGTTGGACTAGATGATCTTAGTGGTCTTTTCCAGCCTCACTGATTCTATAATTCTATGATGCTATGAATATTTTGTACCATCAATATTCATCAATCTTCCAGCAACTGTGGAAATTCTTCTGATCAGGGACCAGTTTAAGGTATAAAATGCTCTTAGTGTGAGATTTTAATTCATAACCAACAGAATGAAAGGCACATTATGCCTGAATACCTGAACCTGTCATGCTTCTGAATCTTTATGTATTTCCAGTTGTCCATACCAGGAAACTGAACATTTATGAATCATTTATATAATTAATGTACACATTAGTGCAACTTCAATACAAAGAATTACAGGATACACCAGGTGAGGATTTAGTCAACTATCCAAACTTCTCTTTAACATAAAGTAATTATAGGAAATTTTCTTTCAGAATATTTTATAGTAAAACTTATTTCGCTTGTGTATCATTTAGCAAATTATTATTACAATGTGCTTAAGCATAATTTTGGTTTTTATAGTTCAACATTCTTTATTACTCTATGCCTAAGGACCAAATACAATATTAAGATAACACTCAAACTTTCTGTAAATCAATGCTTTCAAATTATTTTGAAGTGAAGAGATTAGGAAGTTGACGGAATATGTACAAGAAAGCACATCATGTCTACAGTGTGTGACTGCAACATCTGGTTTATAAACTGAAACAGGCATGGGAGAACAGGTGGTTGCAGCCATTCAAGAATATAGCTGGAATTCACCATAAGAGGAGTGGTGGGGAAATAAGGAAAGATTAAATCACTTAATTACCTTCTAAGGAAACTTGTGGATATAATCACAGAGACCACAGCTCTTCAATGAAGCAAGTCTGAGACCTCCATATTTTGTTACAAACTAACTTGATGGAAAAATCTCACCATGGTTGTCCCCCAGCACTATGTCATTACCTGTCTCAAATTCATTTCTTTTCAGAAATTAATACTTACTCAGGAAAAGTTAATGTTTCTTCATCTTAACTTTCAAAGAAGATAAGCCTATGCATAAGAAACTGTGAGAGATACAGTTGGCAGACCTAATTCAGTTGACAAAACATAACTATCAACCAGTTCTTTAGCTTTGCAGCTGAATCCTCAGAACCGCAGAGAAGTAGGATGTTGAAGTCAATTTTGATTTCTTCAGTGCATTGGACTTATGCATAGAAAGTGTGTATTCACCTAAAATTAATCATTCTATTTTTTAATATTCTCCGACTGTAATAATTTAAAATAAAATTAACTTGTTCTAACCTATGCTTTCAACCAAACTCTTTTGGCATTTGTGCTCTGGAAAGCTATTTTCAGGAACACTGGAACTCACATGCTAGATCAAACCAATGGTCCATCTAGATAGCATAGTAAGTGTGCTTATCATCTCTCACAGTTTTCTTCTGAAATTTCTGATTCGAAAACTGACTGTTTATTTTTAAACATGTAGACAACAATCAAACCAAACCATTAATTTCGGAGAGCAATTTAACATATGTGCTTCAGCGTCTTTCCTACGGATCTCAAAAATGCTATATGTGGTGTCTAAATTTAATATACTTCTAATAAATCGTGCTGTCGCAAATACGTTGCCAACAGTGGACCAGATTCGCCCCTAGCAGCACTTCACAGAAGCCAATGGATTCACTAAGAATAAAAGAGGCTAGCTTTGCTAGATTAATACTCACTATGTTCTCTAATACTTAAGCAAGTCAGCTAAAATTACAACAGAACATTTACTAAGCATGCACAGTACAATAACTGGAAATGTACGGCTTAAGCTTTTTTCTACAATCAACTTTTTAAAAAATCTGATTTACAGAAAATCATCTTATTCTTAGAGGATGTTTGCATTTGTAATTAAATTCTACCAAATTTGATGAGATTTAAGCAGGGCTGAAAGTTAAGTGCATGTTTAAGCCTATCCCAGAATGAGTCCCGAAGTTGAAAAACTGTGCATGCCTTATTAGTAACCAACCTGTATACATTTCTCTAATGCTATTCCAAGTCTTCATGATTTTTAAAGAGTGTACTGCTACAGAAGAAAAAAGTAAAAATGAAATTATTACATTTATCTTTTATTTTCTTTTACATGTAGTATTTTTTTAGTGTTTAGAGGGTTAGTGTTAGAGAGCAGCAATATCTGAAATTATTTTTTCATATCCCATTTGTTTCTAGTCTCTCAGAAATACTTTTAATTCTGTGGTCCAGAACACTGTAGCAGCTTCACTTGGTCTTTTGCATGTAATGCACATCAAAACCAAAAAGTCTTATCGGTTACTACATATTTAAACCACCTAGGAGAAACTCCATATGCAAGAGTTACCATCTGTTGAAGGTACAGCTGTTCAGAGCATTATAAAGCAGGCTATGATTAAAATCCTATTAAAGTATATTTTCCATAAATGAATTATTCTCTGCTTGAAAAAATACATCAATAACTCTTCCAGTTAATTTCCAGAAATGTGGGGGTTTGGCCATCTAATGAAAATTCTTGTGAAAACTATAATAATAAAATAAATACTTAACCCAAAGGAAGAGCTGTCTCTAGCATTAAGAATAACAAGAAATGACATGGAATGAGACTGATATGCTTTCTCTGCAAGAAATACTACCAATGCACAACTGAATAGTTTTGATGTGCCATATGAGCAAACAAGTTTGTTGTTTTTTTTTCATTAATCTTACCAATCTAGTTCAAATATGTGACATGTATACTCCCTGGATTTGAAACAAAACAAAGAACAAAGTTCAACAAATGTCTGAAGTACGCTTAACACAGAAATTTGAATTTTGCCATGCATGATGTCCCTGAACTGTAGAGACGACTGCAAGTGTACCTGAACAGTCTAATCATAATTATGTCCCAAAGTATTTTAGAAGACGAGAAGCAACCTTCCTCTTATTGTTTAAATGAGCACAAAAGAAAGCCAAGCAAAGTACATGACCTAACTACATCCTAGAGAAATGAAAATTCCAAGATAATGCTGTTGAGGATGCTCACAACAAAAGTAGAAGTGAACAAACTAAATTAAGAGATACTCTTAATTGAACTATGAATATCATAAATCAGGAGACCAGAGGACATCCTGTTGTGTCTACATGTGCATCTGTATGAGTATACAACAATATACCATGAAGTGAACTCTCTATCAAGTTACTTAGCATTCTACTAATACTGAGAGTTTGCTTAGTACCTTGGTTGTTTTTTTAATTGAATTCCTCTATTTGTTCATGAACAGCCTCAAATAAATCCTTGTGGAAACCACTGTTTGATAATGAATCATTTTGTTCAGTACCACTTTATTTTAATTACACTGAAGAAGAACTTGTTAGAAGTAGTCTGTAGTTGCTTAAGCTTTAAATGTCAAGCAGGGTCGGGGAGGGGGGTGGCGTTTAGTTAATGTAAAAGACTGTTTCCTAAGTAGAATTAAAGAGCATAATTTGTCAGATAGACTATTAAAGTAATATAGAGTGTCCTTTTCAGTTCACAGTCTATTAAGGGAAAAAAAAAAACAACCTCAATTACCAATTAAATTTCTGGAGAGTATAACAAGTCTCTAAATAAATTTTGTAAAAGACTGAAAACTCTTACATTATGACCTGCATTGCACCTCCACAGAGAAAGAAAATGGAAGGCAAAGAGAGGAAATTGCTTGTAATAATAAAAAGTAAGACGTGTATCTCAGTTAGATAGCTGTACATATGTTTAACTGAATTTGATCTTCTAAATTTGGCTATTTGATTGCAGACTCTTAAAGAAAATAACTTTAATTAATGGTAAAGAAACGACATACCTCAAAACCTCACTGAACAAGAATTGTTATTCATTCCAGTATACTTTTGTCCTTTCCCTTTAATTAGAACCATAAAGCTGTGCAGAAAGTTTAAATATGAACAACAATGTTAACAAAGATTCATTACAGATACCTTTTGCCCTTGAATCTGAATATGCTTTAGAATGGGAGGTACTACTTTCCAATATATAGCTAGACAAGGAGTAAAAACCTGACTCCCAAGTCTTCTTTGAATGATGTTTCATTCCATCTTTCTATCCTAATTCTTCCCAGTTGCTAGATAAAACAGGAATACGACCAGAATATTGACTCAAAAGCTAAAAGTACATTAAATTCAAAACTTCACTCTCCATTTCAATGCATCTTCGCAGAGTGGAAAATCAGGGTTCTCATACAACTCCAGGATTTCACAGATGAAAATATGTCTGAGATGTGCAGCATATGTTTAACAAGTCTGATTTATCCAAAATGTATCTCAGCCACTGCACATACTGTTTTTCAATTGATCTGTCCATATAACCTCAGGCATGGACAAAGGTTGCCTGAATGACTTCAGGCTGTTCAGATATCCCAAGACAAGTACATAATTCACAGATTGGCTGGAAAATACTTCTAAAAGGGAAAAAGAAATTAATTTAAATAAACACAGATATGAAACTGTATGAAATATGTCCGTTTTCTCTTATGGGTGTTCAATGCATGATTTTAATTACCAGATCTCAAAATCCACTTCTCAGAAGCTGGGGAGAGGTAGGAATATATTTATTGTGCTAATGATGTTCACTAGCACTGTTCTCCCAGCCTCATATGGCCACAAAGGAGGCACACATTTTAATTTCAGCATGGCTTAAAAAATCTCCAACAGTAACTTTAATTAAGTTTTAATGAAAACTAACATAAAAAATCCAAAAAGAGGAGAAACTTCACACTTTATTTGGAGTAAAACTCATGTGTCTAATACTTCCTAGAGATTTATAGGAACCTTTGTGAAGTCCTCAGGTATTCCTTCCAATTTCAGACCAGGCACATTACAGAAACATCAACATGTCTCCTCCTTCAACCTCTTCATCTGCATTTTGGATAAGTTCTGTTTGGAACATTAAAACTTCTTTTCTTGGCTGATTCATAGAAAACTGGGCACCTTCCCTCTTTCAGGTGTTTTTTACAAATCTCCAAATGGATGCTCTTCTTTTAGGAGTCTGTAAGGAGTATTTTTCCTTACTGCCCCATTATGAAATGTGATAGAAAACCTGGGCAGGAAACACCCCTACTTGGGGTGTGTCTCATTAATCCCAAGCTCAGATCTCCAGATGTGTGTAACGAACTGTGACTCTCTGTTCTTGTTTGCATGAGTTGGGAACAGTTCATGGAGTTTAGCAGCAATATAACTTAGGAAAAGAACTGTCAGGTGGTATTGTTCTAAAATGCTCTCTCAAAAAAAAGACATAATTCTGTCATTAACTGCTTTGGCACAACAAGCCAAAATGGCTTATTCAGAACATATTTATTAAAAGCAGTAAGCTCAAGCAACAATTAAAAAAAGAAAAAGACCAAGAGTCACAGCTTAGCTGCGAAGTAGGTCTTTGAAGTTAACTGTGTCATTTTCCTGTTAAAATTACCAATCTGTTAAGGAAACATACTAAAAATGTTGCACCTAACTTTAACACAGATTTCTGGTAAAGGTTTTCTACTAAAAGTGTGGCACGCAATATTTTAGTTTAACTGAAACTTTGCAAACTCTGCAGAGCTCAATTTGGCACCACATTTTTTGCACAGCTCTGCTACTAGCGGAGCACAGTATCCATATTATCTTTCTAAGCTCAACATAGAAAATTTATTTTAATGGAATAGTCCTTTTCGATGGCCTTCTGAAAAATGTAGTCCTTACAGCTTAGGTAATAAGGAATGCCTACAAGCAAAATCCCTGAAATGATCATCACAAATATATTTTAAGAGTGTCTAACTACTTTGGTAATTCTCTCACCAGTTTTGGTAAATGTTCCCTTTAGAATATAATGTATTATATAATTATGCAGTCAGAACTGTGAGTGTACTGATTTGTGCAAGTAATTGAAATGCCGTTCTTCACCAATCTGTAGGTTCATCATTGCTGAAGCTGCTTCTGATTTTCTTGCTGTTTCTTACTGTTTGCACATATGTCAATTTTTAAATCTTCCTGGTATTTTTAGAATTTTAAAAAGTACTTAGTTTTGACCAGAAACGTATTACCAGTTTCTGGATATATGTACATGGTTGTTGTTTTTTTCTCATAGCTTAATCTTTAGCTGAATATCATTAGTTTTAGAGAAAAGTAACTGTGAAAGAAGATTTTGTGAGAGAAAAAATAATAGTTGGTAGAAAATTAATAATGCTGCATTCATGTATGTAATAGAAATCTCATAATGTCATCCTACTTAGCTATCCAACTCCCTGATCTCCACGACTTTTACTCATAAACTCAAACATAATCAGGCATTATTCTTAATCTTCTCGCAGCCAAAGAAGCATTTGTAGACTTTCTTTCTCTGTCAGCTCCTATCCAAGTAGATTCAAATGTAGACATAGTCCAACTTAGATTGCCTAGTCTCAATTCTAGCTACAGTTCAACTGCTGCACAGTAATGTTTTCTGTCTTCTGTTTTTCTGCAACATTAAGGAACTTTATGGTGATGACTTTGTGAGTAGGAAACATGAAATACAAGACTTCTGGACAGAGTTTCAGGTGCCCTCCACAGAGCATGTCACCCACTTTGGACCCACAGCTCAAATAAGATCACCTAACTTGCTATACAATAAAAATCTTTTTCCTCTCAATATGAGTAAAAAAGTCCTTTATATGCTCACTTACACACTACATTTTTTCTCTTTGGAGCCAAAGTGACCAATTTCACAACACAATCTCTTAAACATTAAAATGTTATTTCCATAAACCTTGTCTCTGTGGTTAGATTTATCTATTCAGAAGCATGATGTTTAAAATTCAAAGTCTATTCTGGAAACAGATTAACTGTGAGCAGACTATACACTGTTATGAAATTTACATCGCTTTCCTCTTCCTGCGTTGACCCAGGTGACCTACGTAACTATAAAAAATATTCTCCTAACCTTCTTTGGACAACATTCCCTACAAAGTGATGCTGTAAAATTGAATGAATTTATGGATTGTAAGATACTCATTTGTAATGATGGTAGGACTCACCTAAAATAAATGCTATTAAGTATCTAAAATCAAAGCTATTATTTAAATCCTAATAAACACTAAGACAATTGTTTTCTGATGCTCACAATTATCATGTTTTTATTTCACTTCTCTTTCTCTTTTAGCACTCTCTGCCTTTCCAGTCTCTTCCTCTGTCTGCTTCTTTCTGAAATATGTAGACTGGCTTTACTATGCTGCTCAACTACCCTGTCCATTATCACCCACTACCCTTATTGTTAGCAGAATTTTTCCTCCACTGCATCACTGAAATAAGGTTTCGTGGTAAATGTGTATTTTTTAACTGAAATCATTTCATTTTTCAGACAAGTTTCTCAATAGATTATTGTTCCCTGCTTCAGAAACATGATCCTCTTAAGCTGTCTTTACTACCAGAGGCTGTGCCTTTGTATTTTCACTATTTTCAGTTCATTCAGCAGCTATCCTTGGTACAACATGGTGGGTTCTATCATCTAACTTATTTTTGCTACTTTTTGTTTGCTTTCACTAATTTAGCAAATAAATAATTGTCAATAATACATTGAGGTATTTTGCATAATTGCATTTCAGCAGTGCCATCAAGACTTATTCGCTACTGCAATAAATAAAAAATCTCTTAATTCTAGTGAATTTTCTCATTTTTCAGTGAGATTAAAGTCTCATTTTAAACTTTTCTTCGCTATAGATCCATACAATCTGAGCTTATTTCTTGTGCTATTCTATGTTCTCAAAGTCACTTTTTACAATCACATTATACCAACATTTCACAATGTATTCAAGGTGAGGCAGAACTATAAATTTAGGTCAAAATAGTGTATCCAACATTAATTTTATCATTCTAAGAGTACAAAATGAGGATCCTGTTTGTCTTCAGAATTACAACTGCACCTCTACAATTTTTTCAAACAACAGCCATTTTTTTTTCTTTTTTGACAAAATTCTGTAACATCTTTCCTTTTTTATTTTTTTGCACATAAATTTCTGACTTATTATCATATGCTTTTCACTAAATGTCCATATTTATGATCAATACACTAATGCAAATTTTTCCACATTGTTTCAAGTAATGTTTTAAGATTAATAAAAGGCATTTGTTTGCTGTTTTATTATTTTCTAAATGTTACTGCCTTCTTGTTATAAAACCTAAAGGTTTACATCATACTTTCTAACATTATTTGGGAAAAGAAAGTTGTAGACGATACAGAGGAATAATCCAATATTCCATTCTGGAAAGAAAAGCATTTAGCACAATCTTCTATTTGACAGAACTAGTGGTTCTGGAAGGATAAGGATGGTGTATAAATACCATCTATCAATCTCCTGCAATAAGTAGTCCACAGAGTAGCTATACTCAGACCAATTTTATCCAGATCTGCTTTGGAAGCTCTTCATTTTGTACATTTTTACTAACTCATAATTTGAAAGCCTACATGCTTAGGAAGGTATCTAGAATCATAGATTATTAAGGTCAGAAAAGACCACTAAGATCATCTAATTCAGCTATCAACCGGTAGTCACCATGCCCACTGTGCCACCATTTCCTATGTACCACATCTACTCTTTTCTTGAAAACCTCCAGGGACAGCAGATCCATCATTCCCTTGGGCAACCTGTTACAATGCTGTACCACTCTTCCTGAGAAGAAAATTTTCATGATACTGAACGATACTGAACATTCCTTTGTGCAACAAGTGGTTGCTGGTGACAAGCTGGTGACTGGTGAAAATAAAAATGATTATAAAACCAGATACATCTTCATCATTCCAGATTAACAGAATATGACATTCAGTGGGCCCCAGAACAGTAGACTATTTTGCTTACAAACTTCTTAGTGCTTGCAAAAAGAAAAAATATATATATATATGTATATTAATTAACTATTTATAAGCATGAGGAAGGATCACAGTTACATAAAAAATATACTCTGTACTTTCTGCTGGATATTTTGAGGTTAATTTATATTGTTGTCTGCAAAGGTAGCTAGTATCCTTTAAAAAGTTGAATTCTTGGATTATTATAAACTACTTTTTTTTTATAATTATTATTATAAACTACTTTTTTGTGACAGAATTGCAATGATTTTATTTCACATACTGAATTTGTCTCAAAAAAATATAATGATGCAAAATAGTATATTTTAAAACAGTTTTGTGAAAGAGAAGTTCTAATATCAGTACTTTCCCACAAGCATGAAAACAATTCAGTTATTGGGCAGCCCATTTTATTTGTAATAATGCCCTTATGAATTCCTTAGCAATCTGTATTTATAGCTCAGAATTATATTAGATTGTGAGAACAAGATATATAAACACTGTGGCACAAGAAAAGAGTGTGCTTCTTGACCTAAAGAAAGTATAATGTGTTTTGCAAAGATGATTATTTCAAACAGGAATAGGCCTGCATGCACTATATGGAAATGGATTTTATTTCAGTATATTACATTACAAATCCCAATCCCAACCTTGTCATTACAATTTGTCATACGGTTATGTGTGGGTCCTATCTCCCTAAAGATTCCATCTCTCTTTCACTGCCTCTGGCTGTTATCTGGAAAGAAGTTCTCTATCAGAATGCAAAAGACTTGCCAAACCCAGAAGTTAACGACCATAGCTATAGCTGTTATTTATGCATTCTACTTCCCCAAACCTCTGAAACATCACTGACATCTGCAAATTCAGAAAGGCATATGCTTAAGTATGTGCTAAGAGTAGCTTACTGGCAGCAGCATGATAATGGATTTTGGACCTTTTTAACTCAAGAATAAGTCTTTTCCAGACTTTTCAGGTGGTTTTTGGCTTTTTTTACAATAGTTTTCTTCAAAATTAATTTGATGATAGAGTACCTACTCCTAAAAAAGAATTTAAGTTATAGGAGACCATGGCAACCTTGTCTACTGTCTCTACAGAAAACTCAAAGGTAGTGTAAATAGAGAGACTGACAGACACTCAAACTCTAATCTGGTTTTAAACAATTAGGATAGGAATGCAGTGAAACTAAACTAGATTTGAAGATATAGATTGTTCTGACTGCTCCATTTTCTGATGTCTTTCTTTCTGCATGATGTTCTAAGAGACAAAATGTTCCTATATGATGTGAGATCTTTCAGGTTGAATGCATAATTTATCTACACATTTCCTCTTTCAGTAGCTATTGTTTTGAAGAACTATCTCGTTCAAGTATCTTCCAAAAATCTTTCCCAAATGATCTGTGTTTCAGTGTTAACCCTCAGAATACTCTGCCATTCTTATTCCACACAGCAAACGAACGGCTGCTGCTCATTTGTGATTCCTGCCAAATCACTACACTGCTCAGACTGAGACTAGCTCAAGACCCTAATTCAGTGACAGCTGCTGGGTATGCTATTCTGTAAACTGAATAGCCAAAATTATTCTACCAACTTGCAGCACATAGTCTTCTGAAATCTTATTTGAATATAGGTGGTGATGGCTCATTTCCTTGTAACCCACATGTACTTCACAATATGCTAAGTTTGTGCTACTGAAATCATTATAGATGCTTGCAGTGTTTTAAATTAAGTTCATACAAATTCTTGCAGGATCAGGCTTAAAGTTTACCAGTAAGCAGTCAGATGAAGGTATGAGGTTTTTTTGTAACTACTTCACGTCAGATAAGTTAAAACGATTAAAAAAAAAAAAAAATCAGACTAAACAATGATAATTTAGGAAAACAGAGCTTGCATACATCAGAAACAGCAAGTTAGAACAGATCCTAAAAAAGGTAACAGGACCAAGTATATCATAACAGCAACAAAATCATGTTTTTCATCAACTGATCTATATTTGGATCAGAATTCATTAAGTTTCTTACCTTCATTACTTTGGTTGGAAATCTACTCCATGCTCATGCCTCACTGCATGAATTCTTTTGTCATTACAGCACTGTTTTTCTATTATCGTTTTTTCTTTTAATCTAAGTATCTTCTACCATTCTTTGTTGTTAAAAATATAGGGTATTTACAAAGAATATTCACTGTCTCATAGCCCGCATTCTATAGTGTAAAAATAACTATATTTGCCTCACACTGTAAATTATTTTCTACTGATTCTGATATCCTGGTCTTCCCTTCTCCAAATTCATATCAGACAATATGTGAACTATGTACAATGGCACGTTTTGTACATACATAACATCAGGTGCTTAATACAATGGCCATATTGGTATTTTGTGTCTAAATCTGGACTAGTAGCTTCAGAGAAAGAATCTGGAATATTGGGATATCTTACAAAAGTTTTGTATGTTATCAGTGAGATCATTATACATTTCAAATAGTACTGTCTGATTGCATTGTCAAGTCTGGCAACAAGGAAGCAGATATAAGAAAAGTCTCATGTCACTTCTACACCATGTATTAAACCATAGAACGTTCAGAAAACCTGCAGCTCTTTTCTCCTTTCCTAAATAGAGGTGCAGTTTGTAACCTCCTCCATCATAATGTCACATGTGGGCTCAAAGTTTAAACAGTTCACAGAAACGATTCAGGCAGAAAGAAACTGAATTCCTCTAGACGAATAAAAAATAGAAAGCAAAACCTGGAGGTAACAAATTATGATATAGGGAACAGAAACGAGTAGCCAGAAGATGGAAAAGTAGGCACAGAAAAATAAAAATGAGTGATAAATATATTGACTATTATTTGTTAATCTTTAATGCCTTTTGTATTGCTACAAGTATGTTAGTATTGGTTTTCAGCATCATTCTCAATAGTTATCCAGGGTAGAGAGAGCAAGTTGTTTTTTCATTTTTATTTTTTATTTTTTAAAAAAAAACAAGGCAAGTTCTGAAACAGTAACATCAAACTTTAAAGTAAGTTTGAAGCTGGGAGCAATTTCACTACCTGTAATTGAATTATGCTGATTTGTGAGGGGAAGAGTTAGTGTATAAGCAGGTATATGGCCCCCTGTGAAGTGGTAGGTGAATACCAGAGAGACTGAGAATCAGATATTGTCCTACAAATGTGTTTTGCAGGAACAAAAGAAAACTAACCGCAAAAGCAGATTTGAAAGACTTAAAAAGCAAAGTACTTGAAATATATTGTGTCTAGGCTACTGCTTTCATGTACATTTAAATTATCTATGAACTCAAGTAGAGTCCCCACAGGGGACTGGTAGGTTTCACAGCCAATGCTCAAGACCTGTTTTAAAATTGTGAACAGGAACTAGAGCAGACCTGAATATAGGGTTTTCAACTATATATAAAAAACTGCCATTCTTTCCTACAGCAGGAAGTGAGCCATCTTAGCCCCTCGTGACCCTCTCTCTGTGGTTAAAAGAGGGAGGCACTAGTCAGAGCAGAAAGCTCACCTAAGCTCTGTGAGTTGTCCTCTGGAGATGAATTTTTCTCCGCCCTGTCATCTCTAACCTCTTGGTTTATGCACCTGTAACTATCCCTGTAACTGTCTCACCAATGGGTGAGAAAAATTCTCACACGTGCCTCACAGAAGTATGCTTTGAGAGTCATAGAATCATTAAGGTTGGAAAAGATCACTAACATCATCCAGCCCAGCCACCAAACCATCACTAAACCATGATCCTCACTGACATGTCTTTCCTTGAACACCTCCAGGGATAGTAATTCCAACATCTCCCTGGGCAGCTTGTTCCAATTCCTCACCACGCTTTCCGAGAAGAAATTTTTCTTAAAAATGAACCTCCCCTGGCAGAACACATTACATCTCATCCTGTCAAATTTTCCCTGTGTTCAAGATCAATTTCTTTCTGCCAAGATTATTACTAAAAATTCTACATGGGATCAGATGCAAGACTTATCCTAGAGGAATTTCATTAGCAATATTTCCACTTTAACAAAACCCATTATCATCTCATCTTATACTGGTTCCTTACTTCTTATAATTCTTGTACAAATCTCTGTCTGCAGTTACTTAACTACTACATACTAATTGTCAGGGTATACTGTAGAACAGATTTTCTTCTCAAAATATGTTTATCATCCAAACAAAGCCAACAGGCTAACCAGACATTTGTGGGAAAACATATATTTTGTTCTGTCCTTTCTCCTGAGTGGGATATTTCCTTGTTTTCCATTGTCCTCAAGTACTTCCAGTAGTTAATTTTTTCCAGGAAATGTTACAAAGCCTTGCACATTATTGAGCAGAAACTAATAGTTCTATAGTGATGTGATGCTTTTTTTTACCTTTTGTCACCACTATAATTTGTTTGCATTCAGATTTTTATGTTTGGTTTTAGTTTAATCCAGTGGAAAAAACAAACAGAATGGATTATCCACCTTTTTGAAGATAGAGGTTACATCTGTACAGTTAACTTGGGTCAACCTGAATGTTATCAGACAGGGTCAAGAAACTCTATCTTCTCTGATCAATGGTGAGAAATACGAAGCAAGAGAGAATCTGTAGGTGTATTCTATTCACCCTGACAGCTTAGTTTAGATTTGATAATTCCCTGTGCTTATGCCTTTGTTCAATGACAGGTTATTACTCTTGAGTTTTTAACAGTGTCATAAAACAACATGAAAGTTCATGAGCTGAATATGCTGCTTTAAGAGAAAATACTGAACAGAGAAGTGCTATATTTTGCTGACAGATTGCAATATAACAAGAACACTAGAAAGTTAAGTCATCTGCTGGTAGTGTGGCAGTGAAACAGCAAAGCATGCTGCCTACCCCGTATAGTTTGGAGACCCATAAAACCCAAAGTCTGCTGGTGATCCAGGATGGCATGCTGCTTTTACAGTAATGGTAACATTGAAGTCACTCTTATGTTCCAGTCATACTCCCTTCTGTTTGATAAATCTCTGAGTTCTGCAGGGCACAAGGAGGCACCATTCCCACAATGGATGAAGAATGAGAATCAGGCAGACTGGAAGGGACTGCAGCTGTGCAGACAGACCTGCAGTGGCATTTTTTGCAGGGAGAGGAAGATCTGATACAGTTGCAAATGCGATCCCTGTACATCCTTCTGCTTTACAAACATCAGGAATATATTCATGGAAATAAAGCCTTTTTATTATTTTGTCAATCCAGGCTAAGGGGAAAAAAAGAAAAAAAGAAAAAAAAAAAAAAGAAAAAAAAAAAAAAGCATTTAAATTCACCAAAATAATGTAAGATAAATTAGAATTTGTACAAGTTATAAAATAAATCTAATAATACTAACTGCTGCATGGGAACACAATTAAATTCAGATAGAAATCTAAACTAACATTTCTTATCTTCTAAGTACCTGAATTTGCAACCTTAATATTGCAGGTTTTGAATGGGCAGTTTCCTTGTTTTCTTTAAGAATGACACAGCCACAGCAAATACATTATGTAAAAGGGCTCAGCAGCAGCATCAAAGTTGGATTATCACTTAATTTCAAGTTTTCAGGGAAATTTACTTATTTTTCTTACAGTGCTTGGCTACGAACTCTGAAAAATACCTCAAATAACTGAATTTAGCTAAGCCATCACATTTTATTTAGAATTTTTTACAGGGAGGAATGGCTGCACAGGGGCTTATTCCAACTACTTAAATTTACATAGAGATTAATACACTTGAGACATTCCATGGACACTGATCTGTTTAATTGGTTTCTCTTGACTGTAAGCATACTACACAAGATATTTTTTCATCACTTGAAAAACTACAGACAAGAAATCCAGTTTGTAATCATCTCGCTGAACCATGCAGCAGCCTGCTATTACTTTCTATTGATACATTCTCTGCTCATTGGCTGAAAGTGCAGCCCTCTCTATGAAGTTACACTATAAGCAAAAGGTAAGAATAATCTGTACAAAGTGATGTCTGATAGGAATGGCTGGCTGGGCATTGTGCAAACCTCCATGCTGGTAGCTGCCACCAGCTGACTCAGAAACTGTCAAAAGCTTCTAATCTGCTTCACTTTTCCCTCATTTGCTGCTGCATTTTTGCTTGACGGTGAAATCTTGACAAGGTATTGCTGTGGCTTTGTTTCAATTTAGTATATACACTGATCTTGCTCTACCACAGCTTTGGCAGCTACTAAAATATACTCTATACCTCCACATTCCCAGTGATTTTACAGTCTTCATAACATTTAGATCTTATCAGCTACTGAATTTCATCTTCTTAGATAAGTGAAACTTTCCATTCCTTCCTGTTCTTTACTAGCAAATGTTTCTTTTTATCATGATTTTCAAGCCTTCATCTTCAGAGAATTTATTCTGAGGTCAGTGAATTTGTCATCTTTCCTGCTATAGAAACGCTCCTGTGCATCCTAAAGAGACTACCAAACAGTTCTCAGAAAACATAACATACTAAAACCCATCTAGGAGGATTTCTCTGTAACATCATTATTTTATGAAACTTGTTGCGTGACATTTACTCAATCAAATTACTATTGACCTCTCTTACTTCATTCCTATCAAGAGTAAAATATTAAAGCAGTGCAATAAAGTAAAAAATAAGCATCTTGCTTTTTAAAAACAAATGGCTAATCTGCCAATATAATCAATAAACGTTTGTGGGTTTTCTTGTATATGGAAATGATATTTTTCTGTAGATATAAAGAAGACAAATGCAAATGGCACAATGTGTATTGTTTATTAACCTTTCAGCCTATAAGTTATGTGCTGGCACTTCTTAGCACCAGTAAACGTCACGCTGGTGGCAAGAAAAGAAATAATTTGCTGCTGAATGCATGATGAGGCCAGTCAGGAGGAAATTAAGTTATAAGCACTTTCTTTGTAGCTTGACTCTTAATTAGAATTTATTTTTTAAATTTATAACTGAAATATTCATGAGTAATAGTAGTCTAACTAGAAAGCATTCACTGAAGTTGATTTTTAGCATATAGTACAATGTTTATACAGCTGCTTAATCCTTTAATTGTCATCATGTCTTCACACTGAAGATTTGAGAAAGGCCAGCTCAGGTAAGAAAGGCTTATTTTAGAATGATATTTTAGAAGACATGAAACTTAAGGAAAGTATATTCAAGACGAATGTTTGAAGTAGCATGGAGAAACCAAATCCTGTTAACAAATAATAAAATGTATGTTTAAATCCCATAAACTACACTCCATTTCTTTTTGTGTTTATAAACAGTTTATTGAAAAAATAGTGCTGTTCTTAGCGATCAGTGAAATAGTGAAATATTTCTCCTTTAAGCGAAAATATAAAAGGTAATGCTTTTTTCCTAATAAGATTTGTTCTTTCTAGTGGCATAGCATTGCTTATGTTGGAGGTTTAAAACCAAGTGACAATAGGATTTTATTAATGTTTAGTGACAATATGCCTAGCAGAAAGGATGGAATTGATGGATAGTAATGCTCTTCTGTACTGCTTGTTCCATGACTCCATTATGTCTGCGCAGAGCACAGTGTATGGCTGTCTGTTAGGCACAAGTAGTTAGACCAAGTTTGCCAACACTGTAAGTGATGCTGTGACAATTTCATCCTGTACATTCACCCCTCATTTCTCACATCACATCTTTCTTAGGCATAGAAGTCTTTTTTCTGTTTTTTATTTTGTTGAGTTGTCTTTTTTTTTTTTTTTTTTTCATGTCATATTTCCCTAATGTCCAATTCAACTCATAGATGAGCAAGGATTTGTACTGACACAGCATGAAGGTGCAAAACAGGGAAGGAAGAATGGGAGGAAAACCGGCACTGGGACCCAACACTTTGTATCATGAAACTAAAGTTTAAATCAGAAGCAACCTAATTTCTCTAGAGTGGAGAATGAGCAGCAGCTGTAATTACTGCCTGCTAGTACAAATACTCACTCATCCCCCCTGCCTCCGTGAGGCTGAGATGCTGCTGGCCATTTAAGGCAATTCACAGTTCCCTTGCTACTGTAAACACTTATATCCAATAACACTTCTCACTTCTCTTACTTGTTTAAAGAAGGGTTTCTTTCTTAACCTACATTATCTCAGTGCTTTTCTTTACATTACAGAGGCAGAGACAAAACTGAATGGGCTGTGAACTGCAGAGCAGGCATGGGAAAGGTTCTTGTTAAAATATAGCTCATGAGCTACTGTTGCTGCAGGCAATAACTGAGGATGATGAATGCTGGATGAAGAGTTTCCAGAATGTTCTATCAAAAAGGATTCCATAATAACCCTGTATATTTTTCCAGAACTTTTAATTTCCTTTTGTATAAAGAAAAATTGATTTTTATTTCAATGTTTCTGTTTTAAAAATTAAGAAAATTTTCCGTGCTCATCCACTGGTCTATAAGATTTGTAGGATCTTCAAGGACATATCTAGTTCCACTCTCAGTGTATGGGGAAAATCTGCTGGGCAACCGTGGATGTGCCTCAAGGGCATGTTCCTCATCAAGCAGTTTTGGCTACAGGCCTCTTGTAACCTACTTCAACATACTCCAGCAAATTTGGCTCATGCTCTCTCACCCCTTTCTAACTGATCTTACTTTTTTGTCCAACCTTCAGCAACACATTGAAACTGGGCAAAATATGACTCTATACTATTCAAGAATCAAGTCATTTTCTTTAAAAGCTCTTCTGAAAGGTGTATCAAGAGTTTACTTGTTATTACAACTTTGTATTGGCCAACTGGAAATTTCCACTCATGCCGCATATTTGCTAAAGCATATGATGGTTTTTAGGTCTGAACAAATACTTTCCATGCTCTAGGACTAGGATGAGGCAAATTCACTCCATTTGAATTTGAAAGGCTAATTCATTAGCACATTACGCCTACATCAAAAAAATTCATCCTCAGAGGTGCTAAAAAGTCATCTGTCAGTTTTCTAGAATTTTTAGTTCCTCATCATCTTTACCCATATTGCAGGATAATTTCCTTTTATACAAAAAATGATATCTATGTTTGGCTTTATTTGCATAAACCTAGTATATCTTTCTCTCAACATCTTAACTATGTATTTTCATAAGAGGACAGATTGGACCAATCCTTCAGCTGGTGGCCTCCACTGGTGCCATCACAGAATCACAAAATGACCTGGGTTGGAAGGGACCTCAAGGATCCAACCCTCCTGCCTGGCAGGGCCACCAAACTTCCACTGCCATTAGAGTTACACTGCCTTTGTACTGTTTTGAAACCTCTTTTGATAGAACGACAATAAACACAACAGGATCACAAGTATTGGTCACTCAAAACAAGAACACACAAGCACAGCTGCAGAAGGGCACTGAGGCAGCTCCCCATGCAACTGCTGGTTCTGCAGAATCTTCAGACTAACCTGTTTCTACTCTACCATACAGCTACATACTTACTTCCCCAATAATTTCTTGTTTCCTTTTTCTCCTCTTTATCCTCAGAGTCCTGAAGAAGCAAAAAACGTTTCCGAGAATGTTTCTATTCTCATTTAGGCATTTAAATTCTCTGGTGCATGTGCCATAGTGAGATGTACACACACGTTCACTCAACAATAAATCAGTAGCAATGCTAATGTATTTCTCAATGGGAGTATCTGGGGCAGGATCCTAATAAAGGGCATTTTCTATATGGGTTTGTCTATTTGTTTATTTGATTTTATTTTACCATCATTATGACCTGCAGCAGGCTTTCTGAGCCTGAAGGACAGGTGAGCAAGCAGAAAGCAGATGAAAGGTACCTTATGAACAAGTCACTTCTAACAGCATGACAGAGGTTGATTTCAAAGGATAAGCAGAGGCAGAGATAAGAGCCACATATTGTCCTCAGAAGGTCCTAAGCCAGCTTTCCACATCTGCTTTGCAGAAGCTGTGTCCAGCAGAAAAAGAACAGGAATCTTCTGGCACCCCTAAGATGCAACTACAGGAAGAGAAGAAGGAGAAAGGAACAGAGGAGAGAAAAATTTATATTCACTGTTACATGGCAGTTTGAAGCCAGTAAGGAGAGGTTCTACTTAATAAAATAAGAGGAAGATAGTTGCTGGAGGGATTTGAAGAAATGAATTGCATCTCTATGCCAATAAAAAGGAAGATTACTCTTGTACCTTCATTTTATAAGAACCAAAAGGAGAATGGATTGGGTGCCTATTTGTGGTAATAGATTCAGGGTTTGTATGAAAGACATTAAGTTTAATAAATAATACCAAAAATACCTAACCATACATTCATCACAATTGTAATATATTTCACTACTAAAAGTTTATGTATTCTCTGTCTTACTTGTCCTTATGTCCACAGTTGACAAAAACCTTTTCTTTCTATTTTTTCTTGAGTGAGAAAATGCATTTGCTACTGGAGATGCCACCACCAGTATTGCTTTTCTTTAATCAGAGGAGACATTCAGCTGAACCCTTACCAATTAAATTTCAGAGTGTTTACATAAAACTTGATGTGGATACAATTCATTTCTGTGTGTTGTAAAGACAATGGTTTTTATCCTGCGAAATGCAGCACATTTCCATATTTATCATTGTAAGCATAGAATTGCCTGAAGGCAGCACATCTTTAATTAATTTTTACTGCAGTGTGAAAAGAATCTTAAATCATTAATCATTTGCCTTTCAGTATCTCCTGAAAGAATTTTTTCCTTTCCTATTCTATATACATGCATACACACACGCACGCACACACACACATACAAAATCCTCTTGACTTTCCAGCATTCTGGTTACAAACTAAGCACCTTTCTACCCTTTGATCTATGCTTCTCTACCCAACAGAGGGTAATCTTCCAGTGAGATTAGGGTCACTGCAGTTGTGAGTGACTCGTCAGCAATTTCTCCTAGAGCTTACTTCACTTTCTACAAGCACAGATGCCAGACTGAATGTAACATTTAAGTATATTTTTTAGCTGATTGATTTTATCTTCCATTCACCTTCCAGAATTGGCTGACAACTGTTTCCTCAGCCCAAACAGCCTCCCATCTTCTACTCCTTTCCCCTTCAAGAGGTGAATAAATAGGTTTCCACAGGAGAAGGCAGCTATTTTGCTTCCATATACGTGCTTCCCTTTCTATATAAATGTCAGCATATGAAAAGTTACACTTTAGGAAAGCAATAGGGCAACTTAAAATGAATGTATCTGCACATTTCATCTTCTACCTAAGCATAACTTGTCAAATCTATTTATTATACATTCCAAACATTGTACAAATGTTAACTTAAATTTCCAATAACCCTCTACCACTAGCAGTCATTACTGGACCCATCTGAAGGATGAATGAATGATGAAAAAGAGACAATGAATTATGCTTCCTAACTGCTTCTATGACTCAAGATGCTGAAGTCTTCCCTCTGGAACTGGTTAACCTCAGGGTTAGGTAAGTAATTACTTGGTGGTTCATATAAGGAACTCGGGATCATATGAAAGAAAAGTAGATGCATACACTGAAATTTTTGCCCAAAACTGTAGTATACACCAAACTATGATTCTAACTAAAAGAAAATAAATAAATACAACCTCCATATTAATCGGAAGAACTAATCTTATTTTTCATGTTCACAGGTATTAAGTGTGTCTGAATATTCTACTAATCTTGATAAGAATGAGAAATTAAGTAACTTTACCACACTTAAGTACAATCAAAATCCAGAAATGGATTCTGCTTGGGTAATACAAGAGGTCACACTGAGGGAATCAAGTCTTCCTCAAGCCTTTGTGCTACATCTTTCACAGTGAGGTGAGCAGTTTTTGTTCAGTGAAGACTAACAGGCAGTCCAGCTGAGGAGGCCAGCTCACTCGGTGAGCTGCTTGATCCACAGCTTCTATGAGACAACACGGAGAGATTCAGTCTCACATCAAAGACAGCTGAATACATTGTTCTGATGATTTTTGACAACTGAAAATAAATCTCCTTAACTCTGAAATATAAATAGTCTTCATTTATGTGTTGCTGCTAAATGCATAGTTATATTTTAACATTTTCTAATCACTGTTTTTCTGAATTCAGCATTTTCCTTTCATTTCAGTCAAATTCATGAGGGAAAAAAAAAAAAAAGTGTAAAGCGATTTTAATATCTCACTGGATAAGAGTTTCTATTCTCAAGTAGCATTAGCACTGCTGCTTTAAAATGATCTTCTGAACCATGAAGGCAGATTCTGAAAAGCACCTTTTGAATATGCTCACAAGCTTGTCTAACACGTTACCCTCAAGGTTAGCATTTTAGAGCCATGTAGCAGAGGAATTCTTTCAGTGGTGGCACGCAAATTGAGGCTACACAACTTTCTGCCAGCAGACAGTCTGAAATAGATATTTGCTTTCCTTTCCCTTCACTGTTAACATTTGCTGTGTGTCAAATCAACAGATTTAGGCAGATAGTTTCTGAAAGTTATTGCTAAAATGAAATACTTCTTTTCTTACTTTCTTAAAAAGACTCTCAATAGTGGATATGCAGTAAACAGATGAGCAAAGATATGAGGGTACGAGTTGCCTATCCAGTGTTTATATGTATCCAACACAATTTGTAAGTCACTTACTACTATTTATATTACAGTGTAGTTTCTGCCTAAACATATATCTATATATTTTCTGAGGACTGCTGTTCAAAAGATGATGAGCCTTCTGTGAAGGGAGCTCCTTGGAAAGTGGATCTAGATGATCTTGGCTTCTGAAGTAAAGTACATTTAAAGCAGATGATCATTTCCACATACACTGTAGTTTTGTGATGATATTCTTCAAACCTGCATGGTTCTGTTTTGTTTGAAAGTCAAAGAATACTTACTTAATATATATACATATACATATTGCTTCATGATTGCAATATATGTTCAGAGTTTATATTCATGGGTCTGAAAAGATAACATATTGTGCATTCGGAATAATTTTTTCATGTATTCAGACTATATAAAATAAAATTCCAATAAAAGAGGTGCTTTATAGTAATTGTTTTATGTGATTACAGTTTGGCAAAAACATCATCGTTGTTTGGTTGTTCGGGACAACTTATTGTTTAAATGAAATCAAAATAAGAATAACGACATCACATGACATCTCAGATCAGATCTGCTCTATAACAGTTAACTTACACCTTTATGTCCAAACTCCAGATCCCAAAACCTGTCCTTCACTTAATTAAGTAAAGCATAAATGGTCCTGAAGATGAAAGTTGCTGGAGCTGTCTGAAATTATAGAAACAGCTTTGAACTGTAATAGAACAAATTAGAGATCATAAAAAGAAAAAAATCCACTTAAAATGTGTTATCGGACAGGTCATCTCAGCAGGAGGTATCATTTGTTTGTGAGATGGTTTAAAGCTTGCTTACATTACTTATGTTCGAGCACTGGTGATTTCAAAGATTGTTCTATGCCTTAGATTTCTATAGCACTTTCTTAGAAAATCCCCTTGCTAATCAAAACAAAATATTTTTAAAATGCTAAGCATACTTTCATGCTGAAGGCTTAAGAATAACCCTGTTAAGTCTTTTGTAGCAACTGCAGCAACTGGCACAGAACAGTCGGTGTGCTACTCTCAGCTTGGGCATTGTGGTGAATTCCTGAAATCCTTAATGAGGCATGTAGTTGCATTTCCTGTTATTAGCAAGTCTGCACCTTTTAAAGGTGTACAAGTATGAAAAAAAAATTATTTTTCTCTAATCTTGTTTTGGTGTTTTTTTTTCTCATAACAGGAATACCTGAATCATTCATATGAGCAATTATTTACATTATAATTTTGCGCAGGAGATAAGACAAAAATGAGACCTCCTTCTTACATACTGAAAACAGAATAAGAAAAAAAAATGATATATGGGTTCAATTCAATAGAGTAGAAAAAAAAAAAAAAAACAGAAGAAGAAAACATTTCTTTGTGTGCATAATAGGTATACCTGATTAAATATAATTAAACACAAGTGAAATATGGTATTTTAAATATTATAATACAGATAGTTTACTTGCTATTCAGGAATGGTATTTTCCCTCAGCTTGAAAAATAAATTTAAAGGACTGAAAAGAAATACTTATTATGACTTTGGTGAAAATCATAAGACAAATAATCCACCCAAGGAGGGAAAAAAAAAAAAAAAAAAAAAAAAAAAAGCCCTGAATGTTACAGCAAGAAAAGGCGTCTCTTTCAACATCTCTTAAGAGGCAGGTAGCAATAGATAAAAGATAAAAGACAGAAAATGCAACTACACTGATGATTTTTTTAGGTTGTCATCCTCTTTATTCACCCAGGTAAAACAAGGGTCCCTTTAAAGGAGTCTCCCTCAAATCTAAAAATCAAATGATGACACAGAGGAGTTATTTATTTTTAACATGACAAAGAACAAACACTTGGAGATTTTCAAAGGTCAGTCAATCCATCCCAGCTCTAAGTTTCTTGCATCATAGCAGTCACCTTAAAATAAAGTATTTATCCTCTTAGCACTAGGTTGTGGTTTTTACTTTAAGGGGTTTCACCCATGTTTTACAGGTGGGAAAATGAACTTGTGAAAATCCCAGATTTTAACCACTAATAAAGAAAAGAGAGAATGCACATTTTCTCTCCCATATCATATTATATTAAGTCACCTAAGCTTAAAATCTTCATGTTCCATTGATTATAAGGAACAGGTGTATGTCATCTGGGCTGCTTCAGGAAGAGACTCAATGGAAATTGTTTGCCAGTAGATCAAGCATATTGAAGGGACATCATGCTTTCTCAGTTAAAAACAGGAGAACTTAGCAGGTGAATTGTCATTGGGAGAGATAAATAGAATTTAATTGAATGTATAAATAACCTCTCTTTCTTATTACCTTTGTCTCTTTCTGATTTAAACAGGAACTACAATGACACAAAAATAAATAAATAAATAAAATCTCAAGTTATAGTAGAGATACAGGGGAAAGGGACTACTGACCTCATTTCGTGGAGAATTACTTTTTCTCCCCAGCAGCAATGATGTCTTGCTCTAGAATGTTGCGGACAGTGGCCAGGTTATGTCTTTTTTGGAAGTAGTACATCCCAAGTGAAGAAACAATAGGAATTCTTGGTAGCCTACCAGTCTTACAAATGGACTTAATGACCCGTTTCACTGAAGAAACATCTCTCATTCTCTTTGACTCAAGGCACATCAGATGATTTTGAAATGATCACATAAGAGCAAGATAAGTCTGTTCTGGCAATTTTATCGTAGGAAATAAGGAAAGATAACCAGGCTAATAACAGAAATTTACAAAGTTTAGGAAGGAGGTACCTGAGGTTTAAAAAGTCCACAGTTCAATTAAATGTTAGAATGAGTGCTTCAAAGAAAATGATTATTGAAGTTGAAGAAGATTACACTGGGAAAGAAAAGTATAAACCACAAACTTTATTTCTTGCTTAAACTAGCAATCTATATAATTACCCTATAGATTGACACAAAACAATTGGCTTTCCAGAATCTGCTATTGAGTGTAAAGCAACCTCAGGCTCAACCTTAAAAATAGATGTGAGGAGCCAGACATCAGTTCAGCAAGTTTTGACTGCCTTTTGTCCCTGCTTCCCATTTATCTCTATGAAAACAGAAGGACTGTCACTTCAGGAAAAACTGCACCTCTTTGGTACCAGGAGCTGCTTTAGTATTTCCATTCCAGTAATACCTTTAGGAATAAAGCTTGCAAAGGTCTGTAAGCAAAGTCTCTAAGGGTAAATGCAAGTCAGATAAGCTTTTTGTTTGTTTTTTTTCTTCTGTCTTTTTGAGGGAATGAGTTCTTGAGTGACAGAAGTCATATCTGTCGTATTTATGGTTTTAATCTTTTGTGGTTTGTTTTTAATCCAGAATTGGTAATACTAAACATCTAGAGGTTAATATTTATTCCAAATATCTGCTTACATTTCATTCATACCACAATCTTGTGCAAAGTCTAAAGGGCTGCACTTGATGCAAATACAATAAAAGGAATAGCTTAGTGCTGATCATTTATGTCAGCGTTTTGCTTTGGACTGGAACTTGGAAAAGATAATCATTTCACTCTCTTAACTTCTCCTACCCATAGAGAGCAAAGTATTTCTGCGGTAAGGAGTACAGCCTTAAAAAGTTTGGTTACAACTCCGAATAGGAGGAAATTATCAGTTTATACTCTTCTTGAAACTATACTGTATCACTAGAAAATATTCCTGTCTTTTCTTATTTTTCAACACGAAGCCTGATAGAATGTAACCTAACACTGTGGTACAATTACCTACCAGATGAAACTTGCAGTCCTGTCTCTTCTCCTTATCAATCCAAAACTGAATTATATAAGAATAAGAAATAAAAAAATGGATGGCATGACAGCTCCCAATTTCTATAAAATGCATATTTTTCTGATAGTCCAATTGAGAGGAATTAATAGCAGTGTTAACATTTAATAACTATGTCATTCTATCTGAAGAAATGAAATCCTAATACTTAAACCATTTTATATGAGATTCAGCATTAATTACTTACTAAAATGTCAATATAAATTACTTAATGAACCATTCAGAATGGCATCTCACTAAAGCAAACGTGATCTTTAAGATCTAATTCAGCTTTGCTGTACTTCAAGCTGAGTAGCATCACTGTTGGACTAGAGAATTTATGATCTGTTACACATTTTCACTCTCATTATCCCCTTCTCCCTCCTCTCTGATCTCGGCTTGCCTTTCAGGGCATCTACATCTTTCTTGTCCAATAGTGCTTGTATTGTTATTTGCACAATATTAGTGCAAAAAATTTAAATCTTATAGTATACTAATTCTACCTTCTTAAGAAGAAGAAAAAGAAATTATCTCCTAATGGAATAACTGGACTTCCTGATATTCATTCATAGGTATTTTACTTCAACTACAAGTTGACAGTATCGTTGCAGAAATATCTAAGTCAGGCTGCAAAGCAGGAATTTTGCCAATCTCCATAAATATCCTCTGGACAAAGTCTTATGAAACCTTTGTATTTTTTTAATTTATTGTAAGAAACTCATAGTCCAGTGATACATACATGTTTTGTTGTTTTTTTTTTTTTTTTTTTTATTCTGAATCTTTTTACTTGCTAATTGGCTGAAACATGTTACACTTTTTTTTTTTTTTTTTTTTTTTTTTTTTTCCTAAATTAAGGCTAAATATGGTTATATGCCTCCCATTATGAGCCACTGTAATTACTTACTTGTGATGACTAGCAGAAAAATAGTAGTCTTGTTATCAGGAGACATACCGAGATTGAAGGAACAGACCCACAAGAGACATCCAAAATACTCTGTTTGATTTTCTGATAAAGAAGCAAACCTGGACAAGAAGCAGCAAGGGATGGAAAAATCCTATATATATATATATATATATATATATATATTTAAAAAAAAGAAAAAAAGATGTTGTTATACAAATGATTTTACACCAAATTGCATATGAACAAGTATTTACTAGAGGGCAAGATGTCATAAACTGATCAGTTACAGGCTTGATCATTGGCATTTTGGGAAGCTAAATGCAGGCTACAGCACACCTGTGCATCTCAACTTCTCCATCTGGCAAGGATGGCAAAGAAAAGCTAGCTCTTTCACAAGATGTTTTGGAAGCTGTCAAAGAAACCTCAGTGTAACAACTGTCTATTACCTTTCTGCATTTATTAAAATCAGATACTGTTTGATTAATCAAACTTTTCCTTTTTGTGCACTTCATACATGAGTGATTCATCCTCCAATTAGTTATATGATATCTTAACACTTATTTGATGCACAGAAGCTGACATTTTTATTGAAATGTCACCCCCTGAATAATAAAAGGCGTAAATGTCCTTAAATTTAAACACACATTGTCCCTTTAAAGGGAATGGAACTAGTCATGCTACAATTATGCATCTGCTTAAGTACATTGAAGCATGGAGATAATACAGTAGAATGCAATGGCTTTCATTATTCATTTAGGATATAAAAGTATAATACATAATTGCATGTTTTTTAAGATAACTATACAAGTCTATGGGAGACAAACCTTAGACTCTGCTATGATGTCTTGTGAATCCTAAACTTTCTTGCTCAAGATTGCAGTAAGACTTCATTTTACAAGCTTTGATAAACATTTTACATGTTCTGTAAAACTCTGATCAGTGAAACTGCTTCTACTGAAATCTCCAGAAAAGCTTAACTTTATGGAAGCATGTGCAGTTTGCAAAGTAGCAAAGACCCAACGATGCTTTTATTACCTCTACCCACTCACAGTTGTGTCAGACACAAGTGCAGCAGGATCAGTGCTGCCCCACTTCAGCTCAGATGTGATTACAGAAGCAAATACATTTAAACAATTGCTCTGCAGCATGTTTTATAATTGCAGTGGTCATTTTACACATACAGAAGACCTGTGCCAGGACTGGATTAGGACAGAGCGGGGGAGAACTGGAGCTCACTGCTGAGCAGCGTAAATGGGAGAGGAAGAAATGTCCTTCAGCTAAAGAGCACATGGGCTTCTGGAAGAGGATACAGGATAACTAGGGTTGGATGGGACCTCTGGAGATCATCTAGTCCAACCTCCATGCTCAAGCAGTGTCTCTCAAGCGCATTACCTAGGATTGTGTCCAGACTGCTTTTGAATATCTGCAGGGAAGGAGACTACACAACCTCTCTGGGCAGCCTGTTCCAAAGTTACTCTCACAGTAAAGTTTTTCCTTATATTCAGATGGAGTTGAGCAGTGCTCTGCCTAATGCAGCTCAGGATGACATTGGCCTTCTTGGACACAGGGGCACATTACCAGCCCATAGTTAACTTGTTGCCCACTAGATCTTCATTGGAGATCTCTTTTCCAACAGGTCAGTGCCTCCAACCTAGTCACTGGTGTGATTTCTCCTCAGGTTCGGGACCCTACGCTTGTCCTCTCTGGCCACCTCTTCAGCTTGTCACAATCCTTCTGAAAGGCAGCACAGCACTCAGGGTATCAGCTCCTCCTCCTAGTCTTGTACTATCAGCAAACTTCTGAGGAGGCACTCCATTCCTTCATTCAAGTCACTGATTAATAAGTTAAGTAATAGTAGACCTAAATCAAGGTCTCCTTGATAATCAAGTCCCAAAGTATATGTCAAAGGTGGATGCTACAGTGAAAGAAAAGCCTTTGCATCTTTATTTCCAGGCAGATCTCAGGATGTCAAATAAAGCAGCCCTTGAGGGGACTGAATCTACACATCACAGAATAAGAACAGGTACAGCCAATACACAGAAAAAGGTCACTTTGTTTCATTACCTCCCATCCCTCTCACATCAAGCAAGGATCAGTGACGGTCCATGCTCACTAAATCCTGCTTAGCACTGCAGCGTTTACATCTACAGTCTACCACTGAATTGCAGTGTAATCTAATTCTGTAAGATTTGTTCATAGAATATAACATAAATATGTTTAGGTATTAATATGTCACATTTACAGAGCTAGACTCCACTAGTCATTACTAGCGCAAAGACTGCAAAACATTATGTGATCACTGACTTGGAATAATAAAAAACAATTCTGCAAACCACAGTAACTGTAAGGCACAAACTCCAATAGACAGATAGCATTGTTTATAATGAGAATCAAGCATCATTGCTGATTCTAGTGTTACTAACAGATAACAGCTTTTAGATAAGAAAAGCAGAATACACATTATTTAAAATGAAGTATGGAAAAAAGTATTGTCCACCTATTAGCCAAAAGTTTTAAATTTAGTTTCAAACAAACTGCATAGAATGATCAAATGACAAAGTACTTTGTAAATGTTTTTCTTTTCATAATGCTATTTTTGTTTGCTCAGCTTGCTGTCTGTAAACAACTTATGCTCACTTTTGATTTAAATAGTGCTAACATTTCTCCATTTACTGCAATAATACAGTGTGAGCCATAACACCATAAAGTAAGACATAAAAGCAATTTGTTCATTATATGATATCAATTTTTAAATAAGTGAGTAAGGTTTGTCTATGATTCTATGATTCTTATTCCATGTAGAAAACAAAAACAAAACTAGAATTAATAAAATTATACATACAACTTTTCCAGACTTTTCTAAAGCTGGGCACAGTTGTGGAAAGGTTTTTCCACAATTTTTCAAAGCCACAGAATCATGCCCCGTTTTCACTGAAGTGCTTCAGAAACAGACACTTCACATTCTCCATAAAACATAGGACATCTGTTCCTCTGAATTTTTTTCCAACATGACAACTTATGGGCAAGAAAGCATTTGAAAAAGGAAGATTTTAATGCAGATACTTTGTCAGTATATGAAGCTTTGTTATGAAATCGTACTTTCCTTCCAGCATTACATTTCCAAGCTAATTTCACTGAACCACTGAGAAATCTTATCATCTTTGTTTGTATCCAGTGAACCAGAGTACTAAGCATTCTGAGTCAAAAAGAAGTTGTTTTCTGATTCTCAAAACCAGACCTAGCTGGGAAGGAACATCAGAAAATTGATGATCCAATTTTTTTCTGACTAACACTTCCCTGACTCCCGTATCTGATATTAGGGACAAACAGAGAGAGATTTTTATGGCAGAAATTGACTTCACGTCCATCACTGATGGAGATAAAATGCCTGGATTAAGCTGTTCACTCCAAGGGACATAAAGAATAGAAATTTCTGCCAAGAAATTCCTGTTTTAAAAAAAATAAATCATGACAGTTTTAAGATTAGGGTCAGGTGATAAACACCTTCCTGAGTTTGGCAGTGGAAAACAATGAAATTCATACATATAACTATTTATCTTGCAAAATTAAAAAAATAAAATACAAGTTCAATGTGAAAGGTCCTATCTGAAATGAAATGTGGTGTTTGCTTTTCTTCTACTTGTAAAAATATCAAGATAAAAGACCTTCTTCACTAAATTCAGGAAGACCATATCCCACTCTTGCATAAAAGCCTACTGATTTGATTTTGTGGACTACCTGATCTCATCTCAGCTCTCAATGACCAGAACAAACTGCATTTTTGAAGCAAGCTACCAACAGAGTTCACAGATATCTATGCTGGTTTGAAAAGAGTCCAGTATGAATATAAAATAAAGGGTATGGAAAAAAAAAGGATGAGGAATAAGGATAAGGAATCTCTAAAGATATGTAGCCAAAGATCTTGAATGAATTGACAGATTGTGGCAGACAAAACAACTAAACATTAAATATATATATATATATATATATACACGGGGAGAAAATCCTAAGCGTTCCCATAGCAGAATGGTCTCTGAATGAGCTAGCACTCAAGAAAGATATCAAGAAATAGTCATTGTGGAAGGTTTTATGGAAATGTAGAGACTACAGTTAGCAGTAGTCAAAAATAAGCAAAAGCATGGCACATTTAGCAGGAAACTAAGAAAAGAAATCAAAACAATATCATGAAATAAATTTTGTATGTAAATATCATTCATTCCTTGAAAAATATACACAGCACCGATCATACCATAGCAGACAGGGTAAGTGGAGAAAAAACTACTATATATATAGATATCTATCTATCTATCTATATATATATATATATATATATGAGAGACATAAAACCTAAGATTTTTCAACTTGGAAAAGACATGCTGAAGAAACGAAGACTTACAATGTTTAGGAAAACTGTTTTAAAAGGAAGAAATATGAGTAGTTACAATACATGTAACTCCAATCCTTGAGTCATTAATTGTACACAGACAATGAATAGGAAATTACTATGATAGTTTGCAGATATTAATTGTAATGATTTGCAATAACAATTAACTATGTATATAATTATAACAATACACTATAAGAATTAATTATAGGCACTTACTACAATTACTGTTATTACAGCATGATTAAATTGTGGGACAGCACCACGTAGTGTTCTGAAAGCCGAAAGTTAAAGTGTTTTCCAGGAAAGAACTGGTGAAATTCACAGGAGACGGAGCCATCAGCATCTAGCAAACACAGTGCATTTGGTCCAGTATGGGCTCCAGAAAGTCTGCTTTTGTGATTCTAGGATTCTTTGTTTTGAATTATTTGAAGCCACAGATCATTTTGTCACTGGTGCCAACCAGGACCAGGGTGTCACATCTGATCTCTATGAAATAATTATTTCCGAAAGAAATCATTCTGAATGAAATGAGAGAAAATATATTGACAAACCAGAGATCTAGTGAGTAAGCTGGCAGTGTTTACTTCTGTATTCTGCTATATGAGACATATCTTAGTTGCAATCTCCTCCTTTCTCAGAGACCATAACAGCTCTTGTCAATACAACAGTTCTTGTCAATATTGTAGAATTCTAATATTTATATCATTCCTTACAAAGAACGTAGGAGCGTGTATGGGAGATTGGTAATCACAGCCTGAACCTCTGATTAATCAGCTGAGGCAAGTATGGGGTCAGCTGTGGGAGCACAGGTGAGAGTGATGTAGCTGTGCTCCCGGAAGGGGTGGAGCTTGACTCCATCCCCTCTGAGACCTCATTTAAGGGCTGACTCCCACTGGAGCAGTATCTCTTGGAGATCGCTCACCAGGGAGGACTGCCTCAGCTGCTTCAGTCAAGGCACCACCATTGGTGAGTTTTTCCTTTACTTATTCACTTGTATACCTTCTGTACATTTTGTTTCCATCTGTACATTTAAAACCAATACAGAGCAGAAACATGAAATTGTATTAACATAAGCAATAAGAAGTAAGTTTTAATTACCCATTACTATCACATTCTAAGTTCTGAGGAACATACTCAAAATGACCACCTTTCTAACACTGATTTTATTTCTGAATATTGGAGTGATTCCTTGCTGTGATTCCTGCTATGTTGCCTCCATATTTTTATTTTATTTTATTTTTTACCCTCTAGCTATTTTGTGACCTTTCTCACAAAGAATACCATCGTTTCCTTGACTAGCAAAGCCCTAGTTCCTGTACCTAACTCTGTCTACTGTGAAGTGATTGAAATCCTGGCCTCATTTCTTCCTGCTGCCAGCTGCACAGCAGGTGCAGGTAGTCAGGGCTCTCCTATGTTTCACCCAAACAGCTGCGTATTTCCACAGGTGTCTTCTCTGCTGTTTGAGAACATCAAACGAGATGGCTGCTTCCGAAGTCTAGCCCATTCTCTTAGTTATCAGTGTGCTTCTATTTGATAAAAACCTTTATTCTAATATTTAAAATAGAAAAGGAAGTAGAAGGTTCTATTTTAATGTGGAATTATGAGGCTTAGTTGTCTCTTTTCTCATGAGAAACTGCTACAAACTTCAGGTATGTTTATTAAAAGAACACTGTAATTCTGAAGATCAGTTTTGCAAATAAAATTGGTACTTAATATTGTTACAATTTCTTTATTTCCCTTCAGTATTGCATCTAAAAAAGACTAGAGGGAAAAATAATTGTACCTTATTTTCATGCTGCCTTGTTTTTGGCTGGATCTCAGCTTCTTCAGATTTTAACAGAATCCTTTTATTACACTTTTTTTCTCAGTGCTGGCCAAGACACAGTCAAATCTTCAAACTCTGCAGGAAAGAAATAGAGAGAGAGATAAAAGAACTAATTATGGGGCGTATCAATGAAAAGTATGAGAGAACTTCAGGGTTACAAAGCTCAAAATGTCCAGATGGGGACCCTAAACAAGGCAATTTGCAGTGCCTGGGAGTGTCTACAGGGGGATTAAAACACATTACATGTGCAGCTATGTGGCTGGGGTCTTTCTCTTACAGCAGAAAGGTCATGCACTAGGAAACCCCACAAGTTACACCATTAAACACCATTAG
Organism: Excalfactoria chinensis; assembly: GCF_039878825.1. Lineage (NCBI taxonomy): Eukaryota > Metazoa > Chordata > Aves > Galliformes > Phasianidae > Excalfactoria > Excalfactoria chinensis. Next base: position 17,635,212 of record NC_092828.1, on the reverse strand, counting down.
CCCACCTGTGACCACCACAATAAGGACTTCCCAGCCAGTGTCCCCAGCAGGCTCCAGCATGACATCCAAGAATTCAAACTATCTCACCACAACTCCTTACCTTCTAAAGGAGTAAGATGGCCTCTTGCCTTGTGTTTCTTTGCACAGCATTGAAATACCTTTGCAGTGACTCTCATCCCTGCTGTTTTTTTCATTTCTGCTGAAATTCTCATGCTGTTTAGAACAATGTAAGTTTTGAAGATCGGATCCCTTCCTACACTGCTTTGAAAATGCCCAGCTCTCTCATGTAGTGCAAAATTCCACAGTCCTTCGTGTTTTAAACCAAGACTCTGGGTATTGTGTTGTCTATATCAATCATGCATATTCCAGCTGGTTTGATGTTACCTGCAGTTTTCCTTTCTGGAGCATGTGATCAGAGAGAAAAAGTGGCCAGATGGTTTTCTTAAAATTGGTCTATTCTGGTTTATTTATTGGTTGGTAAAAGGTACAGTACATGGAAACAAGGGCTTGAAACTCCAGAAAAAACTATAGCATTATTATTTATTTTTTTTTACCTAAATTTGTAAAGGGAAGCTTTTTATCAGACAGAAAACAAAGCAATCATTAAACTCTGTCTGTTGCTTGTATGTTATTCTACTTTGTTTTAAAGCAAGCTGTATGAATTTTGTTCACAATTTGTCACTTCCCAGACTGATATTTAACAGATTATGTTAATTTTATTGGAATATATTTTAATTCAGAATATGATATATATAATATTCTGGTTGCTTGATAAAAAAATATTACATCCAAGCTTAAATCTAGACAATTTCATCCCTGAGCAATGGCTGGTAGTAAGATTTCCAACTGCAGTGGGTCAAATTTTGGGCTGTGAACAAAAGTGGATGACTGATTACAACAGTTCTAAGTGTTGATATTATTAAGATATTACACTGGCTTAAGAGCTAACCTGTACATTAGAAGCAAGAAAGGATACGGAGACCAGTCAGCAAAAGTATTCTACTCTATCTGATTTAATTGCTTCATACATGCTGGTAGCCTTCTCACAATTTTTTCATGGCAGTATGAGGAGCTAATATGCCTGACCTCCACCCTGGACCTGCCTGGTGAGTTCTTACTACTGCAGGCAGCTTCAGAACCTTAGACGTACCTTAGAAAGGTCTGAATAGTTTGACATTAGGAACTCCTGAGAGCTGTTTCAAAATCCTGTTTCCAAATTTCACATTTACATTAGCTTAAGATCATAATTATTATGATGAAATACTGTACTTCACTGTGGTGTAGCTTCAGATCTCTCTATTTGCACCTCATTTTTATACACTAAACTTTGATTGATAAATTACATTTGCGTTCATAGACACCCAGGTCAGTCATTTCTTCCAATGAACTTCCATCCAACCTATCCATCTCAAAACCACCACTGCTTTGAGAAATTTTCATAATCACAGAGTCTTAGAATATCCTGACTTGGAAGGGATTCACTGGGATCTGTCCTGCAGAGCCTAACCATCCCTTCATGAATCACAGAATCATAGGAATATGAAGAGACCTCTCTCCCAAAGCACGTTCCTTAGGAACCCTATTTCCTCTGCATGTTACTCTTAAACCAGAAGAATAGCCTTTTCAGGTTTCTAATATACTTTCAATAAATTACTTTAGACTGATTAAAAGTCTTTTTTATATGTATAAATAGTTTAATAGGATCCTTGCTCTGTTCCAACCCTAGACTACTAACAATGGCTATCCTCTAGTTTAACCACTCTATATCTAAACTAAAAATGATACTAATCTAAATTAAAAATGATACTGTCTCAGAATTTACGTCTGGAAAAAATGCAGATTCGCATGGTTTCAGTATGTTAGTTATTATTTGTTCAAATTAGATACAAACACTCTCAGACTTCATGAATAATTCACCTTTTAGAGAAAATAAACATGGGCAGCAATTATGGAAGGGGACTCTGAAAGGTCTGATTCATATGTTAATTCAAACTTAAACTTTTATAACACTGTTGAACTCCATGGAGTTACAGTGACTTATAAATAGAGCAACATAATGATAAATTAGGCCCAGCATAGTTTAAAGTTTTCCTGTCTTATTTGGAATTGTGTTACTGAAACTTGATTAAGGTAGATCTTTCCAAAAGGCCCTGAAGAATCTCAGTGACACACCCTGAGAACAGCAGAAATAGAATCTAGAAACAGAAATATATATATAATGCTTACAAGTTTTAAAATAATCAAGTCATAAAAGCTACTGTGGGTCATGGTTTCTTTCATCGGCAGAGTCATTACACTTGGAAGATACAACCTTGTGTTACCACACTGCCACATTAATGTGAATAATTGCTACACATGGAATGAATCTCTCAACAGTTTCTTCTGCACTGTAATTCTTACTAAGCCAAAAGCAGATAAAGCTGGCCAGAAAGCTTTCTTAGAGGACATGGTATGACTAGCTAGAGTTAAGTAGCAGTTTGGGGTAGCTATCTTTGAACTTAATTTTTTTAAATGACACTATGCAGGGAAAAAAAGTACTTCTCCCCAGTTATGAGTCTGCCTCTAAGATGGAGTACATTTTAGCTAACTAAATTTGACTTTAAGAGACAGTGCTGGAACACAAGCCAATTTAAATAAGATTTGCTTCAATGATTCCAAGGAAACGTGTTTTATACAGAAAGGTTTTCAGCATGATAGATGCAATTTTGCACACATTTTTGTAACCTACTCAGATTATTACTTTATATGTTATCAAGATAGAGCAGTATATTATGTTATCATACTGTCAAGCTTACTAGAAAACATTTTCTTGTTTCTTTTTAACAAATTCATTCCACGTACGTACTTCATTTAGGAAAAAGGGTTAATTGGTTTATTTTCACTGAAATGTTTTACAGAAAACAATTCTACTTTATTTCGAAATGAACACATCTTTTTTGGGAACTTCATTTTAGTGCTTCAAAGATTGTCATTATGTTGCACATTCAGTGGTAAATGTGTCTCACTGGAAGTGAGAAAGAAAGTCTAAAGTCAATATACTGTCACACCGAATATCTTCCTAAAGCAAGATGGGCTGCCAATTCCTCCTAAAGAAATCTCAAAGGGAATTAAATTATATTCTTCACTGCCTAAAAGTCCCTAAACACAGGTTAGAGCAGGTTTTAAGAGATGCTGTGCTTGCAACTATATGCAAGTATGTCTGAAAAAGCACCTTTCTATGCTTGCAGCTGCCTCACTCTCATCAAAACCATGTGGTGAGCAGTGACTAGTGACTGAGGTGGAAGAGGTCACAAAAATAAACTATTAAGTAGCCTTATACAACACCATTAAAATCAACAGAAAACTTTCCAGTGACTTCAGTAAGAATCGAATTGGATCCTTTAGGAAGAATTATAAGGAATAAGAAAATAGAATATTAAGAGAGATTAGGAACTTTAGATGTTTATTTCTCCCTCGGGGGGACATTTTAGCTCATGTTTGCAAAGACAATTATAGTGAAGAAAATGAAAGAAAATATAAATTTTAAACATGCAAAAGGCCAATATAATTCCTGATAAAACCTGATGAAATTAAAGGGAAGTTTTGAAAGTGTAAAAGCAGTAATATTTTGTATACATTAGGGTGTATTATATTCTCATTAAAACACTTGGCTATTTCTTTTTATTTCTAAGAGAGCAGGAAAAGCTCCATGACACCAAGCATGTGGGGATGAAACCCTGAACCTTCAAGCTCAAGAGCACAAGTTCATTTTGTTATTTAGTTTGTTGCTTCAGAGAAAGGTAAGCTATGTGTACGTTTCCTTTGGTATGAAGTACAGGTTGTTACAATCCTATGATCCAAAGCAGCTAGGGATTCTTTTTAAATTGAACAAGTCACACCACCTGGGATATTCAGTGAAAAAGTCTGTAATGACTAAATACCTTTTCTGACCTTCCTTCATCTTCTTTTTACCCACTGTTTTTCCCTGCTAACAACCACTGAGCCTCCTCGTGAAACAGAAATAAAATGGTTGTTCATTTTAAAAGATGAAATAAGCATTTGTTTTTAAAAATCGCAGAAAAAAAAAAAATCTCTCCACATAAAACAGAAGGCCACTGACCATTAGCCTACTCATCAATATGATACCCAGTAGCCAATTTCTCTTTCACCATCACTGTCTCATCTACAGGAACTATCATTACTCACGCAGTCTCTCATTCTTGAATTATTGGCAGTATATTAGGAGATTATTGTCTAATTATAGCTAGTAGCTTTATCACAAGTGGACAGAAACACCTGCTCTTAAATTCTGTCCATGATTGCAACCGTGCAAGCCAAAGACCATTTTACTCTTTCCACTGTTCTACTGTACATTTTTTTGGGGGTATTGCCCATGTAGCCTATCAGTGCTTCTCTTCTTTCCAAAAGATTTTTAAGACTACAGCAATCCATGGTCACCTGCAAACAGGATAAGAGATTCTCAGAAGGCTAAGAAGAGGTAGAGGTTGGGCACATGAAGAATCATAGGAGGCCTTTATTCATTTGCTGTTCTTTGTCTTGAGAAGGACAGATACACTATATATATACAATATATATAGTGGATAGATAGATTAGATAGATAGATAGATAGATAGAGATAGACAGTATCTGTTTACTCAAGATAATGTTTGCAATCATTAAAAGCAACCTGGTGACAAACTCAGCCAAGCTTACATTTAGGAATTTACTTTAGTAAGGGTGAAAAAAAAAAAAAAAAAGAAAAAAAAAAAAAAAGAAGACTACAATTATTATCCATATAAAAGATTATAAGACATTGATCAGAACAAAAATCTTAACATTTAAGAAACTGTTAAGTTCTGAATAACTCATTAGTTTCAAACATAAGTCTAAATTTTCTAAGAAATCATGCAATTAAATGTACATCTGTCCTCTTGCAAGAATGTTCTTTGCATGATGACTACTGTCTCTTTCAAAGCACGCATTATATGAGCATTTGTATTTTTACAAAAGATTAGAAATCATCCTTTTTCTTTGAGACAAGTTTTGCAAGATAAGCATTTTACACACCAAGGAGTTATATTGTAATCACTAGAGATGATTAAATAAAAATATCACAAACTTCTGCTCCACAGAAAGTTGTTAGAATATAATGCCAAATAATTAAGATTTGATTAAGGATCAGTGAAGACAAAATGAATCAAGTCCTTCAGAACAAAGTTTTTATTCAATGTTTTTCAAATTTTACAAGTAATAAATATTTTGTAGATGAAATTTTTTAATATTCATTTTTCATTTGTATGTACTTAACCACAGAGCAGATAATGCTGTGAATGTGTTGCTGAATGCTAATGCTCCTCAGGCAACAGCAGTTCTACATTTGATATATTTTGACTGTATACTCTATTTCTTTCAACAAAGATCTCTTGAATATACAATGCAAATACTGCAAGTTCTTCCCTTCTAAAATATCCCTGTTCCAATGTAGACATTCATGTGATATATTCAGAACTCCATATCACTAGTAAAGAGATCAGTGATGAACAGCAACCTGTTCTAGTATGAGATCTGAAGGCTGTTAGTCCGGCCTATGGCAAGGGGATTGGAACTTCATGATCCTTTGCATCTCTTCCCTCTCAAGCCATTCCATGATTCTATGAAAGACTTTCTGAAATCACGCACATTTAAAGTAATATTAAAAGGACTCATTTTGACCTAAGAGTTTAGCCCAAGTGTTATTTAAGGTGGGAGATGAGAAAGACCACCTCAGGCTAGGTGTTTCTTCCATGTCATTCTTTTTATTTACAAAGAATGCACAAAGTCTGGTTCCCCTAAATGCAGGAGAAATCAAACAGCAGGAGATATTGCTTACTTGCCCATGGGGTCAAGGCTCTTTCTAGCCAGCATTTAGCCCAAAATATCTTTCTCTAAGTTTTTCACAGAGCTACATTCACAGTGTTTTTTCCCACCATGTACTCAAATGCTTTTCTCTCAATTTCTCTACTTTTTCTCTTGTTTCTATTGAAGAAAGACCCATTCAATTTACCAAGCAATTTCACCATAATCTGACTACCTAAGAAAAAAACAGATGTTGTCCTTAAACTAGGAACTTTTATCATTTCAGAGAAATGACAGAAGAAACCATCTATGTTTCAGTTATCCAGATTCACAGATTCTTTACATTTATACAAACTTATTTGTTAGTAATGACTATCAGATCAAATTGATTACACTCTACTCATAAGGACACAAATTTCTTTCCACATGTGTAAAATAGTTCATTTCAATCACACAACATACTTGAAAAAAAAAAAAAAAAAAAAAAAAAAAAAAAAAAAAAAAAGAAAGAAAAAAGAAAACCAAAGACCAAATTTCATGATCCTTAGGCAAGTTTGCTGGCATTAAATTACATAGTCTTATTGGCTAAATATTAAAAGGTTCAACATACAGCTGGCATCCCTGGAGCAGAGATAGACATATTTTAAAATCTTTCCAGTATTAAGCATTTTGAAAAACGGTTCCTGACATAGTATAGACAGATGGAAGGTTCTGCCTAAAACTGCAGAGAGGCCTCTCAGTGCCTTAGAACTAACTCTGCAGCTCCCGTGCTGTTATCATGCTCTCAGCAGATTTTTTTTTCCTAAAGCCAAGTAACTGTTCAAGACAGTCAGAACTCTGAGGTACAGTGAGTATAGCTGTTTATCACAAACAAAAAATTCCCCTTCCAAAACTGATGCTATAGTAAACAATATATTTTCAGTAACCGTTTACATGCAAAATATAAATTATACTGATTCTATCTTGACTAATTAGTGTGAAACACGCTGCTGTAAGTGCACAGACACTTAATGCAATTAATTGCATAAACTTATCACAGAAATTAAGTGTATATGTACCAATAAAGACACATTTTCTATATTTCTGATTTCTTTGCTGTTGTATAGCATAGCTGATATAACCAGCTAGAGACATAACCATAGAGTTATAGAATCATAAATTCATAGAATGGATTGGCTTGGCAGCAACCTTACCAAGTGCACCACCAAACCTCAAATGCACCACCAAGGGCTGGGCTGCCATCTACTACATCAGGCTGCCCAGGGCCTCATTTAACCTGTACCTGAACACCTCTAGGAATGGGGGGCATCCACAGCTTCTCTGAACAACCTGTTCCAGTGGCTCATCACACACATGCCAAAGGATTTCTTCCCCATATCTAGTCTAAATCTCTTTCAGCTTAAAGTCATTTTCCTTGTCCTATTTCTATATGATTTTATAAAATGCCCCTCTCCAGCTTTCCTGTAGGCCTTCTGTATGTACCGTAAGGTTGCTATAAGGTCTACCAATCTCCTTGAAGCCTTTTCTTCTCCTGACTGAACAACCTCAGCTTGTCTTCAGAATAGTCCCTCTGTAGTGCCCTTCTCCCCTCAGGCAGATCAGTGCTCCCTCTCAACTTGGTGTCATCTGCAAACTTACTGAGGGTGCACTCAATCCCCTCATGATTTTGCCACAGACAGTGGTAAGACTGACAGACTCCTCAAATCCTCCTTTTTTACCTTTTTTTGGAAAATGTAAGTTATACTTCCCCTTTTCTAGGCAGTTGGATGGAGGGCTGCTTAGCAACTTCATCCTCCAGTTCCCTCAGGAACTCCAGATTCATCTCATCGGATCTTATGGATTTCAGTTTCCTTAGATGGACTTTAACTTGTTCTTTCCCCATAGTGGACAGGTCTTCATTCTCTCAGTACCTGCCTTTGAATTCTGTGAACTGAGTGATGTGGCTATAGCACTTGCTGGTTAAGACTGAGGCAAAATAGCTAGAATCATAGAATCATCGAGTTGGGAAAAGACCTCTAAGATCATCCAGTCCAATCATCCACCTCTCACAATAATTCTCACAGAAGTCATGTAGAGTTTTTATGTAAAGGACAATTCACAGCCTATAGCTAGGAATTATCATACTAAGATGTACACTCCTAAAAATGAGGGCTGTTCTGAAAGTAATGCCTCCTATTTCATTACGCTAGCCCATGATGTCAGATGTTAGTGATAAGGTAGTAGAGGTTGAACCTTCACACAAATATTTCATCAAACTTTGTTGACATGTGACAAACAGCAGCAGACAGGCAGTCTGACAAAATGGCATCTGACATGAAAGCACATATGAAGCAAAAGTGTGCAAGTGATTTCCTTCATCCAGACTAAATCGCACCAGCTGATATTCATTGATGCTTTCTGAATGTTTATGGAGACCAAACAGCAGATATGAGCACACTGAGGCAGTGAGTGGTGCATTTCAGCAGTGGTGACAGCAACAGATGGTCACCTCCACTGGTGTAGATTGTTACAAGCATGGCATATGAGCACGTGTGCATCACTGGCAGAAATGAATAACTAATGGCAGTGATTGTGTTGAAAAAGTGTTTTGTAGCAGAGAATTTGCTCTATCAAATAAATTTATTGTGCTCTTTGTATCAGTTGTAATTTCACGCTGCACTAAATAAGTAGGAGGCATTACTTTCAGAGCGACCTACACATTACAGTTCACCGGTGGTAAATGAAAAAAATGAACTGATTTATATTATTTCAGTCATAATGATTAATTTCTCACTTGGCAGGAGATTGTGAATATTTGTTTATTGTGAATATTTGTTTATTTAGCTTTCCTTAAGGCCACATGAATTTTATTTACAATGTCTACTGCTGCAAAGACTTCAGCATTTACCCAGTAATGTAAAGTCACTTTTTATCTGCATAGAATGATAAAATTATGTTCAAATTAATACTACATTAGTATCTCCTGCAGAGGCAGTTCTTAGTACAATGAACTAAGAAGGAAAGCCAATTTACGGACCTGTTGCCACTTTTCTCAGTCACAACCACTGTTTTCCTCTCGTCTCATGTAAACCAGGTACTTGAGACAAGTTGTTTCCCATCTCCTAATACTCATACTTTTCTGGAAAAGTGATGTAAAATGGACCAGTAACTGACCTGGGACAAAATTACTCTTCCTTCCCCTGTTCCAACTGGATGCCTTGCTCTAATGCAGCCAGGTGAATGATTTTAGAGTGCTGTTGGGGTAGGAATTGGAGGCTCATTAAGACAACTTAAAATACCTGTATCTAGGCTATACAATTTTATCATGTCTAGGCAGAGTGGCCTTGAGAAGTTAAAATAAATTATTCTGCTGACAGCCAAGAAATAGACCTGCAAGCAGGAATGGATTCAGTAAATTGGTAAAAACACTTTCTGATAAAAATGTTCATCAGTGTAGAAATATAATCAAGTGCATTTCTTATGATGCTCTGTAGACAATTATAGATAAGAGTTTTTTTGTTGTTATTGTTTTTCATTTTGGTTTGTTTTGCCTTTTCTGCTTTTCCCAAAGGGAACAAATTGGATATTACAAATTCAACAAATTTGATATAGCACATTAAAATCTGTCTAGTTATCTGTCTATTCTTCCCCTGCCCTTTCATACTATTTAAATTTCACTCTCCATACTAAGCTACATATGAAAGTAAAGTATCAAAGATAATTATGTTCCTTCAAGTATGTGAAAATCAGCAGTTTGTGGGAAGGGTATGGCACAAACTGCTGTCCTACTGAGAGAAAGACAGATTTCTGCCAGTATACACTCCATTTGGCAGCAGCATTTCAGCAAGTCAGCAAGTGCATCCTGGCTGGCTGATGAGTACGCAGATAGTTTCAGACTAGGTATAGCATTGCTGTCTCTTGCCTGTAAGGGATATCATAGATGACATGAAAGAGAACTCATCTGGAAAAGGTTAGAGACAGAAGACACAAATTATAAGAGAAAAGATTTCATTAGTTCAACTGTTTGTGGGACAGCCAATAATCCTGGCTGTATAAATTACATCATGCAAGCGTGTCTCATAAAACAATCTATTTTCCAGATATTAATTATTGGGCATGGTACAGCTTATGTGATAGAAAGGGAATTCTAACATTAGGAAGACTGAAACTTTTCTACCATAACAAAGATATATCGTGGAGTATGATTAAGTAGAATGCTTTGTCCTGTTTCTGCTGCTTTTTTGCCTTTTCTTCTGACTTGGAAAGTTCTGCTCTTTGCTCAGCTGCTGCTGCATTTTTATTCTCTCAGACATTTTATAGGTCACAAGGGTATCATTCTGACTGAGATGTGGTCAGAGAGAATAAGAAAAATTGATTTTGGAAAACCTCTGTTAACACTCTTTCATGAACATTTTGTTATATCCATTGTGAGCTTTTAAAAGACTGAACCTGTGGATTTCCTATTGCCATGTCTTTGTATGATTTTTGTAGGCTTATATGCTGAAAAAGAGCAGCACCGCATAGAAAACACCCTAGTCTTCATGTGCAGTGGGACAGACTCGCTTTTGTATTAGATTGTGATTTAATATTCTGTGCACACGCATGCAGAATTTCTTGCTGGGCACTGAATTATGCAGAGAACTGTAGATCTGCAAACAGGAAGCTAAGCTTAGAAAGGATAATATATTAAAAGTGCCAGTGAAAAGCTGCTCTGCTTTCTGTGTTCTTTAACTCCCACTACAAGTACTCTGACTCTTACTAGATCTGCAGGAAAATATGTGGTACAAACATATTGAAAGGTAAAGTTTTTTTCAAAGACCTGGAAACTGCTGGTTCTATTTGTCTGCTAAGCTTTTCTACGGTTTCTTTCACGATAACACCTTGGAATTTCCACTGATCAGGTCTGAAAAATCAATGCAGAAAATAAATTAAGTACTTCTGAATGTTTGTGCAAGACTGGGAAGCCTTTTGATTCACAGTTGTGACACCATTTTAAGTTTCACTCCACAGCAGTAGAATGGAGAAAAAGAGTAAGAACTTGTGATTAGATAAACAACTTATTTTTTTTTTCATCCTCTCTTAGTCAGACGGAAACACATGGACAATTGGTTTACAGAGATCTTTATCTTCTCTTCTTCATTAGCACCACAGGGAAGTTTCTATAGTGGCTAATGTACTTACTGACATGGTTTCAACAATTTAATCACCTAGAAGACTCTCTGTAAGGTCAATGTTCTCTACATTTGTTCCAACTCATTTACTGAGTAGAAAGGTGAACTTTTTCATTCCAGGTATGTCATTATGGAAATCATGTTAATGAATCAAGGCACTGGAGGGCATATGTATCTCTGTTAGTGCAAGATTAATGGAGACTTTATCAAGGAGGATTCAGTCTCAGATTCTTCTGATAAATCCAGGGCTGAAGTTTAACTGTACTTTATACTGGCATATCAGCTTCCATCTCAGAGAAACTCAAGACATTTTACTAACATCAAAACAAGTACAAACAAGGAACAATTCTTCTATTGCTGAAATACAACCACCTGAGGGCACAAATCAACACAATGTACTGCATAGTAACTTGCAAGGAGATCAGGGCACACGCATTAAGAAATCCATTCCTGACTGAAAAATATTTTGGTCATTTACTGTTTATTTATGTATATATTGCACCAAAGAATTCTGTGAGTTATAAGGGACCTTTAAAGGTCTGAAGACAATTGCTTACCATATACATTTATGTATATAATTTTATATGTTTGATTTGAAGCTCCCTGGCCCAGAATTTCCCTTTATTGTTTTTTGACTGCAGAGTGAACTGAACAACACTGTTGGCATGTTTTCAAATTGCAAATATTCACATAATATTCCCTAAAAATGTGCTGCAGAAATGACTCCTTGATTCCAGAAAAAGTGATGAAAAATATTTCACGACTTAATCAACCTCCCTGGTCATGGAGGCATACAGATGACAAACAGAATGGTAAGAAATTGGTCTGAGAAGAATAATAAATAGGAATCTTGAATTAGTAAGAATTGACACTTCCAATTCTTTCTATGCTAAATATCGTTACTTCTTGTTCCTTCATGATTCAAAACCTTGAAGGAGAGAAAAAGAGCTCAGGTGCACTGAGTATAGAAATTCTTTATAGCTGAAAATGATGAATAATTTCTTTACTTCTAAGGAGGCTTAAGGTCATAATGTGATTCTGGGTTCTACATCCATTTCTGTTTTAAAGAAAAATTTGAATACATTTGCAATTAACAGAAAGCTATATTCTAAAAAGGCATGGCTTCTCTAATACAGCCTAATCTTTCTTTCTATGAATAGAATTCAACATAGTGCTATTTGGAATTAACCTTTGTTCTTCCCTTTGCTTTACCACTGTATTAACAAAAATGTAGTAAAATCAGACGGACACCCGTTTAGAGTTCAAGAGCTTAGGAAAAAACACGCACTGCTGACCTTTTCATTTTAAATCTTTTCCCAACAAAAGAAATATAATCAGTTTTAAAAGCTTTCCACATGCAGAATTTTTGCTCCTTTCTGTATATTTTCTTTTTCTTTCTTTTCTTTTTCTTTTTTTTTTTTTTCTTTAAATGTTGTGGAGACATAAAAGATGTAAAGTTTGATATTTTCTGCAGTTTCAAATAATGAAAAATAATCAGGCAAATCAATATAAAAATGCAGATGGCACTGAAAGACCACCTTGGATTTCACATTCTGCTCAGATGTATTTGTGTATGACTGTAACTGAGAAAGAACAAATATTTTGATATTTTCTGTAGTACAGCACTACATCGTATGCAGTGAGTCCTGGCAAAAGGATAAGGCAGCCTCTCCTAATGATTATTGTATCAATTTTCTTTCTATGAGTTTAAAAATATAACTACTGTAATAATAGTTTACAATGAAGTGACTCAAATCATCTAATTCTGTCATTAGCCTGAACCTATGATAAATATGCCTCTGGAAAAAAAAAAAAAAAAAAAGACAATTTATGCATCTTTTTCACCATATCATTGTGCCTCTGTTCTCCAGGGTTGGTGTCAGCCACAGTACATATACAGTAGCCAGGGCTGTCCTAAAACACAAATGCCAGGAGGACAACCAGGATGTATGCTATTTCCCAAATAACTGCCTGTTCTCTTTCCTTTTAAGGGAACTCTGTTTTTCACCATAGCAATAATGTGCTGACTGGTGAAGAATATATATTTTATCAGGTTGCCAGAATTCAGGATATAACATAAGTACATGTACCTCTGCATCTCAGCAATCATATATCCTTTGTTCCTCTGCTCAATTTTGTGAATCGTGCACATACAGAAGCAGAATGATCTATTTTTACCTGGGGGACTCAGGTAATCTGGTTAGTTGCACATAGAGCAGTACAGTGAAAAGGAGGAATCCTAGAGTGAATGTCAATGAAAGGTTAAATCTGACAAGACTGGCTGCTTTGCACAGAGTAAGTGAAATAGTTTACTTGAAGTACAGCAAGCTCATGTTCAGTAGCTTTGTCTTCATGTATCTGTTGCTTTTAAAAATCAGCTGGGATAGAATTCTCTCATCTATATATTATCACAGAATCACAGAATGTCTGAGTTTGGAAAGGACTTCTGGAGGTCATCTGGTACAAACCTCTGCTCAAATTAGGGCCACTTCAAGCAGATGGCCCAGAACAATGTCCAGACTTTGGAAGACCTCCAAGGAAGAAGGCTCCAGAACTCTCTGGGCAACCCGTGCCAGTACACAGTTACCTTCACAATAAAAATTTTCTGACACTCAACGGGAACCTATTGATTATGTATGTGACCACTGCCTCTTGTCCTGTCACTAAACACCACTGACAAGAGCCTGGATCCATCTTCTTTGTGCACTACACTGAGGTATTTATATACATTGGAATGATCCCCTCTGCATCTTCTCCAGGATGAACAGTCTCGACTCTCTCAATTTTACCCCATAAGACAGATGCTCCAGATCCTTCATCGTATATTCATGGCGCTTCACTGGACTCCCTCCATATTACACCTTACAATTAATATGGTCTTCATCATATCCTACAGTTATCAAGAATCAGAATCCTGTGGAGGCAATGATGATGTGCAAGTAATAGAGACAAAATGTTTTCCTTCTGCATTTATCAAGACCAAAGGGAGGGAAGGAAAAAAAAGAAAAAAAAGGCAATTTAATATGTAAATGCAGTAAAGGACCACAAACTAGTGAGTGCTGAGCCTCCTTCTACATTTTATAATTTGTGTGGGTTTTTAAATTACTGAAAAATATCTGTCTATATTTCTTAGGAACTCATCTCACATTTAAATATAAAATGAGTCTGAAATGATCATTTCCTATTTTGCTATATGTTTGTATTGTGAGTGTCATGCTTATTTCTTTCCATTGGCCTCGTTCCCATATTCTTCACTGTAAGATAAAGTAACTCTCAGCTGTGCTTCACTGTGATAATTGAAGTAGATTGTGAGTGATTTGAGATATGACAGAGGTAACCTTCAAATCATTTTCTTTTATGATAGATAGAACAAAACCACCACACACAGAGCTTTAGCTAGGGGTATATAAAAAGCATAACCCCCCTTGCCAATATAGAGTTCATAGAGCAATGTCTCATCAGTGCCCAGATCACTGCTTAGTGTTATAAATTATCAAAAAGTGCAGAGGAGTAGTGACTTCTCATAAAAGCATGCAGCCTTCCTATGACAGCAAAAGATAGGAACTTCCATGGACAGTGCCTGCAAATACAAACTGAAAAGGGGAAAACTGGGTCAGCAGAAGACTGATGTATCAGTGTTTTACATAAGACAGCAGTCTGCAAATCGTTACCTTTCAGCTGCAGGTGTCTAATAAGCTCGAAGACTACTGCAGAACAGAAGAGATGCTGACGGACATCCAGGGATCTTATATCTGCTTCTGTACAGAATGAGCAAGGATACCATGAAAAACTTGACACAAAAGTGCTTTGCTTTGCATGTGGTACTCAGATTCAGCTATGATGTACAAGCAGGAATTTTGGGCATATTAGTCACAAGAAAATCTTATTTTTAAGTTAGAATTAAAATTCTATGTATGAGAGTGCAAATGAGACAAGGAGGATGAAGGCTGAGAAAAGAGGAGGCAGGTGTGATGCTTTATCATCCATGAGTTCATCCATGAACTATCTTCAACCCACTTCCATTCTGGAAACTTGGGGTAAACCAAACAGTGGGCTGAAAATGATACAGGGATCCATACCAAGGCTTTGTGAGAGAATAGAGCTGCAAACTGTGTTTTTTATTTATTTTTATAAAATCAGTATGCATACGATTGATTACTACAGTACAAAAAGAGTCAAGTCAATCCTGTACTTACAGAAAGTAAATTCTTCCTTTTCTTTTCTCTTCTAAAATAAACATTCCTAATTCATTATCAATCAATTTATCAATTTTTTAATTCTCACCTGTTTGTATTAGGAGGAAATTTACACAGAGGGTGGTGAGGGGGTGGCACAGGCTGCCCGTACAAGGTATGAATGCCCTTACTCTGGAGGTCAAGGTTAGGTTGGGTGGGGCACAGGGCAGTCTTATCTGGTGAGAGGCAACTGTGCCCATGGCAGAGAGTTTGCAACAGGATGGTTTTTAATATATTTTCCAATTTAACCTAAACCATAATTCTATGATAACAAAGTACTCTCACACAAACAAAAACAAAAATTGATCAGAATGGGGAAGGGGGGAGAGTTCAATCAACCTTACATTAATAAACCTGTTCAAAATGGTTTTCCATGTACCAATACTAGATCTTTGTTTTTTGTTTTCATCTTTACTTGTTTGTTTTTTCTTTTTATTTTTTTGGTTTTTTGTGTTTCTTTTTTCAAAATTGCTCATTCTTTTCCTTCATCACATTCTCTCCTTTGAGCAGGTTCTACTTTGATGTCTCACTCATTTTGAGTTGTATTTGTTGGCTAGAATTCAGATATAGCACAATTTTGATGAAGTTTGAAGCTCCAGTCTCCAAAATCCATGCTGGTATATAGCAAGAAAGCAGGACTCTACAAGAATGATTTAGTAACCTAACAGTAACCTGAGCAGTACAAAGATACACATGCTCATTAAGGAAAAATTATCTACCACAGTGGACTTGCTTACTTGCAAGCTCTTTGGCACCGAGTTTGTTTCTTCTTCTCTGCTTCTGGAAGAATAGTACAACAGGGATCCAAACTTCACAGGGGCCATGGGACACCAGCATGACATAGAAAATCAGCATCTGAAGGAAAGAGAAATTCGTGACAGCCTGTGTAAGAATGATTGCCTCCAGGTCTAGATTCAGTCATCAAATTAGTCACCTGCTCCTAATTGTTGATAAGTATTGGACTGAGAAAGTAGCATTTTTGTTTCCAAATGATACTGGATTAAGAAAAGCAGGTGTCTGAGACACTGCAGCTTCCCTTTTTCTGCACTTTAGGCTGTTCATCTCATTTTCAGTTCTGAAAATTAACAAAGCTAACCTCCAGCCAGTACTTTTTTTTCTCCTTTTTATTGTTGTAACTGGCACACTACTCATAGTGTTAGTGCCGATCACAAATGATAATGATACAGGATTTGTACACTTCCTTTGGCCCAGGCTTCTCTCATCGCTGGCTGCAGTCTCTCTCTGCTTTGTTGTGCCACCTCCAGAGGTTTGGATAGGAGTTTGAGCTCTTTCCAAAGCAACTCAATGAGCTTAGCTGTAGCAAGGCAAAAACAATAGCAGTTGGCAGCAAAGGGTAGACAGAGGCTTTTAAATATTATGGTGTTAGACAGCAAATAGGAATTACAGACAGAAAGAAAAAGGAAGAAAGAAAAATATAGGACAGGCGAAAGCAAAACATAAGAGACAATGAAGTGGTCAAGTGACAATTTCAGCCTGCTAGGAACAGTGTATTGTGTTGGACACCAGCAACCTGGTTTACATGTAGACACACAATACTATCTATAGAATGATAGGACACTTGCTTCCCTTGTTCTGCTTCCCTTGTCCTCTCTTTGTTCCCTTCCTCCTCTCACATTTCTTTCTTCCTTGTTCTTTGAATTACTTCTTTACACTGTAGATTTTTTCAGCTCTTTAGTTTATTGCTCTCAGCTTTTTGTTCTTCTGTTTGAAGCAAAGATGAGAAAGAGAAGAGGAGCTGTACAAACTTTCAATGTTGAGGAAAAGAAGCAATAATAAAGAATAAATCAGTAGGGAGAAGAAACCAGTTGTTTATTACTTTAGCTCTGGTGTTACATTCTGTTTCAGTATCCTTTTTTATTTTTTTCTAATATAGTACATATTTTCTCACGTGTACTTTGCTTATTTCCAGAAGCACACAATGATATGAATGATCCTGGCAATATCTGGTTGCTACTGTGTATAGGAGTTTTTACCAGTTCCTCACAATCTTATCACCATTCTTGTAATATTTAATGCTTTTTTTTTCTTTCTTTTTTTTTTTTTTTTAAAGCCCCATCTCTCATATTCATATCATTATCTGACAATCTCAAGTTACACTCTTTGAAAAATAAATGAGGGGTGGGATTCATCTCACCTAATTTAATATGTGTAGAATGTAGACATCTACATCTCAGCTAACCCCCTAGGCTGCCTTTATAGTCAATGAAGAGAATTAGGCAATTTTAAAGCATGACTCTTCTAATCTATTTTAGAAGTCTATTTTAGGATGAGACGTGTGGCACCCAAGAAGTAGCTATTTCTCTCTACTGATACAGAAGACCAGGATGAATAATATCTGGATGATTACATCAGGATGATTACATCTGGTCAGATGAATTCTTCTTACCTCTGGGTTTGGAAGAAAAAAATGTTATGTCCAACATGGATGATATTTTCATTATTATAGCATTAATATGCAAATAAGAATAACATAAAGAATTTTGTTCAAAACATAAACTAAAGAATTTCATTCTTGACCTGACACATTTTTGGTGTTGTTTTGTTATTTTTGACAGTAACTCATATTTAACAGAGATTAATAAATACCCTACCCCCTATCTGTCTTGTGTCTCCTCCTTCTCCTGTCTTGTTTTTCACTGACTTTTCTGGGCTTTTTTGGGTTTTCTGAAATTCATTGTATTGACTTCTGCAAGGAAATTTGGAAGGCAGGAACACCACTTCCATAAGGTTACCTCATCATGGATATTTTCAGTACAAAAGGTGATAATAAGTAAAGGGGGGAGGAATAACTTCAAGTGACAGGAAAGTGGTAGTCAAAGGATAATAGAGACAAGGGCAAAGACTGACATTAATTGATAGGCCAGCAAAATACTCCAGAAATGGTTAGTCTGTACTTTTTAACTGTCAAGAACTGGAAAACAAAAGGAACACGAGGATTTGGGATATTTCTGTGGGGCTACAAAAATTTTAGGAATGTTTAGGTTTAGGAGAAGGAATTAAAGGTGGAGCAATGAGGGAATCAGACAGAAACAGGTATAAAGTGGGCTGGCTGCATAAGTCATAGCTGGTCAGTACATTTGCCCAACTCAGCCTCATGCCTGGTGCTGCCTCCATGGGGTGAAGGCCTGTATCTACCCCCAAACCTGGTGTACACATGAATTCACTTGGCAAACCTCAAGCTGCATGTAGCAGCAAGTAAGAGGCCAAGAGTCCAGGCTGGTATATGAGGTGTGGTATAAGTGGGCTGTGCCTGTGGGGCAAGAGTGTGAGTGCTGCATGTGGGCAGTGAGCACCAGCGTGGACAAGCAGGAGGCTCTGGGGTGGCTAAGTGGACAGAAGCTCTGGCTGTTGGATGAACAGTGACATGATGGCAGTGCTCCAGGCGTCAGAATGTGCAAGTGCCTGTGAACCTGTAGTGCTTGTGAGATTTCACTAGTGACCTTCAGAAAACTTTAAAAATGACTGGGATTGTTGTAACTGGATTAAAAATAAATAAATAAATGCATTAAAAAAAAAAAAAAAAAAAAAAAAAAAAAAAAAAAAGGATAACATTCTCTCTTTTCTTTACTCAGTTGGAGGTTTTTTTCTCTTGTTTATGCACTACAACTGCCTGCATTTGACATACCTTGTAGTACGTATCCCAAATAGAGCTGTGTGCAACCTTGGCAGTTTCACTTCCCAGGGGCTTGTGCAATTACAGTCTGTCAAATATATATCACTTAGCTAAGCAACAACTAAGGAGAGCAATAATAACCTACAAATTTCTCATGGAAAAGCACTGCAGAAGGAAAGACACGATTCCAAGTGACAAAAGGGTTATAGCTGCAGGAAGAATAATGAGATAAAATTATGGAGGGTATTTGTTTTTATTATTTTGCTAAATACTGGGGGGGAATTATTCACCTTGTTACCTCTGTGAGATAAACTAGAAAATCTGTCATTTGGAGAATACATTAGCAAGTGGACAAACGGTAAAATTTAGAATAATATTAGGGATAAAAAAAATAATGACTTTTTGGGGTAGTTGGATGTTTTTTTCAAGCTTTTAAAAATATTTTAGCCTGTGCAGTATATTTTATGAATGTATGAGCAGATTCTCACACGCTGTTGAACAAGTAATTTGTAATATAATCCTATGGGAAAATAATATTAAGAATCTGGATTGTAAGTTATGTGAATTTTTTGTATTGCTTATTTTTGATTGTAAGGGGGCATTTGGTTTTGCTTTAGAATTAAACTGACAGGAGATAGGAAACTCTGTGAAGGAAAGAGGATGGGGGTTGTTAGTACCATGCCAAATAATGAATATTACTGGTACAGCTTCAGTGGTGAAGGTTGGATAATGGTATAAATATAGGGAGCAGCACTGCAAAGAGCAGAGTTGTAGGGAAGAGACTTTTCACTGTGGACAAAGATTAAATCTCTATCATCATTTTTCACACTTACAAGTGGGTTCTTATAATCCAAATACTGTTCTTCTTGAAGGGCAGGGCTGTAATGAAACCCCACAACTTCTAATATGACACCAGGAAAATCCTGGTTTTTTTTCTAAACAGAAAGGGCTGTGAGACTGTGTCCTCTTTGTATTCGCTCACTCTCTGCAAAATTCTCAACAGATTCTACAGCCCTATATTTTATTCTTAGTTGGTGTTTGTAACACACCTTCAGTCAATTATTTGTCTTCTGAAAAATATATATACATATGTAGGTGTTTTCCTTTTCTTCTTATTTTTCAGTATAATTCATGAGATGTGTGCTAAACAAATCAGTGACTATGAAAGAGAAGAGTCTGAAGCTATTGTAGTTTCATCTCAAAACAAAAATAATAGTCTGCAGAGGGCAAGGGTTGACTGTTTCTTGAGGAAACTAATTTGCTAAGCTTTGCAAATTAGACCAAGAAAACTGAATATGTGAAAGGTTTTTACCTCAATCTGTACTCCGCTCTTCCATAAATGGTTGCAGGATAAAAGCTATTCAATTTAGATAAGGTACTGCATGTTGTTCAGAAAATATATTATGCCCTTTTGAAGGCAAGTTTCTGTTTTGTCATCTGTTTTTTGAAGTTTTATTTCTTTTGGAAGTAGTCTCTGCTTTCTGGGTTTTTATTTAACTTAAAGCAGTTCTTGTGATCTGAAACTAAAAAAAAAAAAAAAAAAAAAAAAAAAAATCTGCAGAAAAACATTAAAACACATTAAAATATTATGTATTAGCTTACTGACCCCTGGCTTTAACAGTAAGGCATACATCATATTTCTAGTTAAATTTGCAATATCTTAATTGATAACCACAAATATATTTAACTAAATTTCATATTAACATCTTTATAGCTATAATTATATAATATACATATACAATCATATTATTCCATTGTAGTATGTAACAAGAATTACACAAACTTTAATCAATACAAATAATTTAATAAAAAAAAAATAGGATATATTTTATATTTAAAAAGATAAAGGTTGTAAGTAAAGATGAAACTGGAACTTGAACAGATCATGCTTTAAGCTTTCTCAGACCCTTTTTGTCAGCAATTCACAAACAAGTATCAGAAGGCAAGGTATTTTCCATGTGAATAATTGCTCAGTGAATAAGGTATGTCATGTCAGGTACAAATAAAAGCCTAAATCTGATCGTTAGCATCTACATCTAAGTGGATGAAAAGGACAATAAACCATTCTACACATTTTTATTTCTCCATATAACTCCACAAAATTTATAGTCTTCTTATATTGGTGGGGAATCCCTTATCCCACCATGATAATCTTGTAGCATGCACCTGCATACATTAATGTGCTCTCACAGCACCTCACAGAAGTAGGTATGACTGATAAGATATAATAGATAAATAAGAAATTAAGCATCCCAAAGTTCTACAGGAATTAAATAGATTTGTCCCATGCCACAGTAACAATGCAATTTATTTAAAAAAACAAAACAAAACAAAACAAAACAAAAACAAAAACAAACAAACAAACAAAAAAAAAAAAAAAAACCACCTATTTTTAGAGAAAACATTGTCCTGGAAGGACACAAGGACACAGCATCCCTGAGCTTGGTTTTCAGATGCTCAGTCCTGCAGATGACATTTAGAGACTCAGCCAAACCACAATGTCTTAGAAACTGAAGTGCAAATGAATTGCATGCAAAATCCTGTATCTGCAGTGGATGAACACCAGTGTTAGGGGTTACATGCCTTTTACATCTACCTTGTCCAGAAAGTTGAACCATGCATCCTCTTCTCCACAGCAGGACACCTTTGATAAGACGAGTCCATGCTGAAATCTACAAGTATGATTCAGTTTCAAAATCTATAGGTTCAGTAGTAGACTAGGATCACAGTTGCAATCGAAACCAAGACAAATTAGGGCAAAGTTCTGAATAGTAAGACTGGTGAAATAAGAAGAAAAGTTATTTTACTCCTGCTCTTACAAACTTACATTCCAGGGAAAAGAGGAAGGCAAAGGTTGCTGTCCTGATGAAGCATCCCACAAACAATAGATTCTCTATTACTTGAGGTTGAGATTAACTTAAGAATTGACAGTAGGAAGCCTCAAGTTCTCAGTCATAAATTTATCACAAAATAAATCCTTCTTCTCTCTCCCTCTCTCTCTCTCTCACACACACACACACAAAAGAAAATCCTATCCTAAGTACATCATTTAATTTGGAAAACTGGTGAACTTTTCCTACTCCTGCTGACTTTCATAGGAAGAGCTTGAATATTCCACTTAATGGTAAAATACAGGCAATGTACTTTATTGTTTAAAAAAAAAAAAAAATAAAAAAAAAAAAATAAAAAAATCCCGATAGCCATAATTTAGTCCAGTAGGATTTTTTTTATTTTTTTTATTTTTTTTTATTTTTTTTTGTAGAATTCAGCTTGCCCTGTCAGAAATGAAGAGAAAAAAAGAGCAAAATTGAAGAAGGTACATGACAAAGAGTACATAGGCATAAATTTAAGGCATATACACAAGATGTGCACTCCTTTTCCTAAGGCTTCAGGATATATCAATATGCCCTAAACACTATGGTCTGTGCCATCCCACCAGAAGTAAAGTCTGTGTGCATGTATAAATAAATTCTATGGCATCACTGCCACAAGAAACAATTGCTGTAGGTAATTTGGCTTACCAATTAGTGTAAGCACCCCACAGAAGTACAGTTTATAATAAGTAATTTAAGCAATCTACATGTATAAAATTAATGAATAGAAACACATGAAATTGGGATAATTTTTAAGCAAGTGAAGTGAGCTATTTTCCATGTTGCACAAACATAATAAGGTCATTTAAGAAACAATTACAAGGCACCATGGGGTGAATAAAGTATAAAACTAGAATGACTGATGGCCAGTATAACCTTTCTTAGTTCCCATAATTGCCTATGTGTTCTACAAAGTTAAGTAAAGGGACAAAAGCAATTTTGTTCCTCCAGCATGATTAGCTATTACTGAGGAAATAGGATGATTCCAAAGCAAGCATTTAACTCAAGGAATATAGAATTTAAAAATAGTTTCTTCATACTGCTGATAGTTTGGGGTTTGGTTTTTGCCTTTTCTTTGTTGTTGTTGTTGTTGTTAACTACATAGTTTTTTTATTTTTACTTTTGGAAAGTGTTCTTGCTCACTCTAAACTGTCCATCAGCCTTTCAGAAACCATCATGAAGTGCTAACAACACAGCTGTCATTCAGAACATAATTCTTGACAATTTTCTACCAGATAATCCAACCTACTATGTTATCTTCTCCAAGGGAGTAAAGTAGTTACACGACAGGAGCTTAAATGGTGGTTTTATCCAGAGGGTTGTTTTGCTTGTGAAGCAGAATATTTTGAACACTTAGAAGTCCTAAAGTTGCTTTACATTGTCAACAACACAATGTACTGATAAATGTAAAGTAAAAGGAGACTCTAAAATTATCATCAAATAACACAGGTCACACTCAGGAAGTTTCCAATGTCTGCTAACTTATGCATGCTTCTCTGACTCTCACATACTCATTTGTGTATTAAACCTTATCTGTTGCTTGGAAAAAAATATAATTTTCAGCCTAACATAGTCTGATGTAAGAAAAACTTAAACATTTTCATTTATCACCACGGATAGAAATACTGAACATATTTTAAGCTTTTTAATATTACTCTTAATTAGGGCTTTTTCTTAATGAATGATAGCTATTTCTCTAGCCACTACAGTTAGTTACAAGTCAAACCACAAATTAGAAAAAAAGTTGTACACAAATTGTAAACAGTTACTTCGAACTACTATGTCCTTGAGATTCAGATGTATTTTAAAAATGTATTTTCCATGTAAGAATCCAACAGCATAGTTAGGATGAAGCCGTCTTTTGATATATTAAACCTCAATGACATTTTTTAAATTAATCAAAAATGTAGAACTCAGCAAGAGAATGCTTATTAAAATCCCCCTTACGTGGATATTTCTCATTAACTTTGAAAAGCTGCTTATAGCAAACACTTCTTTAAGCTGAGCACCTTTCCATTTTGTTTGAGTATTGCACTTTGTGATTTCTTTTACAGAATTGGCAAAAAACTTCTAACTTCTATTCCGCTGAATGAAGGCCCTGTCGTAAATGGCAAATTCATAACTTGTTTTCCAAATAACACTACATCCCTCCTCATCACTCTCATAATATTAATATCATTTATCTTCACAACATTCTTATAAGAATTTCTTGCTTTTACCACTGAAAATTTGAGACAACAGGAAATAAATGATTTACCATGAATCCCACTAAAAACCAAATGCAAGGTGTCCATAGAACTCCCTGAGATTCTACATAAGATAAAATCAATAATCCAAAATATTTTTACACAATATAGGAAGGCTGGCAGCCACTTTGACAGCTCACCATTTTCCACTACAACTAGTTCCAATTTAAGTTGTTGTCATGGATATATCTAGACTTACATTTATCTAATTTCCTTTCTTTCTGATATAAACCCACTGCAGTCACAGAAATAATGTTCTTTTGTCTCTGCTCATGGACAAAGAGAGATCTTAAACAGTTTAGGGCTGTGATTTGAAGCCCAGAGATGAAGAACCTGTAATGTATTCAATTTTTCTTTTTGAAACTTCAATCCTAAATAATTTTTGAAAGGCAAATTAGAATCTAAATAGGTAATACTGATTTTAGTGTATTTTATCATGAGAATTTTGAGATCCAGTAGATTTAGCTCTTCCCAAATACTTATCTCCAGCCTGAATGCATCTACCAGCTTGCCAAGTAACAATGCCTCCATCATGTCCTCAGAATAATTTAGCTGCCACACCTTGAGCCTGCTTTCCACATATGAGCTCATCTCTATTTTTTATTTTTTTTTTTAGCAATGGAGATTTGCCTCTTATTAAGCCATCTTCAGCTGAAATAAGAATGAAATTTTCCTTTCATGTTCAGTTTCACAGTTTGCATTTGAAAACATTTAAACCTTTATTCTCCTGAATAACTGTATTGCCTCTGATCTAATTTGCTAATTGGGGTGGGAAATGCCTAAGAAATGTCCTCCAAACCAGACACTCAGCCCAAATGGAAAAGAAATCTGTAAGTACAGCCTGTTCATGCCTTCCAAATCATGGAAGTGTGCCAGGCAGGTTTGTATGCTGGTAGGCACACAGCTTGCACTCAGTCTGTGTTTCAGTAATGTGGATGGCAGTCAGGCAGCACACTGTATTCAAAACCTCTTTAGGGATGACTCTTTATGAGCGGTACAGACATATCCAGTGGGTCTCATCCCACATAAAGCCTGAGTCACTATGGAAATATAAAATGATGGAGAGGCGATAAAACATTTTATAAATAAATGTGAAGAAGTCCATTCAGTCCCACACCACGTACGTGTATTTCACACAAATTCTATAATGACTGCTGAGTTGTCTTGTTCAAAAGAAAGAATACTGGGTAAGGTAATAAACTACAGAGCTTTATTAGATGCTGTTAACTAAACTTATAGCAGCTAAATATGTTAGTCAAAGGTATAACCCTTAGACATTTTATAAAATAAATCTAAGGTAATATATTTGCACATAAAATAGTGTTGTCAAGATTCTGTAAGTGTACACAGTAGGACATTGACCTCCACTCTTACAGTCTATAAGCTATGAGAGGAAAAACCTTCTGTTGCATGAAAATACAATGACCACATTCACCATTTTCTACATTTTCTTAGAAAGTATTTTCTCACTCAAGCATAAAAATCTTTTAGAAAATATATTTTTCTTTTTTCCATTGCCTGCAACGCCTACTACAACGGGACTGAGATTTTAGTCATAACTACAAACAATAAAAATGAATATGATTAGTATTTCAGATTTGCAGACACTTTCTGACTCTAAATAATGCCCTTTATTCTTTGCAAGTATCTAGACTTCCATTACGTAATCTTAAAATACATTTATTTTATGATACTAAGTGTTCTGAAGGACCTTATATTCATCTGTTATGGAGCACTGACAGCAACAACCTTGTACTATTTCTTTCTCCTTTGACATAACAATGTGCATGCACTACATGTGTTTCTGAAAGCATAAGATTCTCCACAGGTAGTGAGAGCATTTCATAAAGTAAAAAGCAGCATAAAGGATTGCAATTGTTCAACAATCATACAAACAAATCAAGCACTCATTTGGACACTGGTAGTCTCAGGAGTCCCATGAATGTTCTGCAGTTTGTAAATCGGCTCTTTCTCTATTTACGGTAGAAAGACCAAACTGTTTATCTTCAAGAAGCCTCTTTCCACTCTGAAAGAGCTACTAATCCCAGCAGCAGAACCAAATGAGGCAGCAATTCAAGACTCTACATTCTGCTCCTCTGGCCTTAGGATGATGTAACTGGACAATCTACTTATTTTTTACTATCTTATGATTTGAAAGTAATGCAAAACAGTTTCAGGAAAAAGATTCACAAAATCAACATTGGAGTAAATCTCAATGAGGATCAAAATCCTATTAATAAAGTTGTGATAAAAGAGAAGGCCATTTGAGCTCTGAACATAAATATAGATGAGCATATTTATTCTCCTCCCTCTAGGAAGAGAAGATCAACGATTATATTCAGTAGCTAGCTTCCAGTAATACACAGGTGCCCATCATCATTGTATGACTGTTAGCTTGTCTGACAATTAGCCAATACACTGATTTTTATCACTGGCACAACAGGGTCACATTTTCTTTTCCTGTAGGAGCTCTCTTTAAATAGAATCTTTTGGAGACAGCTGAAGTTCATCAGCTGATGACAGGAACTAGACAGTGCCATCTGCCTTAACAGCATTTCAGGTAATAGCAAAGAAAAGTTAATTGCCAAATGTGAAGTGTGCAGAAGTGGAATATTTTTTATAACTTCCCATTAAAAGTGGATCTATGTGGCACTATGCGACACTTTGAAGAAGCACTCAGCTTTGTAATTAAAAAAAAAAAAAAAAAAAAAAAAAAAGTCCTTCTCTGGACTAACAGAAGTATCTCCTGGATGCTGCAGAGTACAGGAACATGCTCATCGAAAGTGAAGCAATCCATGGACCTGGACCTACTGCCCAAGTGCTCATATATTCCACCACATCACCACATTAGCTGGTATCTCAAGAAAAGGGCAGTGCTATTTCGAAGGTTAAAAAGAAAAGGGCTCTGCTCATCTTGGGCAATTCACCTTTGCTCAATTGGTCAGAGCCTTGCAGCTGCAGAGGTCTTCCCATCCTTGCAGCTGTGGTTCATGGTTCCCAGGAAGTGATCCAAGTTCACAAATGTTCCTTCACTTTGATGAATTTTAACCCTCAGTACCCAGTATCACAAAAAAGGTAAGAATTTGAGTTTCTGTTGCAGGCCTATGAATGTTATCAAGGAACCTGCCAAACTCTGAGTGCAAGTATCAACAGAAGTTTACATTAAGATCTTCAAGAAAAAAGAAAAAGAAAAAGAAAAAAAAAAAAAAAAAAAAAAAAAAAAAAAAGCTTCTTGGAATTACTGCCTGGTTCTTAGAGATTATCAGTAGCAAAAACACACTTTTCAACATTATCTTCCAGTCAAGCTCCAGTAGTTATTTATACTACTGAGTAGAACTATTTCGTATTTAGAACGTCCTTCTGCTGGCATGTACACAAAATTTCTTGGACTCCTGCACTGATTAGAATTTCTATATTGGGGATCATTAGAAAAATTAAAACAATGTCTTCTGTAAAATTAAACACAAGCTGCATGGGGAATCTGTATAGCTTGGTTCTCACTATAAATTTTGGCAATAACACTCAGCCCTTTGGGCTAATATCTGTGTAATCTAGATGTATTATTATTTTTTTCTGAAGTGCCCATAATACCTACCAGTATCTATGCACTGAAGTTTGCCAAGAATCTGAACTCTCAAAGAAATGCATTTCAAAAACTGTTAAAAAAAAAAAAAAAAAAAAAAAAAAAAAAAAAAAGATGTTATTCACCCTGTTCTATACCAGATCATACACTTCAAAAGCCACATTCTGAACGTGTGTATGGAATAGAGTCCACACAGCAGACATCAGTATGAGAAAGTCATTACTTTGTCTTATTATTGCCTGTAAAATTACATTCAAATTAATTTATAACATGAGAAAATTTTAAAGAAAAATAATGTCCTTCTCTGCTTCTGAATAACTGGGGCTGAGGACACCAAGTCTTCTGCCCACTAGTTTTAAGTTTAGCGTCACCAAAATCTTTTCACTATCACAGATCTAAAAATGAAATTCAGTCCTTTCCCAGAATGCACTAAAACATATTTTATGCCTGTCTTCTTATTGACCTTTATAATCTCATGTTGTTTTTTTGTTTGTTTGTTTGTTTGTTTTGTTTTGTTTTTTTAATTATTATTTTTTATTTTATTTTCTCACCCTCTGGATCCGAATGGGAAAATAGTCTGGAAAAAAATCTATCAAAATAAGTTCATCTTTAAGATAATACCTCTAAACAAGATTTTCTCCAGATCAATGAGAACTATAACCTTAAGCCTGTTATAATCAGACCGTCTTTGACGTGATTACAAGAACCATGTCTAAATTATGTTTCTCAATGAAATGATCCTGGACTACCACATTTTCTCTGATCAAATTCCCATGAGTCAAGAGTGTTGGATTTGGCAAGTTTGCTGTTACACGTGGTCTCCAGCTGTTCTATGATAGGTTAGGAAATAAACTGGCCTTCAGCCAGCCCAAAAGTTTCTTATCAAAATCTGTGTAGTAAGCATTATATGAGTGCAATTGTAAACATTCATATTTTATTCCTCACTTCATAGCAGCCCACAGATAATTTTTGTTTTACTGATAGAAAATAAAACAATGAGCAGAACTTAAAAGAGAAAAGGATACACTTACTCAAACGGAGAACGGTATGATTTCTCCAGCACTAAGTACAGCCTCCCAACAAGCATATACCAAAATCATAGGTGTTGTGCAGTTTAAGCAATGTATACATAGGTTTCACAAAGAAATACTAGTTCAGAAGATAATCAGCAGTCATTAACATAGGTATAAGCAGCTGAATTTTTTGTTGCAGATTTAGTTTTTAATAGCAGTTCTTAGTCATTTAAAGGCATACATACCTTACAGGAATTTGCATTTTCTTGTAGGAAATCAAATTGAGTTCAGTGATACAATTAAGTGACAAGATATATGGCCAGTAAAATAAATAAATAAATAGAATTAACCAGACATCTTTTAAAATGAATTAAAAGTGTCCATAATCAGCACAGAAATGAAAACCCGTCCATTATCCACTGATTCTTATCACAAAAAGGCACTATAAATAGCATCTAATAGAATGCCAAGAACAGTGTCCTCTGGCATGCCATTTCTGAAGCAGCAAAAACAGTTGAGTTAGTCAGGTTCAAAAACTATCTGAACACGAATCACAAGATTAAATTAAACCAATCTGATACTTAAATAGAATGTCTGGCATCAGACCTTAAGAGAAATAATAAGATAGAGTGATAAATTATATCAGAGAGATGACTAATGAGTCTAAAAAAGTAAGTTAGTAATTGCTTTAACACTTTTTGCTAGTAAATCACAGAAAGAATCTAGGCAGATCTTACTGTGGTAGCAGTTTTCCTAGAATCATTATGGAAATTTGTTAGCTACTCAGCATGGACTGAAAGAATGGTATGAAATGCAGGAAGTGCACTTCATAAAACTTTTGATAAGTAACAACATTCTGAGACTGGTACACGAAAGGAATTTAACTGATTACAGTTCAGTAAGATTAAATTTTTATTACAAGTCTTTTTCATATCATTTTTAACCTAGTGTGAAATTTTGTATACCTTATTGTTGTGACATGGTTATTTTTACAGGTGGGAAAATAAAAAGATTAAGAAAAAAATGATCTAAATTATAATAATTTACATTTTCGTAATAAAATGTGTAATTTGAAATGCATTTGCATCACAGCTGTCTCCACACAGCCCAGCTGAGATAAAGCTAAACCCTATATCAACAAACTGTGTGGTCCAGACCTGACCCAGAGAGTTTATAGAGAAAATGAAGGGTACCAAGGACTACAATGAGTCTGTAAGTGCTGACTACCAGGTCTCCTCTAGAGAGTAGTGTCAACACTACTGTTGTTGACATCATATTATAACAGATACAAATAATATACTATAGGCTAGAACAGAGGATTAAAATTGACTCCAGGAGTCTAGGGAATCCATAATAATTATGAGAAAAAAAAGGGGGGGAAAAACGGGTGAGGATCAAACCACTTCCCAACTGGGAGTCATGCATAAGCACTGTGAGTCCTCTGCTTGCTCTCACACCCTTATCAAACTGCCCCAGGCAGGGAAAAAAAGGGTGCACTTCACAGGGAAATGAATCAGGGGAATCAAATGATCAGGACTCAGCCTACAGATCAGCCCACATGTACCCTAAGTGACTTGACTGATACCAGACAAAATAGTTAGAGATTATTCTGAAGGAGAACCAAGGATTCTAGCTCCTGGCTAAAAGACTGCTCATTTTTACATTGGGGAAGCTGATCAGGAAAAAGAAATGAACAGATTAGAAGTATCACAGAAGAGCATGAAAGTAAAGGACATCCAAGTACAATCATGTTGCAGACTCTGGAAGCAGTTAATAAGGGCTGTTATGTTATCTCCCTTAATAGATTTATCTTCTGATCGATAATAAAGAATTTGCTTTCCCCAAAAGGCCAGGCAGACTAGAAGTAAAACATCTTTGTGTGTACTCAAAAGTAAAGGCAAGCACGTGGAGCTTTAGCTGATTAGTGGTTACAGGATTAGCCCTTGGAGGAAAAAAATCTACAAGATTTATAATGGAAAGCACTTTTATAGGCCTTTGTGGACCATCTGGTAGAATTTAACAGAAAATTATGCTTGCCTCAAAGAATTCTTTGCTGGCACTTTCCATTACATCCAGGGCTATTTCTGTCAAGGATTTCTCCATACATTTTGCTGACACTAGGATTCCCTGGGTGAAAGGATGAGCTCTGCACTCATTATAATGGACAACTCCTCTTCACTCTTTCCTTCTATCCCTGTAAGCCAAGTAATGACACTAAAAAAGCACATTTTTAGCCATTTATTGGCAAGATATTACACAGTTCTTCTCCTTCAACTTACGGTGCAGCACACACTGAAGACAAATACATCCTATTGCTTCTCTGCTGTTCCCTTTTCCAGACTACAAAAATAACAAAAGCATAGCATTGCCCATACTTGTGCCCATAGAGTAGCAGTCTATTTCAAGTTAGTTAGCTTATGTTTTCAGCACCTGAAACTCCATTTCTTTTTTCTCTTCTTCACATTAAAGGCTTTCCTTCCTGCTCCCTGCTTGAGACTAGTTTCTCTTAGGAGACCTAGTTTGGCACAACAGTGCAGTAAAAAAGGCATCATGATAGATTCTCTATGACGTAAATTAGAGTGCTGCAGTCCAATCACATCCCCATCATGGTCCTCAAACAATACCTCCCACTGAGATAGAAACTATTGGATTTCCATCTGTGTGTCTCTTGCTGTCAGTGGCCATTGTTTAAGTAAACATTGGTTTGTATTGCTTCTTTTAAAATTTATTTTATTCAATATATGTTGATGCGTGGCTAAAAGGAAAGAAAATTGTGGTATTAAAAAGACTAGTATTTTCAGCATCTTGTGATGTAAATTGCTAATTTAAAACCCAAAATATTGTTTAAGTGTCTTTATTTAATAGCAGACGATTGCAAGCTGTAATTTGCAAGCTGTAGTTGCAGATGGCAATGTTTTTCTCTCTTTTCAGCAGTACAGTACAGTATTTACTGCAGTGATCTGCAGACAATGACATATCAACTGCAAAATAGATGCTCAGGGGTAATACGAACTATCAGGATTCCCACGAGGTCCAACTTGTGAGATACCTGCCACTAAAGCATGAAATTTAAACACCAATTAAAATGTTAAAATCTCTTACCTGGTCTCAAAAAATAACTCCTTGCAGTATACAATTTTAGCACTTACAACTGCCGAGAGTGTTTCTAACCCAAAACAACAGCACTTGTTTTCTTTCCTGATTTTTAATCCCTTCGGATTGAATAAACTTACTTTCCAATTCAGACCTGCAGGCCCAAGTCTGGATTTGAAGCTGACAGCTACCATCTGGACCACACTAGCACAAAGGATCGTATGTGATCTGGCACATGTTTAGCATGCCATTACACTTTTGCACAAAAGGACATGCCAAAATTCCAAGCATGCAGATTACCCTGCATTTATTAAACAAATTCTTTGCCTCCTATTTCATTTAATTAAATAACTCATTAATGTTTATTTTTCAGGACAAAAATTATTTAACATTGTCTGTTCAACAGCATTGTGTAAAGCACTTAAATACTGTATTCTGTAGTGCCATCTAGGGGATTTAAAGTCTGGAATAAAGCTAAAGAAAGAATAAACACCAAGAAATCAGCTAGGACTGCCAGGGCAAATTCTTATGAACATCTACTGTTTGGGATTACATTTTGTGTTACAATAGGCATGTTTGAACAAGATTACACATATAGCATCATTATCTGTAGAATCCATAAATAGGAGAAGATATATTATGCTATACTTCCGCTTTATAACTCAATAATTCACAAAAGAAATCTGGGGGGAAAAAAGAAAAAAAAAATATATAGAAATCAGTTTCATGCTCTGAAACAAGATTTAGAAAAAAAAATTCCATCCCTATTTCAGTAACCAGGAAATATATGGGATTTTTGTGTGATATTTACATAAAAACTAGAGATGTTCTTGTATAAAATTATAGGAAACTGAAATAAAACAAGAGATCTACTGCCACTTTTTTCAATAGCCAACCCCATTCAGAATTTTTTATCTGAATTGTCCCCAACGAGATGTCGTTATACCATACTTTACAATGTATCACTGAGTACACTGACAGAAAGTATCAATTTTGTAACACACTGACAGATGGAATCACAGAACCACAGCATGGCTGAGGTAGCAGGGCCCTCTGTACCCATCTGGTCCAATTCCTACTCCAGCAGGGACACCAAAGCAGGGTGCCCAGGCATTTTCTGAAGGTCTCCAAGGAGGGGACCCACAGCCTCTGGGCAGCCTGTGCCAATGTTCCATCATCCACACAGCACAGAAGTGCTTCTGATCTTTAGATGGAACCTCCTGTATTCCAGATTCTGCCCATCACCTTTCATCTCAGCCCTGAGCCCCACTGAGAAGAACCAAGCCCTGCACTCTGCATCCTCCCTTCAGGTATTTATAGGTAAGAAATCCCTGAGATTCCTCTTCTCCAGGCTAAATTATTTCAACTTTCTCAGCTTCTCCTTATATGAGAACAAGTCCAGTCCCTTATCTTCTTCACTGTCCTAGGGGACATGTGAAGTCCCATGGGACTTCCATTGGGAAGAAGTTGCCCCCACTGTTCATTGATGTTTGCTTAATGTTTATGGAGAGCAAACAGTAAGTCTGAAGACATTGAGGTGGTGAGTGGTGGAGTGGTGCATGTCAGTAGCAACACCATCACAGTAACTTTGAAACAGTGAGTCGACTCCATTGGTGCAGATTTTTACAAGAACAGCGTGCAGGCTCTTGTTCATCAGTGATGAAAATGCATAGCAAACAGTGGTGACCATGTTGAAAAACAGTGTTTTGTAGCTGAGAACTTGTTCTGTCTAATAATGTTATTGTGTTCTTTATACTTGTTGTAGTTTCAATGGGGAAAAAAAAATAGGAGGCATTGTTTTTGGAGTAACCTATGTACATAGTCTTACATAACTTGAAAACTGTTTGTTTCTAAGGATAAAATTCTAAAAGCACCTAAAAATTATCATAAGAACACATACATAATAGTTTTAGGTGTGCCTTTTATGTGGAGAGGTTTTAGATAGTTATCAGCTTTTCATCCTGACATTAGTTTCTATATTCAGTTTGATTACCTCCAGCTCACCACCCTTTCAACATAGACCCTGTCATATAGACATATATAATCCTTTATATTCACCAGTCACCCATTTTGCATCACAAAAATTCTCATCCCCTTATACCATCCCCTTACACCATGTTCCTCTGTCTTTTTACCACACTACACCAATTCACTGCTACCTTCTTTCTCTTCCAAGGCCTCTGCTTGGAAGGACAAACTGCACTTTCAAGTGAATAAGGGAGGGGACAATGGAGCCATGCTGTTCCCATATGTGTTCTGATCAATAGTCCTTGCAGTTTGAAAGCTCTGTCTGATGCATATCAACAAGTATCCCATAACATAATGAGAGGAGTAGCAGAAGGCTCTAGATGCATATCCCATTAGGAAGTCATTTTATTATCTGTACTTAGCCTGCTCTGATAAGGAAATAAATATGCAATATCTCAAAGTCTGATTCTGACACCTTCCAGATCACATCACACCCTAGGGTCTGCCTGCCCCACAAGGGCAGATGTTGTTGACCCACCTGCCAGCTTGTGACAGTGTGAATATTCTCCTTTCTCCTCCTTTATCTGGGGAATTGCTTTCCCAGCTTATAGTTTCCTTCACACCAGTGCTGACCATAGATGAAGTAGTGCAAACAGAACAACGAAGGTATCTTGTAAAATATTTTCAAGTAAGAGTAGGACTGTGAAGACTGTAAGACAAGAAGAAAACAAACAAACAAACAAACAAACAACAACAACAACAAAAACAGTCAATATGTTTGATATTCTCCAGTGTACAGAACCTAGCTTGGCTTAAAAACTTTGAATGAAATAAAGTTTGAAGCAGTGTTGACATAGACAAGGATGCAAAATACAGGCTTCACAACAGCAATTATTTTTGAGGATAACAATCTGTTCATATAAAACACCATCTATATTTAAAATAAGAAGTCACAGGAGATCAGTGGAATTACAAAGCAATGAGACTTGCTGTGGTATCAGAGAAAGTAATTAAGAGCCTAATTAAGGACAAAACCATATAAAAACAAAAGAGAGACTCGATAGGAAAAAAAAAAAAAAAAAAAAAAAAAAAAAAAGCATTGCTTCTAGAACAGAAAGGTTTTTTTTCTACCATGGTAGGTAATACAGGAGAA
Source organism: Excalfactoria chinensis (assembly GCF_039878825.1). NCBI lineage: Eukaryota > Metazoa > Chordata > Aves > Galliformes > Phasianidae > Excalfactoria > Excalfactoria chinensis. The sequence continues at coordinate 17,600,450 of NC_092828.1, read as the reverse complement.
CCAGCACGGCTTCACCAAGGGCAAACACTGTTTGACCAGTATAGGGGCCTTTTATAATGGTGTCACTGCATTAACAGGCAAGGGAAAACCCACTGATGTCCACTGATGTCATCTATCTTTGTCATGGTACCCCACAGCATCTTTCTCTCCAGATTGGACTGTTCAATGGACAAAGAACTGGCTGCAGGATTGAGTCCAGAGAGCGATGGTCAATGGCTCAGTGTCTGGATTGAGAGTGGTTATGAGTGGTATCCCCCAGGGGTCAGCACTGGAACCAATACTTTTTAATATCTTCATCAATGACATTGACAGCAGGGCTGAGTGCACCCTCAGCAAGTTTGTTGATGACACCAAGCTGTGGGGTGCAGTCAACACAACAGAGGGACCTAGACAGACTCGAGCAGTGGGCCCAGGTAAACCTTATGAGGATCAACAATTTTCCAAGCACAGTCTTGGACCTGGGTTAAGGCAACATCCATTAACAATACAAGCCAGGAGATGAAAGGATTTGGGTTCAGCCCTGCCAAAAAAGACCTGGGAGTAATTGTGGATGGCAAGCTGGACATGAGTCAGCAATGTGCCTTCTCAGCACAACAATATCTTTGACTGCATCAAAGGAAGTGTGACCAACAGGTCAAGGGAGGTGATCCTGCCCTCTAATCTGTTCTGGTGAGACCTCACCTAGAGTACTGCAGGCAAGATGTGGAGTCCGTAGAACAGAGACATAGACCTGCTGGAGCACATCCAGAGAATGGTCACAAAGATGATCCAAAGCATAGAACATCCCCTGGGTGTTTCCTGGCTGAAGGAGCTGGGGCTGTTAGCCTGGAGAAGAGACAAGGCTGCAAAGTGACCTGATAGTTGCCTTTCAAGGTCCCTTCCGACTCTAAGAATATGATTCCATATTTCTCAGATGCAATGAGCAGACAAAATTCTGTGGACAAAAATCATACACAAATTTGCAAAAATGGGAATGAATCCATATTAGGAATAACTTCTACCTCACTGTAGTATGAGGTAGAGGCTTTGGTTTCTTTCCCTATAGTGCTCTGAGACATAGATAAAGACATCTTTAAGCTATGGTGTACATATCCAGAAATAAGTTAGAAAATGGTGCATAGGAATGAAAGTCTTCATGAGATGCAAAATTGCATTCCCTCTGTGTTTCTAAGTTCACAGCTTAGAAAGAAGTAAAGAGAGAGACAAAGTATTTTCAGTAGTAGTGAATGAATGATAATACAAGATGCAACAAGCAGAAACTGCAGCTAGGGAGGTTCAGGGTGGACCAGTAAAGCACTTTTCACAGGGAAGGTAGTGCAGCACTCTATGCCTAAAGAAATCATGGAGCTTCTATTCCTTGTAGTTTTGCAGACTTAGGTTTAATATAAATAAATAAATAAATAAATAAACAGTTAGATTTGAATCTCCCAAAAAACAGTTCTCTACTGAACTAACTACAGGACTTCCAGACATCCCTTCCAAGCAGTTCTATGATCCTGTGACATATTTAACGTGCTTTAGCTGCTAATGTGAATTTAGTCAGTGGGACAGGACCAGAGCTCAACTAAAGAAAAAACAGCCAAAAACTACATAATGTGAATGTCAGCTCCTCAGTGTCATTTTGCTCTACAAATCTGCTCCTACTGTGTTGCACTACTTACTAAAATATACGCATCCAAATAAGACAGTTTTAATACCTGTAGGAACTTGAAGGCTACTGATACAAACCCAGTATGATCTTCAAGAATTTCAATAGCAACCTCTATTTCTTATAATATGAAACTGCATGCTTCTGAAAATCCCCTTTGGCATCTATCTGAATCTTCAGGCACCTTTTAAAATTTAGCCCTAAAATCTGTAAGCTTCTTTGGAAAATCCCAGCAGTTATCCTTTTAGGACTGAAAAGAGTGAACAGCGCTACTTCAAGTTAGGAAAAAGTAATAACCCATATACATAGTATCAGCAAATTAACTACAAATGTGTATTTAACATTCTATAAGAGAAAAGCCCTGCAAGAGATAGGACACATCAGAAAGCTTATAAATCAAGATAACAATTATTTTCAATATAATTCTCCCAACCTTTTTCTGAGGGATTTGCTTTAAATTATTTAATGGTTTTGAGCAGGTCACTATGGTTTTATTCATCATTTGTTTCACTGACTAACATAAGAAACATAATTATCCCTCAAATATATGAAGTCTGCATTTCATCACATTTTTAATATTATTAAATTAATCATGCAGGAAACTCAAGTGCAGAGTTTAGAATGGATCATATTAAATAAATGATGAGACTAGGGGGAAAAAAAAAATTAAACCAAATGACAAACTGGCAAGACACCATGTAAAACTGTTACCAGCTATGAATGAATTCTTATTGCTTCCAAACAAAAGGAATAAAATTTTTAAAATAATATTCACAAATCTGTGAGTAAAAATACAATAATATTACTTTAGAGATAGGCTGCATCTGGAATTAGTGATCTCAAACCCTGAACAACACCAGCCTTGCAACTCCTCCATGAGACATCTGTCAAACAGAACTGAGTAAGCAAAGAAACAATTGCATTCTTTCTTATGGTAGAGCCTGAAATAGAAAATAAGTTTCCTGCTTCCTAGTGCAACCATTTCACTTCAAATAAGCCTTTCAGCAGATCATGTGAGAAAACTGAAGACCTAATTTATTTATTTTTTCAAGCGTGGCCCAAAGCCTGGCAACATTCCTTGGGGAGAAAACACACCAATTTTACATGACTTTGGATCATCCACTTTCAGACATTTTTAGGTCAAGAAGGACAATGACAGATTTGTGTAGCACACTACCTGATAAACTAGCAGCTGAACCATAGAACTGATGCATATAAGGAGCAAGAAGCATCTGTAATTAGGTTGTCAGGGTATAAAAAGGCAGGTTCCCCCTCCAACCTATGCTATCGATCACCTTCTTGTGATGTTTGCAGCCCAGACTTCTATCACACTATTAGGAATCTTTTAGCATCAGAAATAATGCTGGTGATACTTGTCATCTAATCCCTTCATTACAAGTGAGAGTAGGATCAGCAAAAGAGTATTAGGGAAGAAGTTGTACTTCTCTGAAATTATCTCCTTAGAAATAGCTGATTTAATCCTAACCTTCAGTGTATCAGCTCAGAACATTGTCCTTTGTAGCTAAATACTTACCGAGTATGATATGTCAGTATTAATATTTTCATTTTTTGACATATTGCACATCCATATTGTAACAAAACAATTAGAAACGCAATTGTAAATTTGCTGCTGCAGCTGAAATGTGCTGAAAATTTAAGAGTCCTATACTGAGAAGCTAGCTTGGGAATTCTGCCCCTTGGTTTTTCTATCCATGGTGCAGGTCAGCTACTGGGATAGGTGAAGCGGGTATTATCATCGTGGGTCAAGAGAGTACAGAAATCATCAATGAATTAAAGTTCTGAAAGCACAGGGTAAGTGATATGTAAAACAGCCATTTGCTTAGTTCAGCAGCACTTAAATTAAACATTGCTTACATGACTTTTCTTTCACAGGAAGTATGCTGTTTTAATGTCTCTCTCATTGCCTGGCAGTCCTACACATTTAACTCCTTATACCATCCTGTATGCCAATTCCCTGCAGCATCCCATCTGTGTGCTATTCTTCAAAACACCCCCAACCTCTCTGCTTCATGCTGCATCATCATAATACACAGAAATGGCATCTTGCAAGTAGCATGGTAGTGAAAACAGCCTTCAGACAAGGGAACACATACACCATGGTTGTTGAACTGAAGGAGAAGCAAGAGGAGAATGATCCTACAGTTTGGGTCAGATGGAGGCCATTTGTACTATACAGGTCTAAGAGCTCTGGTAAACAACTCTATGCTGATGCCAACTGACCAGTAATCTCGAAGGTGTTTAGCCTCCCTTTTGGCACTCTTTGGGTGCAGAACATGCTGAGAATATGGCAGATGTCTCTTAGTTGCTCTTCACCTCCATTTCAGAAGGTTTTGCTCACCTGGGGGTTATTAGACAGGACAGAAGAAATAATAAGTCAAGTAGGCCAAATCATTCAAGGCAATACAGAGGATCAGGTCCTAGGGAACACCAACCAGCTGAAAATAAAATTGAAAAAATCTCCTTTGTTTACTTTTCATGCTCCTTTTCCTTCCATGCATTTTCAACAATTACTTTATTTTTTTCTATTGGCTTTGGAACTCAGAAGCAGTAGCACTTGTCTTGAACTTATTTTCCTTTCGTTGTCAGATGTTTCCTTTGTTTCTTATTCCCTTTTTGCCCTAGTCTTTTTTCCCAATTATTCATTCACTTCATTTTAGTTATTCATTTAATTCTTCAACTTCCCTTCTCAGTATTTCATCCCTTTTTTACCTTCACTGATCTTCACTATTGTTACACACAGAAAAATCATTCTTATACGATGTGCTATGAAAATTTAAACCCTAAATGGATTCATGTCAGTATAAAACCATAATTGCTCAGACGTGTATGTGTTCAGCTGGATCCCTTTGTTTAATTTTCATCCCAGGCAAATTAGATGTTGTGATTTCATATTTCTTCTACAAAAGCAAGACTATCTTGCTGCAAAAAAAAAAAAAAAAAAAAAAAAAAAAAAAAAAAAAGCAATCATATAGGGCACAAAAATATGCCTAACATGATGCTGTTGTCCTTGACACTCGAAGATAAAGCATACCATAAGTGCCTCAAAATAAATAAGCTAAACCATATTTCTATGGTCATTTTTCTTAGTCAGCTATGTGCAAGCTAAATAAACCTACTGCCTGACACTAGTAGCGATTACCTGGCTAACGCTCTGTTTATGATGAGTAAATCTCAGGAATGTTGCACTCCTAAGAAGCTATGACATTGTTCCTTTTAGAAGGCAAGAAAGGAGAAAAAAGCATTCTAACAACATTATGTAGATTCTACGCCAAAAGGTATTAAGTCATTAATTGTCAATTAAATTAAAAAAAAAAAAAAAAAAAAAAAGGAGTATTATCCAGACTCTGATCAATTCACAAAATTAAATACTGATTAATTTTAATATATATATATATATATATGTCCTCAGAATCAGAATTCTGGAAGACCTACATGTATTTCATGAAGTAGCTGAGAGGTCTTGAATGCTGCACGCAAATTAGCTGCACAGATGCCAAGAAATCTTCAAGATGATCGATTAATCTGCTTAGGATTGTTCAACTGCATGGTTTTAAAGACTTCTACAACATTATTTTTTTTAAGTAGAGATAAATTAGAAATATTTAACTTCTTCTGCTATTACATTCAGAGTGATGCTGACAAACACAGCTTTATAGTACAGATAAAATATAGCAGACAGATAAAGACAGGCATAAAAGGGTCGAGGTCACTGCTGAATTTTCCAATTAGTCTTTAAATGCCCCTTCAAATTTCATTGGGCCTCCATTCCCATGTTCCCTTGACTTCTTTACTGGACCATGGGTTTTTACAGGTATGTTTCGGCAAAGGGAACTTTTAAATACCTATTCTTGCTAGTTGAGTCAGTTCCTTGTTTACGTTTATTGAGCAGCTGCAGAATTTGAAGTAAGAACACATCGATGAGAGCAGTGTGGGAGTTCCCTGACTGTGAAGGCAGTGTCAATTTGCACTCCAACTTTTAAATGGGAAATTCTAGCTATTATGATGTCACCTAGATGTAAGCTCCTCCACCTCTTTTCTTGAGTCTGGTATGACTGTCAGGTGTTGCACTTGTCTCGAGCACAACTGTTGGACACAGTTCTGCAGAATTTGAATCCAGGACATCTATCTGATCAGTGAACCCTGGGGGAGTTCAGGTCAGAGTTGAGTACCAAGACTGTACCAAGAGTTGAGTACCAAGACCAAGCCTGGCAAAAAATTATTCCTCCAGGAATCCCCCACTGCCGGAACACAAGTTCTTCAGACAGCATCAGTAACTAAGAGGTTAGACTACAGATTTCCCAAGGCTTTAAGCACATTTCTACCCTAAGTTCTATTTTAGGTATGATTCTTTTTTTCCATGACAAGAGGATTTTTTTTTTCTTAAAACAAAGAAAAAATACCTTCCTAAAGTAGATATCATAAACTTGAATACAGACTGTTCTTTGTACAGTACAGTGAGTGAAGGCACACAGCAGGAAGCAATGAAGAGGCAGCAAGAACAGGAGAGAATATGAGAGGTAAACTGAAACATGAAGGAAAAGAGAGGGAGAAAGAGAGAGGAGGACAGAGGAGAAAAAGGCACCTATCATCTGAATTAGGCTTTCAATTCTTAGTTACTGACACTCCACTTTAGAGGTCTTTCTCTGCTTTGTTGTTCAGCTTCTACAGCTTGCTTTCTAATACACCTGTTCTTATCTTCCCTTTCACTCTCCCCAGTTCAAAACAGGGAAAACACTACAGGAATTACCATGTTCCAAAGCAGCAGCAGGAACTCTTTCAGAAGAAAATAAATAAATAAATAATGGGGAAATTTAAATGAATGAAATTATTACCTAATGTGAAATGTGCACTGTACTCCTAAGACCAGTGTTGTTTTGTTTTGTTTTGTTTTGTTTTTTTTACATATATTATTTATTATTGAGATTAAAGGTAATAAAACAGAATTTTACCATTAAATTACTGTTCATGAGAAATATATTAATTTTCCTCCATCAACCAAAATCCAGAATATGGATAACTGATAAAGCCAGCAAATGAAGTCATTTTGTCAACAACTGTTGTTTTTTTCTTCTGCAATTTCTTCTGCAGTGGAGGAAATCCAATTTCATTCTGCAGTTCATGATTGGTCAACTACTCTCATTGTTTTGTTTCTTATGTTTGCTGAGTGATTCAATGAATAGTGAATAGCAGATATTTTTCTTTATGCATAAATGCTCTTGCTCTAGTTCAAATCTAAGAAACTCGCAGGTGTTTATGCAATCAAAATCCATTAGTGTTAACTTACATCAACAACTATGACAGAATGATAGGGACACGATCATTTCAAAGAGCTGATTGCAGTTCGTTCACAATTCATGAACACACTGTTGGAGGTATTTCAGCATTCCTGACAAGATGTATGGCTGACAGGATTAGAAAATCCAGAAAATAAGCATTATATGTACCTTGCACTATTGATGGGTGCATTAGCTCAATGGTCTAGATTTTCAGACATAACTCGAAGACATCAGTGTGGAATTGGGAATTAAAAATACTGTAGGATCAAGTTTTAATTGGACAAACTTTTAGACCAGGATTTAGGGTGACTTCTAGTAGAAAAATGCTTTTATCTGTTATTTTTAATAACAATACTACTTCTCTGCTAAATAAAAGAAAGTTTGTTACAGCTAGTTAGTTATGGCAGCAAGTGTTTTCATTAATCTACAGAAAGTCCAAGACAGAAATCTCTAACACTGTTCATATGGAGTCAGTTAATGAGAGAGCATCCAGTTGCAGGCCTGATGAGAATATTCAGAACAAAGCACATCCATTAAATCTATTTTATTTTTTTTCTGTCAGTATACATGGCTTTTCAGACTGCAAGAGGCATTTATTTTTTCTCTGGAAACCCCTCACCTAAGTTAACACAGCTTACCTAATACTTCTTTGGCTATTTGTTCTGGTGTGGACTCCCTTGGCCTGGGTCCTTGCCATAAATGTCAATTCAAGCACTCCCAACATGATTACAGCCAGAAAATCATTACAAGAACTAAATCCAGCAACCTTATCTAATTGCATCACCCCAGTGAACCTCTTCTGTACCCTCAGGTGTATCTAATCTGGTCCAAGGTTTTGAATATATCCATTTTGTCTAAGCAGTCCCTAACGTGTTGTTCCCCTACTCCTTGTTCCTCCTCTCCCTCAACTGTGCTCATATGCAGAAAATTCTGCTTCTGAAAACAGGATCAAAAATGGTATGGAGTGATTCAACCTTTTCGTTGCCATCTGTTTCTCTGATTCTAGCATATTCTCTCATAACTCCTTATGTTCATCACTACTTTTATCAGCAGCTGTGCTCTGGTCATTCTGATTTTGGTCCAAATACTCACGCAGTTCTATTTGTATTCCTCCTTTGTTTCATAGTTTCTACTTCTTGTGTTCTTGTGTTTCTGTTCATCCAGAGGCTTTCTGCCCAGCCAAGCAACATTTCTGCCAGAAATTCTCATCTTTTTTGCACAAATGAAGTTAATTCTGAACCCTTTGTAAGTTTTCTTTAAAGATAAACCATCCTCTTTATGCAATTTTTTCCCTCATGACAGCTTACAGAGGGAATTCTTCCTAAGAAAGATGAAATTTGGTCAAAGATATTGCCTAAACAAAAAAGAAATTTGCTTTTCTGAAGGCCAGACCCTGACTCTGATGCTCATCTTTCCACTTTCCTTCTGACCTTTACCTGAGTCATCTGTGAACAACTGGTCATGTATACCATCATAGTGCTTGACCTCCTCCAGTAGCTAACAGACAATGTAATAGCTTCTAGGATTCTTGCAACATGCCATTATTGTCATTCTAGAAGTTGTCTGGGTGTTTCAAATCCCATGTAAAGCAGCAAGCTTTTCATAGCTCTTTCAAGAAATCTCATCTCCTCTTGGTGAGATGGCCTATAGCATAATATCCCCAGCTCTTGACAAACACATTTCTAGTTACACATGAGGTTCCTAACACAAATTACAAATTCCCTTTCTCCCTTTCCAATCTTTCTGGACTGGCTGCAGCCACTAATGTTAGTGTCCAAATTGTGTATGCTGTTGCACACAGCTTTCATTATTTTGAACTTATTGTGGGTTTGTGACCATGCACGAACCACCAGGCCCTACAACTCAGCACATGGGAGTATAGGTACTTGAGTATAATCACATATTGGCCTGTTTTACAACATCCCTACCCAGAAATGCCTTTGTTACCTACAATATCTATATCTGTAGCAATGCATTTCTTCTAGATTTCCCTTTTCATTGGATCTCAGTTTATGCTGTCAGATTAGGAGAGAAAAAAAGATTAAACAAAAAGGGAAACTACATCAGTGATGTAAAAAAGTGGTTTACAGGGAAGAAGTAGGATGAAATCAAAGCTTAGACAGCATAAGCATCAAGCCACACCACTATAGCACAGCATTTTGCCCTTAAGTTGTCTTATGTTCATTAAAAAAAAATTAGCAGCTGCTTTGTTGAGTTCAACACAGAAAAAAATAGTTGAAATAACACAGGAAAATGCACTGTGTCCCAGTGATGAAATATTATTTCCTCTGTTAAAAAAGCAAAGGTGATTAAAAACATTCAAAAACAAAACTACCAACAATGAGACATTTGAATATATATAAATATATATATATTATAAGGAGAGTGTACATATATCTCATAAAGGCTTTACAATAAGCCATTTCCTTTAAAGCCAACTGACTAGCTAAAGCAGCCTCTTTCTACAGTGTCCCCTTAGGATGCAGAAAGGCTAGAAGAAATATTGATTTTTAGATTTGTCCAGAGTACCTCATTTTCGTTTTACTCAATAATAGGAAAACAGCACATACAAAAAATAAAATAAAATAAAATAAAATAAAATAAAATAAAATAAAATAAAATAAAATAAAATAAAATAAAATAAAATAAAGAGAGAGGGAGGGAGAGGTAAAGAGGAAACTATTTTTTTTATATTTCCCATGAGAAAATTGAAATATGTCCAGACTGGATGCTACAGTAAGTCTAGTTCAAAGAGACGTATATGTCTCAGCCTAATAAGGTCCATTTTATTTGACAGTGAAGAAACTCCTGCAGCATGTGAGAGATAGAAATACCATAATTTGCTCTCCAGAAACTGCTAGCATTACTTTTGGTGCATATTAATGCAGCTCAGTGCTGTCAATGAGGTGATTATTTGCTCCCTAGAGAGCTCATCTCACAGAGTTTTCATTTCATGTGGTGCAAGGCATAAGTTCTGTTCTACAGCTGATTCCAGTAATACAGTCTCTCAGAGAAACCATCTCCAGTTCTGCTCTTATAATGGTGCAAAAATAACATTTGCATAATTCTTATCTTTTTAGAGGTTAAATCAAATACTTCTGCTGCTTCTACCTGTGAAGTCCTTTTATTCCTGTAGAGATTCATTTGCTATACATATAGGCACTCTTACACTTTTCTGGATACCAAAAGCAGACCATGGTATTGACTTCAGCAGAGTCAGATCCTCTATGTGAAAAAGGTCCTGGTGAATTTGTGTAAGCAAGTTTCCCTACTTTGGCACCCAAATCAGAGCAGTTGAACTTAGCTGAGGTGTGCTTAAACTGGCTTTGATCACATATACTTTAACACCGGGATGAATTGAGTTACTGTATTGACTGGTGGAAATGGGAACATATCTTCATTATTGCTTTAATTCAGAAGAATGCATTGAAAGGTTTACAGCCTGCATTTCAGCTTAAATCACAGAGGAGTCTTGGATCCTCTTGGATCCACCCACAATCTGGATGTCCTTTGGAAGGAACTGGGATAAGTACTCCAAGAGCTCACCTTACACTTCAAACACCAATGGGCATTACATTCACCAAGACAATCGCTAGCTGAAAAAATCCTTCTGAAATTCATAATGTGAAGACACCAGACACAGCATTGATCAGATCACTCTAAAATCTCACTTTTGTTGGCATGTTGGCATGTATTGCATCTTAATGTAAGCATAGCTAAACTGCAATGAATTTCACAGCTTATTCTGTTATGAATAAATAATATTTCAGATATTATTCTATTATTTTGCACTACTGCAAGGTTTTATCATGTAGCTAATAGCTGGATGAAGCTTTCAACAACTTAAACACTTAAAATTTAATGGAATCTCATTTTTTATAGTTACATCCCATTTAAGTCCTCCAAATTCTTTTTGTAATCATAACAACTTGTATTATGAGTGCACTCAGGCCAACATGAAGTTGCCTATGACCTTTTACCAGCAGTTTTTCTGCTACTCAACAACTGACAGCAGTATTTTCTCTCCACATACAATGTAAATGCATTGTGACATCTACCAAAGCCAGCAATCTGTTCTGGAACTCTGTCTGGAGTAAATGTGACAGATTCAGAGGATCCAGTCCTGGACTGCCAAAGCCAGAAGTACATTTTCCAGTGCTATCAAATGATTTAAAAGGAGATCAAAGAACATGTGAAGGCAGTCAGAAAAGAGGTGACCAGGAAGAGCCTTTCTCTTTTCTGCATTTAAGAGATTATTTTGCAGATAGTTAGGATGCCAGATCATTTTCACAGATCCTCTTTCATGTACTGCAAAAATAGTAAGACTGGCTACTTACATAACAAGCATTTTGATAGAAGTATTAGTTCTTATAGATCTAAACTTAGATAAGTTTGTTTTAATGTTCTTAGAACTAAGAATACAATAAATAAATATTTTTGTCTTAGTTTTCTACCTTGTTAAAGTGAAAAAGCCATTGTGAATATGGTCCCTAGCAGTTCCAAAGAACTTCCCCAAAGTGATGATAAAGAACAACTAGGATCTGAGAAACTGTGCACAGATGATCATGTTCTTTGCCATTTTTAAAGAGAGCACTTCTGCGCAAAGGTTGAGTTTTCAGCTTGTTACTGAGCATTTTCATCACTCAAGTTATTAAAATGAAACGGAAATATCGTACCTTAAAATGGCCTTTCTGGAGGCTTTTCATGATTTAGATAAAATATTTCTTTTTTCTTTTTTTGTCTCCAGACCATTTAGTAAGTAGTTTCCACTTTATATTCCATAACAGTAACTTTGTAGTACTATTTCCTCTTAGAGGCATAAGATGCTGCAGTAGTTATGGAAATTAGCTCTGTGTCCCCACTGGTACACATTTTAAAACAGCATTATCACCACAGCTTTGTGGCATATCATTTACAGCCAGTGTTTGTATACCTTCCTGTAAACAGTCCCTTTTAGTCTTCTGCATGCAGAATCTGCAAACACCTTCAGCAAAAGAAACAGTAAAAATGCCTGGTCACGATGTCATATACACAAATGTGTACATGTCTGCACGTAGCCATTAAACAAATCCTCTATACCTAATTCACAGAACTTTGCTTGGTCTCAAGAATGGAACTGATATTTATTACAGTACATTTACAGTAGCTAAGTGTCTTCTTTAGTTATCTTGTTATTTCTGTAGACTCACCCATTAGTGCATCCCGTTTGAAGTCATTAGATACAGAAAATACTGCCTGTTCATAAAAGCATTTAAATGAAAGAGCAAACTTGATTCCAGTACATACTTTACAAATTTAGAACTAGTGCTGTTTGTCTCCATCAGCAAACACAAAAGATTTACCAAAGAACATTAATCCTGGATCATGAGCACACAGAAATCAACGACAAATGGTTTGCTAGCTTTTTGTTGCACAAATCAGATCTCACATAGATGTCAGGGAAAAGTCCTCCCCCTTCCACCCTAAAAGCCTCTTTGGAACTAACCCCTTTGAATAATTATCTTCCCATTGTAGCACTTATCATAAATGCTATATGATGATTACTTGTGTGTATATTTCTTCCACTCTCAGAAAAAAAAAAAAAAAGGAAAGAAAACAGAGTAACGGAGTACTTCAAGCATTTTATCTTTATTACCTAAAATCCTTGGACAAAAATGCTATGCCCATTATCCTAGTCTGTATTAGTCATAGGGAAAATCTGCTTGGGTTTTTTATCATGCTCATCACTACATCGGTTTAAGTGACCTGATTAACATGTGTACGCTTGTCACAACAGACAATGTACACAAGCAGTTCATTTAATAGGATTCTCAAAGTACTTTTAATGTATGAATATAAGTACATTGCCATCTATTTATTTCAGGGAGGAAAGGTCACAGAGATATACGGTCCACTTAGAGCAAACATGAATTAGTCAGTATAGTCAGTACTTTGTGCCATTTGACAGCAGGGAGCGTGCACATTTATTTATTTGTTGCCCAGCTACCTCCCAGCTCAGATGGACTTTCTGATTATCTGTACTTGTAGGAAATTCATGGCATATTTTTAGGCTCAGGTTTCTGAACAGATATGCTTAATTCTACCATGGAGGCATATTGTGTCAGTATGAAGTTATCTAACAGCCTTCATTGAGCATCTACAGCATGGAGCTTCAGATGCCTGAAGGGGGACTATGCTTAAACTGCAACACCCAGCAGTGTTTCCCAGATTCTGGTCCTGAGACATGCTCTGGCCACATCCAGCACACAGGAGCCCCAGTCTCTTGCTTTGTTTCCCATTAGAAGAACTTACATCTGTATTTGTCAAAAGTAAACATCAAGTATAACCTAGACTGACTGCAGTTCGGACAGTTAAGAGAACACAGCCATAGAACAGAACTTAGAATAGTGCTGCCTACACTGCAAGCGCAAAGTATCCTTATCCCAGCATTCTGTGGAAAATCTACAGAGAGTGAAGAGAAAGAAAACAAGTAGATTCAAAGTGCACTCTAAGCTCACTGGCTTTCCAAAGCTTACTGTTCAAGGTGTCATAGTCCATGTGAGCCCAAACAAAGATATGACAGTGCAGGAAGATAAGATAGAGACCCCTAGCTAATCAAAGGCAAGATAGAGCAAAACCAAATGTATGAGTGGCCTCAGTATTCACAAGTCATTGCTATGGAAATTAACTGCTCATGTATTGTGCAAAGAGTGCTATACTCCTCCTAACTAGCAAAAATAGAGTGCAATACCTACAGATGTAGCATACAAATTCTCTGAAATGCAGCTACTCCTCAGTGCTCTGTTGAGACAGTATAATTGGATCTGATGAAAGACTGCCTAAATAATATCCTTGTTATAGAGTTAAATAATATATTACAATGGACTAAGAAAAAATAAATCAAGAGAAGGCAAAGCCATTTTCCTTCCACCAGCAAAGTTCAGGCGTTTCTGTGCAAACATGCTCATTGTTAAACAGTGTCAGCATATTTGGTTCTGCAAGTTTTGTGGTTTTTGTTTTTTTTTTTTTACTTTGGCTTCTTCTAGTTAGCTCATTAGCGAACAGCTCATATAATCAATAAATTGCCAACTGGAAAGCTAAGAGTTTCTTATCCGCAGCTTTGCATGTTTCACCGCTCTCAGAAATATTGATGAAACTGCATCCTGTTTTCCTTAAAACAGCATCTCTCTTTTTGCTTCATTTTAGCTTGTGTAACACAGCAATTGGAATATTCTTGATGCTTTAAATAGTCTTACTGTGCCCGAAGTATTTTCTCTTCATGCTGAGAAAGCTGAAATAGATTTGCTATCCATTCTATTTTGTTTTTCTAGAAAAATTAATTATCTCTCCCCAGTGCCCTCAAATTAAAGCTATGGACATACGGGAAAAGTACTTGAAAAAGTCTAGGACTTGAACTTGTAGCATGTATATTATCCCAGAGGAATTTCCTGGCCAAGTATATCTTCTTATACTGAGAAATTCCTCATAAAAACAAAGCATCCCTCCATTTTTACTGAGGGGTAGGCAAACAGGCACTGTACTGTACAAGTTTTAACACATCCTCATTTCACATCCTAGCTTACTCAGCACTAATTTGTCCACATCTGAGCTTTCAGAAAGTAGAATGTTTTATTTTTTTATAAAACAAAAGTGAAACAAATTCTGTAGCATGTCTCTTAAGAAACACCCTTCCCTGTTTCTTTTCCACATGGTTTTCTCAAATTTTAGAGCAGTCGTGATGTAGCTTTACTCAGTTTATTACCAACTACTTATCCAGTGATCACACTTCTCCAAGAACTGAGCTACTAAGAGATTCTCATGCAGAGTACTGCATGCTATAGTATTACAGAGTTTGCCAGAGAAGATTTAGATTAGACATAAGGAAAAAGTTTTTCTCTCAGAGAGTGGTTAGGCACTGAAATGGCCTGCCCAGGGAGGTGGTGGAGTTGCCGTCTCTGGCAGTGTTCAAGAGGCATCTGGATGAGGAGCTACCAGATATGCTTTAGTAGCTTGTGGTAGGAATGCTAATGGGAGGACAATTGAACTAGATGATCTTGTAGGTCCTTTCCAACCTAGTGATTCTATGATTCTATCATTCAATGAATGGAGCTCCAGAATTTCCCACATATGTTTGTCCTTCTTCTTTGACTGGAGAATTGTTTGTAACTGTATATAATTCAATTCTAATAGAACTATAATATAATTTTTATACCAGAGTCTAGCAGCATACTTGCCAAGGCATTCTAAAACCACCAAAACAGGAAGCAAAGTTAAAACTTAGTTCACTTTTTACTGAAAGGGATGCAACTAAAAATTGATTTTGTCTAAAACATTTTGGATAGCCAGTGTGAAAATGCTTGGAAATGTGGACTAACACTTTGAGTTCTCTGAGTCTCTCCAGTCAGCTCAAGACGTTTCACTGTACAAAAGTCCAGAGTGGATCTGGCTAAAATCCCTTACCATCAAGAATGTCCATATGCATATTTAAAAGTGATTTGGCTTTCTCATGGTACAAGCTTAATACTCAGAGCATCTTTCCTCATAATAATTTTGCTTTTCCAGAGGTAGATGCCAAGATCTTTACTAATATAGAAGCAAAAGAATCAAAATATTCAATCACATCAAGGTTGATCAAGTCTTAATGATCTCTAAGAGTAACCAATAAAATTGTTTCAGAGGAGAGTATAAAAACGTTACAGACTGGAAATTATTCTCTACAGCTTGCACCTAGTTTCATCCTGGTCACACATCATTAGAGACAAGTTTAAGCTACAAAATGTGAGACATGATGTGACTTACAAAGCACTTAGAATTAAGTGTAGTAACTCTGGATATCCTGGTTATCATTAAAAACATGCATTTTCCCTTTAGTATTGCTAAATTTGTGGTCTCATCATTTTCTGTTGCACTACAGTTCTACCATTTAATTACAGTAAATGTCAACAAGAATTATCAGTTTTCAATTTACTATCTTTTATTACACATGCTTCTGCACTGCTGTCTGTACTGTATGTAGATGATCGTCCTAGTCCTTGTGGAATAGGTTATCCTAATGCTGCTTAGGTTTTCTGTATAGATATTTATTGCATAATTATGTAAGAAAGCTTAGTGTCTTGGACAAGACATCTCTATTATTCTAAATATAAGTAAACAAAATAAATGTTTTCATTAATGCCCCTTTTGTTTTTGTATTATAAAGGAGAAGGAAAAGTTCTTAATCTTTCTATGGTAGTCAGAATTTTGCAATTTTATTGTGTCCCCAGTTCCTTTCTAAGGAAAATACACAGCCTCTCAATTTTCTTATGTGATAGCTGTTCCAGATTCTCTATAAATGATATTGTCCTTCTCTGAACCCCCTTAAAGTTCTTTAATATCCCTCTGAGATGGGGTGATCAACCCCACACACAGTATTATACAAGAACTCCTATTAGTGTCTCACAGAAGCATTATAATAATCTCTGTTTTTATTCTTCATCCTACTTCATATGCATACCAATATCTTGCTAACTTTAGTGACTGTAGATGTGCCCTGAACTGCCTGTGATTATTATTTCTCTCCTTTTTCTTCATGCAATACTCTTAGCTTAGAATGTTGTAAAGTGCACAAGTAGCTTTAGTTTTTAACTTCAATATACATTACTTCATATTTCTTAGTACTAAATTTCATCATTTATTTCTTACTGGGCATTTTTAAGATGCCTGAAATTTTCCAGTGTCTTCTCTGGTCAAGCAAATTGCTTTCGTTTGGAAGAGATAAAGTGACTATTGGGCCAATTCTGACACACCAGTGATTATGACTTGGATGACAGAACGGTCGCAGTGACCAGGAAAGGACTTTGGTAATAACCTCTCAGTTGTCAGTTAATAAAAAAAAAATACAACCACCAACAAAAAAAGAGTAGTTGCTAAGAAATGTGGGTAAATATATAAATACTTTTCCAGTTATAAAAGATAAATGTTACAAATCACCATGTCCCACCTCTGGATATGCTTTCATTTAATTATGCAATATTCAGATCCTTTTCCTGTCTGCCTCCTTGTAATGGCCTTTGCTGAGCTTAGGCATTTTGATCAATTAAAATAGGGTCTTTTTTTAATTTATTTTATTTGGGGAAGTTTAATCTCAAAATGTCACTTTTAAGTAAAGCTAAACACCTCATATTTCTTATTTTGTGAGAGGGAATGAAAGATGTTTGTTTTGTTGGATCATGCTGTTTGCTTTTATTTTTTCTGAAGCTATTTATCACATTCATTAAGATAATACATCAATATGCCTTGTAGTTTTAAAAAACATTCTCCTGAATTGTTTTGGTTTGGTCTAATTATGGCATTGTTTAGTTTCTTCTAGAGCTATAGTGCTCAAACTAATTGCATTTACCCTCAAAGATAACTTCCTTCTTTTTCCATCATTCCCTCCTCTAATTTTATGGCTTGTTTTTCATGAATGTGTATGAAGATAGCACTAAACAGCTGGGAATATTCAATTCAAACCTAATTTTGAATACCCTCAGTTTTCACAAGTTTCAGCACAGTGAGATACCTTGCTACATAATCCTTCCTCCAGTAAAACCATGACCATGATTAACTATGGCCTTCAGTCACACCAGAATTTCATTCTTGACTTCAGCACAATGTTAAAATAATGAAGCAAAAAGAACTTCAACAAAATCAGTTCAGGTACTGTTATGGAGAAGAGAGAAAAATACATGTCTTCCGATTATAAAATAATTTTTTGCAGCATTTGAAAAGCTCTAAAATAAAACAGAGTGTAGCAGTGATCTCAAAATCTTACCAAAAAAATGTAAACAGTGACCCAAATCAAGATTTATTTTCACTCCAATCATTTTCTAGACTCTTTCAAAATCTTATATATAACATACTTCACATACAAGTCTTTTGCTGGTAAATAACTGTAGAATATGGAATATCAGAGACCATAGTACATATAAAAATGCTACTAGTGTAGCCACTAAAAATATTTTAAAATATACTAAAATAGCAAAAAAAAAAAAAAAAAAAGAGCAATGCACAGACAGAGGTAGTAAAATTGGAGACATTTCCTATGAAATCTTTTAAAGAAACCATTTTTTTTATATATATATTATCTTCTTATGTTTTGTATTAACAGATAACATATTTTTTCTAACTGCAAATATTTTATAGTATTTATGAAAAGCTTTATTGAAATTTCTTTCATTATTAAGAATCATATATGAACACCTAGGAGCATGGAAGATATAAATAAATACATCTCCATTTCTCCTGCTGTATTCACATGATCTGTACACACTGAAAACCTGCACATGAATGAAAACAAGTTCTTAATTATCATTTTGTATAGAGGGATCATGGAGAAGCTCTGAGAAATGAGGCCTGGTAGATCAGTCAGTTTTTAATTCATATTTTTCATTAGTAAGTATTCTCTGTGAAAGATGGAAGGAAAATCATTACTGACTCTTGAGTACTCTGTACAGGAAAACCTATTTTTTTCTTACTCAAAATCATGGTCAGTTGAAGTTATTCCTGTATATTCACTTTGATACTTACAAAGACATTAAATGATTATAGTATAAAAGTGCTGTCAGCAAGACAGTCCAGCATTTTCAAGTTCATTCCCACCTGAGATGAAGCAGTTAGTCTTTTCAATAAGTATAAAAGTTAAGAAAAAAACTACAGCCAGAATGATTTTCCAAGTGAGAGTTGATTAAAATTCAGTACAAACTCACAAAACATGAGCAGCTTATACTGACAGAACGAGTGTTCATCATGGGAGGATACAATGGGATTTCAATGGATCATGGCTTGAATTAGGAAAGACCAACAGGAGCCTGAAGGATGTGGGTTATACCCTACATCAAATGTCACAATGCAATTTCAAAATACTAATGCTAAACTGTCACTGTCAAACATGGTGTCTATATGTGTTTTAAAGCAGCTTGTTCCAAAGGAGCATACATACACTTTGTTATTGCTTGCTAATCGATCTCTAGGCTTTTACTCAGAGAAAATATTTGTGTTTTTTTTTCATAAATTCACTAAGATCTCCTGTCATTGTTTTTGGCACTCAGTTTTTTTCAGTACTGTTCAGTGCATATTTTTGCCAAATACCTCCCTCACCTCCCTACCCCTGCTGTCCCAATTGCCCTGCAATGGCTCTTATAAAAATTCACTAACTTTAACATCTAATTTTATGCGAGAGATCCAGTGTACAAGAGGTACCCAGAAACTACAGACTGCAAAGAGAATATCCATTTGTGCCATCTTGTAAGTTCCTATATTAATGGCTGAAATCAAATATTATAATTTTCTCTAAATAAATACCTGAGATATGTCTTAAGAGCTCTCATGACATATGCCTACATGTACACTGAGAAGTAAATTTGGCAAGTGTTTCATTAAACTAATAGCAACTTTAAAATGCCTACTACTCCAGAATATATTTCTTCCCTTTCTTTTGCTCTGTATTCTCATTTTAATTTGCTTATTATCCTTCGCCTTCTTCATCTCCTTACTTCACCTCACTGTATTTTCATTTTTCTTTAATTCATCCTTTTTCCTACAGCTCACATCATTTTGCTTACACCAATGTGATTTAGCAGCATTGCCCCTTAGTATCTAGAGGATCAGTGGGGAAAAAAAAAAAAAAAAAAAAAAAAAAAAAAAAAAAAAAAAAAAAAAAAAAGAGAGTAATCTGTTGATAAACAGATCAGTAAAGGAAGAAGAATAAATTGCTAGCTAGCAGGGAGTAATTAAAGGAAATATCACTATAAAAGCATTTATAATCTTTCCTTTATTTTATGTGTTCGCTGATAAAAATTCCTCTCCAAAACATGGAAGAAAATTTCTCCATTCCTGTGTCCTTCAAATCAGTTTTGAACACATCAGGGTACGTTCTTCTCTTGGTTGCCTCAAATTTCACTTGCATAGAGTCTCCTGTTTACCAAAAACTGAATTTGGAAAGCTATATTTGTAGCGTCTGTTGCCATTATATCATATGCCCATTGCAAGTGGTCCAGCAGCAGTAAAACAGAAAGCACAGCTGTGTTTCAATACAAGGGGAATCCATCAACTGGAGACAGTTTTTACTTTTTACAATGCTGAAAGCAAAGTCTGTGTGCCAGGCTGACCCTGTCTGGATGCCTGATTCCTATTCAGCTGTTCTCTCCTTTCTCAATAGAACAGGAGGAGAAATAACATGGAAGCACTCACAGACAAAGGTGAAAAAGATTACTTACCAGTTTACCATAAGCCAAACAGACCTGACTTGGAGAAGATTAATCCAATATATTGATTTCTTAACTAGAGCAGAATGGCAAGAACTGAAGGCAAAACTAGAAACCCCTTCTCCTCACTCCTCTCCTTACTCCCAGCCTCAACTTCAGTCCTCAGTTCCCAGCTTTTCTACCTCCTCCCACCACATGCAGTGCAGAAGGAACAGGAAGTCAGGGCTGAGGTCGGTTCCTAACTTAACTATGCCAATCCTTCCTCCTCACGCTTTTCACCTGCTCCACCATAGCATTCTTCCACATAACAGTCTTTCTTAACTGAATTCTCTCTAAAGTCACCGGGAACATCTAATTGATTTCTCAACTTCTGTTTCTATGGAAGCAGTTAGTGAAAAAGTGGTAGCAACCAAAATATGGTGATAATTTCATTAATATGAAGGAGAATATGAGAGACCTGTAGGATAAACAATGAGTTCTTTTTTTCCTCTTTTCTTTTTCCCCCTGTAACTAAGACACTAGGAAAAGAAAATGTTACATTTTTGACAGGTCTTGACAAGTGTGAATCTTGCTGATAATGAATGAAAGATGGGGTATATAGAAATGTGGATTTCCTGGTAAAAGGTCCTCATTTGGTACTGACATTTTATCATCGATATAAGAGTATTAAGTAGGCATTTTCTGCAAATAGTTTATGCATTCAAATTTGCATTTAATTTGATAGCTATCTGAGTTTGAGAGCTTAGGAAAAAATGGTATTCACTAGAAAAATATATAATATCCTTGGGGGTCTTTGTGGATAAACAGCTGGACATGAGCCAGCAGTGTGTACTTGCAGCCTTGAAGGACAACAGTATCCTGAGCTGCATCAAAAGAGGGGTGGCGGAAGGTGATTGTCCTTCCATAACCTGCTCTTTACTCTGTCCCTCTGGTGTGAGGTCCCCTACCTGGAGCAGAGTATCCAGGTCTGGGGCCTGCAGCACAAGAAATGTGGAGCTTTTGGAGCAGATCCAGAGGAAGGTCAGGAAGATGAGAAGAGTGCTGGAGTACCACTCCCATGAGTAAAGGCTGAGGTAATAGGGCTTGTCTAGCCTGGAGAATGGAAAGTACCAGGAAGACATTATGTAGCCTTCCAGCATTTGAAGGGAACTTATAAATAGGAGATTGACTTTTTATGCCATCTGATAGCAATAGGAAAAGGAGGAATAGTATTAAACTAGAAGAGGAGAAATTTAGTTTAGATGTTGGGAAAAAAAACTCTTTACTCAAAGAGTAGTGAGAAACCAGAGTAGGCTGCCCAGAGTGGTTGCAAATGTCCCAATCCTGGAGACATTTAAGGCAAGTTTGGATGAGCTTCTGGGCAGACCAATCCAGTGACTGGCAATCCTGTTCACCACAGTGAGGATATTTAAGGTTTCTTCCAACTTAAGCCATTCTACAATTCTATAGTGAAAAGATCTTAAAATAGCTAGCTGCCTTCTGTCTAGAGGCCATATTCCTCTTCCTTTGGTTTCCCCAGTACTCTGAAAAAGACATGTCCTATCATCACGTAATCACAGTCTGAATCTTGCCACTCCAGCACAGCACCAGGATGTGTTTTGCCAGGGAAGTGGCAGTACAGGAGCCTTTTTTTCTGAGATGACACAACAAATTGGGTAACAAAAGAATAAAGTGAAGTGTTAGGACAAAGAAAACAGAATGCAGGTTACCTGGCAGGGAAGAAAATGTAGCTCCTATGTAATCTCAATGACAAGGTATTGAGAGAAATACCATAGGGGACAAAGGAACGCAAATTACTCTGTGTATGTTTCAAAGGTTTTAATTGACAAAGCTCACAAAGTAAGCAAGAAAAACACATTTCTTGTACTTGTCATGACAGAAGTTGGACCTGAGGCAGGATTAACATTGCAAACTAATATCAAATACCCATAAAAATCATGAATATTTATTATAACGTATTTCATAAACACAGAGAACCAATAACAGCAATCCTAAATAATCTGGTGTTGTTAAATCTACCAACAAGAAATTTACAGAGAGAATGATGCAGCATTTCTATGTAAAATACCCAAATGACATATTCAAATAGGCTGTAAGAATTATTATATTAGGAATAGAGAACAAATAAAATAAACGTCATCCATAACAAAAGGCTTGCTAATATTTCAGCACCAGTGTGCTGCATCCTCTCAGGAAAAAATATTGAAAAAATAAAGTATCTTGAGGCATGGAAGAAAGCCCTAATTTAGTCAAAACCTTTAAGTAATAAACAGAAAGCAGACATACTCACGTCATCAAATAATCACAGATAAATAAACCAAAACAAATCACATACCAAAGAAAATCCAATAAAGGCAGAACTTATGAACAGTGAGGGTTTATCAGAGAAAATACAAGAAGGGAAGCAGAACTCTAAAGAAAGAGTTAAAATCAGAAAGGGAATGAGAAGGGGATGAGAGCTGAGTTCCGATAAGCTCACGGCACTTAGGAGATCAAGTGAAGCAATTAGACCTTTTAAAGGACTCCACCTTTAGCAAATCTACTGAAAGCTCAGACTCAGTACAGAAGGGCCTGTTATACTGTTCTACACTGCTCCAGCAGGGCAAACTCAGATAAGAAAACAAAAATTATTCATTAAGCAGGGAAATAAACATCATCATTAAACATACACATAAAAATTAACTCCGTAGAACAGAGAAAAAGATCTAAAATGAAAGAAACAAAAGCACCTAATACAACATATAGCACAATGTCCCATGATTTCAGTTTTACATTCCTCTAGATATCCCTACTAGAATATCTGCCTTGTCTGTTCACAGTCACATCAAAAAAAAACTAAAATTCAAAATTATCTGTAGGGTTTTTTTTAATCACAGCATGAAATTATCTGGCATCTCTGCTGTTCAAAGAGGTGATTTTTGTTGTGATTTTTTTTCTACAGCTGCATCCTGTTTATTTTGTATTTTGTTCTGCATGACCACCATCCAAAAAATATCTGCAGTAAAATTTCTCTGCATGTTAGCTAGTTTAACTTTTGTAGTATTTAAACACATCAGGAAGGAATAAGTCTTCACTCCTCAGAATCACTGTGTTTTAGCACTTAGAACATAAAGCATGAAATTGTTTGTGTTACATAATGGATGACTGTTAGATGAATTCGCCTGCAGTTGCTGACCAACTGTGTCAAGCCTTTGGAATGGAATTTCTATAAGGAAAAAACTTATTATGCAACTTTAGTATGGTCTATGAACAAACTTCCTATGGAAAGGAAAGAAAGTCTCAGTTATCTAAAACCCTTGACTGCATCTATGGTTTATATGAATACAGGGAATGAATTTTTCTATAGTACATTTCATACTTGTCAGTATATACTTGAACATGTACATATGGCGAAACAGATTCTACATAAACAGTAAATCAATGTGACAAAGCTATTTTGAATTAATATACATTATAGAAAAACTAAGCTGAACTTAGAAGCTAGCTAAGATTTCAGTCTGTGATACATAAGAATATGCATCCTGACATGCCTTTGATTAAGTAACTTCAGCATATTTAGCTGCAGTTCTGAACAAAGAGTCAGATGAAAACTTGCAGTTTTACAGCAATTTAATCTATTCCCAAGACTGCATGAGTGTAATGTGGCAGTTGCCATAGTAACCACATTTTTCCTTGGAACTCGGAGTAGATATAAGTGTAAGTGATTTCTCCATCTCAGGGTCTAAGCTACTGTAATGCTATGATGTTGCAGCAGTAACTCACAGTTGATAGTTGTTTAAAATATATTTACAATTTTCCAAAATATCTCCTTTTTCAATGTTTAATTCTGCCTCGTGTTATTCTGAATTTGTATCTTATCATACATTCATTAAGAAGCAATTCAAAGAAAGAAAAGAATTTGGACAATTGCAAAAAAAAAAAAAAAAAAAAACAAAAAAAAAAACAGGGTGAACAAATCCACTTATACTGAATTATACTTAAATTATAATTATACTTTTATAATATATTTAAAATTGTCAACATATTATCATTAAATTTTCATCTCAGGATGATCTTTGAATTATAGTTTGTGGCAAAGTATCTCAAAAGAGTTGAAATTCTGCTAAAAATCATTACTTATTGATGGTAACTGCAAAGTATTTTCATTTGGTGTCACATTTTCCCTGAATTCACTCAATCACAATAGTCTAGAACTGAAGCCATCTTGATAACTTATGCCTCTGTAAGTGCACTGGCAGGCTCTGCTGTTCTGTTGCCTGTCTTTCTGAATAACTCATATCTATAAAAGGTGCAAATATTATTCTACTCACATAATCGCAAATGACCAAACGTTCTATGATTGCTGGAGGTACAAAGGTACAGTAGTACAGGAACAAGAAAATGTGCATTTTTACATTGGCCAATACATCAGTATTTTAATAAGTCAAATTGTAGGGAAATCTGCCATCAGAAGTGTGATGAAATAAATGGAACTGAAACTGAATACATGGTTTCAAAGACTTCAGGGGTGCTGAGTTATCTACATATCCAAGTGAAAAGAACAGGAATTGACGTCAATGGAATTATACCAGCTTTCAGCAGCTGTGAATTTGGCCTCAAGGTGACCTAATATGTCTTTTCCATCTTTCATTTCAGTTTGACAGCTCTCAGCACAACCAAAATATTTACTCTTCTCCACAATTAAACTAAGCAAATACAGAACAAACCGTTCTATATACTGAGGCACTTTTCTTTGTAAGAATTGACAAAACAACTTGTGATTTTCTTGCCTATCATTATTCAATTTCTACCAAGAACATTTTTCTAATAAAAATTCCCATAAACTCCTCTAAAGCTAATAGGAATCAATTTGAAATTCTGACAATGTTTAGATTGGACAGAATCACTAGTTCATATCTTACATCTGCGTGAGTTAATACAAATCTTCAACTGTAGTTCTTAGTCCCTATATGTCCAATTGGAAATTCATTGCTTGAATTTTGCAAAGGATCTTCTCATTTTAAATTCATCAGTACTAATCTTGCCCATTAGATTTCTAGTAGCATGGAACCAGAAGCTGAGGGTTGAAATATAAGTACCACATTCAGACAAGTCTCAGTGGGATCTGTTGACATAGCTTTAGAGAGGCTTGGACAAATCCTCAGTGTCCCAAGGAGTTTCAAGAGCTTCATTTCTGAAAGCTGGCCATGCCTTCCAAAATACTAATGTACATTTTATGCTGGCTGTGACTGCTTGTTACAAAACTCTGCTTCTGAAACAAGCAATACCTTCTTTTATATAACAAGCTACCTGAAGATGCCAGGAGCTGCCAAGGAGGGGAGAACTGGCTTAATGTTTTCTTTGGTCTCCTTTTATCCTCATCACTGGCAGAACTCTTCTAGGAGAGAAATGGACATTTTACCACTCCTGTTTTAACCGAACCATCCCACAGGGAATAGTTAATGATGTTCTGGTAAACAGAAAGGACAAAAGTATCATTCTTTACCTCATCTTTACATATCCCATGCACAGTCCAGCTGGACCAGTCATGAAAACAGGTTACTCTAGTGCCACCATGGACTATCGTGCTGGATGCTCCAAATAAAGTCATGCACAGGGGCAAAAGTTCTCCACATCTCATTCTGACTTGTAGCCAGGAGAAGCTGAATTGGCAGGGGCACTGCAGAGCCTACCAGGCTTGAGGCATAGACACATCATATCATAGTATCATCGTGCAAGTTGGAAGGGACCTTAGAGATCATCGAGTCCAACTCCCGGGATTTGAGCCCTCTAGTGTAGCAGAGCAGCACTTGTACCACTTGCGCCACAAGGGGGATTCGAACCCGGGCCCTCCAGTGTTGCAAGCAGCGGTTCTAACACCACATCTGCATGTTTTGCCATACATACCATGTGGTTTCACTATACTAGTGTATGCAGATGATCCAAACGTGCATTCTCATAATGCATGTGTCACAATGCTAAGTAAAACAATGTTGATATGCCTGTGAAAGTTTTATTTTTCAGTTCTACCACCTACAAAAATAATGGCATGAATGATGTTGAAAATAATGAACTATTTCATGGATTTATGGCAAGGATTAATTAGCTAATGTTTTTTAGTTATCTCAGAGATAGCAAGTAGTGCTGGTAGGGTACATGATTAAGTTTGGAGCCAACATGAAGACTCAAGAAAGTTTCCCTGCTTTTGGAAAATGAGGATATACTGATCTTGTGCAATGTGTCAAAACACTCTTCCCAGTGAGTGATGGATTAGACAGATGTCTTTTCCTGCAAGGAAGGCTGGTGGTGTGCCCTTCCCTAGTTACCATTCTGAATTAAATTGCATTTTGTAATCTACTCATATGTGCAGTGCAAAGGTCAGATATTTCTTATGTTTCTCAACCAAAGCAAACCACCTGTCATCTTCTTTTTCTATTTGATTTTCTACATAACAGCTTATAACTGCAACAGACCTTGTGACAATTTCCTTCAAGCAAATTTGCTATTTCTTATCTAATCCAAATAGCAGTAATTGTTTACTGTACCTCTCCTGTCAAACTTAAAATATGAAGCTACTATTGTCAACAGCATTTTGATTTCCATGTTTCTTGGTATAAAATTTTCATTCAGGAAGCTGCCTGTTTCCATTACTCAAAGTTAAAGTCCAGATTACATTTTGCTACTACTTTGCTTTCCCTCATTTTTGGGGTTTTCCCCTGTTTCTCCTCCTGATTCTTCCTCCTCCTCCTAGTACACAATCAAGATTAGGAACCAGAAAACAGAAAATAAAAATACCCTTGTTTCATGCAAACTTCTCTGGGATACTGACAGGTGAGTTAAACTTAAGTTGTCAGAACATTTGTTTTCAGCTTGAACCCATGTCAGTTTTTCTCTTAACTTAAAATGGTATTTCTATAACCCAGGTCATGGTAGTAAATCCTTAGAATATATTCAAGAAACCACAACCAATGTCCTAACATAGCTTAATTGCTAGTAAATTGATTTCTTCTGTGTCCTTACTAAATGAAATTGAAGTGCAATGATTTATAGTCTTACCATGCAACAACAGTTAGTACATTAAATATTACATTACCCATTAAGCTGAGAAGATTTTATTTATACTGCTTTGTTTTTCAGAGACGTGTAATGACCCCCACCAGTAAATAAGTATTATGTCACTCTAATGGATTCCTCATGTAAATTGCAACTCCATCTATAACACAGCTTTCCCCAGCCTGCCCAGTTTTAGTCAAATAAATATTCTTACTAAAGCAAGTAGTCTGTTGTTCCCATTAATCTGTAAAATGGATTAGAGAATCAGATTCCTTGAATGTTAATCTTTTTGCCACATTCTGCTAATATTTTCTGAAGTGTTCAGAGCCCACATACATTAAAGTATTTAGGCTCCCACATGAAATCAAGGGAGTTGTATGATTCCGGCTTACAGGATTTAAGCTTTTATCTCATTTCAAATGTGAGTCAGACACATGGATCAGATTCATGGGACTTTAAGAGAAATTTTTTTGGTCCTGTCGTCTTTCCAATTTGTAGAAATACAAAACAAGTCAATTTCTAAATATTTAAAAGCCATGGTAACAGTAATGTAGAGCTCCAACTGGGAAATCAAGAAGTTTGCAAAGGGATAATTTCATATTTTAGCAGAAAGAAGAAAGCTTAAGAACAAAAAGAAAAGAAGGGCAGAACTGATAATGCTATACATAATAATCATACTGTCACTGATATTATTTTGTAGTGAGAACACATTTTCATCAAGTTCTTCACTGTGCGTTTAGTCTGCTGTATTTATCTCTGTTTTCAACCAGACAATGTAGACATAATAAAGATGAATCTGTTCTAGAGTCCAGGGCAAGTCAAAGATTAAATGATATTAATTTGTCTTTCTCATCAGAATGAATGCAATATGCTGGTAACTCAAAATAAAGCCTAGTGTAGTCAGTCATGTATTTCATAAGGCCATAAACAGTTATTATGAAAATGGGAGTGAGACTGAATCCCACTCCTTTTGTTTAACCTTTTTAGCTTTTTATTAACAGAAAATGTGTTGGTTTTTTGTTTACAATTATGTTTTTGCAAAAATATCACTTTACTTACAGAGATATCTATATGAAATGTTGAAAGTATTAACTGCCTCACAACTGAAGCCATCTTCTATGGCATCGTACTGTTCTGTGAGGCACACCCAATATCTTAGAACAAGCACAATCTAACCATTTTTCTGTTCTCGAGGATTACAATGGTTTTGATTGTCACCATTCTTAATACACCCTTTGGAATTATCTATTTGCCACTTAGTGATCCTTAATATTCTAATTTAATTTATATAATCTTTACACCGTGAATCAAACAGAAACGCTTAAGCCATTTTACAGTCACAGAGTATTAAGAACAGCAACTCTTATTCTGATGCAGCTTCGTCTATTTCCATGTACCTCATGACACATATTTCAATAGATTTAGTCCCAGCATGACTTTGCTTAGATGATATAAGAATCCAGTCTTAACATAACAAGTGAAAGCATTTATTTTTAATGACTTTTTTTCCAGAATGATAATCAGCATCTACACAACAATTAAAAAAATACACCATTTTTTAAAATGATGTAAGATTTACTTTCAGGTTGATGTTTACATACTACACTGACCTAAACCTTATCTCTTTAATAGCTTGTTAAAATTCCCTGGCTAGTGCTTTCCTCCTTTTTGTTACCACAGGTTTTCTAATTTCTCACTCCAATTTCTCACTTAATTTTTTATTCAGCAGGTTTCTAATTTTCCTCCATCACCCATTTAGTTAATACCCAACACAATGTTTTGCATACTGGGAGCAAAAGAAAAAAAAAAAGTCAAGAGTGGAAAAAAAAGAGAACTGGACACTCGTCTCCTTAATCCACCTGGGAGACTTGGCAGATTTTGGAGACATAAGAAAACCACCACAGTCCCCATTCTTCTGGTTAAATATGACCACTCCTATTCAACCAAATTCTGCTTATATTAGTAACACTTATTTTATTTTGAAGGACAATTGTCGAATAAAATCAGATTATATTAGGGAATAATATGCACAATGCATATTTATGCAATATTATACAACAGCAGTGTATCATGCAATAGACCAAGGAAAAACAATGATTTCAACTAAAAGTAAATGTTACATCATAATCCAATAACAATACACAGCCAAACTTCCTTAGTAAAATAATCCACGGCCCTGGAAGACATCACATAATTTGGTTACCTAACTGTCAGAGCTGTGATTCCCAGTTTTACTCTTTGCAGTGAAAGTCTACCTGATATAGCATGAGAATAGAATAATCCTCTTATCATTAACTAGTACAAATCAACAGTCCTAAATTCTTTCTGTTTGCGAAAGGAAGACTCCTACTTCTTTACCACTTCATCTTGCTAGCTTATGCTAATAAATACTAAAATTTACTTATAAAAAACTACTAGACAGAATACCTGCACATGAACTGGCAGTATAAACAGAGGAGACTGAGACATCAAACACATCAAAAAGAAACTTACCTGGCAGTGGTTTTCAAACCTTCTAAAACGCAGGAGGCGAGAGGCAGATATGGAGGAACAAATCCAAGCCTGTTCTGAAGAACCACTTTTTATGGAAAACTGTTGAGAAAAACAAAATGATTAACAAGGATGAATCAGGGATAAAGAGCACAGAAATATTTCTCATTCAGCTTTAATCCATGAATTGCATGCAAACATAAAAAGCTTTGTAGCCAGATGTAAGATTAAATTTCCCACATAATAGCAATCCAGGTAACTTTTTTCCTCTTTCTCAGGTATTCATCTACAAATTAGGCCTAGGAAGATGACTAAACATTTTTATTTATATTATTATGCATGCAGTATCCAAGTGCATGTTGTTAATCACAGACCTTGTCAGATCCATACTACAGCAAAACTGTAGATCACATATACTCTGATCTACCTGTTATTTCACTGTATGTTATTTGATGGAACTTAGTGTTTTGAAAAATATCCATACCATTTACAGAAGCAAATCTAAGACTAAATGTATAGACAATGACAAGTTGTACATTGTGTCATAAATCCAGATGCCATATGCAAACTGTCATTATCTATACATTTAGTCTTAAAGCCTACTTCCTATGCTATAAAATAATATAACCAAAAATAATTTGCATGTACTTGTTAGAAACACTATTAAAATATACAAAATCCATGCGACATTACTATGACTGGAAATTATGTCAGCTTTTTCATGTTTCTTTCTGCAATAAGTTTTCCTAGGGAAATTCAACATTCCCAAGAAAAGCAGCAGGGAAATAAGGGAAAGGCAGGATTTTTCAATCAAAAAGTCAGGTTTAATATCACTAACCAACATCTCCCTTTTCCTCACATACTTCACATTATCAGTTTACATCAGGACCGTCAGACATTCAGCCATATTTACATCTTGTGTAAATTTTTGATATTCCTTTTTTCTGCACAGCCACATATATGCACAAATACACACACAAACAGATCAGCCAAAAATACCCAGAAATCAAGGATGTATGTAAACAGGCTTTTTAAATTCTAAAATTATCAGTAGAGTGGATTTCTGATGCATTTCATATGGTTATATTTGGACAGATAATTTACAGAATATATATTGTATACTGAATTTTCCACAGATCTATGGAAGTTAGAATGCACTTTTTTATTAACTTACAGTATTATTTGTAAATACTGCAAATATACTGTTTTCTTTCTGTTTATATATTACCAGTGAAGAGACACATTACACCACTTGAGTCTAGTGTATATAACCACATGTGATGGCAGCAATTCACTGCTGAGACACAGCAGGCATCTTCTAAGAGGCAGATCTTTAGAACTCAGTGCAGGACCTTGCAGAAAGGCTCAGCTAGCATAGAAACAAACACAGTACTGCTGTTTATTAGTGCACTCACTAATAAACAGTGCCTATGGAGAAGCACTCATTACCTCTGACAGAGGGCCACACTAACACAATTATATTGCTTCCAAGAACCTTGATACTTACATTCAAGCCTAATTGTAGCATCCCTGTGTGTGCCGGTGCCATGAAAACAATCTAGATGGAAACTTCACCAATTTTGGACACTTCATTAACTTGGAAGAGCAAACCTCACCTATGTCAACGGATGCCACTCACTCCTGTATATCAGTCTACTTACCACTGGAATTAAATAACCCTACAAATGATCTCAAATATTTCTTTTAATATTGTATTGAGGAACTTCAGCAACCACCGCCTTTCTCAGGGAAATTAGATGATCTTCAGAATTATGTCTATTTGAGTGAAATAGAGTCAATAGGCCACTCTCTATGTGCAAGATAATCCCCCCAAGTATTAGAGTTCCTCTCAAACACTTAATTATTGCTTTAAAGATCTCTTGAAGAGTCAGGTGAATTCTGAAGTGTTCTGTTTGCAGAAAAAGATTCGTTTTAACTATTTTCTGAATTATTTAAATAATCTTCAGCATAAATCACAGCAATATCTCATCTCCTAAATCCATTTTATCACACAGTCCTTTCCATCACACCTTCAAAAAAGGTCTGATAATAACTATGCAGTGCAGTTCAGTGTATGTTCATCAGTCAATATTTTTCTCCATTAACTTACCTTTAACTGTAACAAGCATGACCAAGAATCTAAGGTGTCAGAGTCTTCACTTCTGCTTAACTTCTATGAAACCATGCAGCAGAGTAGAGAACAGACTTTGCAATAATTTCCTCACTTATAAAAAGACTGTAGCATGAATACCTATTCATGGACACTGATGATTATATAGTCCCTCATGCCCATTTGACGTCAGGGTTGTAGTACGAAGTCATCCTCCCTCAGACACAGGGATGTTTACTCTTAATCTATAAAACTCTAAGAGCTACATCTCATTATTTCCACTGTTCACTGAATTACTTGTTTCATACTAATATATAACAAATGCTATGTTATGTTGAATATTCTTAACATACTATGCTACTCATAACAGTGCAAGAGGTATGAACCTAGAACTGTAGCATATTAATATGGGAGGAATCACAAAACAAAACAATTTTCCCAAAACGAGTACATCTGATGAAAGATATATGGTGAAGTGCCAGTACAGACAAATTGCAAGCTGACAAGCAACATATTCGCTTCTTTTTCTTGCTTTGTGGCCTCTAGGCAATATATGAATGCAACATCACCAGTCAAGAGAGCAAAATCTGCTGATTACAGACTGTGGCAACATAAGGCATTCAAACATTTCAGCATCTGCTCTGTTTCTGTATGGTTGCTGAGAGTGATGCATTAGGCTGCATCTCCCCCTTGCTTACCTCTAAACCTAAATGAGTCAGCAGTGACATCTGTGCAGGACATCAAGGAACTTTCCCTGGATGCCGCCTCTACTGAAATCTGAAAAGGAGGTCACAAAGTCCCAGTTGAACAATTGCACTGAGTTTCTGTTATTTTTAAAATCTGCTAATCTTACTGAACTTACAAGCAGTAGCTACTGCTGAGACATATGGGACAAAAAAAAAAGAAAAAAAAGGTTGTGGGGGGAAATTCAGTATCATCTGCAGACAGTACAAGAACTGCTTGGAGATCCTCTCTTGGATTCTCTGTTGCTCTCTCTACACCCAAGGAGAAAAGCTTCTCACTCTTGGCAAACCACAGAATATTTTGCAATGATTTTTGCTGTTCTGCAGATCTGGAAGTTGAAAGAAAAATCTCTACCCTGTTAGTTTCCACTGATATATGAAAAGCATTGTCACATTAAGTTGACTTGGACTCTGGAACCTCACAGAAAAAATATCAAGACCTGGGAAACAGGGTCGTTTGGAAAGAGTAACATGTCAGTGGGAAAAGTCTGTCAGGTGGAGACTGATAATTACAGATTGTCAAGGCTATCCAAAGGAACACTATCTAAACACTTCAGCATAGTAATAATTCAGGGAATAACAGTGTTGTACTGATTCAAATGTCCTCATGATAAAACATTTATACCTTATTTACAGTAGTTAGGAAAAAAAAGCTTACAGTTCTGACTCTACCTGTGGTTTCCAAAAGTTACTGCTCTCAAGAAAGCAAAGTCATTCTAGGAATATCAGCAACATCAGATTTTGTCATATATTTTCTCATGACCTATTACAAAATAAATAAATATGCTAACACCAAGTTCTCTTTCATTTCTCATTTCCTTGCCTAATTTGACAAGGGGTTAGATGGGCTTCTCTTGTCACAGAGAGAAATGTAAATTGGAATCCAAAACAAATTTGAGTCAAATAATCAGATCCAAAATTTACCAAAATAACAAAAAATATATAACTTTTTCACTATCTTTAGTTTCTGTTTACCAGAATATTTTTCTTCTTTTTAGTAAATTATATTTACACAATCCAAACACTGTTATGTGACTTTGAATAACTTTTCATAGCAGTGATCGATTGAAGGCAATAATATAATCAGGATTTGAAATATATTTTCCCCTATTGATACAATTTATGGATTCTGTCCTTGCTGAACTTTTTGGTCATTCTTTATTCAGGTCACATCAAAGGAAAGAGCAAAATGGACCAGTGAGTAAAAGCACTTTAACAAGCTAAGATAGGACACTCTGTCATTTTGTAATGAAATATTCAAACACATTGCCCACTGGTATCAGCGTATTCATGGCTGATTTAAATGATACACTGAAAAATTTGCTTTAATCTTCTGTATAATAAGTCTTAAAAAATTAAAACTGAAATCACAGTTTAAAGAAAAAAATCTAGCAGGCATTTCAATCATCATCTACTTGACTGTGCATTTTCTGATATTAAAGTGGTTGGTTTCATTATAAAACTCAGTACAGCTGCAGGTGTAATGCAGTTTATGATCTAGAGTCAATAACTTGTAAGCTACTGAATGTCTTCATGGGTATTGATGTCACTACCTTTCACAGTAAAAAAAAATGATGTTCTTAACAATTTTTCACCTGTGAAGAACTTGCTAACAAAATGGGAAAGAATATATGTCCTTAACCTGTTGTATACCACTTTAAGCATCATTATTTAAAATTCAGATGAGAATATTTGGAATAGTTACTCATCCAAAATAATGTACCTGACTTTGAATACCCTTCTGCCACTTAATTATTTCTTCTGCAATATACATTTGGCAAACAGAATGACTTCTGTACCACAGGTTTAACCAATAAAAATATATGAGCATAAAGGACTAAATAGCACATGGACTAAAGAACTACATGCAGAACTGATAGCTCGGTCTTTTTCTCTATGAAATATGTCCATTTTAATGAGAATTTTGGACTTCGGTATTTTAATAAATTATTTCCCTCCTGAACTACAATTGAAACAGAAGGAAATTATCTATGAAATTTACTATGACCCAGAGAGAATGTGGGTAGACACTTCTTTCCAGTGAGTACTTTTTTGAAAGTATTAATTTCTGGGGACAACACAGTCAAACAATTAGCATTTACCTGCATAAATTATATCACTGATATGTATTCATTGTTCCTCCTTTGCTCTAAATTAGAAGTTTTCTGCATGAATGGCTCAAATGGCAATCATTAATAGATACTCAAACATGGAGCTGAAAGACGGAAAGTTATGACTCCATTCAACTAGTCTAATTTGCTCATTTATTTATTAAAATCTAATGGAAGGGAAAATAAATTCTGAGGCCCACAAAGCTCAAAACAGTCTTCCTCAGAAAATTAATCACATTCAGCTACTTAGTATTTAGTAGAATGTGTGGTTTTTTTCAAATACAAGAAAGGAGATTACATCAGAAGTAGAGAAAACTATTTCAGAAACAGATTAAAAGTGAGTTAAAACCAAAGGAATTCTATTGGGATACAAAGCTTTTCACTTCTGCATTTGCCAGCTAGCTCAGGGGCAGCCCTGGCTGAAAGCTGTTTACCCAAAGCAATTGCTTCCAACATGAAGTCAGCCAGCAGTGTCTTTCAGTTCTCCTTCTAACATACAGAAAATCTACTATGTAGTTAGCATCCATGCTAGTAACAGATACAAACACAGAAATCAAGGTATGAATAGGTAGGAGACAAACCTGACTGATTCCTGACAATAATCTACACAGATTCAAGTTATAACAGGGCAAGTGAAAAGTTGGAATAACTTTTTCAAGCAGCTTTGTAGATGACATACTAACTCTTTTTCAAGTTTAAAATACAAAACCTGATGAAAGGCTCTGGTACTAAAGCTTCCAGTTTCTCAGATTATATGAGATTACTTTTTTTAAAAGATACTGTACCTGTACATAAATCTTCCATCATTTATAGCTCCAAATCATTACAGTTCTGATAATAGTACTACCTGAAATAGATGAAAAGAGCATTATCAGAAAGTATAATCAATTATTTGCCTTGGCAATGCAATATTCCATTGAGTAGAATGAGCTTCATTTTCCAAATCTCAAATAATCTTATCTTTAATTTGATTAAAGCATGACTAGGAAAAAGCAGCTCTACATCCTTACATAACTTGGTGGATTTAGGCATATTTTCTGTCTTGGTAACAATGACGTGAACATCTTGTGAAAGGAAGAATGATAACAATAGAAACATTCTAAGTGTGCCTTTCTGAAAAATCCATTGCAGATCTGAAACAAAGGTTTTAGCTTTCTCATTTTATCTGGCAGTGTGTATTCTTTGTGCACTAAATGCTTAATTATACTTAAAACTATGTTTTCAATTATGTGATTAACTTTATGCATTTGCGTAGCTCCATTTAGCTTCATAGGATTATTCAAGCAGAGAAAAGTTTGCAGAATTATAGAATTACTTGTTGATAAGGGTTGGGTTTTTTCGGGGGGGGGGAAGAGCCTTTGTTTCACAGTTATTCATTCATTGAGGAATATGTAGTAGCAAGTATTTTAGTTTTTTTAATTGCAGCATATTATAAAATAATGAAGATAATAATTCCCTGGAAACTGTTTATCTCCATTCTGTAATTTTACAAGCTTAGAAATGAAACTGTCTCTTCTAGAATAGTGACATTTCTGAATTGGTTTCTATGAAAGTCATCACTGAATATTACTCTGAATCACAATAAATTGAAGTAAATCATCTGCTAGAATGAAAAAGCCCCAAAGTTTCTCAGAAACTGCTACAGAAATACATGGTGATTTTACAGTTTCTGGAGAAACAAAAAGACTTTCACTTTCAGGAATTACATTTGCTTTCTCTTGGACAAAATGTACACTTTCATTGAAAAAAGCAATCTTGGCCAATCAATTTAAATTCAGTCTTTTCTTTACTTTAAAATTTGTGCAGTCATTTTTAAAAACAGTTTTAAAACAGAAGTAACTCAGTAAGTCTCACAAGGGACTGAATTTTACAGTATTTTTTAATTCACTCTTGTAACACAGTACAACAACACAGATGTGTACAACAAAGTATAAGTGGCAATAACGTAAATATGAGCGATAAGAAAAAGCTGACACAAAAGGAATATACCATACTATCTTCATAGCTTCAAACTAATGTAGGAGGCTGGGTAAATCTTTACCACGTGATTTTTTTCAAATTTCTTTTCAAAGAGAGGTCATATCCTATTCTTCTTTCATGCAACTGTGCAGTTTAAACTGATATGAAAACACTGCTATTTCTTCGAGCTAAACTCTGTCTGAAGATGTTAGAGAGAATGATTTTGTGTCCGTATATTATCTATTTTATCTGCTATTTGCAGTTTTATTCACACGACTTCCATTGTAAACTCTGACTGAGACATCTGTCTTTATATTGTTAAAATATGTTACAAATAATTACAGATGGAAATCACATTTACACCCATGAAGAAAGAATGGATAAAAATGTGAAAAGGTTGCAGTTAAAACTCTTAAAAGAAAACTAGAAGATCTGTGTTCATTGCTGGTTTTAATGAACATCTTTTCAGACATTTGATCTTTCTATAACTCAAGTTTAATACATATTGTTATAGCTTTTACCTAGAACACAGTGTTTCTCCAATCAGTTCCTTTAATCAAACTTCCTTTGCTCCTTACTTTCTTTATGTAAAAACAAACAAACAAACAAAAAAACTTCTAACTCAAACTCCACTCTGATGTTTCTAGATCTAGATTCTAGAAAGAAGGCATCATAACAAAAAGTACTAGTTTTACCCTCAGAAGCAATGTGCAACAATGTTGTTCTATTTCCCTTCTACATTAATGACATTTTGGACAATGGGCAGAACATTAGCCTCCCTAAAGTTAATAGTTAAACCATTCTAGTCTTCAGCACAGAGCACGATTCAACAGGATGTGTTTACAAAGGATCGATTAACTGGATTTTCTGTATTACATTTCTCATCTTAATCTTCCTGCAGTAGGTGTAGCACAATTATTTCTGAATTAGGAGAGTATGAGCTTGAACCTGCTTGCACTGAGCCATATTCCAGGGTTAAGGAGTCCATCGGGAGCAGAACAAAGCCACTGTCAAATTCAAGCTTCAGAACTGATGCCAGAGAGTTATTAAGAGTTAAATGCAAATACACTATCAGGAAAATGCCAAATCTATTTTCAGCCTGATTTGAGGAACTGCACATTTCAAAACTAACTTAATGATTGACAAGTCACTGTATCAATTAAACAAAGAACAATTAAATCAAGAACTATAAGTGATGCTGCTTTTCAGATCAAGACATCTTATTTGGATACATCTCTAAAGTGAGTAGGACCCAAATGGGTTGTGTAATCCCAATTTTATACTCCTTTATTGATACTTGGCCAAACACTGAATTTTCAGTAAATCAGTCTGTCATTCAAGTATCCAGTTAAAAAATTTCACATAGCAATTTATTCATGTCAAGCACATTTTAGTGAGTGCATAATGTGCAGTTCAGTAATATAATGACTTCCATCTTAGTTCTTCTGAAGTTTAATGCATCATAAACACCTTAATAGAGGTTTTTGATTGGGAAAGGACTAAATGGCCTTCTTTTTTCAGCAGCTTCCAATGCGCATATACAGTCTTTCTCTTAGCACTGCTAATGCAAATGATATCACAATCAAATCATTAGAATTGGAAGAAATAGATTTCAGTAGCAGTAGAATAATGAAGTCAATGTTCATTTCACAAATGGATCTTCAAGTGTTTCACTACAGACAAATTGTGTCATCTTTGCATAAAGACTGACTTTCAAATTAGAGACAGTAACTATTTGTTAACACATACATAATTAAACAAACTGTATGTGGGAACTTTAGAGAACGCTGTTGTCAACAATTATCCTTGTAAAGAATGCTAATTTTTTTCAACACATCATGAGGATTAATGGATATTTGAGTAATTCTACACACTTTAATGAAAGATCACATGTAGATCTTAATGTAAAGAGAAGCCAATTTGATTGAAGATACGCATCTTACCACTGTCCAAGATTCAGACCAAGTGCAACTGCCTGAGAACTAAGACTGTCTCCAAGTCCTCTTCAGCCTCACCAGTATACTGCAATGGAAAATATCCTTAGAGATCTGCTGAAGGGCATGAAACTTCCTGTCTAGATAAGAAGTACCAGTACAGCTCATTTTCCACAGTTTCCATCTGATTGGAATCCCCATTAGAAAAGGTCAGGTTTAATTTGAGACAGTTGCTTTCAGAAAGCCTGTAGTACATAGTTCAGGTAAGATAAAGGAAAATGAACGCTGTTTAGCTCACCTGGTAGGAAATCAATCTATTAAACTATGCATATAAAATACAAACTCAAGGGCATGTCGTTTTACTGCATAGCTACTGAATGTTAAGAATATGCAATAAATAAAAGTTGGTCTTAAGTTATGAAAGGAAGAAGATATTTGAAAAATAAGACAGACATTTTTAATCATATATGAGAGAAGTCTAGCAAAATTTAACAATAGGTATTATTACTGCAGCTGTCAAATCAGGATTTTGAGCTTTTTAATATCCATTTTAAGTAGTTCAAAGATATTTTGCAAAATTCCTGCTATATAATTAGCTTTAAAAATGACACAAGTCAGCATTTTTTCTGTATGGCACAAATGAAGGACAGAACTTTAAAATAATGCTACCTATTATTCACATAATTGAAAATCTGTACCAATATTGTCTTTGTTGTGGAAGCAGCTGCTTGCAAATGTCTTTAGAACTGATTTGGGTCTCCCTGTAAGCTGCTATTGGAATCAGAGCTTTAATTGTGTGTGCCCAGTGTATACAATTCCTGGGTGGTCATACCAGAACAGATAATTTCCTAGCAGCACATTAAGGGTGCAATTACGGCATCATCATCACATCTGCATAGACTTTTCTTCATCTAGACCTACCTTTTTCAGTGTCTATCTGCTTCTTTATTGATCCCAAGTTGTTAGCTGCCTGGGTTTAGCTACACAGATATGATATGTACATTTCATTGTCATCTCACAGCTAATGCTGAAAGAAAAGCCCCAGAGAAAATGATTTAGGGAAAAAGGAAAAAAAAAAAAAAAAAAAAAAAAAAAAAAAAAAAAAAAAGGAAAAAAAGAAAATGAAAGGAAAAAAAAAAAAGATGAGGACTAAAAGACTAAAAGACTTCAGGCAAATTTTGGCAGTTCTCTTATGGGCAGAGTGAGTAAGGAAAGACTGTCACCAAACACCTCTGGAATCAATTCTTCATATTCTCTTGGGGATATTCTCAAAATGGATCCTGTTCTTGGGCAATGACCTCAGCACCATAGCAAACATCTTGCTTTTGCGGACATCATCAGTATTGCCAGGCAGTTTCACTGACTTCAGGTCTTAGTGAGAATTAGTGACTGCAATTAATATGAGAAGTGTCAGAGTGGAGGCTGGTCACAAACAGTGTCCCTGGGACTGGTGCTCTTCAACATCTTCATCAATGACATAGACGACGGCATCGAGTGCACCTTCAGCAAGTTTGCAGACACCCTGGCCTAGTGGTTGGCAACCCTGCACATAGCAGGGGGGTTGAAACTAGATGATCATTGTGGTTCTTTTCAACCCAGGTCATTCTATGATTCTATGCTAAGTCCAAGGTGCAGGCATTTGAAACCGTCTGACCTATGTTACAGTAGCAGAATGAAGGGAGGTAGGAACAAAGGGCTGTGAGAAGGAATAGCACACTGCACTTACAATGAATTTCTGCATAAAGCCATCATTCTGCATAAAGAAATTCCTTCTCATTTTTCATTTGCTTTGCCACTGATTAACTGATGTTGTTCCACACATTACTTGCAAGAGAGAAACAATACGGTAGACAAAAAGACACTGAAAAAGGCATATAGGAACTGAGGTTTTAAATTTATACCAACTCTGAAAGCATATGTATGCCTACCTAGGATTTGACAGATATTTTTTTCAAATTATATCAAGTATATGTACTTTCTTCACAGGCAGTTCTTTAAAAAACTTACCTATTTAAAGATACCATTTTAAAAAATAAAATATATTGTCCAAGGAAATTTAAGACAAGTAGAAAAATTCTTGTCACTCCACACTGGCAGAATGAGAGCAAAATGAAAACTGGGACAGAGGAATAAATCAAGTAGTCATTATTTTAAATAAAATGCTGATCTGGTAGAGGAAGCTACTGAAGGTAAATTAGGAGTGAGACGATGTCTCCTGTCTATATGGTCATCCCATTAGCACCAGCAGGAATTTCATTCATGGATGGAGCCTTATTGTCATGGGAATAACAAGAATTAATGATACTGCTTCATACCACTGGTCCATCAAACTACAGTATTTTGCTGTCCAGCATACTGAAAGCACCATGTTTCATTATAGGGAAAATTATCCTCTTTATTCAAAGAGCACAGCATTTTACTGAATAGATATTTTCAGCTGTAACACTACCCCTCTCCCCCACCCCACCCCCACCCCCCAAAAAAACAAAAAAACCCCACAGTATGTTTGCTGAAGCACAAAAGTACCAGCAGCTCTCTGGTGAAGTGATAGTTCCACATGACATCCCCACAGACAACACTGCAAAACTGCTGACCCTGTACGAGATTTAAAGTCTTATGCTTATAGTCTAAGGATTGAGGCTTAATGCATTTTACCTGGATATTGTTTAATATGATAGACTCAACTATCATATTAGTGAGTACAGTTCTCAGAAATGAAATTGGACTTAGTGGGCAAGATTATGAAAAGTGCTGAGAGGGATTATGGAAAAAACAGATACAGTCAAATAGAAACATTCACCTACCTCAGCTAAATCAATTGAAGTTAGATGTCCAGTCTACTTTAATGATCTTGAAAATCCTATTAGATACCTCTAAGCATCTAAATATCTTTGCAAACATATCCTTCTGCATATCCATTAATAAGAATCACTGGACTCGAAAGGCTAAATGGACAGCCTCATCTGCAGTACACAGCTGTACTTTTCAAGCAGAATTCATACGATCTGACAATACAGCTGTCCAAGGAAAGATCCCTCTGCCATCAACGGAGGAAGATAGACACCAATCATAAAACCCCACATAAAGTATAAAGCACTCTCTGGAAATACCTTCCTCAGACTTGGTATAAATTGGCCTCTGGAAGACACTTAGAGGGACTTTAAATGACTAGGCTCATAATTCATATCTGCAGTCTGGAAACACAAAGCAGAATTCTTTGTACTCCTCATTTCAGAAGGACTTTTTGTTGTAGCTTCTGCTCTGCCCCAAACAGCAATTAGGTTCATGGCTTAACTAGTATAGTTGTGTAGGCTATCACATTAGAGGAAAAAGATTCAATCTACACATAATTTTAAGGCATCTTCTTTTTCTCTTTTTTCTATTTTACCATTGTCTTGCATGCATGAATCCAAGTGAACTGCTACATACCCATGTGTGGAATCACTGGGTGAGTGCATCAGGTCACATAAAGGCACAAAGATGCAACCATGCTTTAATATGCACATTTATTTAGAAAATTATTTTAACATAGAGACAGTAAAGTGTTCTCTCCTCTATTCTATTTCAGGATTACACATTCAGGAAATCTGGTTAGTACAATCTGCTATGGAAGAGTGCAAGATTTAGTCCCAGATTTGACTAAATTTGTGAAATCAAAATATAAAAGTAAAGAATATTAATTTGAGGAATGGGCAAATTTCAGATACTACTGGGTGAAAAAACTTCTCAGATGCCTTTCCAAAATGCTGATTGATGGCGGGAACAGGAAACGTTGAGGTATGTCGGGACAGGGTCAGCAAATTTACAGGCAGAAGGAAATGAAAGGAAATAGTGAATTAGCTTTGAGAGAATTTCAGATATAATGAGGACATGACAGCAATAACAAAATTATTTTTCACAATGTTCCCTATTCTGTGAAGTGCCCAACAATTCATCGTGGAGACACAAAATGTAGGTGGGAAATAAAGAGCGGGCATTCTCATTCTTCCTACACTTTCCATAAAATCTCATTTATTCACTAGTGAACAATTAATGGAGATACCTGTTGCAGCAATTTCATTTCATTGTATCAAGTCTTGCTCAGTTTCTTGCTTGGAAATGTGACTACCTTGCAAGTAGAATAGCAAGTCAGTTTGTCAGTACTAAACTTTTTATCTTATCAATTACCATTACAATAATTATATTTAGCTCCAAAATTAATTTACATGAAATGACCAGTACTAATAATATCAAGATATTTGAATAAGGCATGTTCCATTTTTAGTGCAAAAATCAGTTAAATGGATCTGAAATTACCTGGCAGAAAATTAAAAAATAAAAATAAAAAAATCTACAAGTACTGCTTTGTAAGTTTTGAAAGCTGCTGATTTTATTTGTAGAATAGGCTTTTCTTTCTTTTTTTTTTTTTTTTTTTTCACTCCAGTTTAACCACTTTTAAACACCACAGTGTCCATTAAATTCAAGGGGTGTCTAAACAGAGCTATATCATTTATTACTTACTTTTTGGATTTATCAAGACAGACTAGGGAAAAAAAAGAAAAGAAAAAGAAAAAAAAAAAAAGGAAAAGCATTCTAATACGAGCTTCTTGAGTGTGTGGAGTAGGAGTTTTTATGCTCACAAAGAAACTCAGGAAACTTTTGATCTGAGAGACTATGAACGTAAATGATCAGAAAGAATGTCATAGAGGATTTGTTTATATTTTTAAAACTGTACATAAAAATTATTTATAAAGGAAACAAAATGCAGGCAAGAAATGAAAGGCATTCTTTGATAAATTAAAAATGTTTGCTTTCTGCTATAATATAAGAAAGCTAGATGTAAGAGAAGTGCATTGTGTGTATGTTCAAAGGCTTAACAGCATGAGGTATAGAAGTATTTAAAACGGTAACAGTTCAGAAAATAGCATAGGTCTTGAAATTTAATCATCCTCATAAATAAATCATCAAATAAATATAAAATGACAAATTGGTATTAGTCTAATACAGACTTAGCTGAAGTATTAATATCTTTTTTT
The DNA here is from genome assembly GCF_039878825.1 of Excalfactoria chinensis. Classification (NCBI taxonomy): domain Eukaryota; kingdom Metazoa; phylum Chordata; class Aves; order Galliformes; family Phasianidae; genus Excalfactoria; species Excalfactoria chinensis. The sequence continues at coordinate 17,556,909 of NC_092828.1, read as the reverse complement.
TTTTCTTTCTCAGAAGGAATCTTGCTAATAAAAATTGAGTTCAAATAAATGCCCTTAGGTCTAAGTATTTGTGAACCAATTTTTCACTGCTTTTGACCACTAGTAAAAATTCTAGTGATGTCATATCATCCTTGAGATGTCAAGCTATGTTGTGATGCATCTTTAAGGTCTGCTCTCCTATTTCTGAAAGGGAAGAGCAGGTTCTATTGCTCTCCACTTACACATTAGCTTTACAGTAGCATCTCAGGGAACTGTACTCCTGTACTCCCTGTACTCCTTGAAATGGACCTGCATTTTCAATGGTTGCTGTACATCTCTTCCTTGTCTGGAGGACCATGGGCCATACAACTGTATGCAAAGGTGTGGTCAGCCTGATACATATGAATAAAAGATTGCCTACTTTGCACAATTGGGTGAACCTAAGATTTCACAGGAAATTTTCCTTGAAAGATTGATTAATCTGAGAATATAGGACACTGGATTCAGGAGAATATCTCCTCATCATAAAAGTCATATGAATAGGGAAAATCCCAGCTACCTAGTTCTTACCAGAAGAAAATTCTTCTCAGATTATGCTGCTAGAAGGAAATTTTGTATCCTTTGCCTTTTCAACATACTTCATACGCATCATTTTTTCTTCGCATACATAGAAATCTTCTGACCCTTCCTGTTACCACTGTCAGGCTTCAAATTGTTTGCTCTGAAACTAGCCTAATTAAGCGGTGAGATTTTTAGGGTGTGAACCTTGTCTAATCGTTGTGTACAGAGCATAAACAACTAATAAAACAAAATCTTATCTTGTGCTTTATTATGATTGTTAGAGAGAAACGGTTAGACTCCTAGTTATCAGCCTGCTTTCTAACCTAAGCACGGCTGATATGATCAAGGTGAGGCAAATCTCCATGTGTGTTTGTACTTAAAAAATTTCAGACCCTTCTGCCCTCTTTTAGCTACATTTACATTCACACAAAACAGGAGCAAGCTCAGAGCTAATAAATGCCTATCATGTTTAATGAAAATGGACAGGTGTACTGAAGATATTACTTCCCTAAGGAAAAAAATACTGCACTGCATTCTCAGTATGTTTGATACATAGTAGAACAACAGAGAGGGACAGTACTTACAGCTCAAGTCAGTGGGCAGAACAGCTGTCAGAGCTTATATTTTTCCTTTTTCAAAATCAAGTATGCATCACATTTATAGGAAAACAGCCTCAACAGTCGTGGTGGTCATACTGCTCCTTAAGATCTTCCAAGTGAATCTTGTGGGTGATACCACAGGTCCACCATCTTACGATCTACAGTGGACACCCAGTCAAAAGCACATACAGAGAGCAGTATTTCCTGAGATTACTGCCTCTAGCAACGTATGGATCAGGGACATCATGAGCCTGGCATTATGTCTATGTGTTAACAGCCCTGGATTTCTTACAAGGTTTTGTTTAATTGCATTTGGCACTTTGGTAACCAATTCACGCCCACAGTTTTCCATGATACTGTCTACCAGCTTGCCTACACACTGAACAAAAAAGTCTCCTTTTGCTTGCCTTGTGCTGCCACCTATTAGTCTTACATTATACTCCCAGGAGCTTATTTAAAAAAAAAAAAAAAAAAAAAAAAAAAACAAAAAAAAAACAAAAAAAAAAAAACCTCCAAAACCTCTCAGTTTTTCCACAAACCACAACCTACAATTCTATTGACCTTGGTCATGTTGTCATGTTCTCTCTCAGTAGCTTTCTCAACAGCTTAGGTCAAAGAATTAGAACTGATTTAAAAGGCGCTGGATCTTCACTGACTTCAGTGGCCTCTGGATCATCTTGAAAAGAGGTACATGACCCATTAAACATAGGGTCATTTACCCTTGGTGCCCAGCCCTCTTGAGATACTATATTTCTTGGTAAAAAATGTCAATACATTTATGAATTTTTACAGTGATATCAACATATTAGAGATAATTCAGATTTTAAAAAATGCTATGAATATTGCAGTAAGACTATTGTTACCAGATTACAATAAACACTACCTGAAGAACAGAAAAAAAAAAAACAAAAAAAACACCCTTCCTTTTATCACCAGGACATAAGATGTAAGGAAAAGAAAGCACTATGGTAAACAAAATGATGGGATGATGGGGCTGGGGTGGCTCAACACCATTTCCAGGCTAAGTTCCAAGTCATTTCTATAATCAAGTTCCAATCCAAGTACATGTTTGCCTCATTTCCTTTGGATCTGACAAACTTAAGTATAGGAAGTCAAGGGCTTATTTTTTCATTTTCACTTTGATGAAAGCGTTCTTGCTTTTCATGCAGTTTTCAGATCAGATCAATTGTTTTATTTTTCTAAAATGCCAAAAACAGCATAGCTAGGAGGAAACTTATGCAGGAAAAGAATGAGCTGTTTTTTATATACTTACTGCACAATGTCACTTACTGTTTTCATATGTTCTATTAGTTCTAGTAGATCCCACACTCTGTAAAGCTATATTTCAGAAGGGAAAAACTGCAGTAATTATGGCAAAAGATGTCAGGATATACACCACAACTCTTCTTAGCGCCACAACTCAAGGAGCATGGCAGTACTTTGTCATATACCTCTTAAACATATGTGTTCTGCAGTTTGTCCTACATCAAAAAGCACTTCTTAATGCAATGCAAAAAGGAATTTAAAAGATAGCATCAGTAGCTGTGAGTCATTTAGTTTGGAAATAAATCCACACTATTCCATCAAAGTAGCACAAACAAAAAAGCACCTTTTGAATTCCAAGGCCAAGTATACAATACTCTATAGGCATGGTGCTTGCTATGCCCTTTACTGGCAGATTGATTTTCGTGTTCTGGCTAAACTAGCAGTTAACAACATTACACTGCTGGTTGGATAGCAATGATGGCCCAATTAGAAAACACAGTCAATGAATAGGTCAGGCAGCCAGGGTCCAGATATTCTAAACAAGACTAGGTCTTTCAGTCTGCAAAACTTTCCGTTGACCTTTTTCTCACCATAAGTGACCCACCACAAAAATATGTCAAGATTTTGTACAGAAACAAAACAGAAAATAAACTATAGCTTATCTAAATAAGTAAACAGCTTAAGAAAATCTGTTGAAGAATTGTTAGCCAAGGAAATAATCAGGTTATATGGAGCTTCCTGATTTCCCAATAAATATGTGCAATGTACTGGTTGTTGGCTTTTGGGGTTGTTTTCAGACAGGCTGTTCTAATCAGTCATACAACAATCAGATGTTTTTTGAATGCTTAGAACTACCAAAACAAGTAAACGGCATGAGTGTGTTATTTAGCTCACTTAGTTTTCCTTATAAGCACAGACCAGTATGATTTTTGGTTTGAAACTACTTAAGTATTTATAAACATGTATATACAAATAATTCCATATGGATTTGAAGTTGCACAGCCTGAAAGCAGTAGAGATTTCTCAACAGATTTCACATATAAGCCAGATGAATGTAGGGCTCTGGAAAGAGTTATAAAAATCTACACAGAATGTTGCATAAATTACTGTGTTTTTAAACAGTAGGAGGGTAGTTCAACTTTTTTCTATCAAATCCAGAGTCCAGTGTAAAGGGAAAATTGTTAGCATTAGAGCTGTGAAACACAACATTCACTATGCATAAAGCAAATTTTTTTTTACTGATAAAGTTTCCACTCCTTCCAAGTCCACACAAATCCCTTAGTATCAAAAGGGCCAACATATTTCCAGAAAACTAATCTCTTTTACCCAAGGTAGATCTTTTTGTGGTAAACCACAGATTGCCTTAAGCACAGATGTCTAATACCTCTGTTCTTAACTTTATTGAAAACATTTTTACTATCCCTTTTGTAAAATTTCTCTTATGTTCAGAAGAGCTTTTCCTTACACCTGAAAACCTCACATGACTGATGTTCCTTCTAACATTATCTGAACTTTACATTGTGTCTAATCTTAAATCTAGGAAGATTTCTTGTTGTGTATGAGCAATAATTGCTCTCAACATTTATTTTATAGTATCATAGAATCACTAAGAGACCTCCAAGATCATCCAGTCAAACCACTACCAATATTTCCTCACTAAACCATGTCCCTCATACCACATCTAAATCCTTCTTGAACACTGCCAGGGACAATGACTCAGCCACCCCTCTGGGCAGCCCATTCCAGCCTCTGACCACTCGCTTGGAGAAGAAATTTTTCCTAATATCTAACCTGAACTTACCATAGCATAACTTGAGTCCATTCTCTCCAGTGCCATCACTAAGTTTTTCTACACCTATTGGCTATTTTGTGCGATCTATGCTATGCTGCAGATTTTATAATAGATTGAGTTGTTTTTCTCTTAATTTCCACATTAGTAATAAGGATTGATAACAATAGCAACATTTGTTAATGATCATTAAGTTCCTTTCAAAATTCTGCTAGTGATTTCTGTTGCACATGCAGCAATGTCAGCATGCGAATACAAAATCAAAGCATTAACTTAACTGTACTAATGTATTGGAGATTCTGGTATGCGCGTGACACTGTTCTCTGAACTGCAGTGTGGGCACATCTAAAATCTGCTTGCTCACACTACAGAAACTACTTATTAGCATCTGTATGTACCACATCATCACCACAGGGAAAGCTAGTTTAAAATCATAAATGTCAAGACATAATTAACTCAAAGGTCAGGTTTAATTACAGTTGTTGAAACTGAAATATACTAATTACCATGACTATGTCAAAAAATGTCTTAAAATGATTAAAAATGTTTTGTTGATGCTCATACTTTTCTGTAATTGACATCTTTTGTTCTGTGATGGAGATGTTTCAATGGGCATTTCTTACTCTGAAGCTGAGAGAGAACAAAACAGAAAATCAAAGAACAAAGCACCACCACAAAGCTCAGCAAAACCTGTTCTCTGCATTATGATATTATTAATTACTTTCTTTTAATTGGCACATCAGATAATTATCTAGGTAATGAAATTATTTGGAGAGTTTGGTGCATGAATGAAGCAAATTTTACTGTGTGGCTTTAGGTTTAATGACAAAACAAATCAATAAGTGAAACAGACAGGTGAGAAAATAACTCAATAACTGAAAAATTTGCTCTACCTGTAGGCTTTTCCAAGGATTCCACTGGGAATAGTTATTGATTCATGTAAGTATTTTAGTTCTCTCTTTCTCTCAAGGTACAGAAAGTTTGAGTGCTGTGATTTCATTTTCTCTGCAGTTACCTAGTCTTTATTCTCCCTTCCTTGCCACAGCCAGGACCTCCAGCTTACCATTTCTTATAGTTTGTGTACAGTGATAGGCATCTTTTTTCCCTAAAGAAACCTCTCCTAGCTTGATAAAATGCAGCTGAGAAAAGGTTAAGGAATACAAAGTTGAAATCCCCACAACAATACAGCTTTTTATTGTAAGGACCCTGTGTAAAAATTCAGAAGAATAAAAGGAATGTAGCAGACAGCTCTGGACAAAAATATTGCTAGCTGATGAAAAGAGGCTAACAAATGTGCTGATAAAAGAAACAAACTGGTTTATTAAGTTTCCTTCATCCTCCATCTGATTTGCTGAGTCACAACTGGTCCTGTAAATGACCCTGGTCCTGTGAAAAGGTGCTAGTACAAACTGCCTAAAATCAGGAAAGGCTTATGCCACTTGGAGTGATTTATACCTACAAGTTGGCAGCTCCTTGTCATCTGTCTTTCACAAGTCCCAGTACCTGGAGTTTTGAGTAAAGCAGTAGCAAAGAGCTGGAAAGTCTGACTGTAGTGGAATACACATCAGCTGAAAGACACTGAAGGACAGCCTCAGGCACACTGCATGCGTACAGCAGGAAAGTGGCTGGCAGATCAGGAACCACTCACAATTTTCGATATTAAAAAGCAGGAAAAATAAGGAAGTTTGTGCTAACATGCACCTCAGTGAAGGGAACAGAATAGCATTTAATTAAGAGCTCTCTGCCTCCCAGGTACAGACAACATCGAAATCCACATGGACATAATGCATTAAAGCTGGCATCAACCCCCCAAAAAAATCTCACTTAGGATTTACAGCTGACTCTTAAGAGAAAAGTGAAAATTTATTAAAGGCTTCCATCTGGCAGAACATATCATTAGTATTCAAACTGATCGCAGCAGTGATTTAAATTTAATAATCCAAGTGTAGATACGCATCAAAAAAGAATTCTTCTAAAATATGTCTAATAGCAGTAACTGACTTCTTTATTATAGTCTGCCTGTGAAAAATGCCAGATATCAAAGAACAAGACATCAAATGTTAATTTCAGTGTGTTCTTCTAGCTGAAGCTCACATTAAAATATACTTGGTGTGATTCAAGGAGAACAGGCTGTACCTGTTTGTACATTTCTTAAGGAAGACTTGGCACATTAGGGTCATAACAAAAAGAGAAGGTTGTATTGGGTGTGAGTGTCCCAATTTTGGCAGCAGGGGCTGCAGTGGTCTTTGTAAAAAAGGGCCAGAGCTGCCCTGTGTTGGCCATAGCCAATTCCAGCCAGGTCCAATGGCACCACAGCATGGCACTGCCAGGTCCTGCAGCCAAGATTGAAGCACCTCTGTGGAAAACGTTTTAGGGCATGGAAGACCCATGCTTGAGCAGAGGAAAAGCATGAGGAGGAAAAATCTGTTATGGAGATGAGTCTGGGAAAAGGGGGTTGGGTCATGGAGGAATGTGTTTAAGTTTTTGCCTTTGTTTTCCATCCTCATACTCTAACAATATATTATATTTATTTTCCCTAAGTCGAATCTGAGTGAGAGCAGCTTGGTGGGTATCAGCTAAGGTCAACCCACCACAGAAGTGCTACCAAATCTCATAAACTTGTAGGAAACACATCTTCTCAAAGAGTACTTTTGTGTCCCACGTGAGAATTAGACCCAGCAGGCAGCATATCAATCCCTAATTAAAGCATTCCCTTTATTTAATACTATTACAACACCAAGCTTTTTTACTATTCTTGTTTAATTAATTTTATGACACCATAGCTTTACTTTCAAGTTACAGTGATGAAGTTTCATGCGGTAGGTAGCATCTGCTTCTCCTTGTCATATTATTATAAAAGCATTTTTGACATGTTTCTCAAATATCAACTTTTATGTGTTAATGCTGGATTCAAGAAAAACTCACATGAAGCCAAGGTGACAACACAGTGCACTGGCAGAATAATCATTCTGTTAATTTTTACTAGTGGAAACAAAGAGCAATCCAAAAATCCCATACAAATTTGTGGTTATATCATACTAGATAAACAAATAGATGCACACAGACAGTAAAAATAAATAAATAAATAAATAATAATAATAATAAAAAAAAATATTCTTAGGGAAAAAATAAATAAATAAAAATGAAAATGAAGGCAAAGTGCAAGCATCACTAACTGAAATTGTTGGAAAAAAAAGAAGTTGTATTCATTATAAGAACAAACAGAAATTGACTACTCGCTCCAGTATTTGCAGTGCAGATCACCAACTCCTTTTACACCTTCCTAATAGCAGATTAAGGTGCACCTTGACTCTGCAGATTGGTGATTTGCCACAATGATCTGGTTTTTGTCTTTTTGTTGTTGTTGTTGTGCTTTTTCTTTTTCTTTTTCTTTTTTTTTTTTTTTTTTAAGTTGAATAAGAAAATGACAGTAGAATGCTCTGAATATGATTTTGGTAAGAAGCCAACTTAGACTGTCTAAATTGGACCAGGTTTTTTAAATGTTCCACAACCCTGCTGCAGGAAGGAAGACAGTAGCTCTGCATCAGCAGTGTAATAACAAGTGATCAATATCAAGACATTTACTCCTTTGTCACTTCTGTCTCAGCAGGGGTGAGCACAGCTTGTGTCTGAAGGAGAAAGGCATTCAGACTCATTAGATGGCTGTACAAAGCATCTTGGATACATCTAATGGAGGGTTGGGGTGGGGGTGCCTATGTGATAGAGTCTGAGACTCCCTACCCCCACTCCCTCCCCCTAAGTACCTGCAAGTGCTCAGTACAACAATGAGTACATATTTTCATTTTTAGTATTTTTCCTCAGCCTTCCTTTTCTTTCCTTACTGTGGAATATAGTTTTAGTTACACCAGAGGTGTAACTATGAGGAAGATGTACCAGAAAAAAAACAGGTTTTGACCTTAATTTACAAACTCTGAAGACATAACCAGAAAGTTACGAACTCCTTCCATCTCTCTCAAAGTGAAACGCTGTGTGAAATGACTATTTAAGAAAGTCTTGATTTTATTTTTAAAATTTCAATTTAAAAGTCATTTTAATGACTTCTTTTTTAAAAAAAATCCTTTTACAACATATTCTTCCAGTTGATACATTCTCAACTCATGAGAAGTTCTAATTTTTATTATAAATGGGAATGATTTGTTGTATTCTTCACAAAAACAACAAACAGGAGAAAATTGTGGGTTTTTTTAGCTGCATGTCTAAGTCAGAGAAAAAAATTTAGCAATTCTAATTCCTCACCAGTCACTGTTCTACAATAAAGCAGTCTACAGCAGCACTGATGATGTTCAGACTATTCCACATATATATCTCAGCTTAAAAATCACAAAGTTTCCACACAGACTTTGAACTCAAAAGCTCATTATCTTATACAAAATAGACACTGAAAGCTGAGGCATTGTTAGGGAGATAATGGGTGATGTTACAACGGGAAGAGCAAGAGTTTAAAGAACACAGGACTGCCAGGAATACATGGAGAATGCAGCCATTCTAGCTAATAATATCAAATTCTTAAAGCAGTGGCAGATCTCAGCTTTGCACAGTTCAGAGCTTCTCTGGCAGACCCACACAGCAGTGCCGGGGGCCCAACTTCACAGTGAAGACACACCCTAATTGGCTCTGTAGGAGCTAGTTAAGGTTTGAAGACACCGGGCTATGTTTGAATTAGTAAGCTCATTTGCAATAAAAAAAAATAATAATAATATCATTGGAAATGTTTTCCAATTTCCCATAAACATTAAAAAATCTTTATTGGTTTATTAACTCAAGCACAGAACTACATAAATGAAACAATGCTGCTCCATCCAAACTGCACCTTCTAGAACTACTATCTAATGCAGTACACCAAGATTTATGTTCTAACATGTGACAACATATATCTTCCTTTACAAAAACTCATTAAAAGAAAAAAGAAAAAACAGAACCATGATAGAAGTTTAGGGTAGATTATAAGTAGGCATATGGAGTTCAGCCTTGATAACTGCCATAACTTTTTCACAAATCTTTGTCAGCCCTTTATAAAATCTTATTGCATATATGTACCTTTCCTTAAATTCCCAAAGCTGTTTGAATCAATAAATCTCATATTTCCTTGAAAAAACAGTGTTTATGACTAACCATCGGAGTTATGGGGGAAAATCATTCTTTAGCAGCTAAGAAATTGAGAGACAAATAAACAGAACTGAGCACGCATTGTGTTAAAATATCAAGGTTTCTTGCCTTCAGTGTGATTATTAGACATGTGGTACGACTCATACAGAGGCAAAGTCTGTTTTTTCTTTTGTAAGATCAGAAATCCAGCAATGCTTCATTTAAAACAACAACAACAAACATTAAAACAAAGCAATGCAGGTGAGTGCTTCTGGCGTATCTATAAAATTAGAAAAAATCTGATACTGGATAAATGGACATAATCTACTTAACTTCAACACCCAGCGACCCTTGATGAAGTAACAAACATATGCAATACAAGTGCCATTTGAAGCCCACACAGTGTGATACAATGCTGTAATACTAAAATATGCAGTGTAAGGAAACATAACATTGCTCCACTGGAAAAGTCTAAAACATACAGAAGGCTGTCAACAAACAAAATAACCATCCAGGAGCCAAAAACAACCTTCTTTGGTCTATTTGTTGCAGCTAAATGTCAGTAATCTATACAGGAACGCAGAGCCAGATTCATCAGAGTTTTTTTTTATTGACTCATTAATGTAGCTTTGAATAAATGAGATTTTGTGTGTAGATTTAGTTTGAACGATAATTGTGAGGATCAACAGTGTGAAATACATCTAAACCTGGGACTACTGCCACTGAATAAATGAAGGAATCATCACTAGTCAGTCTTTAAAGGACAGCGTGTTCCTGGTCATACCACAAAATACCAGCAATAATTTCTGCCATAGATGGAAAAACTCCATCATTTACAAGCACTAGAAGATTTTGCCATTTTACTGAGCCAAAAAAAATAAAATTAAATTAAAAAATTAAATTTAAAAAAAAAAAAAAACTGTAGGAGATTTTTTAAGCTGAAAATAACAGCAGATAATGGATAATGTAGGGAAAGTGTTGTGAAGTGTTCCCATACCATAGGCAACCATGTCTGTATATTTAGAATAATATATGTTTTTTAAATTCTTGACATTTATTTGACTGCCAATCAGAATCCTAGATTAAGACTATCTAATACAGGAATGGTCCCTCTGGTCTGGAAGGAAATTTGAACCTCAAAGAACTTCAAAAGTCCTCTGCTCCAAAACATCTTTTTAAAATGTATATTGTTAAGAACTGTGGGCTAGAATGGCATTTAATCTTGAATGTGGATGGGTCTCTGCTGTAGATAGCTCCTAATCTGAGCATCTAGGTCTCAAGATAACAAAACCAATCTGATTAAATAATGCTTTTCTGAAGAACAGTTTTCACTACAGGTTGAAAAACAACATAAATTGGTGCGGGGTGGGCTGGGGGGAGGTGGTTTGGAAACAGCATAGCACTTGCAGGTCAGTTTTGAATACTGGAAGTTACTGGGTCAAGGCTGGATTTTCTGATGTGAGACAGAGCAATCCTCTACAGAGAAACCATTAGCCTGGAGTGTCCTGTCTGGGTAAGGAACTGTCCCCTGGTCAGACTTGAAACACTGAGAGCTTTCATCTGCCCCTCTTGGTCTGAGGTGATTTGCTTTCTCTTGCTGACATGACTCCACTCCACACCAAGAATTTATTGTTCACAATCTCTGACTTCCCAGATCGTACATGACTTCCTGTCCACTGGGCTATACAAAAGCCCCCCCTTTTTTTCCCCTTTTTCTCCATTGCAAAAGAAATGATGTTCCAAAACTAAGATTTTGGTTTAGATTCAAGAAAACTTTTATTACCTAGATCCAAAAAATTATCAGTTTAACATTTTCTTACTGTAATAAAAATTGCAGAGTATCTACATTAATACACTCTTCAGTAGAATGTTCATCTGTAGATGATCACTACTGACATTGTACTAATAATCATCCAGCCATGCTTAAATAGTGAATTAATCAACAAAAGCTATTTTCACAATCATAAATCCTAAACAAAATTTTTGTCACTTTAAAGCTGTAGCATATAAACAGAATGGATTCAGTAGGTGACCTTCCAGGACGCTGATTGCACATGCCACACAACACAGGACTGATCACAAATCTAAGAGATTACACCAGTAGCTTCATCTTTCATAATAATTGCTTTATGAAACGAATATTTAGATAAACACTTGATGTTGCAACAACTTAAAACTATGATTACTTTTTCCTTTTGAAACAATTAAAAATGTTTTAACTTGCACCACAGAACAAATTCAGATGTGCAAATAAGGATGTAAAGGAAGGATTTGAATAAGCTGTTCCAGAAAAACATATATATATATATATATATATATATATATATATATATATATATTTTATGACAGTCAGACAAAAATCATGTGAATAAGGGAAAGATAAAGAAACAATACTAAGCATTCCAAGAAAAAGCCATAAATAATTGAAAAAATCTTATTCTGAATATAATCATGCTAATAAGCTAGAGAAGATTTTTAATAGGTAACAAAACTGAATACATATGCATGATTTGTACTTCTGTGAAAGCATCCATTGTCTAAATTAAAATCAGTCTGATTTTACAATTATAATTGTGTCCTGATCTTTGTCATTGTTTCACGTTCCAGTAATATTTTTAATAGCTTCATTGTTTACCTTGGATCACCCAACATACCCAGGTCAAACTGTTGACAGAAGAATTCTCATTAAATGCCTTTAAAGAAATAAATGGTAATTAAAAATACTGAATACATCAGAATCAGTTGTCTGTACTAAATTTGAAACTACAGCATTTATATTACATGTAAAATTTGATTATAGCAAATAGAATGAAAATACTTTACAACCACCATTGTTGTTTTTTACTGAGAACAAAATCATAATTTTCTATTCCAGTAAATAAAGCTGATTAACCTAGTAGTAAAGCATGTTAGTATGTATCTAATGCCCAAAATGTTACACAAGAGACATCATACAGTCACTAATGAATGGTGATTACAATGGCAAGGAGAATAAACTGAAAAGTGAAATTCTCAGAATGACCTATTCCCTCTCAGTCTCCTGACTTGCTCATACTCAGTTCTGCCCTGTATGAAGAGTGACACCTGTGCTGCAATTAATGGAATTGCATGTGAATTTGCACAAGCCAAGTTGGTATTTAAATTGTAGTCTGCCCAATACAATATTGCATCTTCCTCACTCTGCCATGAGTGGTACCATAGACAAGAAACCAGCCTTTAAGCCTCTCTCTGTCCCCTTCATAAATAACTCACTATTTTGCTGTAACTGAATATTTATTTCTCAGTTTACTTGTAATTGGTTTTCTGTTTTTCTATAACAAAGATGGGGTTTTTTTGTGATTCCCAAAGAAAAAGAAACAAATAATGAATTCATTTGGACTAATACATGTGTGCATAAATAAGCATATATGTGTGTGTAGCTGAGTTGCAGTGGTGGCTGGACTTAAGATGTAAAAGTACTTTTTTTTTTTTTTAAGAAGCACTGTTGGAGTTCCAACATGCTGCCTGTGGAAGGAAATGTGGTAATGAATATTGCATTTTCAAGATTAGATCTGTCTCTTTGTTGCAGTTGGGCTTGTTTTTGTTTTTGCTTTTTTGCTGTTATTGGTTTGTTTTTTTTGTTGATGGTGGGTTTTTTTGTTTATTTTTTGTTTTGTTTTTGTTGCATAGAACAAGCGTGTTCATTGTGCTCAGACACAATACATTGAACTGGTGTCTTGCCAGGTACTGTGTTAAATGTGAAAACCAGGAAATGAGTTTGTGGAGCAATTACGCATGAAATGTCTTTTAAATATATTTGTTCATTACTACTGATAAAAAGGTTAGTCTTTAGATGATTCATTCATTTGTACCAGACACTAATATTTCTAGCTGTCCAAAACATAAGCATCTCCTGTTGAAAATTACGTTCTTATGGTTATTTAGAGAAAATTATTTCTGAATATGAAGTTGTGTCATTATGTTTATATAGTTACATGTAATCTCTAATATAATAACACAATAAACTGTAACATTCATACGCCATTTTTTGCTCCAGCCTAATGTTTAGCAATCATTGATGCTAATGAAGTAGACCTTCCAATCACACAGCAAGTATTACTATTTAACCAATGGGAGTATTGAGGTGAAGAGAAAAAAAAAGAGAAATGGCTCAAGGGCTTCTTTTCTCTAGGGAAAGAATTCAAAGTTCCTTACCCACACTCCTGAAGTAAGATATTGAAGCTAAGCTCTTTTCTTTAGCATCCAAATTATTTGCTGATCTTTGTCATTGTGAAGTGGAAGGTACCATAAAGAAAGCATGTCCATTGCTCCATATCACTGGATATTCACAGATAAGTAGAACACAATTTAGATGTCATTGAGACCTATTTGAAGTCTGTGGTGGTAAAAATACAACCATTATTAAAAGAGCCGAATTTCATCTTCATAATTCTCAATAAGGTAGTAGCATTATACATGGTTCCATGTTGGAGTTGATTGAATCAGACTCTCAAAACACATTAATAAATGGCAGCGCCCAAAAATTGAAACATGTCAACAACAACTCTTACATACTGGCTCAACTATGGAAAGCACTACACCATGAAATATATATGTACCTTGCCAAGTATACTGCCCAGGAGTCCCTGTAGCCTTACACTTCACCTCTGCTCCATATACCTCAACTCATTCCCAGGTATTTGTACTGTTGTTCCTGTCACAGAACTGAGATTAAAAATTAACTCAATGACAAGTTAAGCAAATAAATATTCTGGGAAAATAACGGGTAGAGATGCATGCCTGATCTCTCAGAAACACTGGGAACTGGTGACAAATTGCAAAGATCCTGATGGAGATGTAGTTACACTTGTAGATTGGTATCGTTACAGTAAATACCACCTATAGATCAACTGCCTGCCAGAGTGCCTGAAAAGTCTCTCATCTCTCCTAGAACAGCCTCAATACTCTGCAAGATGGTTACCTGGTAATAAATTGCCTCTTCCTCCTAGAGTTCTTTAGGCCAGTTTTTGACTTCATATATTCATTTGTGTTCTTTCACCTTGTTTTCTCATAGAGAAATAAATATTGATGATTGTGCAATAAATATTGTTTAATAAATATTGATGATTGTTCTTAACTTTCAAAAACTATTTTTATCATTCTTTTATTCAGTAACTGCAATTATTTGGTTTTATTTCTCTTCTCTATATATTCTTAAACAGCAACTATCACCAGATCACATCTCTGTTTTGTGAACACCCTAGCAGAAAGCAAAATAATCACATCACAAGTTTGCTGAATTAGTAAAAGCAGGTATGTGATGAATATCTAAAGTTGCTACACCACTCCAAAATTACTATGGAGAAATAAAGTTAAAGCTACTGTTGACTTTCCACTCTTTAGGATCCTTTCTCAGTTGCCCTAAGAATTAATGGTACCGAGTTCCCAAAACAACTGACTGTGTCTCTTTGAAGATCCAAGCAAATTGCTATTTGTAAGCAAACTGGAACATTAGTTTCTCCTAATTTTAATTGATACACTACCATGCAGACAATGCTAATGGTAGCTTGATTTCTAGATTAAGATCAACAGACCCGAGCTGAACAGTATTATTTTTTACAACTAAAATGATCAAAAATACATAGAATAATGATTAAAAAAATAAAAAAATAAAAAATAAATTAAAAAAAAGACAGCATTCAAACCAGAAGAGAGTCTGTTTCCTTGTCTTCCTATAACAGCAACTAAACATTCATCTGTAACAGGAGTTGGATTGATTTTGTCTGCTTGATATAATGATTTCTGAACAGCTGGCAAATTGGAATGATTTGCCATTTGTGTACAGATACTATTGACAGATCCTGGGATCTTGCTGAAGGGTAGGTTTCCAAATGACTTTGTCAAAACTGATGGAACAGTTTCTAGTGCTGGGAAACAAATATTGGATTTTTTTCTGGAAACTGTAAGTATTTCAAGCAAGTATTTTTCATGGAACTTAAAAGTTACTTCTTGATTTTTATCCCTCTTGCCAGTGGTAACTCTCATTAAGATACCTTTATAGATACAAATTTCCCTCCAAAGTTTGTAAATAAAATTGATAGGATATTCGTATACAAAATTATATTCCTATGCACTAAAAGAAGGAAACTGTGGGAAAAAAGTTCTGTGATCATTCCCTTGAAGATTTAGGGAATAAATTTGAACCTATAGGCTTTAAGGATTGTTTACAATGTCAACTTAAACAGTAATCCATGGACTTTATTGAGCATACTACATTTTATACGAATAAACATGTCAAAATCAAGTCTTATGCTTGACTGTCTGAATGGAGGAACTGGGACAACCAAAACAAAGGCCTTTGTTCAGAAAGTCTCTAACTTCAGTGTCTTCATTTCTAAACTCTAAAAGAATAAAAATCATCCCTTCCTGTTTCCATTTAATTGCATCTCTGCCTCACTAGATTCTCTCCTAAAACATTAAGTAGTACAAAATACAAGCCAGTGTGCTTCTTCAGGTCCTCAATTAATACATAGATACACCTCCCTTCACATCAAATAAACTACTCAGTTTTAAAAAGGCACACAGTAAGGAGTCCCTACTGTTTCACCAGACAGGACACCTTGCAACATACTCACACTCCACATGCACATACACAATGTACTTTTATTCAGGAGAAGAGAATTCCCAAACAGAATGTAATTAATGTTACATGCCAAGCCAATTAGTGAAGTGCCATTGGAGGCACAGCCGTTGCATCTACAGCTCCAATCTTCTGGGCCAAGATCCGGAAATTATACCACTTGAAAGCGCTTAACAGGAAATAATGAGCATTTTGATGGCACCAGAGACATAATTCATATCAGCCATGTAATGTGTGAACATAATTAAGCAGTCAATATACTTTGGTGTAATGGCTGGTTTTTAAGCTCTTCTCTCCCACTCTAATCATTGCAAAGAGAAGTTAAAGAAATCAAAGGTATTTAAGCATCACAGGGATTAGCAAGCTCCTAGACATCCCCAGTCAAGCATACAGGAGCGTGTTGTGAGGAGGTCAACATTACATAAAGCTTGTTATCCTCATCGAAGAGAATCAAGAGAACAGAGAAGCCACAGAAAAAGTAGGACAATTTTCAAAGGAAGAGAGTAAAGGAGAAATGGAGAGAAAGAAAAGGAAAAGAGGAAGGAAGAGAGGGAGGGAGGGAGAGAGGGAGAAAATAAGGAAAGATATCTGCAAGATTTCCTTAACACAAAAATTAAAAGGAATATTTTTTTTTTTTTTTGCTTGTGTGGAAGGCTCTAAATTTAAACAATGTCTATAGTATACCTTCAGTGGGATACAGATGATCACTTATATTGCCTCATAATACAAGCATAAAGAGACAGTGGATGAAATTAAAAGGAAGTAATATGAGTATAAAGAATAATAGGTTTTATGAACTATATAATTACCATAACTGCCTCAGCTCTTTAAGATATTACTAAAGAAAATAGCTTGGTAAGATTAAATGAATTGCAAAGGTCACCACACCTCATGTTTATAGTACAGATTAATAACTAGCTTAAATAATGAATAAATTATTCTTACTCTGCCCCTTTGTATAAGAACCAAAACTAATAGATAGGATTATGCATGACTGTGCATGAGATGTGCCTTACCCTCTCTGAAACACCTAAAATAGACTGTTGTTAGAGAAAATTACCCATGCAAACTATTCCTGAATAGAAATTCCTGCATTCCTAAACTGAAATACAGAATCTATCTCTGTAAGTTAGGGAGCCTTCAGTGCTTGGGTAGTGTCCAGACTGCACTCATTTTGCTGGAGCTGTAATAATTGAGCCAGACAAGAGAAGTATTATTTCTATACTAGTTCTGCCTGGAGAAAAACCACAAAAGGTCTTATGCTATTTACATATTAAATGATCATGGCATTAACACTTCTTTAATGCTTTCTGGCTTGTGAGGCTTACCACAATGTTTATGACTATACTGCTTTTCAGAAAGCAGACCTAAAGGCATCTTTATTGTACTCTATGACCTACCGTCTACTTTTCTGTACACTCACACACACTGACTTCTGTAGCTCAGTTTACAAGCTTGAGTGTGTTATGTGTAACTATTCTAAGAGGCCGTCTGTTTGACTTGGTTGTCCAGTGTCAATGGCAATGCACATCAACATTTCTACAAATAAACTATTCAGATGTGATTGCAACTTTGTCTCTCCTAGTCATAATGAAGGGATAGCAAGACCCACAGTTACTGTAGTGAAATACTACAAAAAGTGATTTATTTTCCCTAAATATACTTCAGACCTGTTTCTAGCAAGGTTGTACCCAACCTGCACTTTAAAATATAGATGTATGCTATACATAAAGTTATTTTCTGTAATATCATCTTTATTTCAGCAAAGGAAATTAGGGTTACCATTTTTAAAAGTTTATAAGCTGTTTATGAAGAAATCACTAGATGTTGTCAGCCTAGCATGCTTGCTTTACTGTGCATAGACATGAGGAGCGTAATCCTGTGAAATATCCTCCTGTACGCCTGAAAGTACTGTAAGATAACAGTCAGCAATGAACAGTCAGGTGCTCCTGCCTTAGATATTTCTCTCAAGATAAAATTAAGATTGTGAATGTAAAGAAGTTCACTGCAGAAAAGAAAAAAAGAAAAAAAGAAAAAAAAAAAACAAAAAACTGAGGACACAGCATTCAACTACACTCTTAGTTTAACCTATAAATTTTTCCTTGAATCCCACTAACATGAACATTGTCATATCCTCAGCATCTTCTGAAGAAGAGTTCTGACTTTATTCCTTTGTAAATTGAAAACCTCCATATCCCTCTATCTTGCAGTACATGCAAGTTCATTACAACAAATTACTAACATTTGCTTTTTTTTTCTGAACAGACTGAAAAGAGAGGCATCAGACAGTTGGAGAAACAGCAGTTAAAAAAAGAAAAGAAAGAAAAAACAATGAAAGAGCGTGATAATTCGTTCTTATGTCAAAGACTGCGAAGAGGAGAGAAAATGTGATAAATTAATCCATTCTAATAAGGAGAGATTGTAATAAGAATAGAGACTCATTCAATTAATCCACTCTTAATATAATCCTATAAGAATGATATGGACCTCCCTGGATACCATATCTCAAGATATGACAGTTCTTTCTCTCTTAGCCAGCAGTTCCTGATTACAGAAAAGCAATTAGGCAGAACTGTCTAATAGAATGGTATTTGAGAGATAATCAAAACATAACATAGAAAGGACCAGTCTAAAAATGTAGCAGATTAGTATATATGAACTTTTTAAAGAGCTAGGTCTAGTGTAGGATAAGTGAACTGACTCACAGCTTGATTCAGATTCTGATTGAGAAAAGATTCATTTTTTACAACCTCTGAAAATATTATGGTTGAAAAATGTTCTATTCAGATTAAATGGTCTATCTATGTACAATAAAATTTGTAAGAAATAGGAGAAACTGTTTTTCATGCTCATTGGATATGACTCAAGGCCAATAACAGAGACATAAGAATGCTCTACAGAATTTTACTACATGTTAGTTTTCCACTGAGCAGTGTGTTAAGAATAAAATGCCTGGACCACTGAAAAATGGCAAAACACCACTGCAGTGGGATTGTGAGATTTTGATATATTCTCATTCACACAATGAAATCCAATTGATTAGCCCACCATTAAACAAAGTACTACACTGTTGGAATCTGCCTTTTCCTCCCCAGCTGTTGCCCTGACTCAGGCTTCATTACAGTGTATCGTAATTTACAATCTGGCTAATTATCACCTGATTATTTTCCTTCGAAGTTTTACGACACAAGAGAAGCGTGATCTTTCGGAATCCTTTTTCTCAGCACATTTTACACTGTGCAGTATTTAACAATGAGGGACGACATCTCCACTTCCCTTCTTTTTTAATTCACATATTGAAATAAACAGCAAATGTGTTGGAACTACTCAGGTTCATCCAGATGAGTTTCTATCACTTCATACAGTGAATACAACATAAGC
Organism: Excalfactoria chinensis; assembly: GCF_039878825.1. NCBI lineage: Eukaryota > Metazoa > Chordata > Aves > Galliformes > Phasianidae > Excalfactoria > Excalfactoria chinensis. The sequence continues at coordinate 17,537,609 of NC_092828.1, read as the reverse complement.
TGAAATTCTCTTTAAATCTTCAGTCTTCTTCATTGCTTGTTTCAGCTGTTCTAAAGCCAGTTCTCCCACCTTCTTAGTGGTAATTTCCCCTTTAGAAATATCGCAAATTCTGATGCACTCACCGGTATTTATGATTATTACTGGAAGGCAATCTTTTATACCATAACAACTTTGTATATACAAACTATTGTTATATAATTTGGTATGTATCTTGTACCTGAGTTTAATATACATATTTCTGTTAAGTCACAGAGGTTTGTTTCTTTTTTCCTTCAGTAAAAGAAAAATAGAAAATCAACAGTTTCATAGACTCTGAAAGAAAAAATAATATTTTGATGATGGCTTCGGGTTTCCTAGAAATTTATTTCCTTATGATTTTCAGATATTTCACAGCATAGATTACCCTATGGAACATGGCTAACCACCTGCTTTCATCACCAAGTAGCATTGCTACATTTATTACTGTCCTCACTTAGATCTTTCAGTAGCATTTGACAACAGTTGACATTGCTCGTCATGGGATTTTCCTGGAGCATCTGGAATCTTGTGCTGGCCTAAAAATCATTACTCTACACTGCCCAAAGCAGTCAGTTTTAATCTTTTTAATTTATATGTCTTCAGTGCAGTGGGCTTTGCTGCTAAGCTCATTTTTTGTCCCCAGGCTCTTAAAGTGTGCAGACTGCTGTTGGCCATAGTGTTTAAGTAACAGAGCATTTGCCACAGCAATTAGTTAAATGGCAGCATCTTAACAGTGTTCTCTAAAGAATGATAGAAAATCAAATGTTAAAATTATAGCACAATTTGTATTCAGCAGTATATGGACACATGGATGGTCATTTATTATTTATCTTTCAGTGAATATTGTATCCTATACTACTATTATTTTCCAGCTATAAATAAATTAATCTTTATTATTGTAATTATATAATAGTGTTTTTTTTTTTAATTAATGGTGGTTTGGGAAAAATAAAAAATAAATAAAAAATAAAAAATAAAAATAAAGCTTAGCTATGTTATTTGTGCAGTAACTATGATATGTAAATCATCCATACATCTCAAAACAGGGAAATTCTGACATATTCTTTACATAATTAAGAATACTTCTGTGAACTATGGAAAATAGTAACAAACAGTTACCCTTATTTGCACATAAATGTTCATGCAGATATAAATGCTAGTATTGTTATGAATTATTGTTTGCCAGATACTCCAGAACACAAAGCCACTGCCTCTTTAACAATTACTTTGGAGTGCACTAATTTGGCAAAAACAGCTGGCTTTGATTCATTTTTGTCATGGTCACTAATTCTGCTTTGGAGATTTAAGCTTAGTGAATCTGTGTTGGAGTTCCAGTCATATCTTTTGATAGTGTCACAGGCAAGAGGTCACTGCAGAAATGGATAAGGATTTGGAGTGGTAGCTTTTCATATTGTTTATCAATTTAATAGACACTTTGGTTGAGATTTACATTAAGAGTGGGGAAGTAGCTAGAAAGAGCAGGGCACTGGGATGAAGGTAAGGAAGGTAGATGGGTTTTCAAGCAGAAAGGCTGGAAAGCATATTAGGATATGATAGTACAAAAATACTTAATCACACTAAAATAGCACAGCAAATAAGAGAATCAAAGTTACAAGTAAGGCAGCAGCATGATTACAGAGTCAGGAGTTGGATTACCTTTATCTCCCAGTTCCTTTTTCAGTTTTCCATCCTTAACTGTCCTCATTCTGAATTTTTTCTGAAAAGATACTGAGACAAATGTGTAGTATAAAAGATTTTAAGAAAATGTGGTATTTCCAGCTAGAGAAATTCCCACTATGTGGTGGAAGTACTGAGATCTCTCATACCTTAAAGGTCTTTAAACAAAAATAGATGTAGATCAAGTCAGAGATCTGTAAAAGCCAGCATCCTGATTTGGGGTAAAATGCCCAAACACGGGATATCAGCTCACCAAACTATTTCCATTTCAGAAATATGACCTTGCAATACACCATTTTGCTAGAAAATTACTCTCTACACCCAGCATTTTGTTCTTTCTTCTTTTTAACTAATGTGAAAGCAGGAAGACTATGGTAGGTATGAATAAGTTACAACTGCTAGCCCCTTGGCATAAACTATCTAGAGATCTATATTCAGGTTCTTTTCATAAAATACTGATCAATCAGGCTTGAATATAACAGCCCTTAGAAATTATTCTCTGTTGAGCATCTTCATTATAGTACCAAGAAATGCTGCTGAACTGACTCAAATCTGTCCACACAAAGATCACTTTTTGCTCTTCATTGCATAACAGATTGATTATTATAATTCTCTGCTTGCTGTTCTTCCTGCCTTCCTGCTGAACAGAGACCAAGTAACTCCAAGCTACAGCAGAAATGCTGACCTGCAAAAAGTAACCCAGTGTATTAGCTCTCCTCTTAATACCTTGTATTGGCTTCTACTCAAGCGTCTGATTAATGTCATACAACACTATCATCTGCCACAAAAACATCTATGGCTCCAGATTTTGTAGCCAATTAAATGTGTTTTTTCACGTTTCCTGCCAAGCTCTAAGATTTGATGATGTAATTCACTACTCCTGTAATTTCAGCTGATTGTTGATTACTCAATTTCTGAAGTTAGCTACTGCAAGGTCTTTTTACATTTATTATGCACCTTTGCAACTCAGCTCCTTTTGACATTAGTAAGATGGATGCAATAAGCAACTTTAAGGCAAAGTTTAATTCATTCTGCCTGAAACAGATTTTAATTAGATATCATTTGAGAGTTTTTTTCAATTATTTCTTAGAGCTTCTGGTCATTGAACTCTGTACTGTGCCCTAGTATGATAATGAGAAGTATGCCTTAGAAGTTGAAATGCTAAAATACTAAGTGTAAAATATTTTCTTAACGTTATTCTTAGAACCATGAGAATTCTATCATTTCCCTTTTGGAAATTATTTCATTAAGTTTTATAAAGGCATTGTAGTAGGAAAAAAAAAAAAAAATGTGTGAGCTCTTCAAATCTGAAGATAGAATGTTATTCAAATGTCAGTATAAAGCATTTTTCTTTAAGCAGAAGATGCTGTAATCAAAAGATACAATCAGTGGAGGTGACAACTAGATATGAAAATAAAAAATAAAAATAAAAAAGCAAACACAAAAATCACCAAAGAAAAACAAAACAACTAAAAAGAAAAAAGTTGAGTTGTAAAGAAATCTTCCTGCCTATTTCACTAACTTTGTGCATTCCAGAAGCAAAGGTCACATAGTTCTCTTTTGTCTAGGACCATCAGTGTACAAATTCTGTATGTTTTCTCTTGCAATTAGACTAGTGGGAACTGTAGCACAATACGATGAAATTAGAGGAAGAGAGGAAGTGTTTTTGAATACCTACTGATCCAAAGTTGTCATTTTCAGTACTTATTCTACTGTAAAAATCTTTTTTTGATCACAAGCACGTTACCTTCTCTAGCAATGTTGTGTAACTGAAATCAGAGATTCCATAATGGAAATAAAATCAACCTATTGTAAGGCTACTGTCACTAAGACTTCATTTTAGTAGCTCATTATAACTGCAGAAGCTAAAGAAAGGTGCAGAGAGGTAATGTTGTGATAGACTGTCTTTGCCTTCAGCAGTCTCTCCTATATGAAAGAAGCTGTCCTTCTCAGGAGAGATGAATCTCAATAATAAACAGGTAATAAAAGCAAACAGTTTCATCCAAATAGCTAGAAAAAGAATCTTACTTTATGCAAGAAGTAGGTGTCATCAGTACAATCCTCCCACTGGAAAAACGCACACACACCTCTTTAATGAGCTTCTCACACTGCTGTCACAGGCACCCACAGCTTTCTATGATAAAATATTAACTCTCTACCATGCTCTAGATCATGTGTTCATATACTGTTTTGGTGTCAGTGCTCTGAAAGCAATGAAAGAAAAAATTATTTGCACAGAAATGATCCAGACCAGGAAGACAGACTACAGCATGAAGCAGGACTTCTCCATCTCTGACTTCCATTATTCAGATACAAAATCTTTCCAGCAGTAATGCTCATTTCTGCTCCCACCATTATGTACAAAAATAGACAGGTATTCAGTGAAAACCAGAAAATGGTAAAAAGCTGCTTTTGTAGTCACTCATAGAAAGAAGGAAAGCAGTGCCTTTCTGGAAATGTTTGTTTTACAGTGTTACTAAGTCCTTTTATGTTACCCTTGCAGATAACGTGCATTTTTGGCTTCATTTGGAATATAATCAGAAGTATAAAATTCACTTCCATAAAGCATGCCACATTGGTGGAACATATAGGTAGGCTGAAAACTTCCATTTTTCAAATACAAATTTTCTGTCTCCAAGAATGATTGGAAAGCTGTGGTCAAGATGTCAAGGTGTTAAATATTTTGCTGAAGATATTTTGTGCCAGAAAAGTGATTAGAGAAAATTTTTTTTTTTTGTTTTACTGAAAAAACACTGAGAAAATAAAATCAATCTTCCTTGTCCAATAAGCATCATATACACAAAAAGAGAACTTGGTCTGTAAACATTCTCACTCAATAAGAAAGGAAGGTATTCTTATAAGTGCAGGAAATCATTTTCAGTGTGTATTTATTTAAGGTTATTTAAGTCCTCCACCCCATTTTTCTTAGCTGTTAGACAAGATGATAACTAAAGCTTTAGGATGTTATCTGTAAGAAAAGATACAGAATAAAAGCAGAGTTACTTGGACTGATCAAAAACAAATTGTCAAATTTATAAAAAACATAAAATTAATATTTCCAATTAAACTCCTTATCAGAAGAAGCAGATGCTAATTATGATAGCAACAGCAGTTTAATTGATACTGGAGTTAATGTCTTTGATTTCATACTGCTGACAAATAATAAATTGGAAAAAAAAAATAAAAAATCAGGCATTTGTTTGGAATTGATTAACATTTAGATCTGATCAATCCAAGGAATGAAGCATCATTAATCCAGGTAGTGACCCCTGGTTATATTTCTCAATTGCTCACAGATCCACAGAGCTTGTAGTATTACCAACAGTGGCATAAGTAAAATCAGTGACACAAGCATCTTGGAAGACTGAAAAAAACATTTATGCTCAATTTATGATGCACAGTAGGCCAATAGTTTAGCTTTCTCTAGATCAGCTGCATAAGTCTCCCTCATTTGAGAAATCAACTGTCATGGAACAATTGCAATTAAGAGGTTTTCACACTTGAGTTCAACTATATATTTAGGTTTCTGACATATTTAAAATTAGAGTCCTGCATTTTTTTACCAGTGTTATGAAAGCAAGTAATCCATTAATCTTTTAACATATGGCTTGCTAAAGATGGATTACTCACACTCTTTCCTGTGAAAGTCATGATATTTGGAAATTCACAGCCAAAATCGTTTGTTTATTCAGAAGGAAGTATCCTCAAATACATTAGTATTTCAAGAAAGATTTCCTTCTCATTATGTAATACTGAGAAATAGCACCAAATTCCTCTACAAACTTCCAGCTGCAGGCATCTAGGTCATGACAGAAAGCTTTAGTAAAAAGCATCACCACTGCAGCAAGAAAAAATAAACACACAAGTCCTAAGAGTTCACTCAACTAAACAACAGTTTCTAGGATTATACTGAGAAAGTACTGGAGAATTTAAAACACAGACTGAACAGCCAGTGATGAAGACATGACAGGCCCTCTATAACAAATTAAAAGGAAATCAAAACACATTATCAAAAAGTTCATTATCCTGAACTCACTACAACCTTGAGAGTATTGCCTTTAAAAACAGAACAGAAAGAATTTCAGAAAAGTTGACTTTGCTGATAATATTAAGGCTTTTCTTTGAAACTTTATCTATGCTACTTTAGCATATCCCTATAGAGTGGCAAATTCATTCTGTACACTACAGAGCTACTAATGAATTTTGAGTCTCAATCTGATATTGATTCCAATATTTCTTAATAACACTGAGCCATGCAGAGTTTAATTTAAGCTATCTAAAGAATTCATAGCTGAAAAAAATACTTGGTGATGAAGACAATAATAAAAGATTTGGATGAACACAAATTTCATTCTGTTATTTGCCAGGAATAAATTAATTTGTGTCCAGATCCTTTGTGGGCCAGTACTGCTATGGAAAGATGTCAAAACTTGTCCTGCAATCCCTGTAACTAAAAAGAAAATAAATGGACTTTCTTCTTACTTCACTCAGATATCAGAAGAACGATCACAGAGTGACTAGTCAATCCATTGATGATCTCACGTGTATCACTAACTTGTGTAGCATTAAGATGTGTTATGAAAAGAGATTGTTGGAACCCTTCTAATCTTGGGGGAACATACAAATCTAATGGGGGGAAAAAGGTAGTAAATAAATTCTTTCTCACTCCATAACTCATTTCCCAAAGCAGAGATTGCAAAGACAGCAAAAGAGTGTCAGGTCTTGAAAGCATGGAATCAGGCAAGTTCTCTCTGAGAACAGTGTCTGCCCTTCTCACTATTTCAATAAGTAAAATGAAGGTTTAAACAGATCGTCTTCAAATGTCTTGGAATTATATCCTGCTCCGTTGAAGCCAGTCACCCTAAGAACATTAAGAGACTTCAAAATCACTAATGAATTTGATGCAACAGACACTCTGCTCCTGTCCTAGTACTTCTGATCTGCCTGGAATAAGAAAATACTTAGATGACAGTTCAGATAGGGCAGAGTTAAGAAATAATTTTCTTCCAGAGTAAGGATTTTATTGCCTGAAGCACCACTAAACTCAGGAAAAAAAAAAAAAAAAAAAAAAAAAAAAAAAAAAAAAAAGTCACACCACAGAGCTGCTCTGAAAACAATGCGTCTTATTTTATTATAATATTCTGCTACATTTTGCTGCTGTGTGACAGGTGGCAGCAGAGGGGCAGTCTGACTAAGCATCCGATATGGAACTGCCTATGAGGCAAAGGCATGTAACTGAATTCCTACATCCAGAAAAAATAGCACCCACCAACATTCATCAATGCTTGCTGAACATTTATGTGAAAGGCAAGCCATGTTGCAGCCAGACAAGCAGACATTCACAAGCATGGCATGCATACTCTTGTTTATTGCTGATTGAAACTCATAGGTAACTGTTGTGACTACATCAAAAAATAGTGTTTTGTAGCTGAGAATTGGCTCTACCAGATGGTGTTATTGTGTTCTTTGTATCTGTTGCAGTGTCCATGGAAATAAGTATGAGGCATTGCTTTCATAGCTTTACTGGAAATACAAGATGTACTATACAAAGTCTATGTGAGTCTCACTCTATAAGGGCAGTATTATGATTTCATCTAACCTTAGAAATGATGGCAGTCAGTGCAGCCATTAAGCTTATGCTCTTTTACAGTCTGTAAAAGGGTTTATTTCACAGCTACTTGGTCCTTTCCCTCTTACCTTTCAGTAGTCAAAAATCTTATACAGTTCATCTTCAGGATACAAGAAACTCCCCCAAAGAATCTGTCATTAAGAGCTACAAAGCATGAACAATTGGATGCAGATTACCTTTTCTATCATCTGTACTTACACATCCCCATTACCACGGTGCCTGAGCACCTCACAATCTTAAATGTACTTATTCTCATAAAACAAAAGAAGCACTACTGTCAGCACTTTCTTTGTAGAAAACAGACACAGAAAGTTTGTGGGACCTCCTGAGAAGTCAGTGACAGAGGCTAGCACTCTTCATTTTACTCTGTTGTATTTTTTTATTTTGTCCCAACAGAAGTATTCAGACAGAAACAGACTAAATGTAAAGTTCTCTGACGTTAATCTGCATAAGTGCATATGTGATGCACAGAGCCTAGTAAAATTGTGCCCTGACCTAGTTAGGGGCTCCAGATGTTTCTGTAGGCTAAATAATTATGATAGCAATTATGTTAATTTAGAATAAAGTTACTGAAGCCAATCAAGTTATTCCAGCGTTACATCAATCCAAGATGAGAACTGAACACTGAGTGACATATCCACTAACATTTTTGGATCTTTTTAGAGTGTTCATAGCCCACACAGTGCATTCAATTGCCTCCTTATATCTAATGTGTGTCGAGAGTAACGGAAAACTGCTGTCCAAGCAGAAAGCTTCTCGTTCAATAAACTCTGTCCTCTGAAGTACTAGCATTATAAGAGGAGAAAAGCTTCTTTAAGCTTTCTTTTGTTATCTCAAATGTTCTAGAACTGTGTAAAATTGTTTAGAGGTTACAGCGGCATTTCTGCTTTTACAGCTCATTTAACTATGCAATTAGACATTACAATAGATATGGAAGATTTAAAATTAGATATGCTTATCTTCAGTGCATGGGTCAGTACTTTTAACTTTAAAACAAATTAACATTTTTCTTCTCTTTCCCCTACTCTCTCTACCTCAAAATGAGGGTGTTTATCTTAACTCAGCAATTCTCATGACTTCCATCAGGTGGAAGGAGGGAAAGGAATAGGTTTTCTAGATTTAAAATGAAAGCACTGCTGTAGAGCAATTGCAAGATAGCCAGGCCAATAATGCATTTTGTAAATGTGGAGGGAAATGTGTATGAATAAAAAATTTCCAAGACAGAAAGGTGAACAGTCTGTCCAATGACTGGTAATTCAATGCTGGAAATTACATCACCCTGAACAGATATACAATATTATATTTCTATTTAAAATAGAGAAACTCAGTGTCAGCACGGTGGGGGACAAAGTAGCAGAGGAATATTGCATCTTTAATAGGATTTTGAATTCAAATGCGCTGAGGAAAACTGCTTAAAATTGTATCTGAATAATAAACAGATAACGTTTTCATTTAAAAAACAAACCAGCTGCTGGATCAACACCTAGCTATATAATCCATTCTTTTATGAAGAGGATAAGAAAATAAACCCTGGAAATAGAAATGAGAATTCTCAGCCATGAGGCCTTCTTCAGGCTATGGAAGAAAAATCTAACAAGGTTAACTTTGTTCTTTTTGTCTGCAGCCCAAAGAAAGTCTCAAAGCCACACTGTCGCTTCTCATCACAGTATCTATTTCTAGCAGAGAAGAGGGAGGTTTGAGAGTAGGGGAGGGAGAAGTTTAAGCTTTTTTTTTATTATTATTATTATTTTCCTGTGCTCTCAGATTAGCATTGCTTGTATTTAACAGGGTCTATCATCTTGGATTATCTAATGCGAGAATGTATACTTACTAGTAAACAAGAACAGTGTAATGGGCCCGGAGAATATCCACATTTCTGGGAGATTAAGAATTCTACTGAATTCAGAAAGAGCATTTAGAATGACCAACATGAAACATGAGTAAAACAGGATGAAATGTGCCTTTCATTATCTCGAGGCTTGGTCTAAGGCTCATCAAAAATGACAGAAATTGAATGGACTTTTTTTTTTTTTTAATTCATTGGATGTAGGATCAGTTATTTATCTCTTATTATGAATCATTTCCAATGATCTGTTTTGTCAGTAATGAACTCTTTATCCTCATTGGTTTCAGGGCATCATCAGAAACAGATCATCTTTTCTACATGCAAAATGAAAAATAAATCCCTGAAGCATCCCTGGTTGTAAAGCAATACAGAAAGCACATTTTTAGGATATTTGAGCACTTATGGAAAGAATTAGACACTAATTTGCAAATAGCAACATGTTTTGATTTTCCAGCCAAAGAAAGGGCTGAATTCTCAGCCTTGCCCAGACCCTCTTTCACTTGAAGAACTGAGTCTATCGCTGCTGGAACTACTTCTGCATAAAGTCAAAACCTGGTACTTAAGTTGCAAGTATTGAAATAGCTCACAGCTGCTCTCTCAGAGACAGCCAACAACTAGGTAACAAAATAAAGATGAGAGATGTATATACAAAATGCCTCTTAGATGGTGATCCACATCTCCATCGGGGATAGTGGCCAGTATCACCAATGGAGTACAAAATTACTCAAGCACTTAACCATCAAACCAAATGGACATCTTAAGACCTGAAACAAGTCCCTTATGTGATTAGTGGAGTTTGACAGCAGTACAGAAATCAACACAAAGGATCACCAAAGAATCCTTGGAGGCAGAAGGGACCTCTGAAGGCCATCTAGTCCAAATCCCCTGCAATGAACAGGGACACCACAGCTAGATCAGGTTGCACTTGCCTTGTCCAGCCTTGCCTTAAAAGTCTCCATCCAGGGCCAGAGCACCCACCACATCTCTAGGCAACCTGTTCCAGTGCCTCACCACCCTAACTGTAAGATTTTTTCATTATACCCTCCCTGAGCTTGAAGCCATTTCCACTTGTTCTGTCACTCAGACCCTGCTAAAGAGTCTGCCCCCTTTCCTGTAGCTGCTCTTTAAATACTGAAAGGCTGCTATCAGGTCATCTCTAAGCCTTCTCTTCTCCAGGCTGAAAAGCCCCACTCTCTCTCAGCCCATTCACATAGGAGCGTTGCTTCATTCCATAGATCCATTCAATCATTCCAAAGATTTCTAGATCAGAATCTTTTTCTTTTATTTTATTTCTAACCTGGCTTAAAAAAATCAGTGGCTTAAATTTTCAGCTGTTGTTCTACTTTAACAGGTTTTTCTCTCAGGAACTGAAGTTATTTGAGTTATTTGGAATCTAATTCATGCTTAAAATCTGAATTAACTTTATTATTATTTGATTAAAAGTAAAAGAAACCATTTTTCCTCTATCAGACCTTATTTGATCTATGGCTAGTAAAGTGTTAAGAACTAGAAAATGGGAAATGCAGAGGAAACAGCTTTTTCTCATCATTTCCCTTTCCAATCAACAGCCTGATAATTTTTAAAAAATTTTTATTTCAATGAAATATTTTATATCTGCATCCAGTCAGCTGTGACATCATATCATAGGCTGGTAAGCATATTTGGAAGAAAAGGTTTGTAAATACTCTGAAGGTAAACACCTAATTGTGAGTGCATTAAACTTCAGTCTGCAGCTTTGTAAAAACACAAAACATTTTAAGGACTGATAGAGCTCTTGGTGTTCTTGCTATCATTGCTCACCTAGCTTTGCTAAGTTGTTGAATTAAAATTTAATGAAGGACCAAGTTTGAAATTCTGCCCCACTGCACAAAGCTTATAAATACCCTACAACTATACTGCATCGTCATGATAAATTATACATGTAATGGTGCTGAAAGTTATGTAAATTCCAAAAAACTTTAATAAAGTTGTACACTAACTGACATTGACTGGGTACTGTTGCAGACAAAAATTTACCAACTGATTCTGAGCTGCAGTAAAAGAGATATATGTATTCTCTTTGTTTGCTTTTTTTTTTTTTTTTTCCCCTGGAAGAATAAAATGAAAATCACCAAATTATCATCCCTTCACAACTGTCTGAATATTAATTGCAAGCTTGAAGGGCAACAAAGCATAGAGCATCGACAGGACTAGTAATTAATCTGAAAGTTTCAGACTCTGACCTAGTGTATACATAGTGCTGCAGTGATAACTCAGAGAATATATTCATCCTTTATTGCTGATGGTCTATGATCTGGCTTGTAGATACAGTCAAAATCAAATTTTTCAGACTACTGACAGATTAACACACAGACCTTTAAAAGTTATCCCTAAGCAAAAACGTCACTATGGAAAGGAAAATTCTATGCAATCTGTAAATAATTATGATGTTTAAGTATTAATGAGGAATATTCTTACATTCTCCTCTATTTTTTAAAATAAAATTAAACACTGTGTTTCAACTTGTAAAATGAAACTGTGCCTTAAGCGCCAGTCACTCTGGTTTTTTTTTCAGTGTTTTCATCATTATCCTTTGTAACTGATTCCAACATAAATGAAATTTGGTAACAGGGAGATCACAGAATGCTAACCAAACTCTGTCTTAGGAAATTCGTTGCACTTGTAATTGCATTTATCTACAGCATCTGATGATAAGAATCATTTTCCATTACTCTGATTGTTTGCACAAGGTTCAATCCTTTGCTGCACATTGTGTTATGAAAGGAGTTCTGCTGAAATTACTCTCTCAGGAAAGCATTCCCAAAAGGGCTAATAACTGACAATGAGGACAGATACCAAGTGTTCCAGTTTTCTCCAGACTAATTTCTTCAGAAAAAAAATATATCTTCTTGTATAACTGGAAACAAAGCTCAAACTGTTATAAACAATACAGTTACCTTAAAGCATGCAGGGTGTCTGAAATGATGATGGTTAAATATTGGCTGCACTGTGCATGTTGCTGCTTGGGTAGAAAAGAAGTAAAGAGAAAGATAAGACATGGCTTGAATGTACAATACAACTCAGTAATTTTTTTTGGGGGGGATGCTTCTAAGAGGTACTAGAGGACTTGATTCTTAATTTACATCATTTTCTTTCTTCAGTTCGGTTTCCAAAAACTGAGAACTAAACTCTGTAATCAGCTTGATGACTATACATACACTAAATTTGAATATGTCCATATTTGTTTCACTTCTTCTACCTCGTCTGGCTAAATACAAGACATACAATTTGGAATCCATAGCTATATCCAAGAAATGCACAGAGGATCCAAATCTCTCTCACACACAAAACACAACTTACCTTTTCACAACCTCTCAAAAAATAAATGAAAAACTCAGATACACTTAATAATCAGCAGAACTATTACCACATTAACTGGTTCAAGGTTCAGTTGGGCATTGTATATGTGATTGGATTGAGGTCAGAGGCACACAGGAATGAGACTGCTGACTCAAAAAAGTAGCAGTAAGTGTTAAACATTCAAAACCAGCCTTTTGTGTTCCAGGTTATCTAGGGTAGAAAGAATTTTGCATTTGCCATCTTAAAAAGTCTAATGTCACCAAAGATCTTCAAAATAACAATCATTAAATGATGAAAAAAATAGATAAAAGACATGACACAAAAGCACCTGTCAGATCAGTTCAACAAACCAATCACAGATCTGTGATAAGATATAGATCTCAGACTGAAAGCATCCCAGTTTGCTCATATTCAGGCACTGACTTAATTTGCCTTATTATAAAACTAGAGAAAAACAGTTCAAGTTCAAAACATAACATTTCCTACAAAAAGTAATACTCAGATGCATATTTTTGGGTGGATTCATTTCTCTTGATGAAAAAAAAAAAAATAAATAAAAAATGGTAAAGATGGCCAAACATCACAGATGATCTCAAATGAATGATTATATAACTCTTATTAATAGCATTCCACATAAACTTCACTTTCAGCAGGATATTCTTTAATGTGATGTGCCAATAGTAAAAATTTCTGTGAAGATCTCCCTTGCTTCTTGTTGGGTAATGGCGTATAGAAGCAATTATCCCCTTATCCTCTGTGGTGGCCAGAAGGGAGGTTAAGGCTAACACCTACAGTTGCCCTTTCTTTGCCCACTCCCATGGGCAAATGAACTATACAAGCCACTAAACCTTTTCATCTCTAACTTTCCACTTCTCCAGGAAAACTACATTCACCTGACCCTCCCAAGACCTGGAGTTAGGGTGGAGCATTTCAGCAGTTCAGGACTGCAAAAACAGAAATTCAAAGAGCATTACTCTCACCTCCTCAAACCCAGCTACCAGCAACTCAGTGACCTCCGACCTGAGATACCTTATATTAAAGTACCAACAAATCAGTAGGACACCTCAGTACCGTAACACCTCAGGTAATTTTTTCTAAGTTTTAAAACCTGAAGTGCAAAAAAAAAACTTTTGATAACTAAGTGTCAAAAACAATCAAAGTAAGAACTATGCAATTTAAGTGGTAAATGTTTGTCTATAAATGCTCAACATCTAACATAAATTCTCAGATGGTTAACAATACCTTAGCCTCCACATCAAGCCAAACAAAATTATTTCTCTACAGTTAAATACATATTCATTTCTAGAGAGCCCAGGAACTGAATATAATATTTTTGGTGGGCGTAAATATTCTCATTTCTTCTCAGTAACTGTTTCAGTTTGGTTTTTTGTTTTTTTTTTTTGTTTTGTTTTAAAAAAAAAAAACAACTTCTCTCCCTTTATTTCTTTGACTTGCATATTTATGTGCACCCATTATGACATTAAAGCATTTTATAGAAGCAGGACTAAAAGTGAGGAATTTCAGACACTCTAAAGATTTGAGGGATGGCCCAGCACAAGAAAAAAACAGGAGTTAAGTCTCCTTCCAAGTACAAAATTAGTACAATTCAGACCTCTATTGCCATGTAGGAGTAGACTTTAGCACTTGTTTTGCAAGGAGGTTTTTCCTCTGTCAGATTTTGACTCATCTTTCATTTTCTTTGCTTTCTCACAAATGCCTCAGAACAAAATATTTTATTTCACAGTGAATGGAGCCTTTTGTGTCAAACCAAATGAAATGTTTCACTCTTTCATTTCAGCAAGAAATATTCCATTCATTATTATATGAATAATTCTCTCCCTTTCCTTTCCCCTTTCCCTCCCCTTAATTTTATAGTCTTATTTGGTGAGGAAATACCTGACACTACTGTGCCTGGTATCAGACATTCCTATGTCTTACTGGGTGATTTCTATCCAATTTGACAGTCACAAGTTCAAAGCTACTATGTGGGTTTTGTGAAAATTTGTCTCATGGGACAGTGGAGACCATATTAGTGTGAAGAAAGGGCAGAGAGGAGCTAGTATTTGACAGCTACCAAGTACTGGACAACACATAATTACTGCCTGGTCAGCATTCACACATTGTTCTCCAGACCAGACATGGCAAGTATACAGAGAATAAGCCTTTCTAGTAGGATGAAATTAAAGGGATCTGACAGCAGGATGGTCCTCAGAACCACAAAAGATATCTAGAAATACCTCATAGAGGAATTTGAAGTACTTGCAATGACAGCAGGAGACATAAGGCATAAACCCATAATAAAATAGGCCTCTGTTACTCCATTTCCTGTAGAACTATTTGTTTTAAATTGACTGCCAAAACAGAATCAACAATTCAAGTAACATCAAATTCCATCCAACTTAATTTTTTTTTTTAAATGAGCAATTATCACCTGGGAAATTTAGGAGTTTGCTATTACAGAATAATAATAATTCTCGGACTCTGACTTAATCTCTGCAGACATTATGGGTAAGACAGACAAGGTCCCCTGCAGGGCTATTGTATTTGCAGAAGCAACAAATAAAATGTGGCATTCCAGAAGTCTATGGCACTGTGCTTCTTCATAAATTCAAATGAGCTTTCAAATCATCCCAATCCTCCTTCCCATTAAGCATTATTGCATTGATTAAGGGACTGGCCTGCGTTCAGTAAAATTTCCACCTCTTTATTTATCCATCTCTTAATAAAAAGTTGAGTCCAGCTTTGATTAAGAAGGCCACCAACTGCCAAGTATGAAATACATCTTGAGGGCACAAGGCTAAAGCTTTTTTCATGGCTTAAATCCACCCTATCATACACATCAGATTATTAAAGACAGTTCTCTGTGTATGCCTCTATATAACCCAATTTACAGAGGAATTATGTGAGAGTGTAGTCTTTTTTGTAAAACACTTTCAGACCATGTACAGACTGAGGTGTAATGAAGGTCCTTGATGGGCATATTCTGAAACTGAGAAAAATAAATAACTAAAATAATAACCTCTATTCTTCTCCGGAACACAATAAGAATTCTTTACAAATTGTCTTCCTTTTCATGCAAATCTTCCAAAGATGCCAGCATATACCTACAAGCTGTAACATCTATAGATTCTTAGCTTAGTTATGAACACAGTTACAATTAAGTATTCTCACACTAGGCAACATATTACATTACTTTATCAATACTCTTTATAATATTTATAGTGCTACTCAATGCAAACAAGGAATGACATGTTGCCACCTCAATATCTCCTGTGGGCCAAAAGCCAAGAAAAAAAATGGCAAATAAATATTTTTCATGATATAAATGTATAAACTCAAGTGACTAATTGAGTGGCTAACACAGAAAAACACATTCCTAAGTTGAAATTGATTGTATTTTTTTCAAACATTGCTGGAGTTTTCCTGGGGTTTAACCTGTCATTTGCATAGGTTAATTTTAAATGGCAGTACAAATTTAGCTTGAAAAGATAATTACAATATTTCACCTCCTTTCATCTCAGGTTATGTAAATGAGACTTTAATCTTTTTGCAGTTCATATTATATTAATAAGGAAAAAAAATCTCGATTTATGTTATGCTGTCAATCACTTGATCGCAGTGGACACAAATGAAGGCAAGTGTACAAATCATGCTAATTTCCAACTACCCTCATATGTCTTTGTTTATATCTATAAGGTTGTGGAACCTATACCAGATAGAGAAGTGAATAAAGGGATAGTTTTGATAGATATCTTGTTAGATTTCTGCGTCGCTTCTTTCAATAATAAACTAATTCATCTGTCTGTTAAGCAGGATATTTCTAAACATACAGTTATTGTCTCAGGCTCCACATTTCTGTTCTGTATCAACCACCTCCCACACATATATTGATAGTTACTAAAATTCTTCCTTGTGCCATTCCTTTACATTGTCCAGGATGAGAGTCAGGCACAAACTGTTCCACTCTGGTTTCTCACTTTTCATACAGTTTTTTGATGGTATTTCACCACTTTGTGCTCATGTATATTGAACCGTCCTTCACAAAATGTTCTAAGAGTAGTGCAACTCAACTGGTTTTATATCAAGTACATGAAATGAATGAAAACAAGTCCAGCTCCCAAAAAGCACCACCAGGCTTGTTGTTGTTTTGTTGTTATATTTTACCTGTAGGTAAAACTTCTCATTTTGCAAAGAAGAAAAGAAAAATTGCTTCTGGTCTTGTGGTCATCAACACATCAGAGCAGGAACCAGTGCCAGGCAGTTAGAGATTTTCTTACTATCAAAACATAGAAGAAGCCCAATTCCTTCGTAAGAAGTATTGTGGAAATTCTTTCTTACAGGAACACTGTAAACAGCCTGCTGTCTTTTCTGCATCACTTCAGAGCAACCCTTATAACTTCAAAACAATTCCAGGCAGTGAAACAATTCTCTCACTTAGTCCTACCTTTGTGGGTTGCAACTAAATGAGGTTCCCTCCAGCCCAACCAGATTTTAGAATAACACCTGATACTCATTGTCCAGATTTTGAAAACATGGCTTATTGTTGAAAGGAAATGGTGAGCTTTCTAGCAGCTTTGTAAGATAATCAGTACTTGAAAAAGAGATCATATTGGGTAAAAGTTGCTGTAAATAAGAATAACTTTTATCAGTAGAAAATTTGGCTTATGGTTTATGTATGAATATTGCCTAAGCTGACCTTCATCCCTGTCTTACACTAAAATGTCTTCTGCAGATTCAGAGTGTTTTTGTTTTATACATTTCAAGGAAAAAAGTAAGCAAAAAGTGCTGGAATGACAAAAGCTTATTCTACTTCCTGATCTGGATTGAAACTAAAATCACAAAGCACATCCTCACAACTTTTGAATCAGAAGTTTTAGATAACCATCAGGTATTGTGGTTTACAAATGTCCAAACTCCATCCTTTAATATTTACTTATTACAGTGCTCTTTCAAAGTAAGCTATCTTAAATTCTTCACAGTGGTTTCCTAAGGTAAGTGATGTAATAAGATATAACATGACGTTGTGTTTCCTGACAACATAGAAGGAGATTTCACTTAATTATTTTTTCTTCTGTTCTCTCCCACACATATACAAATGCATATACTCTTCCTCCCACATTTTCATAAATGTACAGGGTAGAATTACCACACTGACAAGAAAATACAAATAATTAAGTCCTCCGTTTTTCAACTAGATCACCCAGATCACATTCCTGTGCTCCACCTTCAGTGTTATAAAATATTATTAGACACTTTGACCCATTAAAATCAATACGTTTACCACTGATAATGCATTTGCAAAAACAAACAACATTCTCCCATTGAGAATCTGTATCACATTATTTATTCTCCTGTCTCGTTTTCATTGCTACTTGCATGAAAGCAATAACAATTTTGAAAAACTAAGTAGGGTTGTTGTTAGCTGCTACTCAAATAGAACCTTTCTGCTAAAGGCTAAATCATACTTGTGCATTAGATTTTGTCTTTTAGCCCTGCAAAATATCCTAGTTTGTACAAAACAAAAGTTCTGTGTAGTCTAAAAATTACCTTTTGCCTTCTCCTACAAGGTAAAACAAAGTACAAAAAACTAGAAGCTCAGCTTTGGTAATGACACTAAAATATTCAGGAATGTAAAAAGGAGAGAGAGAACTAGAACTTAACTTCATGGCTTGCAGTGAAAATGTTTTACAGTAAAAGGTTGTTTTACACTTGGGAATTAATCTGCTCTCTGTTTTTAATGTGTTACATAGTCAGCTCCAGAGCAGTAAAATGGTAATTCTAGTACTGAAAGCATTTTAGTTATTTGTTTTTTCTCCAAAGAACAAATTACCGGTTTTCACCTGGGAAAAGCTCTGAGCTGAAAGGCTCGAATTTTCTGTGGATCAGGTTTTGCAAAGCAGTATTCATCCTTAGTTTACCTTTTTTTGTTGTTATTTTCTTAAGAAAAAAAAAATATTGTTGCTTAGAATTACATCAAAAGGCAATCTTGTAAAGCAAAAATCTTTTTTGCAACAGAGAATAAGAAAAAAAATAACAATTTGAACACCTCATTCATATGAGAACATTCCCTTTTTATAAATAAAAATCTATACATACTTCTAATGTTTATCACACAAGTAAGTTCTTTTCTTAAAGCCAATCTGACTGTAGCTAGTGAATTGAATAAATTCACAATAAGCAGCTGTCACTTCACTAAACTAATATCCATTAAACAAAATGGTCATAAGTGCATCAATCTAATGTAAATAGCAAGAATGTCATTGAAATAGAAAGTTGTCAGAGGATCAATGTCCCCTGCCTTGAAAATAAACACTGTTGTTTTGACTCAGCACTTATCTAGCAGCAGGAGACCATTATCTTGTGATAACATCCTATCCTATTGACATTATCTGTTAACTTGAGATACACAGTGAAATATCAGCTTTTTTCATTTTGGATAAAATGCACACTCACTTTACATCTGCTGTACATAATTATCGGGTATGTGCATTTCCCACAAACCTGAGTGGCTTAAAAAGTACAGCAATGATTAAAAAAAACAGTTTACAAAATATACTACCATTCATATAGCCATTGAATATTCCTACACAAGCAAAAGGTAGTGAAGCCATAAGAATTATGTCTACCTCCACATTACTTTCTGCTACTGCCAAATATTTTCCTGGCTATTATTCTGTCATTTACTTGTCACATCAAGTTGAGATATGGTTTTTCCTTATCTTAACTACATCCCTAATATCCATTCTGACTATCATAAAGTCTATTTTTTTTTTTTTTTTTTGGCAGAGGAGGGTGGGTAGTGGGGAGTGTTCTTTGTTCTGATGATGCAAGTAAATCGGGACTGACTAATGCTTTGAATGATAAAGCAAGGATTACTGATCCTAAAATGAAATCTTCCAGATGGTAAGATACATGCACATCCCTTAGAAGTCACTAAATCACTGGAGCACTGTTGGACCTGATACATTTACTACGTCCACTTCCCCTTCACAATTTCATTACTAACCAATTGAAAGTTCTCTCATAAAAGGCTACATCACAGGGCAAAGTTGACTTATTTATTGCAGTTAACCACACCTGTCTTTAGGATTCTGTCCTAGCTCATTCAGTACTATGCAGATTAAGCTTTCCTGAAATTAACTAACAATGCAATCTACAAGCTTTTGCCTTTTCTTCAAATCACCATGTCTATTTAACATTTGAGATTTTCTTAAGTTTACACACTCCTTTATTCTATCCTTCCCTACTACTTAACCAAAATTTTGATCCACCTTGTTAGCTTTTTCTACTTTATATGGAATTCATAAGCAATAGTAAGGGTATTGAAAGAAATGTCATTTTAGGAGTATCTTTCAGAACACTGAATTTCCAAAGACTCTAAGACTTATGTTCATATTCATGGCAGGTTTTATCAAAAATGCTATGAAGAGGAGTGAAGTAGCATGCAGTCCTACACAAACTTTTCACAGGCATAAAGAGATTTCTAATTTTGATGAGAGTTACCTGCAGATTACTGTACTAAAACAAAAGGGTAATTAGCAACACAGTAACTGCGTGGAAAATCTATAATGAAATCACCATTTAGAAGATCTGTTTTTTTATTAACACTTCTGAAGGAAAAAACAATCTAGCTAGCTTCTTCTTACTATTAAAAAATACTAATGAAAGATGTGGAATGCTGTATAAGCTTATTCAGCTGTCCCTGATTATTGATTTTATAAAGCGTCCTGTAAAAGTGAGGAGAAAGAAGCTACTTGGGTCAGATCCTTAAGCCAAATAACAAAAATTGACTCAAAAACAACATGATAAACTCTTCTCAGAGAGATATCCAGAAAACTACTTGCAGAATTCTATATCTCTTCTTACTTCCTCCAAAGAACGGGACTTTCCTGCCTTTCAAGCCCATCTGAAATGAGCTATATTGTGATCATCTGAGGCTCCCCATAGCTTAGTGACATTTTATCAATATCACCTAACATGAAAGAGGTATAGGCCTACTGGCTGCATCTCACTAACACATCCATGCTTAGACATCTCTTACTTGGACTGCTTCAGGTAAAGCTCTCCAAGAATCTTAAAAGAGGGCATGAAAATGGGGGTAGGGACAAGAATATGAATACTTCCCAGTGCTTATGAAGGAATGGTACACATTCTGTCTCTTAGACCCTCCACCAAATTATTGCTTCTTGGCCAAAATAGAAATCACTGGTAAAAATGAGGTATCCTGTCCATACAGAAATTTCCTAGAAAACAGCAATTCAAATTTTTCTTTTCTTTAGTGGGGTTTTCCTTGCTGATCAACTCTTATAACAATTTTCACACCCCATCCAAGTAATACATAGTGTGTAAATTCTGAATGAATCTGAATCTTCCTCATTGGAGCTTAATTACTGAATTACAGTGCATTTTAAGAATGCCAAAGCAACTGATTTTTGTTTCCCCAAAAAAAGAAACATTTTATCTTATAAAGGCAAGGGAAAGAGGGTGGGTAGGTGATACTGGAACTGACCCACTCTTGATAGTTATACTTGCCTGTCCCAGTGTATCCACTTCCCTCAGCAATGTACTGAGGAAATCAACAAAAGTGAGTGATAAATAAATGTGAGAAGAGCATTTAGATCTTTCCCACTTCACAGAATAACAGAAGGTCTAGAAATGGTAAATTTCCACTGTCCCACACATTAGGATGTCTTAAGGCTGTACAAGCTAATTTATTCATTCCTCATAGGTTTTACTACCTCAAAGGTATGAAAGAGAAGGAGAAAAATGTAGATTAAACCTATTACAATTACATATATGCAAGAAATTAGGGGTAAATTCTATTTGCCATTTGAAAGAGCACACAGAAGCAGTTTCAGATAAGTACTAAAAATAGTCCTTGGCTGTTTTTGCTGAGTATCTCAGAGCTCTCAGCAAAGTTTAGCCAGTGAGTAGTTGTTAACAAGTGCTAATATATTTAGAGAGGTCGTGCTGTATCTTTGGTGCCTATAGGGTTTTCATTGCTATTGTTATTTTGTAAAATTATTAGAGTTATATATTTAAAAAAAAAAAAAAACTGAAAGAAACAGTAAAGACAGAATTATGTATTTCACATACTGAGACTGTAGAGAAAGATTCCTGTAAAAATACTGACACTTGTGTTTGGATGAAAAAGTAAAGGGGAAAAAAAAAAAAAAAAAAAAAAAAAAAAAAAAAAAAAAAAAATGTTTTGGAGTTACCAGGCTTCATGGTGGGCTCTGAACAAGATTTTTTAATCATGTTATGCTTCTCTCCCAGAGTAATTGCTTCTCAGGAAGCCCAGTTCTACAACAGTCAGTGGTTAAAAGCCTTGGCAATTCACTTGGCTGCAAATATTTTCTGTACTCTGTTCAGACCAGGGATTTCAGCCAGCACTTTCTACATGAGGTTAATGTCTTTGCCAAATAGGTTGCTACCTACTTTGAGATAGCTATCTCAAACTCTTTCTTGGATTTGTTCTATTCTGTCAAATTAAAAATTTATTTAGCCACATCAAGGGGAAGCCTGAGTTTGTATCACAGTGATTGGAGTACTTTAAGATGTAAGAAACTGGAGTATTTGTTCAATGGAGGTTTGATTAGTTATTCAAAATGGAACAGCCCCAACCAGGGAAATGTATCCCTGGAAACAGCACATGGCAGCAGAGACATTCAAATGATTGAAGTTCAAGTCTGTAATTAGGATGAATTGAAACAAATTCAGGTAACATCATCCACAGTAAATGCTCTCCCTCTGAGTATTTCCTATTTTTGTGTACACATATGGTTCTCCCTGTTTTTTTATGAATGACTTTGAAAGGTCACGTTTTGACATTTAAAAGGAACCAAAACAAAGAAAATTCCACAGCTTATAATCAAGCGCCATTAGTCAGTAAAAGCTGCCATAGCTCCAAACCACACTTTCTCAACAGCAAAACTCTCCATCCTGTTTCAGCAAGTTTACGATTTCAGTGGTTCTGCAACATTTCTGTTCAGTAATCAATCACAATTACTAGCTATATACAATAAACATAGCAGAAGAGATTAATATGGGACAACCAGGTGTAGCATGCTAATTAGCGATATGCTGAAACAGCATTTGCACATGGCTCATTGAAACTGTGATTTTTCCATTGGCACAATAGTTTCACACCAAGTACTCCACCTTACAAATGATACACCGCTTTATTAATTGGCCTGTTATATCAACATGGTGTCTCGCTCCAATTTGTAGGAGGGACACAAGGTCTGGGAGTATGGTTTGCCCATCAAATCTGACTAACTTTATTCTTCGTATTGCATGCTGCCTTTCACCACGTTTCTTAAATATCACTAGATACTTACAACTTAGAAATTCAAATGAGGAGATGGTAAGTGTGACTATTATTCCTAATAAGGTAGGATGCACAGTCAAATCCAAGCAGCCTTCTGTTATGCTTTATATTAATCATCTCTTCCTCCAATATCAGGACATTTTAAAACATATTTTAGGGAACACTGAATCATTCTGGAGAAAGAAGATCAGAACAAGAGTAAATAATCAAAATTCCAGGATCAGTGGCAAATCTCAACCTCTGTCACCCCAGGAACAATATCCAACAATGCAAATATTGACAACAATATCCAATGATGCAAATTAAGTTGAGTACGTGTGGGCTTTTTTTAATTAATCATTTCCCAGGAAAAAATAAGCTGATCTTGAAATAACTAAATGGAACAGTACCAGACAAGGAGCTGCATCCCAAAGGCCTTTGTAGAATAAAGAATCAAGTACTAATGTAGCTCAATGGCTACATAAGCAAAATAGTGACCCTTATGCAAGCAATAGTTACATACACTATAACATTTTCCTTGAGATAAGGGATAATGCCCACAATTTCTCAAATGTATCAAAAGAGTGCCAGAGCAGTCTTGTGGCAGGACTTCACACAGTATCTGCAGGATTGGTACTGTTGGATTATGTCCTAAACTGTGCTATGTTATTCCATTTTGCTCTTCCACCAATTACAGTAATAGGCTATATTCATGATGGTGAATTTGAACTCAGGACTTTGTTGTCCTTGATGTTCCTAAAAGAATATGCTCTACCAAATGAATGATTCCTGTTTGAAACATTACTGGAGACACAAGAATTCTTGCTAATAAATAAAATTATTTTATAGAAGCTTTTTCAAAATGAATTTATTTTTGTGGAAAAAAGAAAAAAAAAAAAAGTGTTGGATCAAAAGTGTAACTCCTGCTATTTCATATTAATGAAACAAAACCTACCAACTTTAAGTACCATGGTGAAAGGGTGCTGGACACTATAGGCATGGTTCATCATTCACTGATTCTAAATATATGCATTGTCTGAACCACGGGCAGAATAAACGTGACCTGTATCAAGTGCAAACACACAATTACATAGTTTTCCAGCCACCCACACAACAAGCAATACAATACATATGCCAAATCTATGCCTGCTGTGGGAGTACAGATGCTAAATGACTGAACAAGAACTGCTGAGACAGCAGAGTAAGCTAGTACTGTTTCTGTGCTTTGCTTTTGAGCAATTTTTCATTTCATGTTCTCCACTCACAAGCCAGATCTACCATTTCACAGAGCCACAGCCTGAGGCACTTTGCTCCTCACATCAGATAGCACACACATAATCACTAAATTATTACTTTTCAGCATCTACCAAGATGGTCATCTTTGGAGAGTAGAGATATCTGGTCCTAGGGCACCATTCAGTGTCTCTCTCTTTTTACTGCAACTGTTAACAAGGGGCACTTACAATCAGTTCTGACAGAGCTTTTTGTGCTACTGATGCCCATCAACTGGAAAGTGGCCTGGAAGCAGAGCAGCTGACAAAATTCAAGCAGCAGTTTGTTAGTAGATGTTTTTTAGAGTCTAATTTCATTCCAAGGTCATCTTGGCCCCTTCTAATATTTCTCCTATACTATTTACAAACCAAAAGCTTTGTACAGGTTTGTTCAGTGTGTAGTGGTCACCTGTGGTAGTAACTGCCCTTTTTCAATCAAACTGAATGCAAAAATCAACCTAGTACTTCTTTGCAATCCTACCCTCTACCTCATCTTCCCCTAAAGAACGAAACAAGTTTTTCTAGTGATAGAATAAATTGGAAAAATCATAGTTTCTTAGTACATTTAAACACAAAAGCAAGACTTGGCCTTCTGCTGAGTAGCAATACTGTAGGCAATTCCTTGCATACAAGTAAACTTATTCGAAGGGTCCTTCTTCATGGTTTGCAGTGCATGAAATACACAGTTTCAGCAGCTCTCTACCTGATACAGAATTTGAGCAATAGTTCATGGATTAAAGTTTTTTCCATTCATTATTTGTGCTCAGAAATACCCAGTCATCCCCAGAATGTGTCTGCCTACTGAACTATGAGCACAACCATCAGGGCATTCTAAAAAGATAAGCTAAATACAAAAGAAAATACAGAAAATGGCTTCAGTTGTACAGTATTAGGTTCTTATCAGAAATGGAGGTATAAATTCATCTCTTCTAAATTTTAAGTGCTGAAGAGTAAAAAATATATCACCACTGTAGCTATAGTATTTCTGTAATACTGCATTAGTTTTCATATAATTTCATATAATTTTCATACAGCAGTCACTAGGCTTCTGCTTAAGCAGCTGTTATAATTATTTTTTCCTGAGAAACATACATCAACTACAACAGATGACCTTTTAAAAATGCCTGAACAGAAATAAACAGAGGAGTGACTACAAAGTACACAGCCTCTAAGGCTTAAAGATTCACTGTTTTACCTGCCAAACTCATGATTTTAGCTGCCAAACTTATGATGGGCAAATCCTACTTAATGGCTAACTCCCGTCTATATTTCCACAATGTCAGCAAAGCACAAAAAAGCATCCATTCCCTTGAGAAAGTACGGACAAGGTCCATTTATCATCAGAGTCATAAAAAACACCTTGAGTAAAGAAAACCAAAATAGTAACACTAAAGTAGATCAACTTAGTAGTCTGATTCTGCCCTATAACTATTCTCAGCATGAAATGATGAGAACTCAAAGCAACACATTATTTTCTGAACTAAAGATGACTTTTCCAAAACTCCTTCATTAGTCTTCAAGACAAGAAAAACAATATTTCCTTTGTCTATGGCTTTCAAAAACCAGAATACTGAAATACAGACCATGCAGTTTATTTTCAGTTTACTCCTCTCAAAAGGCTCTGGATGTCACTCTAAAAGACTATCAGAGATTTTTTCAAAGATGAAGAGTTACCCCCTTATTCAGTGAAATTTTTTTATGTGAATACCTAACACCTATTTGTTTATAAGATATATAATCTGTTGGCGTTGAACATAATGGTCTGGAGATGGGAACGTTCTGCCTTATTTTTATTTTAATAGATTTTTTATTTTCTGTTTTCATAGTTGAATTATACATTGTGCTCTTAGTAGTTTGGTTGTTGTTGGTTTGGTTTTGTTTTTGTTTTGTTTTGTTTTTCTGCCACAAGAGCATCTATTAGCAATGGTGTTACTAGTTGGTTTATTGCCCAAAGCATTCAAAAGTGCTCTGGCCTGTATTAAAAAATTTAAAAGTCTGAATTAATTTAATATAAATTGATTGAGTCACATGAAGCTTTTGAAAATCACAATCTCCTTACCAGTTTAGGAGTCAGAGAGGATGTAAAACAATTACAAAAATATAATGAATAACAGAGAGTGACGAAATTAGTTAAGGTCTGTTGAATGTTGAGATATATAAGGATAAAACATATAAGGAAAATGGTTTTTTTACATTAAGGGCAGTGAAGCACTGGAACAGATTGTCCAGAGATATGGTGGATGCCCCATCCCTGGAGGCATTCAAAGTCAATCTGGAGCAGGTTATGAGAAGCTGGATTCAGCTGTAGGTGTCTCTGTTCATTTGCAAGGCAGCTGAACTAGGTGGCCTTTAAGGGTCCAATAATTCTCTGATATATGCAGAAGATAGTTGACACTTTCCTACCAAAAAGATATTGTTGAAGTTTAAAAGTAAGTGGACAACCAGGATTTCAGTATTACTAGCATATTTCACAAAGACTATTCTCTTCCTTTGTCCATCCAACAATGGGAAAGATTAAAAGGAAACATTTTTCAATTCTGGAATAATATTAATGATCATAACCATGGAGATATAAATGCTCTTTTGAGTCAGAGAAGCCAGGAGATTTGGGCTAGAGATATTGTCTACAGTATAGGAAATGGAGATTTAATCTCCTGATGAAAAACCAAAATAGGCACTTGAATTAAGTTTCCTGTATTGCCACTAAACTGAAAGCATGAGTAAGAAGGGATATCATTGTATCTGTGTTAATTTATTCATGAAAATCACTCTGAAGACATTCAATCAACAAAGGTAACTGATCACACAGGAGTGAGGAAATCATTTCTAATTCAGGATTAATGGCAGACAGCCCCACTTCCTTTCCCAAAAATATAAAGAGACGTCTGCAGTCTCACAGACAGTACCTATTTACCAACTTGGATATGAAATTTGGAACTAGATCTAATTAAAAATATGCACTGTTCAAAAATATAAACTTGTCTTTGAGTACGTGCATTGTACTGACAGCAGTGTGAGTTGGATGTCACATTTAAAATAGCTTTAGATATTTCACTTGGCACTAGATTTTACACAGCTATATTTCTATAAAAATAAGATGTTTTCAAATATTTTTATAAAGATTTTATTGCTATGATAGAATTTCTGTAACGTGCACCACGTCTTTACTATCTTGAGGAAGAGTGCTATAAAACTGCTGGCTTTAAAAATCAATTTATTCTGAAGTCATCTTCCACTGTCAATTGCAACCTTGCTCACTGCTACCTTAAGTTTAGTAGTTGCATTTCTCTAGGAGTTCCTGAAAATGCACTTTTTTTCCTTTCTCAATTATAGGTTTCAGAAAGAAAACTATGCTGACAAACTGACACTAGAGGAACCTTTCAGCAAGTTATCCCAGAAAGGGTCAGCTTTAGTCTCTGAAGTACTTAGAAATGTATTGCACATGCCTCTGCCATCATAATAACTGAGAACACTGCTCCTGGGTATAAAATCCATGGTCTTCTCTGATATTAGCCTTCATAGTGCTCAAAACATTGTATATTGAATGCCATTTATGATGAAGTACCAGTTGGAAATGGAAGAATCAGGAATAGTAGTGTTGAGGGTCTTATAAAACCAACAAGCCTCTTCACCCCTCCCCCTCAAAACAACAACCCACATCACAACTCACACATCCACAGACAAAATGGAATATATAAAATCTAAAAATGTGGTATTCTACCAAGGTGGTATTTACAGAACTCCAGTGATAATAGGTAGGAAGATGACAAAGATCTATGCTATATAGAAAGAAAAAGCTTTTTCACGTTGTGTAACACCAGCTGCAGTACTCTTCATTGGAGGTCGAAGCCTTTCAGCCATTGCAAAATTTTTGCAGTTGATGAAGGTGATACGCAAAGAAAAGCCTATATTCAAGCAGTTCATCCTTGCACAATTTTCCAATCACTCTAAGAAATATGTCAGCCCACATCTAGCCAGAAAAATAAAAGATAATATACCTATATCTCAAGATTTATCTTGCAAGCCTGTAATAGGGCTAGCATTTAAAGGAAGATCCTCAGTCCTATAGTTCAGTGCCCTCTTTCCTTTGCAGAAAGCCAAGTCTGCAACAAATGTATCTCTTTTCCTCCACTCTCCCTCTCCATTTCAAACCTGAGAAAATTTCCAGTCAAGATTTTCAACAAAACTTAAACCTCTGTTTTCCCTTTTCTCTGTTTATCATGCCTCCACACAAGACTAGCTGTACATTAGGCTGCAAAGTTGATCTCACTTGTTAGTATTTTGTTGACAGAGACATAATAAATAGTTTAGAGGAATTTGTTTAAGAAGTAATGTACACATTTAATTTTCATAGTCAAATACTATGCTTCTGAAAAAGTCATTCCAAAGATTTCAGATTGTCGTCAGAATAGTAAATGACTTCAAACTTATAAAAAGTATCAACTTTACATTTGTCATGAAAGACAAACTGAGATATAAACAAAAACAAAAACAACAAAAACAACAAAACAAAAAACAAACAAAAAAAAAAAAAAAAAAGGAAAACAAAGGAGAATCTACTTCCTGCAGATTCCTATTGGGGAGATTTGTGTTTTTCTTTTTTTTAGGGGGACAAGCAATTTGCAACATGAAGACAGAATAGAAGTCCAAGAGGCTACTCCCTTAAAATTTTAAATTCTTACCTGTGTTGTGGGGTGCAATGTTCCATGATGCTCAACAGTATAAGTGAATTTCCACTCCGTTGTTATGAGCATGGGTCCACAGCATCCAGAGATTTATTTCCTCTTTCAGAGCTTAAGTCACAATAGGAAAAGAAAATTCTGATACTGAATTGTTCAAGAATTGTACCAGCTCATATTCATTTTTGTTCTCAAAGTATTCCGAACTGTTACATATTTTTGTAATGTAGAAAAGCAAGTAAGCAAGAGAAAACCAGATAAGAAAAAAAAATATGCCATAGGGAAAGAAAAATTAAAAGATTGAATTGAGAAAAAACAACTACCATAAACTGAATTGCTAACTGACTTTAACAATACAACTTAATGACTTTGAAAAGATCACTGCAGTTAATAGACTTTATGTAAAGAATTAAGCAAAGTACTTGTCTCATCTTTCATCTGCTTAGCACTAGAACCCAAGATCAAACATTCTTCCTACCTAGCATTTTTTCCCTTGAGAAATTTATGTGGCAAGAGAAATGAAAGCAGAGAGGCCTGAAAAGAAACTCTGCGTTAGCAATTATAATATTTCTCTCTATGTCACTGTTTTATTTGGTGAAGGCTTGTGGATAGAAAGATAAGCAAGGAAAAACACAAGCTGTTCTACTACAGGCACCACCTGAAGAGGCAGAGAAATCAGTGAATACATAGCAGTCAAGAGAAAAAGGAAATTATGTCTCTGACAAAATTTCCATATGATTGTCTTCCTGTTAGTTATGATGGAGAAAAAAAGGAGAAGGAAAAGAAATGTGAACTGATGCAGCTCATAAGGCAGTGACTTTCAATAGTCATGGTTAATTTAAGCATGTCTTTATGAAAGAATTTTGTTGAGTATCAGTCTAAGAAATCAACAGTGACACATTCTTGGTCCCAACAAATTTTAAAGTAATTAAGAACCTCAAGTTGCAGTGCTCTAGCAACCTAAGCCCATCACAGATTCAGTGCATCCTTTTACTTTCAGACAAAAA
The DNA here is from genome assembly GCF_039878825.1 of Excalfactoria chinensis. NCBI lineage: Eukaryota > Metazoa > Chordata > Aves > Galliformes > Phasianidae > Excalfactoria > Excalfactoria chinensis. The sequence continues at coordinate 17,507,834 of NC_092828.1, read as the reverse complement.
GCACTCTTTTCTATGTGAGTGCAAGAAAGCAGAGCAGGGTATAGAACCAATCTGTGTAAGTGCAAAAATTTTAATTATACAGATAGAAAAAGATCAAGTTGTGGCCCATTGACCCTGGTTATGTAACAATGCCGTTCAGAATTGCCCATTAGTTTTGACAGCCTTACTTCCAAAAATACAACTAACATTTCCACAGGTCTCTTTTGTAGAAGTAATTACATTAACTTTCATATTCTGGATTCTCTTACTATTTCTTAACTATCTACTGCCTAACACTTTTTGAATATGGGCTGTTGCTCTGGGTTTCCACTGTGCTTTGGAGGTCTTTCCTCTGCTGTTCACAATAATGTACATTGTCATGAGGCAAGGGGCAGATGCTTCCAAAAACTCCATGCCTGGAGAATCCAAAACACAGCACAGAAATGAGGCTGAAAAATCAGCAATTTTCTGGGTTGTCCTTTCTACCTGTCTTAAAAATGGCTGTGGCATTATCTTTTCCCAGTCACAAAGGACTTCACCTGACTGCCACGACTTTTCAAATATCATTGGTTGAGGCTTGATGACTACATCAGCTAATACCCTCAGGACTCTGGGATGCATCTTGTCAGGGCCCATAGCATAGTGGATGTTCAGGTTCCTCAGGAAGTCACAAACCTGATCTTTGCCAACAGCAAAGGTCATCGTTATCTCATTCCCCACCTTCCAAACCATCCACTCCAGGGGTGTGTGAAGAACAGTGGCCAGTGAAGACTCAGGCACAAGATTTATTGAGTACCTCAGCTTTCTCCTCATCATTTATTACTAGTCTGCCTTTATTACTCACAGGTGGGTACATCTTCTTGGACTTTTCTGGTTGATGCACCTATAGAAGCCTTTCTTGTTCTTCACACTTCTTGCCAAATTCAGTTCCCCCTGGGCCGTGGACTTCCCTACAGCAGCATCCCTATATTCTTCCCAGGGTATCTGTCAGTGCTTCCACCGCCTGTGCATATCCCTTTTGTTCTCCAGTTCTGGTCTTGCTTCAGCGATGCCAGTCCCTTTCCTGACTTCCTTCACTTGGTGATGGAAAGCTCTTGTGCCCTAAGGAAACTTCCAGAAAAATGTGCCAGTGCTGCTCTGCTCACTTTTATTTGAGGGCAGTTTCACAGGGAGGTTGTTGCCTAACTCCTTGAAGAGATGGAAGATGGCTTTCCTGAAATGTAGCATCCTGATTTTACTCTTTATCTGTCCCATCCCCCCCAGGGGTACTTCATGCTCACTATAGCCAAGTAAACATCCAATCCTGATATCACTATGTCACATTTCAGCCTGCTTTCCTCGACAAGAGGGTGAAAGGACTCAAGAATTCCCAGGAAAGACTGGCACGGGGAAGAGATAAGGAAAAGACAAGGAGATAGGCCTGGATGAGGAAAACAGTGGCAATGAGATAAAGGAAAAAAAAAAAAAAAAAAAAAAAAAAAACTTCACAGTGCTCTGCATGATGTTATGATATGGAATACCAATGAAAAACCATGAAACACTAATCCATCCACAATGAGTCCAGTTGAGTCCAGTACAGCCTGCTCCTTACTGGGGCTGTCTACTACTGGACTCAAGAAGTTATCTTTCATGCATTCCATGAGCCTCCTGGTTTGCCTAAGGCTCACCATGCTACTTTCTACTTTTCCAGCAGCTGTCAGGGCAGCTGAAGACCGAGAAAGTCCCTTGAAGTTCTGTGTATCTCTGAATTTTAACTCTTTCTTTCTCCAGTCATAACCTTAAGTTTTTCTAATCTGAAGATTTTCAAAAGCAAATCTTTTGAAAATTGTTAAAATAACAAATGTTTACCATTATAGTTTGTCTGGCCAAATAATGAATTGTATGAAAATGATGATGTATACCATTACTCAAGAGAATCATTCAGATTATGTATATGTATCAGTGGAAAAATTCTATTTTATTCTTCATTTGTAAGTCACAAAATCTAGTCACAATAAAATAAGTAACTCAGTAATAAGATCAGATTTATTTCTCCGTTGTTTTTGTTTGTTTGTTTTGATACTTTTCAGCCACTGTGACAGCTGGCTGACAGTCTCCACATCTAAGAGCAAAACCTGAGCTTTGAGATTGTTCCACAGACAGTAACTTCCAGCCTCACCACATATACATCCCATACGCTTGGGAGAAGCACCCACCTCCAAAAACAGTAACAGCATATATCCCCTAAACGGAAACATCAGTCATGCTTCTCAAATAGATGGTCCTACGTGCTCTTTGTGAAGGTACTCTCACTGGGAAAAGGCATTTAAGGAGACAGTCTCAAAGTTCAGTACCCTGAGAGGATGAAGTCATGAATAACACTGTTTAGAGCAAGTTTTAATAAAGTGGTAGAATCTATATATTACTGTAAATCTAACTGCCATTAGGTACCTACATATGTTGTTGGTGCTGTCATGAGCTATGCTTCTAAAATCTACAGCTGTCTATAAAGGCTGGCAATCATTTTCATTTCAGTGAATGCTCTGGAAAAAAAAAAAAAAAATACACTCTCTGATGGAGCTTTATTTTTGTTCTTACTTTGTTGTTCTTAATTTAAAATGAGAGTCATTTCAACAGAAAATATCTGATTGCTCTTTGAATGCTGAGAAACATAACAGAACAGATTAGCGGGGTGGTTTGCTGGTACTGATGCCTGTTGCTGGAATCTGTTGTCATGAAAGTGTTTTCAGAAAGCAAGTAGAATCTGTCAAGTCCTCAGCATTAGTCTCTTCCTCTCTAACAGTATTTCCACAGATTAATTAATTCAAATGTCATTCTCTTATAGCTGCATGCACTCTACAGAAGAGTACTTGGTAGCTGCTGTGTGTTTTAGATCAAACAAAGCACTGCAGGGATACAATCATAGCTCCAGTAAATTACTATTGCAGTGGAATGCTACAAAATAGCTTTCCCAGATGTATTCTGGAAGGAAAGAAAAATAAAAAAAATTAAAAAAATAAAAAAAGCCTGAACATATTTTTAGAGCAAAAGATTTGCCATGGCCCTTTCATTGCCTCTAAAGGCAATCTGTGTTCCTTTCCACATGCATTCTGAAGACAAAAGATGCTACCTTTCTAGATGGGACTCCCACTTGGAACATTATACCTAGAAGAAAACACTTGGTGTCAGAGCATTCACACCTATCAGTCATGTACAAGGCATGTACTTTATACATTTTCTTGAGCAGCTTACAGGGTTCATTCTCAGTGCTGACCCTTGAAAATCAGAACCAAAATTAATCCCCACATTCAAACTATCTAAAAAGCATTCAATAGCATAAAAAAATTTCTTCTTACTCTGTTCAGGTGAATCCACATGTACTTCCAGAGAACCAAAGTGGGTATTCTCCCTTAGGCAACTGCACAGCAGAGGAATAACATGGCTGTGCTGACCTGTTTGAGCAAAAATGCCAGGGAACAGTTCATTAGGCTCAAATGCTGCAAGTGGCCTCACACAAAATTTCTGTCTTTTATTGACTTCAAGTCTTTCTTCTCTCTCATCACTGGTTTTTCTTGCCATAATATCCATCCTCCAAGACATAAGAGCACAGTCTCGTTTTATTATTATTATTATTATTGTTGTTGTTGTTATTATTATTATTATTCTTTCTAATCCATTTTTATTATTTTTTTTTAAAGACCAAAAAAAAAAAAAAAAAAAAAAAAAAAAAAAAAAAAAAAAAAAGAGCATGGTTCTAAACATTCCCTTCCAAACCATGTAATGATTTTCTCCTTACATTTTCTCCTGCAATGATTAGAGTGCAAATAAATTGTCCACTGGCATCTGAGAGTAAAAGACACCAAGCATAAAACCTGCATGGGTAAATCAGTCAACATATGAACAAGTAGCAAATTTACACTGAAAACCCCATTTCATATTTAAACCTCATATAAAGCAAGTTGGAATATTAGATTTATTTCAACAAAAAACCTTCCTTGTACGATATAATTACTGTAGAAGCCAGAGGGATAAAAAGTCTTCTGAATTCTTCCTATTCTCTGAGAAACCACCAAACTAATAGTTAAAAGGGGCTGAACATTTTCTAGGCTAATATTGGGAAGCATTATGACAATCCTGCTCCTGAGCTTCTCCGAGCTAAAATCAGCATGGGTATATTAAAATAATGTCACATAATTTTCCTCATGAAACTATCATTTCACTGTTACCTGGAGGGATACTCTAAGATACACTATAGTACTATAAATGTAAATATTCTGTACACCAAGCGTTCTGTGAGAATGGAAACTTAATGATGTTTATATTACAACATCACTGCTGGAGTTTGGTTTGTATTAGCATTTCTGTGATAACCCAACCCACTGTTTCCCAGAGGTTTATAACTCAACTGTAAAAATTTACTACAAGCTGAAATTTAACGTATCAAATCTCACCTCAGGAGCATTCTTTTATTATTATTATTATTTCTTTTTTTAATGGAGACAACTACCTGCATGTGTTGAGATAGGAAATGTGTATGGCAATATTAAACATATAGTTTGGTTTTCAAATTAATGAATAGCACTAATAAAAATCTACAGTTGTAGTCTGACCTAAAGGAGTCAGGAGGAAAAAAGATTAACAATGAAAACATACCAAAGTAACCGACAGGAATAAAACACAGTGAAAATTGACAAGATCCTGAATCTCCTTAATGTGTGCTTATTTTTCTGTATTGCAGAGACCATCCTGTTCTGTTTGAGAACACTGCACTGATTTTGCTGGCACAGCTACAGATTCGGTCCTTGAGTTATTGATATGCTTTTAAAATACAGGATACAGAGTAATACAAGCTTAGCCATAAAATATTTTCTCCTTCTCAAGCATACTTCTTCCTCCCCCAAAGCTCAGCATTTCCATCCTGCAGAATTAGCTCACCCTGGCAGTCATCAGGTCCAGCACAAATCCCAAGTAGCCCTATAGGGATCTAAGCCTTCCAGTTCTTTTCTAGTGCCTATAAATTTGAGGGCTAGTGTTCAAGAGGTCTTTTGTTTGCTCAGATCATATCTGGTACAACTAAGGTAGACATAGCTCTTTATATATACTCTGTACCTGTACTGTGTAGCTTTGGTTCCTGCTTTTATTTCCATTGATTTTTCTTTATTATTGCTGCTGTATACATTTTACCTTCTTGACTATAAATGAGTGCTACTGCCAAGTTATTAGAGTTGTTTAAGGAAACTATTCTTTATTCTGTAAGATTCTGGGAATTATCTGAGCCCAAAACTTTATATACATTTTTTGCTCAAAACAAAAATTTCTGTAGCACAGCCAGAATTGGGAAATTTTGAAGGGAAATGTATGCAAATTCAAGTCTCAGATTTCAAAACCACCTTACTGTTTGTTCTCCAGAAATCAAATTACCTCTGTGAAGCTTCATTTTTTTGCCCAGAATGCTAAAAGAAGACAAAGCATTTTCTCATTAGCTATAACTATTTATATTGCAATTGAACATATAATTAAATATGAAGCAAGATTTGGAAGCTAAATACTGGAAATGGCTCAGTAATCAAAATCTTGCATTTCTGGGAACAATGTAGGCTCCAAATAAAAGGACACTGTTTGCTAGTGGTTTAACATTGACAAAAACTCAGCATTATGCAACTGCAGATAGACAATACACAGAACAGAATCATCATAGAATCATAGAATTACCCAGGTTGGAAAAGATCTCGAAGATCATCAGGTCCAACCACAGCCTAATCATAGTACCCTAACTCTAACAACCCTCTGCTAAATCATATCCCTGAGCACCACATCCAAACTGCTCTTAAACACATCCAGGGGTGGCGATTCATCAGCTTCCCTGGGTGACATGAGATAGAGAAAACAGTGGAGAACATTAAATAAAATGAAAATTTCCAAGTATAAACACTTTGTTTCTTATTAAGTATGACCAACAGGCCAAGGTAGTACAGCCAAAACAATAGAAGACTTTTGGAAGTGTTCAAATGAGAAGGAATTATTCAACTGCAAAATACTGTTTATGACCACATTATATATCGATGTGCATTAAAAATAAATAAATAAATAAAATAAAAACACACCCAAGCTATGAGCAGACATATGAAAATCAGGGCAAGATATAGATACTTAACTGAAGGTAAGGTTAAGTTCTTACAATAAAAACAGATGACCACTCAATGAAGTAACCATAAAGTTGGGCGGAAGAAAAGCATAACAGAATCATAGGGGTTGGAAGGGACCTCCAGTGATAATCAAGTCCAACCCCAGAGCTTCTAGGATCACGATCAGACAATCAGATGGAGATGGCTACCTTCTGAAAGACTTTGCTTTCACTTGGTGATCAGTTACATGCTATTTCTGTCCTTGAAGTTCCTGGTTCTTACACTACAGCAATATGACAGAATTTTGTTCCACTCAGGTAAAACTACTGCATACAATTCATGTTACAGAAATGTCAAGGAATTATTGCACCAGAGTCATTCAAAAGGCAGGCAGAGTAGATTTTGACAAAGCAGTACCTGCACATAAACATTATAGACAGATTTTTGCCAAAAGCACTCTTGTAAACCCTTTGGTGATGTACATGTCGTATCCTTCTCCAACAGTCCATTCCTTCTTCCTGGGTGGCCCTGAGCTCAATGCTTAGACTCTCAGATGAGTAGAAAGGAGAGAAGAAAACACAAAGCTTCAAGAAAAGTAGAAATTCAAAACCTGTCTTTCCCTAAAGAATTTCATTCTAGACAAGCTGCATATCAGCTCTCAAGTCTGAAGTCTTGCCAGCTTTATCGAAGAAGCTACTTCCAAGTTTTAGAAGGTCTTTTTTCTAATATTTCTCATTCTCTTACAGTTCTCTTTGCAGATGCATTGAATGATAGTGTTATATAACTCAGCCTGGAGGACTCTCATGGAAATCAATTTGACTAATGCACACACAGCATAAAAGGGGATATTCAAAAGCAAAGTGGATATTTTTTCCCCCAGTCTAGAGAACAAGAGCTATCATTTGAGATAGAGTTTCTATGTGGAAGTTAGAGAAAAGTGATGGTTTCCCTATGGATTAATATTTCCTGACTTTGCTCTTCACACAAAGGTTACAACTACTTATGCTATATGCAAGCTATGCATAATAATTAGAAACAGGGCACACAGTCTAAATCATCACACTTGTTAGCATTTCAATGCAGATACCATTTTAATCCTTGAATTTCTAATGTCAACAGTAGCTGCTTAGAGTTGTCATTGAATTTTTTAATTTCTCTGCCTTCATACCGTATCTCATTGATTACAATTTGGCATTTCTTCTAGGTTTTTGCATCCTTGCAGTAGATTGTATGCATCTGAGAACTGGTAACCTAGGATGTTATACAAGAGAGGAGTTATATTTGAATGAAAAGCATTGATGCTACTTAAGATCCTATTCAGCAGGATTATATAATATAATAAGGGTCAGCTGTGATAGACACCATTATGCTAGCATGCAAAAGAATGTATGGTAGTAGATGATGTGAGAGGTTTATTTATTACAAAAACAGGCCATGGTTTAGGAATGAGTCTCAGATAGGAATAGACAGACAGTGACAGTGGATTATCATAAGCTTATGGGAAAATCCATTTTCATATCAGATGAAACAATCATTTTAAAACCAGAGTCAGAATCCCAAATCCTCACAGAGCAAGGAAAATACCTGAGGCGCTTTAGAAAGAAGTTTTCAGAAGGGCTGTGAGCTGGTGTGGTTGTTTCCATCTCAAGGTTTCTTTGAAGTGGATCTATCTATTCATATTAACCTCAAATGAAAACCATTCACTATGACTTTTGAACTCTATGCATCAGAACACAAAGTTCAGTATTTGCTATGCTGTGCTTTCATAACAACTAACTAAATCAGGATGTTCCCTGTTAATTAAAAACAAGCATTTAGTATCTTTCCTGATCAATAATTGCCTTCATCACCCTTCTCCAGATTTTCTCTGGTTTGAGAAAGAAAGGAGTAAAAATTCTTCTTTGCAGTTTCCTTATAGAAGGTGATGAGTGTTAGAAGGTACCTAAGGCCCTGTACAAGTCAGTTCTGAAGCCCAGTTCATGCATTACTGATGAGATTTCACTGAAATGTAAATCTAAGTTCCCTTGATTTTATATGAAACAACATTTACTAAGTCCAATGAATCATTTTAAAAGTTCAAATTTTTAAGAGAAATGTGTAGTGTGGTAAAAATTATTAATAAAAAATAAACACATGTCCAAGCAAATAAAGCTTCTGTGCTATAAAGCTTCACATTTGTCTACATTAATTTTTAATGCATTTGTAAAAAACAGTCCTGCTATGTGAAGTATATCCACAGAAGTGTCCTGCAACCTCCTACCACTTACAATCACAGTATGGGTCCAAAGAGGTTTCACAGAGATGCATCATTCATGCTTGACAGATAAGAGGATTTTTGACATCATACATTAAAACCTTATATAGTCACAGACAGGATCATAAGTTCAAGAAGAATTTACTGGTCATCTCTAAAATTAAATATTTACCTATCGTTTCATTGATTAAAACACACAGAAAATTGCAGCAGTTGTTGGAGTTTGAGAGTAAGACACCTTAGAGATAATTTGCTGAAAGTGGCTACACAATAGGAGAGACTTAAAAATAAATAAGGAAATAAAATTATGGTGCTAATCATGATGTTTTCATTAAAAAAAAAAAAAAAAAAAAAAAAAAAAAAAAAAAAAAAAATTCTTCTTCCTGCAAGGCATGTATTTCCAGCATTCCAGCAGATGAAATCAGAAAATGCACCTTGAAGGACCTCCATGTGCTCTGCTATAACTGGCGTATACCTACCCTATTGTGAGCAAACCATGGTCCATATTTACTTAGGTATCAAAAAAAAAAGTCTAGTGAGCCACATAGCCTATTTTCTTCCATTTCTGAGTTACTGAGATATGGATCTTTTAAAAACAGCATGAATTTAGAATATAGGCAGGATATATTTGCTCTATTACTTGTTCACGTGTGTTTGTAGAAGGTTAATTCAGAAATACGACTGTTGTTCCGGCACATGTGTCCAGGCAGGAACACCATCATATGTCAGTGCTATGGGAAACAACTCAACTAAATCAACAATGTATTTCAGGTTTCTCTTAACAACTCATATAATAGAGAAGGGGGTATGTTAGTATAAGACGATACACACAGTAAATTTGATCCCAAATAAGCACATCATGGTAAAAAAGAACCTTGTAGAAATGCAAACTCTATATTTGGTATCACTTGCAAGGTTAAAAGGGGGAAAGAAAAGAAAAAAATAAAGGCAGTGGGGAAGTGGATCTAAGCACAGTCTCAGGCTTATTACAGACAAACACACAAGCCCAGTTACAGCCTGAATTTGAAACATTACATTTCTGTTATTAAACAAAAGCTTAATCCTCTAAATTTCTGAGGAAAATTGCAGTAAATATGTAAAAATAAATTACAGATAATGAAGAAGCAAAAAGGATGTTAAGAGCCATCTGAAGCAGCAGTGGTGAAAAAATAAATAAATAAATAAAATAAAACAGTCAAAATAAAACAGGTTTTCCAAGCGGAATAAATTTTTGTGGCAAATAAAATTTAAAAAGGATATGAGAAAGAAATTAAATAGATTTGAAATTATGAGTGCACAAGAAAACACAAGACAATAAACTTGAAGCCAATCTCTTGGGGAAGGATTAAAAGGATTGTAAACAAAGTGCAGAGTATTCTGGAGAAATTGTATCATTTTCCAAAGAAAATAAAGCAATCTAACTTTTCTTCACAGGTGGAGTCTAAATTGGTAAGCTAAGTATTGTTTTTGATTTTTCAGCTGATTTCTGCCTAGCTAGTTAATTCTAGCATTTACTTTTGACTGACACTCAACAATTCCATGAAGTTTGCCAACAGGACGTCTTTACCATATATAAAAGCTCAGAAATCTCTGGAAGTCAGGAAACAGTTCAAAGATTGTTCAGAAATACTGAAAAAACTAAAGAGATTCCAAAAGAGTCAAAAACCTTTTTCCTGTCAAAGAAGTCCAGAAGGATTAACAGGTAACTCCTGTAGTTGACAGCTCCCACCCTAGAGAAGCAGGGCATATCACCACATCACCAAAACAGGACACAATAAGCAGAGAGCTGAACTACTAGCACATCATGTGTTTTACTATCAATTTACTATTGTGGAAAACTTAAATCAAGATTTTCAGTTATGTGGGAAAAATTACATCAGAGAATGAGATGCACATGGGCATATTTCTTCTAACTTCAATATGCACAGTAACACAGCAATAGAGGTGCAGCAGTGGATTGGCAACTATATAATTTCAACCTCCCAGAAGTTTTCTTTTGATTAGTATCCTGTGTTGTTGCATATGCAACAGGGAAAATATAAGCCTTGCTCCAAAAGTAATGCCTCCTGTTTTATTATATTGGCCCACAACAGAGATAGATGATGGTGGAATGGAAGTAGAGGCAGAACCTATCAATATGCTGTTACTTTTTGTTGTTATGTGACAGACGGCAGCAGAGGGGAAGTCTGACAAAATTGCACCTGACAGGGAAGTGTGTATGAAGAAAAGGTGCATCATTGAATTCCTCCATGCAGGAAAATTATAGCACCCACTGACATTCATCAATGCTTGCTGAACATTTATGGATCCCAAACCATGGCTGTGAGCATGGTGAGGAGGGGGGTGATATGTTCCAGATGTGGTGGCAGCAGGTCATCTCCACTGGTACAGGTTTGGTTGTTTTTACAAGCATAGCATTCAGGCTTTTGTTCAACACTTTTGTGTCTGCTGTTTTTTCTCTGGAAATAAGTAGGAGATATTACTTTCAGAGCAACCTATGTTTAAGCATATTCATTTTATTCATATATATATTCATTATATATGCTACAATGACACCTATATTTTACTTTGTAGTTAGACCTTACGGGAGTAGATCTAAGGCTGATTATGATGAGAAACATCCCAGGAAAATGTCATTCAATCTTTGCATCTCCCTTTCTATTTCTCCCTGCCTTACCCAACTATCTTCCTTCTGAAATTTTCTGCTTCACATCAGAAGTTCACTGTTACTTTAAAGAAACAGGAATCAAGGTCAAAGGAGGAAGAGAGCAGGCCATATTAAAGCCTGTGTCAAAATGCTTTGAGAGGAAGAAGAGAACATGACTTCTAACAGTCAAAGATGGAGAAGTTGGAGGTAGGTAAGCAATAAATTCTGGATAAATCAATGGAATAGAAGCAAGATATGTAAGTCTGAGGAATAGAAGAAAGTCAGAATTATTATATAAAATGTTTGAGATGTATTGTAGTAGGTTGTTCATTAAATCCTTGTTTTTTCTCAATTCTATCATCTTCTAAGTACCATTTCAAATTGAACTCAGATTTAAGAAAATGTGTGCGAAGCTCTTCAGGTACAACAGGTGGATGCTTTTTGTAATGACAAGAAAAAAAATATATATATATCTTGTACATTGAGGTGTTTCATACATTTAAAACTTTCTTCCTTTTATCGAGTATGCTTTAAATTCTTTAAGTTCCCAGAGCTATGGAGAAGCCTTTTTAACTATGAATGTGAAGGAATAAAAACAAGTCCTTAACTTGCAACACTTCAATTTAGATTTAAGAATAGATGTAATTTAGAGTATTCCATTATTGCATATGCATTTTCAGTAACTGGCACAGCCAGTGAATGAAGCAAAAATTTGGACAAGAAATTTAGTGTAGCTAAGAGGATCCTCTCAGAAAAAAAAACTCAACATACAGATGTTCTAGAATTCATCTGGAAGGAAGGAACACTGTTTCAATGTGCATTTCTGCAAGTTAAAAAAAAAAAAAAAAAAAAAAGAGAGAGAGAGAGAGAGAGAGAAAGAAAAAAGTTGTTTTTTTTCTGCTAGGTTTGCTAAACCTGCTCATTGAAATCTTATAAATATTCCTTTAGATCAAAAGGACATGTAGTTCTCATAACCAGCCTGATGTTCTACCTTTGATGTAAAGGTTGTCAAGAGAGAGTAAGACTGTGCATGATAAGATGTAGGATGGTATAGCGAAGGTTAGAAGGAGAGGGTGTTAGTAGGGGCCTTTAGCCTGCTGCCAGAAGATGTTCCAGGAACACTGTAGCAATTTGAAATCTTATGTCAGTGTATCAGGGAGCACTGAGGCAATAGGAAAAGGCAACATGGAAGCTGAAGAGAAGTACATTGAAGGATTAAAGTAATTATCCTCCAAGAAGGCAACAAGGCCAACATCCCAGCTGAAATGCCTCTACATGAATGCACACAGCTTGGGAAACAAGCAGAAGGAGCTGGAAGCCACCATCATTCTAGTTAACTGTGACATAACCACTTGTAGATAGCAAGCTGGACAAGAGTCAGCAACATGCACTCACAACCCAGAAAGCCATCTGTGTCCTGGGCTGCATCAAAAGAAACATGACCAGCAGGTTAAGGGAGGTTATCCTGCCCCTCTGCTCTGCACTGGTGAGATCTCAAATAGAATACTGCATCCACACATTGAGTCCTTGATAAAAGAGAGACATAGATCTGTTGGAGCACATCCAGAGGAGGATCACAAAAACAATCCAAGAAATGGAACACCACCCCTGTCAGTACAGGCTGAGAGAGCTGAGGCTGTTCAGCCTGGAGAAAGAATACTCCAAGGAGAACTCATAGAGTCCTTTCAGTATTCAAAGGAAGGCTGTAAGAAAGAAGTGGATTTTTTAGCAGGATCTGTTGTGATAGGACTGGGGAAATGATTTTAAATGAAAAGCAGGGAGATTTAGACTAGATATAAGAAAAAAAATAATAATAATAACAATAAGCATAGCAAAGCACTAGAAAAGCTTGCCCAGAGAAGTGGTGACACTCCCTGGAGACATCCAAGGTCAGGCTGGAGGGGCTCTGAGCAAACTGATCTAGCTGTAGATGTCTCTGTTCATTTCAGGGGAGCTGGACCAGATGACTTCTAAGGGTCCTATCAACTCAGTTCTGTGATTCTCTTTCTCTTCATCAGCACAAGGATCATGAACAAAATGACAAAGCACCAAGATAATAAAGCCACAGTTTTGTCCAGCTCTTCAAATAAATGCAGACAATTCAGGCAGTGCAAAATCAGCAGCCCAGGCTTCGCCTAGAACTGAAAGCAGCAAAGCAGAGGATTAGATGTCAGTGTTATGAGCAGAGAGAACTGCAGTTCTGCCAGTCTTCTGACCATCTGGACTTGAATGGAGCAGGGAAACAGGCTTTGGAGTAGCAGATAATAGCAGCTTGCCCTAGACTCACAGCACAGTAATAAATACTAAACATACCGTTTAAACAAAGAAAATGGGCAACGAGTGTAGCTAACCTCCTCGGAGAAGCAGCACTTCTGGTATCTCTATGAAAAGCTCAGCCTAGAAAGCCAAGAGGACAAGCTGGAGATCAGCTTCCCAGTGATATCAGTTCAAAGAGATTCCACTAGTTTTTCAGCAGACCAAGCAGTGACTGCAAACATCTCCAATCTTGAGTTGATTGCTTCAAAGGTAATGCCTCCTATTTGTTCCCATTTTTCCACAACCAATGCAAAGAGCACAATAGCACTATTTGATAGAGCAAATTCTCAGCTACAATAGTCACCACTGTTAGGTATGCATTTTCATCAGTGACAAACAGGAATCTGCATGCCATGATCATAACAATTGTCACCAGTGACCCAGCACTGTCACCACTTCTGAAGTGGACTACCTACCAATGGTAGAACTAAGAAAAGTATAGAGAGTTCAAGCTTTGGATTATATTTACTCATCCATATCATGCATGAATCCAGCACATTTTTGGCAGCTTTCTTCTGATTCTGTGGAATTTCATCTTCAAGGAAAAAAAAAAAATCACTCCTTGGGTTAGCAACAGGTCAATTTGAGAGTGAAATTTACTGCCCTCCTCTCCTTAACACACTCTCACAGATGAAATTAAAATGACAAACAACACCCATTTAGCCTGCCTGGGAGCAAAGGAAGTAATAATAATAATCTCCCTTGGATTTAACAATTACAAGTCTTCTTCCATTGAATTCTCTCCACAGATCTGACACGACATTACTGCACAGATTACAATAGTCAAGACTCTTCTTATAGACACAAAGACAAGAAACACAAAACTAGAGAACTAAGTTTTGGGATTTCATGACAGTACAATCTTTTTCTGAACAGATCTAGAGATGGTTATGCAAGGAACACAAGATAATTAAGCTTGGAAATGACATCAGGAGGTTTCTAGTCCATCTTTCTGCTCAAAAAGCAGGGTTAACTCTGAGGTCAGACAAGATTTCCAATACTTGATCCAGAGAACTCCAGGGATGAAGACTGAAAAACCTCTCCAGTAAGCCTGTGCCAGTGTCTGATTGTCTTCATGGGAATATAATTTATCCTTAGATTCAATCTGAACACCTCATTACAGTTTATGCTCATTGCCTCTCACCTTCCCACCATGCAAACGGCTCCATCTTCTCTACATCCTCCTTGCAGATACTGGGCGTAGCTGTTAGGTACCTCCAAAGCCATTCCTTCCCCAAGCTGAACAAACCTACATTCCTCAGTTTCTGCTCATAGGGTATGTGCTCCTGACTCCATCTTTGAAGAAGTCCAAATTTATCTTCTAGGCAGAAAAAGAATACATCACAGTTTCCTCAATTTCTCCACTAATTTATGGAAGAGATACAACAGAAAACTTAGAAATGAGATGACATATATTATTTTATATCAGTGCTATGATCTATATTGGTGCAGTTACAGACCAAACTGCTATATTTATAAAAAATAAAAATAAAAATAAAAAAATAAGAAAAGCCTGCTATAGCATGTAATCTGGGAGCTAATCCATAAGATCATAAGGAAATTCTGCTTGGAGGGAGGTCACCTGGTACAACCTCCTGTCCAAAACAGTGTTAGCTATGAAGTAAGGGTTTTATTTCTTCATTCACTGGTGACAGATGAAGAATTCAAACCTGACTGAAAAAAATCAATTTCTTGCTGCCTCTTTCTTCATTACAGGACTCTAAGGAACAAATATATTTCATTATGAGTATGAGAATTATAAGGAAAGAACCATCTGTAGTAGAACATGCTGCTCCTGTTTACATTCATCTCATCAGTTTGTTTACAGTGAACCCTCCTGAACCTCTTCTTGCTAGATAAGATGCCTTCCCTTTGTGTTAAGCAGGCTTATGCTTAAAGTCAGAATGAGCAGATGGAAAGAAAAGTTTTAACAACAACAGTGCTCTTCCATTGTACTTATGATGACAAAACAGTACGAAGTGTCAGCAGTAGGCAGAATCTGCTGCCTTCTACAGTATTAGGTACATTGCTGGTTTTCTTAAATCCAGAGCGGGCTGTTTCTGAGCAACATGAAACATGTAGAAAAGCTTTTTTTTTTTTTTTTAAAAAAAAAAAAAAAAAAAAAAAAAAAAAAAAAAAAAAAAAAAAAAAAAAAAAAAAAAAAAAAAGCAAATTGAGAACAAAATGCAAAAGAAGGTTTTTAAATCCAGGTCCTATTATTTTGTATACAACAGATTAAAAAAAAAGGCAGTCAATCCACCACCTTGGTTGAGAGGCACTGCACAATACAGTTCATCTGCCTCATCAATCTCCTTGTTTTTCAGTCAGGGAAATCTTAGGCTCAGACAGGAAGAGAGACTAATGCATCAACCTGGCAGTGCAACCTGCTTCTAGCTGAATTCCTCAGTGTTAAATTCAGACACAGCAGTTTGCACAGCAGTTTCTGGGCTCTGTTTCTAGATCTTCCTGAACTCATGTGATTGCCAGAGGACTCCTGGGAACTCTCTAAGGAGCATCAAGATTCCTACTGCTGCCAGAGAAGAATATCTGCAGGAAGCTACCACTTCTAGCAACCTCTAGCAGTCTTTAATAATTTCTTCCAGCTTAATTGAAAGATGCCTCATGCACTAGTTTTAACCTCACATCAATAGATTAGGGAGGGTCCAGCACCCTTTCAGCAGGTACATGGGAGAGGACTATAGAGCAGTTTGTAAAGAAGGGGACCAAAAACTCCACATGTGCCTACACAGCAACAGTGAATTGATATAGGATACAATCCCCACCACCAACTGCAGAAACTAGCCCTGACATCCTATTTAATGGCTGGGGACAGCTTGGAAGTGACAGAACCCAGCAACCAAGTGGGGCAAAAGTATTTTTGCCAACAGGATGATGAGCCCAGTGAGGAGAGATTTAAACAGGGAACACAGCAGGTCAGGGATAGATGGTAACACCCAATCCAGAGAGGAACTGACAGACCAGGTTGGCAATTAAAGAATGCAGTAATTACTACTGTACTCCAGGGACTGACACCATGACTAGTGTTGATTAATCTACTCATTAACAATCCAAATGACTCCCTTGAGTGCACCAGACTTGACTTCCTGTACTTGATTTGGATGAGATGGAGTTAACTTTCTCCACAGCAGCCCGTATAGTGCTATGCTTTTCG
The DNA here is from genome assembly GCF_039878825.1 of Excalfactoria chinensis. Classification (NCBI taxonomy): domain Eukaryota; kingdom Metazoa; phylum Chordata; class Aves; order Galliformes; family Phasianidae; genus Excalfactoria; species Excalfactoria chinensis. The sequence continues at coordinate 17,491,362 of NC_092828.1, read as the reverse complement.
CTTTAATCTAGAACAGCATGGGCATCACACCAGCAGTGCTGGCCAAGCACCAACACTCACTCCAGGTCCAAAAGCCAGTAAACAAGGCATTAGGTAGGGAGAGGGCATGGTCAAGAGACCAGCCCTAAACCAAATTGGTATTCCATACTGCATGATGTCACACCCAGCAATAAAAGTTGAAGAAAAGGAAGAAGTGAGGGGGAGACTCCCATTAGAAAAGCAATGGTTTGCCCAAGTAACCAGCAGGAATACTGAGGCCCTGCTTCCCAAAACATGATGAACATCATTTGTTGACAGGAAGCAGAGAATAACTGCTTCCTTCACCCTTTCTCTTTTTAATTAATCTGCTCATCATTTCAAACCATGAGTCTTTTTTCATCATATTTTCTCCCCCTCTTCTTTGGAGGAGCTGGATGATATAGGAGCACAGGGGACCTGAACTGCCCATCAGTATGAAAACACCACAGCTCACGCTGAAGGAGAGATATGGATGTTCTGAAGCAAGCCCACTGAAGAGCTATGAAGACAGTTAAGATGCTGCAACATCTGTCATAGAGAGAAAGACAGAGAGCTGGGACTATTTATCCTGAAGAAGAGGTGGTTAGGGAGGAACTTACCCATGTGGATAAATAACCGATGGTGAAAGTAAAGAAAATGGAGCCAGACTCTTCCCAGTGGAACCAGCAGCAGGTTCAGAGGTGACAGCCACATGTTCAAATACAGAGCATTTGTCAGAAAAGGGGAAAAACAATATTGTGAGGGCAATTAATTCCATCTTTTCAGGTAAACTATTGCAGTGGAGTCTCAGTCCTTAGAGACATTCAAAATTGCAATTTGACACAGCTTTAAGCAACGTGCTATAGCTGACCCTGATTGAAGCCTGATCATCTCCAGAAGCGCCTTCTCACCCCAATGCTGCTGTGGGTGTGATCCACTTGGTTATCTTTCTAAACAAGTGAGCAAAGTGCAGAAACCTTTAAACATGGCATGTGAGCAACTGTGGTCACTGGATGAGAACACTGCCCTGTTTTAGCTATATTACAAGCGTATCCAGTTCCATAACGGAAGAGGATCATGACCTATAAGCCCTGGAGTACTGTAGGAACATATGTACACACACACTGCCTGAAACGCTGACAGAGTAGATTCTTTTAGTTAAAAAGCCTAAGCAATAACAGAGATGTTATAATTAGCTATGGATTCAGAGATATGTTTGCTGGTAGTGGAATGCACAGGAAGAATTACTCTGATTTGCAGTAATTTGCCACTGAGGGTTTCAAACATTTCAAAATCTGACGAGTTCATAATGGAACAGCAGAGGTGAGGAAGCTCCCCAGAAAGGTTTTTCTGTTTTCCATAGAATGTTAGAAAATGGTATTGGAGAATTTTGCAGTATTTTTGCCTTCTTTCTCCACTGCGATTACATATAATACTGTACTTGATACCAAAAGATCTGACAAGAATGACAATATATTCACAACGACTGAGGATGTAAAAGAGCTGTGCAGTTCACAAAACGTTCCTAGTTTTCAGACAGTTTCAGAATGATTTGGAGGAATAAATAAATAAATAAATAAATAGCCAGCCCAAATCCCACTTCATTGTAACACACTGACTCTGACATTTGCAAAAGAAAGCCAGAATGAAGGTTCAGTCTGCTGCTCTGAGACAGACCAAACACAGAGCCTTGAAGGTTGGTCTCCAGGGTCCCAGTCAATGCCTTATGGGCTAATATCACTAGGGTTAATACAGCTTAGATCCTGTTACAGTATAAACTACTAAGACATAAACTGAGTTCTAATGTAAGCACAACTGAGCTTGTTTGCAGACAGCCACCATTACCATTTTCTAACATTCTATGGAAAACAGAAAAAGTAAGGGAAAAAAAATTGAAAACTAAAGGGGGGTATTTTTAGATAGTGGGTTGTTTGTTTAATGAGCGCATTGCGCAGGATGATTATAATGTTAACAGCATTCCTTTTTAGGAGAGCAAGGCATTCTGCGATGATGAATTAGGCTAATTTTAAAAGCAAAGCCAAAATGAGAAGTAGCTTTAAAAAAAAAAATAAATAAAAAATAAAAATCAATACATTATAACACAATTCCCTTTAGTGAATCTTATACCACTGTTACACTTATATGATACAAATATATAAACACATTCACAATCATGTGATAGCATTGCAGTTTGCACAGATATCTTTAAGCTAATAAAATAGTTGTTACTGTTAGCATAATCAGAACTCTGAACAGTGAGACCAGAAAACATGCATCAAAAGATTACTCAAGACTGTTAACCTCAACCAAGACCTGTGCTTCAAAACAACACTAATAGCTATATTTCATATTGAAAGTTCACAACTAATTTGGTACATTGGTACATGGCTTAGCTATGGGAAATCGCAGCAAAAGTGTTCTAACATGTAAATCTTCCATGCACAGACAAAGAAAAGGAGTGTACTATAGAGGTGCCATAAGCTCTATACCAGCAACCTACGTCATTTCTGCAGTCATCTAGAAATTTTTAATCTGCTGAATGTTCACCTCACAATGGTTCAGCTGATGCTGTCTCACCTGGCTAACAAGAGGTCACAGCAGGGGTCAGGGAGTCTCCAAGACCAATATACCTATCTCAGATATTTGAGGCCCATCAGCCAAAATATCCTCTATGATCCCTTCTCCCTCCATTTCTATCTGTTCAGTCTCTGCTTCTCTCCCAAGATCAGATCACAGGGAGAAAAGCCCAGAGGTATCTTGAGGGATCCCAGGACATGGCAAGACCTCTGAAATTTAAGCTCCTCAGTCTAGCTTCTCTCCAGACAGGAGAGAGAAAAATTGTTTAACTGTTGTCTAACTGTTTCAACCACCAGCAGCAATTGTCTGTTAGATCTCATTATTATTTGCTAAGTTCAGTCTGTCGATTTCCAGCCACACACCGCCCTTGTTTACTGTTAGGATAGGAATACTCTCTGCTCAACAGAAGCAGGCACATGTAAGCCCCGCTCTCACCCCACAGCATCCAGCCCTCAGCAGCTCAGCACCCTGCAGCCCCATCAGCACGTGGCTCTGCCTGAGCCCACACATCCACCCGAGTCACAGGACATTCACTGCAGGCACAGCTGCACTCACAGGTTTGAAAGCTTCAGGCAGAAGCTGGCTCAGAGCAAACACCTGACTATGCAGATACTCTGCAGCCCCTGAGTCGTGCCTGTAGAGCTCTCTGTTCAGATTAGTTTTCTAACTTTTTCAGAATTTTCTTAGAATAATTTATATAACAAGTTGAGATGGCACTTGAGCTAGGTGCAGATGCATACCTCCATATACAGGGGCTGCACAGAGTACAGAACTGAAAGCAGCACTCATCCTCTGCAATTGGGTGTCAGCTGTTCTGAGGTGGGCATATTTTTAGCACCATCTCAGTATTCCCAATGCCGAGACACCTTCATGGCAAAGTTTTATCAAAATCATTGTTTCCACAAAATGTTTCAGCTTTAACAACATAGAGCTTCCTGACAACAACAACAAAAAACACACACCATGCACTAAGCTGAACAGTGCTAACATCGTCTTAAAATAAGTAAAGCCATCAATATCTGAAATAGTAAACTGCAGATGCATTTGGGGGGGGGGGGGAGGGGGTAGAAAGGAAAATGGCAACAATCTTGCTCACAAGTGAAGCACAAAAAACGTTTGCATTTATTGTCTGACTATTTTATATGCTAATCAGTGTAAGCCTATTGTTACAAGACATCAAGTCATCTCAGCCATGCACTGCACATTTTCTTGTTGCAAAGAACTGAATGGGTCATTCTTATCTACCTTCACACGGTTTATATATCTTGTTGATATTAGGAAAGCACATTTTTCATTTCGTTGAAAGAGATGTATAACAAAGCTATGTTTCTGTCAGCTTATCAGATTAATCTGACTGGTTCTGAGCTTTTCTAAACTATTCAAAAAGAAAAATTCTGTTAGAATTAGGATTATTACCTTCTCCTAATGTCCTTAACAAGATAAATCAGTACAGAATTCAAACACTTTGGCAAAGACATAAACCTAGCAGGAAAATGGACGTTAACATGGCAGCAGGAGCAGTCTTTCATGCTCAGGAGACACTGTATGGCTGTCCTGGAACAGAACTCTATTTCTGGATGGACCCAAGTCAGATAAAATCAGTTGAGAGGGAAATAAATAAATAAATAAATAAATAACAAGAATGCCAGAAAAGAGAAATTTCATCAACATTTCCTACAAAGAAACAAACACAAAAAAAAAATTGCAAACCTACCATCACAAATAGCTGCAGAGACAGAGGCTGATTAACCAAAAAAAATACAGCATCTGATCCTGTGTCTAGCTAGATTCAGAAAAGCAAAGTCCATTTATTTAGATGAACAAGACGACAATGATACAATCTGTTTAGAACAAGAAAGTAATTTTCAGTTGCATGTCCAGTTTCAGCAAGTGCAGTTGCTGGGGGAAAAACAGGAATCAAATCACACTTTCTGCTAAATACATATTTAATTGCTTATGTTTTTTTTATATTTTGTTTTGTACCAGACTGTTTACTCTGTTCATGATGATGTGGAATTAGTGTTGCAAAGTTTTCAACTTCCCTTATCCAGTCTTAAAGTGCCCCCTGCTGTAGACTCACGTTAAAATCCCAGCACAGTAAAACTCTGCCAGGGCTGAGCACAGAGAATATTCTGGCAAATTTTATTTCATGCGAGAACATTTCATTACCTCCCTCCAGTTGATTTCATCAGATTTTAGTGGAAGAAGTGAATTCTGCTTCTCTGGGAATGTGAATTAATAAGAGCAAATCCAGTACAGTCCTAGGCTGGCATAACGCTGGTCCTTTCTACCTTTCTAACACATAGAGATGCAGCAGAGGAGTATCAGCCCTCACTAACAGCTCCCACCTGCAGGGATGCTCACAATGTAACCAGTCCAACACAGTGGGCCCAGATTCCAACAGAGTACATTCAGTCTCCAACCCTCCTTTCCTCTGCTCACCGAGAACAGATAGGACCTTATGATTCCATTTAGAAAAAAAAACTTAACAGATTTACTTCTCCTGAGGTTTTGGGAGCAAAATGTCAGGGCCTGATATCCATCCACAGGGTTACAGCTGGCTGCATCAGAGCAAACAGCTCCAGAAACAGATATTGCTGAAAGCCACAGGCAGACACAGCATTCTACATCGCTGTAACACTTCATGTTCTCCTCAAGGGTGAACAAATCACCAGCATTCTGTGACACAGCAAAAAGAGGACAAAAGATAGATTATCTGCGCTTTAATCAAAAAGATGAAGAGATATATGGCTTACTCAAAAACCTGTCAAGGACTATATGAAAATAATCTGGAATTACCTGAACTTTTGGTTGTCTAACTTTAGCTTCAGCCACAGACTTCTCCCTCACTTCTAAAGCAAAACTGTATGTTTAGGGCAAGCTCTGATTTTCTGTTCCTGATAATGTTAACACCACAGTGTTTCTCAGATCCGTGAATATTACTCCCAGCACACAAGGATCTACCTATTTTTGTAATATGTTGTGATAAGTTAATTTCTTCTGGGTTTTCTGCAAGGGAGCTATACTGCAATGAGGAAGTCAATGCAGACAAACTGTTACATTTCCAGCTGCACAGTAAAAATAAATACATTCATAAATGCAATGATAAAATAAATAAATAAATAAAAATTAAAAAAACGAGAGTCCGTTAGTCATCACTATCACAAATAAACCCAAAAACAAATAGAGATCAATGAATGTATCTATCCAGCTGGCATAAAGCAGTGACCTGATCTCCACAAAATTAGGGAAGAATCATCTGTGGTATGGTTTCCAACTGCATTCCCCCAACCCTCAGCCCAGACAAGTCACTTCAGTCTTGCCTATTCTTAATTTACAATGCTGAGAATATCAATTTATAGATAGAAGATTCTGCACATATATGTCGAGAATATTTAAATTCCTTCCTGATTTCCCTTCTCTTTAGGATTAAATTTACATTCATACTATGACTCTACGTTTTGTGGCTTTAATTTATACCTTAATTACTTAGAGAGCTATTTTGGCTTGACACTATTTCTACTTGGATTCTGTTAGATCTCCAACAGTTGTTCCAGATCAGCATAAGAATTGATTTCACATCCATTTTATCACCAGAATTAATGAAGAGAAAGAAATGTTTTAGTTGGTGCGTGGTCCATGGGAAGTGGCTTTGTCTTTGTATTTGAGTTTCTACATCAGTGTTGCCTTCACACTGACTTATCAGGATTCACCTTTTACATTCACATAGAACTAATTACAAGAAACACTGCAGAGAAAATAATGAACAACATTCTTATACGCAGCTACACGACTTTTAGTGCTCTGTTTAAAATTTGTCTACTGCAGATTCCAAGTATTTTAAGAAGTCAACAGATTATAGATAAGACCTAAAAGATCATTAGTCCATCTGGTCAAACCAAGACAATAAGACCTTATACTGCAAGATTTGAAAATATTCCATCATGCCACAGCAAGAAGTGCTATGTAGTAATGGATTAATTTATTTACATTTAGTACAAACAGCTTGTTCTCTCATTCTCTTCCCTGTAACCAAATTATATATGCAAAGTAGGGTCTGGTAGAATTGTTTTTCTCTGCATAAATATATACGTGCTGCTGAGTGTGTATATTAGAGAAGTCAAGGTCAAAAAAAAAAGTATACTTACCATTTCAGGCAGCGGCAACCACTATAAATTCTATAAGATATTATTAAGCAGCCACTGTTTAAAAAGACCTTACATTCATACTGAAGAGTAACACTTACCTAGGGAGCCAAAGAGTCCATGTTTGAGGGCTTTTTTCTGAAACTTGGTGGAGTGCTGAATAGACTCAGCTTTTAAGCATCTTCATAGGTTGGGTAAGGGCAGGAGAAGTGTTAAACTGAGTCAAGTAGGTGGAGAACAGAATCATTGAAATGCTGTTTGTAAGAGAACTCTCAAGCTCTCCAGACCATTCTTGCCCTCAGAATAGGATTATCAGCAGCACTGACTCAGACCATCCACAGAAAACCCCTCAAAAGATGGTTGCCTGTCTGGGTTTTGCACTACCCTCCTAGCAAGACAAGACAGCTGGCCAAGACAAGACAGCTGACTCCAAGAGCAGAAGTTGTGTCTGTTGCCTCTTGTTACCTCCAAAATCTCTTCTTAAAGTACCGGTAGGCTACAACTATTCAGATCACCCTGTAGCCTCTATATGACTACACACAAGCACATCTCCTTCAAAGAGCACGTTCACTGTACTGTGGCCCACTCAGACACTCAAAAAGTTACGTATCTATTTCATTGAAACACACTGTGTTCTGAGATAGAACTTCTTTAGTCACTGTTCAACATCCAAACATGCTCTCTTTCTATAAACTCTAATGCTGTAGTTAGGCATCATTTACTGGACAAGAAATTGTAGATGGTCTTCCAGATCTCATTATGAAGGAACTCAGAGAGTTTATTCTCCCCACAGACAATCCTGCACTCCGGCTGAAAATACTTCAAAGCACAGACTATATGTGCACTGCATCTTCTTTACTTTCATCCATATTTCTGTTTTTAACACCTGTTTCTGATCATTTTGATGCAACTCCTATCACCTTGTATGTCTGAACAGTGTCCCAAAGTTGTACATTAAATTTCCAGTATCTCAGCTCAACTCTTTCTAAATATTGTCAGATTGTATGATGCCACAGTCAACTACTTCTTCTTAATGGAGTTCCACATAAATTTTAAATAGGTCTGGAAGACAATTGACCCTGTCAAACTAGTCAAGTGAGAGAACATCTTCACAGCATAGTATTCTTGATATTAATGTTTGCCTTGGAGGAAGTTCTGGATTAACAATTGAAATCTAAAGTAGATGTGTCAATAGATACAATTTCAGGATCAAACTGAAATGAGTAAATACACTCCAGCTCAATGAAGGAGCAGTAGTACCTGGACTACAAAGTGACGCTCACTCCAACACCACCTAGAACTAAGGCTAACATCTCCATATTGAACATCTTACGTAAGTAACTTCCCTTCAAGCCACTGGTGTAAAAATTACTTTTAACTTTGGACATCTTGACTTTAGAAAATCATCAAAGTAGCCTTAGTCTACATGTGTCAGCTTCCCTCTGGCCTGAGCTATATCCTATTTTCTTCAGTCAAACCTAAAGATTTGATCCAATGCATTCAGTTCACTGGCTGTTTTGACATCTGCATTCAGAGAAATACGCCTTTCCAGGATGGTTCTGTAATCACAGCAAAATAAACAAATGAAAAATCATAGGCTCTGACAAACAAATTTCTCAAAACACAGAGACAAGATTTATGAGCCAACACATCTCAAGACTTCGGGAAAGAGCTGAAAGATGAACTTCTGTTGTTAAGTTGTGCATTTTATTTTATGGTTACTGTTTTGTAATTTTATACATGCATGGAAACAAATGAGAAAACAGTATTTTACTTTTATCTTCCCAAAGAAAAACAGTTTATTCCTGGATTTGAAAGTTTTCTGGCTACCCAGAGGCAGTGATAAAACCTATTATCTACTGTACCTGCCAATATTTTTGTGCAGATAACACTAGAATTATGAAGGTTTTGGCTTTGTTTTAATCTAGCAACTGTTCCTGAGGATTTCCATCACTTTTACACAAATTTGTTTTCCATGCATTGTTGCACAATAGCAACATTTTCCAGTTTTTTCTCCAATAAAGTTGCACAGAAGACCGCAGCAGGAAATTCTACATGCCCCATTGGGCTAGCAATCATTAAATATACAACATCCTAATGAAAGGCAGTTTATGGTACCAGCAAAGAACTTTTCACACACTGACAACCAATTTCTCAGCTTTTGAAAGCCGCATAAAAAGGCTTCCAGCTGCAGTACGGTGTTTACAACTGAACAAAAACTTATTCTTGGCAAATGCCTTCACAAAAATACCTACAGTAGAATAATGAAGTGGTTAACAACAGAATCACATCAACATCAAAAACAAACATGAAAACAATGCTCCTTAGCTCCCCTTTCCCACTTCAGTTTGACATGGCTCTCTGTTCAACATCATCCTCCCATCCATGCAAACTTTAAGGTAACGTATCAATCTCCAGCTCTTCAGCACAGACAAACATGACAAAAAACTGGCCCCAGTTACATTCAGATCTCCCACATTTCAGCATTCAATAGTACAAACCTCCACTTAGCTAAGCAGAAGCCTGGCTCAAGAAAACTGGCTAACCATCATAATATCTGGACATTCAACTATATTTTAGATAAAAAAAGACTATATGATAACAAGTGAGTCTCATCTCAAATATCATACTAGAACAGGAGGAACTAGCTTTCTTTTCCCCTTGGCCTTCCTTTCCCTTTTGGCCACACACTGACTCTTCATAGCCCTCAGAACCACAGTTATGCAGTATTAGGAACTGAGAGTAGAAGTCTTTCCAAAACGGTAGTGTTTCCCTTTTCTGTGACTGCATCAAAGTCTTTATCATAAATCCTCCATCTGAGCCCTACCTGAAACATACATCGGCACTCGGAAGAAACTTAATGGTACTTGTGTAACAACTCCGCAAGAGGGTGAACCTATCATGCTGCACTCTCCAGAAGAATTAATCCCCTCAGCCAAAGCCAGTGTTGCGAGACACAGCAAACTGCAAGTTTCTCAGAGGAGAAAGCGAATTTGCAGCTATGTGATATGTCTTAATACAGAGCCAAAGGGGAGGGCATGCGTCTGACCTATTTTGAAACACAAAGTGAAGAAAATACTCAGCAAGAAAACATGAGCTTTACTTTGAGTTCAGGCAGGCCAAAGTAGCCCTATTATTTACCACACAAGATGCTAAGGAGAAAGTTCTCAGTGTTGTTACAGTCTTTCAGTAATACTCTGTCCCTAATTAGTAGATGATACTTCCAATATCCTAACACTGTGATTAATGCTCTTCTCATTATTTTTTTTTCCTGGTCATCAGCAAGTTCAAACTACGTATCTTAAGAACTGATCCCATTCAATACAGTAATGCTTTTGGCTATGTTTTATTAAATTATTTGTCATTGACTCCAGAAATAGATAACATATCCTTCATACATCAATAAGTTCTGATCAGAAAAAAAATGAATATTGGAAAGCTATGAAGGAGCAAAGTGTTTTTAAATTTCAACTCAGTTTAGTTGTATAGTTCTACAAAAGATAAATGGGCTTTTCCTGCCCTCAAAATTTAATTTGCACTCCATCAAGAAAGGAAAAATAAGACCAATGCAGGAATGGGACATTGA